>NC_079193.1:108446975-109046975 GCF_029499605.1 Hyla sarda | reverse complement strand
AAAGGCAGGGCAGCGCACAATCCCTTTAATGCTACAGCACAATACGCGGTTCAGAATTATGGCCCTCAAGTCCAAACCGTTCCTGCTCGGTACCGTGATCCGAATGATCCCCCTCGAAGATCACCCGTCAGAACAATCATCTGCTACAGATGTGGTAAACTCGGACATGTCAAGCGAAACTGCAGAACCTTCCTTGCAACTACTGAATGGATTCAGCCACTGCAAGGCCAATGATGTCACAAAACCGTCATAATATTGACTAACAACAATCTGGACCTCTCTCTGGACACCCAAACCACTCCAGGATAAATCAACAATGAAGACCCGACAACAGAAAGACAAGACAATCCAGCTAATCATGTCTCATATAGAAATTATCAAAAATCTGGATCTGAGATTTACTCTTGAAACTCAAAGCAACCAATAAATATGAGGATGAAGAACTTTGTGTCCTGCAAGCCTCTTCACTGATGGTCATGAACACCCCAATAAAGACTATACCCGATGTCTACCTGCAACAAATTCCTGACCATGTCTGGTCCAAAGGCCCTGATGATATTGAACTCTTGCCTGTTCTACCTGTTAAGGTCTTTTTGAAACCTGATGCCAAGATTCCAAAAGTACCCCAATATTCTCTAAGAGCCAATCAAGAATCTTCTATATCTGAACAAATTAAAACTCTTCTCAAGAATGGAACATTCATTGAATGTGTTTAACCGGCAAACACCCCTTTGTTTCCGGTAAAGAATAAGACCCCAAGAGGACAACCTGAGAAGTTCCACATGGTACATGATCTTCGTGCCATTAATGCTGCCACAATTCTAGATACTCCCATTGTTCCCTATCCACATACTCTGCTTAGCTCTAAACCACCAGATGCCAAGTTATTTACTGTTCTGGACTTGGCCAATGCTTTCTTCAGCTTTCTATTGCATCCAGACTGCCAATATCTTTTTGCCTTTACTCATCAAGGAGGACAGTACACCTGGACCCGCTTGCCACAATGAGCTCAGAACTCCCCAATCACTTTTCTCATGCCTTTTCGACCTATCTGGATCCATGGGTAGGAACCCATCATAATGTGACTTTACTTCAATATGTGGATGACCTTCTACTCTGTGGCACATCGCAAGATGAGTGTGCCACAACTTCAGTTGATCTGCTAACTTTCCTTGCCTCAATCAACTGCAAGGTGTCCCTTGAATTAGTTCAATGGGCACAACAAAAAGTAGTCTTCCTAGGACATTGTATCCCTCAAGGTGTTGAACACCAGGCAGAAGACAGGAAGCAAGCCATACAAGAGATTCCTATACCCACAACTGTCAAGCAAGTACAGGCTGTTCTTGGTATGATCACATACTCCCGACAATTAATTCCAGATGCCTCAGCACTGATGCAACCTCTGTATGATGCCATTCCAACTATATCTCAGAAGCAACCACTTTCATGGGAAGCCATACAGTATTTGAACCACCTACAAGACCTTATCATGTCCGCTCCAGGACTTGGCATCCCAAACTATGAACTAACGTTTTATCTGTTTCTCTCTGAAACAAAGGGCAATGCCTCTGGAGTCCTTGCACAAAAAACATGGAGACAATTGAGACCTTTGGGATACTACTCATGCAGGACAGATCCTGTTGCACAAACTACACCAACCTGCCTTTGAGCTGTGATGGCAGCTAAAGACCTTTTGGACAAGACTTTGGACATCATTCTTGGACATTCTATCATTATCCTTAGTCCACATGATTTGAAAGCTATTTTGACACAATACCAAAGAAATCCACTTTCTATACAAAGACAAGTGAGGCTTCAATGCTCTCTGTTACTCCCAGATAATGTCACTCTTCAAAGATGCACAATCCTGAATCCAGCTACCCTGCTTAATCTTTCGGGGGGGGGGGGGGGGTAGAATTCTTGTCACACCAAGCAGCTAAAGAAGCTGCAAAACTGCCCCTTGTTCGAGAGGAAGCAGGGGAATATGTGGTGACAAGAATACAGAAGAAAGGATCAGAAGAACCAGAAGAGGAAAAGGGAAACCCCGGACTCAAGACACTGAAACAGTTCCAGACTCAAGCCTTGGACAAGGAAAAGAGTATATGGGAGAAAATGGGAGCTGAACTCCATGAATCAGACGGCCTATGGAGAAAAGCAAACAAGATTTGTCTTCCCCAAGCCCTTTACCCGGAGGTGACTCAATGGGCTCAAGGAGTCACTCACAGAGGAAAAAAATCAAGTGATCAACAAAATCTACCTTGCACCAGGAATAACAACACCAGTTGGACAATATGTCAAGGGATGGGACATTTGCAACACCTGCAACCCTGGAATAACAGAAGTTACTCCTAAGAAACACTTAGCAAAACCTTGGTACCCGTTTCAGAGGATCCAGATTGACCACATGCAATTGCCCAAAAGTGGAAAGTTTGAGTATGTGCTAGTAGCAGTGGACATGTTCTCAGGATTGCCAGAAGCCTACCCAGTCACTAATATTACAGTAAAGACTACTGTAAAGAAACTACTAACAGAGCTGGTATGCAGATTTGGAGTCCCTGAAGTAATTGAAAGTGACCAAGAACCGTTTTTCATTGGGAATAATACAAGAGAACTTTGAAAAATGGTGGGAGCAGACCTCTGACTCCATACCCCATATCATCCCCAGAGCAGTGGGAAAGTTGAAAGACTGAATTGCACCCTAGAGAACAAAATCATAAAAGCCAGTAGACAACTGTCCCTTCCATGGCCAGAAGTGCTTCCCATATCTTTGGCAGCAGGTCTAACCCCATATGAGACACTCTTGGGGGGGGGGGGGTGGGGTCCCTAAGCTAGGATGTTAATACCCTCAGTGCAGGAAGAGATAGTTTGTAAAGTTTGTTATCACACTGTGTAATGAGCTGAAAATAACACATGTTGCAGTTTACTCTTCCATTCCAGATCCAGACGCTGAACCAGGAAGTCACAATCTGCAGCCCGGAGAGTTTGTCCTCGTGAAAAGAAATGTGAGGGGGCCGCTGGAACCTAGATTTGAAGGTCCTTATCAGGTTCTACTGACAACTCTGACTTTGGTGAAACTGGAAGGAAAATCAACATGGATACACTGCAAGAGGGTTCCTACACCATGCTCCTGATACATATCCTTTTTTTGTATAAGTGGAGTGCAAACCCAGCAACCCAATCTGACTCCACCACAATACTGGGCTGACTTGACAAGAGTTGTATCCCATGTTTTAATATAACTCTTCCAGTGCCCAAATGGCTACCTTTAAATTTGACTACTGTGACATAGTGAATTGTCCCGAGGTGCCAAAACAATGTCTTATGTATGGGGATGACTCATGTGGGACAGATGACTACTGGGGGAACAAATGTGACTATCGGGGAGCAGTGGGATGGAACACAGGGACTGACTGGGACTATAGATCACAGAGTGCCAATAGAAGAAAAGACAATACTGGCAAGTCTCTACTACAGACTGACAGAGAAAGGCACTTACTAAATCAGGCTCCTTTAAGGACAATGAGAAAATTGCTTCTAATATGCCTGTAGAATTGAAGAAAAATTTAGGGTATCAATATTTCTCAAGGTTAGGAGACTGAAAGGAAAAACAATGGCTTCTCCAAATAGTTATCACATTAGTGATTTTCATTGCAATAATAATGACAATTGGGTGTTGCGTAGTCCCCTGTGTAAAGAAAACAATAATCTCCACTGTAGAGACCTCAATTCAAACAGGGATAATGTATGTGGATATTGAAACTACTATTTCAGCTTATACGAACCTAATTGATACATCAGACCCAAGCATGACCGAGAGAATTTCCCCCCCCCATGAGAACAACTATCCTGTATGCCAATGGCGCAAGTGCAAACCCAGCAGAGTAGGACTAATATAGGAGTCTAAGGTGAAGGATAAGTCTGGGTACAAAGGGGGGTGGTTCACAATGAACCTCTTGTCTCAAACCAGTGAAGCATCCCATACCCATTTTTTTCTTTCTCCCACCTGAACCTGAGACTATTAGGCGCAACAGATTCTAGGGAAAGATGTTGTGTATAGTAACAAATATCTTTTAGGGGGGAATTGATAGGGATAACCCTCATGTTTCTAATGACTGATCAATATATTAATACTAATATGCCATTGCAAATGGAAAAATATATTTGTTCCCTACCCCTTAACCCATATACATCAGCTTGCAATATGCTCGTGACTACGATGGAGACCTTGCCATGATGCCGGCATGACCAAGATAAGGAGTGAAAGACAAAATATCTGACAGACAGAGAACTCTGGAATTTCCCTGTAGAGGAACTTCTGCCAAGAAATTAATGGACGGTAGATATGCTAATATATGTGGACACAATATTCAAACAACCAATCAAAATGTAACATGCTGATTATGATGTCATAACTAAACCCCCTTCTTTGTTAAATGTAAAAACTAAATGTACTTCCTGTATTAAAGTTCCTGTATAGAGTTTATACCAATAACCTGTCTGGTGTATATTTTCTTATGTCAACACTTAGCAGTATATAGCAGCAAAGTCAATCACATTTGAAAGCCCCACCTCGAGCCATCCCTGACAATATATGAGGGCTAGTATTTCATGTTTTTTATATTCTTATGTCACTATAGCATTCTTACCTTATTAATTTTTTTTTTTTTTTTAGCAAGCATCAGTAGAGGATCCTTTACTGTGTCTTACCTTGACCCACAGGATAATACAGTGGTATTGTAGTGGGTAAGTCTAATCACACATAGCTTTAACATATTCCATAGAACTGGGCAGACATTTTCATCACTCATCCACTTTTTTGTAAATAATTATGCATAGTAATAAGTTAACAGATTTCTGTATGAAATTAATATACCCTATTCCTCACGAACCAATTAGACTCTGATAAAAAAGAAAATGACAAGAAAAGAGTATTCTATTTGCACAAACCATTCTTTTTCTCCGCTACCTTCTTGACACAAAATTAAGTCAAGTAGCAAAGCATGGTATTGATTTGATATGCACTTTCACTAGAAATGTGTTTGCTTTGAGATAATATACCTATGTGCCATGATGCCAGATAGACATTGTTGTAATGATAAAGCATCGCTGCAAAGTTTTGAATAAAGAAAAGAATACAGTCTTGAGCAGAAAAAGACAAAAATGTTGTTAACAGGTTGATGTTTTTCTCCTTTCTGTAGTAGTTTGAAGCAACAATGGTTACCGTGAAATCCCCATAGTGTGCTATGATGGATAACACTGTGACCTTGTGATATATGCATATTAATTTAAATACAGTATTTTTAATATCAACAAGCTGTACTTTGTATTTGGATAGAGTGAGTCTTAAATTATGTTATTAATCCCTTAAGGACCAAGCGTTTTTCTGTTTTTGCACTTTCGTTTTTTCCTCCTTACCTTTTAAAAATCATAGCACTTTCAATTTTGCACCTAAAAATCCATATGATGGCTCATTTTTTGCACCAACAATTCTACTTTGCAGTGATATCAGTCATTTTACCCAAAAATCTACGGCGAAACGGAATAAAAAAATCATTGTGCGACAAAATTGAAGAAAAAACATCATTTTGAAAATTTTGCGGGCTTCTGTTTCTACGTCGTAGATTTTTTGGTAAAAATTAAACTTTACCTTTATTCTGTAGGTCCATACAATTAAAATAATACCCTACTTATCTAGGTTTGATTTTGTCGTACTTCTGGAAAAAATCATAACTACATGCAGGAAAGTTTACACATTTAAAATTGACATTTCCATACCCCTATAACTTTTTTATTTTACCACGCATTGGGTGTTATGAGGGCTCATTTTTTGTGCCGTGATCTGAAGTTTTTATCGGTACCATTTATGTTTTGATCGCATTTTATTCCTTTTTTTTTTTATGGTATGAAAAGTGACCAAAAATACGCTATTTTGGACTTTGGACTTTCGTGCGTACGCCATTGAACATGCGGTTTAATTTACAATATATTTTTTATAGTTCAGACATTTAGGCACACGGCGATACCATAACTGTAATCCAAAAAGTATATCTTTATTACATATAAATAGTACAAAAAGCAGACAATACAGTTAAAACCAATTAAAAAAGGCCCAATTGGCCACTGCACAAATGAGGGGGGGGGGGGGAACCCCCTACCAAAAAGAAGGGGAGAAACCCCACCCAGGGCACCTGCCTCCACAAATACACAGATTATCAACCTATCATACAACAAGAATGTTAAATCAATACAGTCCTGTCCCCACAACACCAATAATATGTATACAACCTGAATGTCCTTAATATATAGCACAGGGGACTGGTAGTAGAGGACAATAGATGGAGGAGTAGTACCGCAGGTGCCCCCCTAAAGACCCCACGCGTTCCGTTGCCCGTCAGCAACTTCCTGAGGAGTCTCCTCATGCTTCAACTAACTCCAGGCTGTGCCATTCAGAAACTATATGGTCTCTTCCTACTGATGCCACCACCAGGCTCTGTCATTGTGCTGCCATGTGGCATGTGACTCCTTGTTAGATTAGGTCATTTGTACCCACATGTCTGGGCCCAGGACACTACAACTTAGGAGTTAAAAGTTCCATTTCAGAATCCTTAATTTCAATATCTTAGATTTCTATTTAAAATTCTTATATTTCAATGGTCTCCTCATGCTTTTGCAAACTCCAGACTGTGTCATTCACGCAATATATGGTTTACTGATACTGCTGGGCCTGGGTCTGGGAATAAAAATTTTGTTATGCTAGCTACCCAAAATCTTTGGTTTACATTTCTAAATTCATCTTGTAATCTTAGGGCTTGTGGAGGCCTAGTGTCAACTCATGCTGCTGCCAACTTCTTGCTGTGCCATTCAAATACTATATGGTCTCCTCATGCTTCAGCCAACTCCAGGCTATGCCATTCAGGCAATATATGATTTACTGATGCTGATGGGACTGGATATGGGAATAAAAAATTTGTTATGGGAGCACTAGTTACCCCAAATCTTCGGTTTAAAATTCAAACTTCATTTTTTTTCTTATGGATTGTGAAGCCCTGGTGTCTACTCATGCTGCTGCCAACTCCAGGCTGTGCCATTCAGGCAATATATGGTTTATTGATGCTGCTGGGCCTGGGAATAAAGTTTGTTATGGTAGTACTAGCTACCCAAAATCTTCACTTTCAATTTCAAACTTCATCTTTTTTGCATAGGGATTGTGAAGCCCTGGGGTCTCCTCATGCTTCAGACAACTCCAGGCTGTGCCATTCAGACACCATATGGTCTCCTCCTACTGATCCCACCCCCAGGCCCTGTCTTTGTGCTGCCATGTGACATGTGACTCCATATTAGATTAGGTCCTTTGTACCCACAAGCCGGGGCCTGGGACACTAAAACTTGGGAGCTAAAAGTTCCATTTCAAAATCCTCAATTTCAATGGTCTCCTCATGCTTTTGCCAACTCCAGGCTGTGTCATTCAGGCAATATATAGTTAAATGATGCTGCTGGGCCTGGGTCTGGGAATAAAAATTTTGTTTTAGCTACCCAAAATTTTCGGTTTGAAATTCAAACTTTTTTCTTAGGGATTGAGAAGCCCTGATGTCTACTCATGCTGCTGCCAACTCCTGGCTGTGCCATTGAGACACTATATAGTCTCCTCATGCTGCCAATACCTCTACACTGTGTCATTCAGCCACTATATGGTCTCCTCATGCTTCAGCATCATCCAAGCTGTGTCATTCAGCCACTCTATGGTTTTCTCATGCTGCCAATAGTGTTGCACGCGAATCTTCGCAATACGAATTTTATTCGCGAATATCGCATATTCACAAATTCGTGAATATTCGCGAATATAGCACTATGTATTCGCAATTACAAATATTGTTTTTTTTTCTTCACAGTACACATCACAGTGATCATCCCTCTCTGCTTCCAGCTTGTGTGGTGTAAAGAAGGCTCTAATGCTACTGTGTGAGACTAGCGTACGAATTTTCGCATATGCAAAGATTTGCATATGCTAATTTCGCATATGCAAATTGTTGCTTATGCTAATTTTCACACATGCTAATTTTCTCATATGTTAAATTTTTGCTTATGCTAATTTTCGCATTTGCGAAAATAAACACGAATATTACGAATATGCGAATTTAGCGAATATATGACGAATATTCATCCATATATTTGCGAAATATCGCAAATTCGAAAATAGCTTATGCCGCTCAACACTAGCTCCCAACACCTCCACGCTGTGCCATTCAGCAACTATATGGTCTTCTCATGCTTCCAACACCTCCACGCTGTGTCATTCAGCCACTACATGGTCTCCTCATGCTGCCAACACCTCCACGCTGTGTCATTCAGCCACTATATGGTCTCCTCATGCTTCCGCCTCATCCAAGCTGTGTCATTCAGCCACTATATGGTCTCCTCATGCTGCCAACACCTCCACGCTGTGTCATTCAGCCACTATATGGTCTCCTCATGCTTCAGCCTCATCCAAGCTGTGTCATCCAGCCACTATACGGTCTACTCATGCTGCCAACTCCTCCACACTGTGTCATTCAGCCACTACATGGTCTCCTCATGCTTCAGCCTCATCCAAGCTGTGTCATCCAGCCACTATATGGTCTCCTCATACTTCAGCCTCATCCAAGCTGTGCCATTCAGCCACTATATGGTCTCCTCATGCTGCCAACACCTCCACGCTGTGTCATTCAGCCACTATATGGTCTTCTCATGCTGTCAACACCTCCTCTCTGTGTCATTCAGCCCACTAAATGGTCTCCTCATGCTGCCAACACCTCCACACTGTGTCATTCAGCCACTATATAGTCTCCTCATGCTTCAGCCTCATCCAAGCTGTGTTATCCAGCCACTATATGGTCTCCTAATGCTGCCAACACCTCCACGTTGTGTCAAGCAGCCACTATATGGTTTCCACATACTTCCGCCTCATCCAAGCTGTGTCATCCAGCCACTGTATGGTCTCCTCATGCTGCCGCCACCTCCACGCTGTGTCATTCAGCCACTACATGGTCTCCTCATGCTGCCAACACCTCCACGCTGTGTCATTCAGCCACTATATGGTCTCCTCATGCTTCCGCCTCATCTAAGCTGTGTCATCCAGCCACTATATGGTCTCCTCATGCTGCAGCCACCTCCTCGCTGTGTCATTCAGCCACTATATGGTCTCCTCATGCTGCCAACACCTCCACGCTGTCATTCAGCCACTACATGGTCTCCTCATGCTTCAGCCTCATCCAAGCTGTGTCATCCAGCCACTATATGGTCTCCTCATGCTGCCAACACCTCCATGCTGTGTCATTCAGCCACTATATGGTCTCCTCGTGCTTCAGCCTCATCCAAGCTGTGTCATCCAGCCACTATATGGTCTCCTCATACTTCAGCCTCATCCAAGCTGTGCCATTCAGCCACTATATGGTCTCCTCATGCTGCCAACACCTCCACGCTGTGTAAAGCAGCCACTATATGGTCTCCTCATGCTTTCGCCTCATCCAAGCTGTGTCATCCAGCCACTGTATGGTCTCCTCATGCTGCCGCCACCTCCTCGCTGTGTCATTCAGCCACTATATGGTCTCCTCATGCTTCAGCCTCATCCAAGCTGTGTCATCCAGCCACTATATGGTCTCCTCATGCTGCCAACACCTCCACGCTGTGTCAAGCAGCCACTATATGGTCTCCTTATGCTTCAGCCTTATCCAAGATGTGTCATTCAGCCACTATATGGTTTCCTCATGCTTCAGCCTCATCCAAGCTGTGTCATTCAGCCACTATATGGTCTCCTCATGCTGCCAACACCTCCACGCTGTGTCATTCAGCCACTGTATGGTCTCCTCATGCTGTCAACACCTCCACTCTATGTAATTCAGCCACTATATGGTCTCCTCATGCTGCCAACACCTTCACGCTGTGTCATTCAGCCCCTATATGGTCTCCTCCTGCTGCCAAAACCTCCACGCTGTTTCATTCAGCCACTATATGGTCTCCTCATGTTGCCAACACCTCCATGCTGTGTCATTCAGCCCCTATATGGTCTCCTCATGCTGCCAAAACCTCCATGCTGTTTCATTCAGCCACTATATGGTCTCCTCATGTTTCAGCCTCATCCAAGCTGTGTCATTCAGCCACTTTATGGTCTCCTCATGCTGCCAACACCTCCACGCTGTGTCATTCAGCCACTATATGGTTTCCTCATGCTACCAAAACCTCCATGCTGTTTCATTCAGCCACTATATGGTCTCCTAATGTTTCAGCCTCATCCAGGCTGTGTCGTTCAGCCACTTTATGATCTCCTCATGTTGCCAACACCTCCACATTGTGTCATTCAGTCACTATATGGTCTGCTTATGCAGCCAACACCTCCACGCTTTGTCATTCAGTCACTATATCGTCTCCTCATACTGATGCCACCTCCAGGCTCTGTCATTGTGCCACTCTGTAGCAGTGATTCTAAAAGCAATGCCAGTAATCTGCATGTTATTCTGAATAACAGTATTATTTCACTACCCTAGCACACTCCATATGCGTGTTAGAACACATTAAAGTGTTATACACCCCTATTGAGGCTCTCTGTAGGCCAGAAATAGCCATTTTTAATAGATTCAGCCCAAATAAATTCGGATCAAAACTAATTTTTTCTAAAAATTTGGCGAATCGCCCAAATATAATTTTCCTACGGTTCGCTCATCTCTGGGCAGGACCATAATAAACCTGAAAGCAAGAATAGCGGAGCACATCTACAATATCAAGAAGGGATTGATAAAACACCCATTAGCAGCGCATTTCTCAAAATGTCACAACAAAGACCCATCGGGGTTGACATTTACAGTGATAGAAATAGTTAAAAAGAGCTGGAGAGGAGGAGACTATACAACCCAATTGTCAAGACCTGAAACAAGAAAGATCTATGATTTCTAGAGCATTGAGCCCAAAGGTCTCACTGCAGGGTGTTAACTTTTCGGTTACCTATAAATCCAAAGAGTTTCTCCAGTCACGCCAGGTATGGAGCCAGGCTGTCATCAGCGCCCGTTCGTGCCCAGACTTTGAACTTCTTTGGCCTACATTGTATGAGTGAACCCCTACGCTTGTAACAATCACGTTTCAGAAGACAGGAACACCGGTGAATGTGAATCCGCCGGACCTGTGTGGCAGATGACTCGGACCGTACGAGAGATCGGAGTCTAAGGTGCCGCTGGTTTTCACCAGAACCCGCCGCAAAGCAGGATGGATTTGCTACGGCAGGTGGCAGCCAGGTCGCTACCCCTGGCACGGCTTGACCACATAGGCGGCTGAGGAGATGCGAGGCATAGGAGGGATGAGGCAGCTCATAGTCTGGGTAGCAGAAGGTCAGGGCAGGCAGCACAGTAGCATAGTCAAGACATAGCAGGAGGTCAGTAGGCAGGAGGCAGAGGAGCAAGGTCAAAATCACAAAGCAAGGGATCAGATAGACGGCAATACTGAGGAACGCTTTCTCTAAGGCACAATGCAACAAAGATCAATCAGGGGAGTGAGGAGGGTGGAGGCATTTATAAATGAGCCACAGGTGAATTACTCCAATGAGCGTACTGGCCCTTGAAATCTTAAAGTTCTGGCATGCACGCGCCCTAGGGGATGGGGACAAGTGCGCCGGAGCAGAGAGGCAGAGGCGGAGGCAGGAGAAAAACCCGTAGAGTGATGGACTGGGGCTCGCATGCGAGTGTGTCCCGCGATGTGATTCCCAGCCCCGTTGGCAGCAGCAGGTAAGGGGACCATGAGCTCACGGCCAGCGTGTGCGGCTGGAGCGCATAGCGTAACAACGCTTTTGACCTTCGATAGATCATAATTTGTATTTCCACCACTCGGGTCACCCAAGAAAGACATTTTAGATGTATATATGTAGCTAGTATTATTATTCTACCCTTTTAACATAATTATTTTTCCTACCTCTTTACCACCATCATTGTCTTCATTGCCTATATTTCTATTTTTATTTTAATATCTCCACCACACAGGTCACCCTAAGAAAGACATTTTAGACCTTCATATGTAGCTAGTATTATTATTCTACTCTTTTAACATTATTATCTTTCCTGCCTTTTTACTACCATCGTTGTCGTAATTTATATTTTTACTTCTATTTTTAATATTTTTCTATATTATTGTTATAGTTAATGTTTTATATATTATTATAAGGACATAACTACCGCCATTAATTTATAAAGGCCATTACGTGCATTACCTCCCTCCCACATTTCATTTTTTATAATTTTTATAATTTTATAATTTATTTTTTAATCCCTTTAAAAAAAAAAAAATTAACCCCTTAAGGGTTTCCTGGATCACTGCGTCTCTGGACACGGTGATCGGAACGGGATGACTGCTGATATCTTTCAGCAGCCATCCCAGCATATTGACCAGGCGATCGCGGCAAATGTCAATTTACCGCTATTCCGGGTCAATCGGGGTCTCTGGTGACCCGGAAAAAAAGGGTGAATGGGGCTGTCCAAGATAGCCCCATTCACCCTTACCCAGCAGGAGTGAGGTGGCACGGGTGCCGCCTCACGGTCAAGTGATTGATCAATGGGAAGGACCAACCAATGACGACCCAGCTAGGCGGTGATCGGGGAGGTGATCGGAGCGGAGATTGGCGCTGGTGGGGGTCTCTTACCTGTCCCTGGTCTGGTGGGGGTCCCCTCGTGTCCGGTGGCGGTGACAGGAGCAGCAAGATTGGTCCCGGCGGCCGGATACAGCAGCGGCGGTCCCGGCGGCAGTATACAACAGGAGGTGAGGCCTGTTCACCTCTTACTGTTGCTTAGCAACAACTCGCAGAATGCACAGCCAAAGGGCATGCTGGGAGTTGTAGTTTTGCAACAGCTGGAATTCCAAATACAACTCCCAGCATGCCCTTTGGTAGTCTGTGCATGCTGGGGGTTGTAGTTATACAACAGCTGGAGTCACATTTTTTCTATGAAAAAGTGTGCATTCAGCTGTTGCATAGCTAAAACTCCCAGCATGCACAGACTATCAAAGGGCATGCTGGGAGTTGTAGAAGGGCCTCTAGCTGTTGCAAAACTTCAACTCTCAGCATGCCCTTCGACTGTCAATGCATGCTGTTTTGCAACAGCTGGAGACACATTGGAGACACATTGAGTTTTTTTTTACCTAACTCAGTGTTTTGCCACCAGTGTGCTTCCAGCTGTTGCAAAAATACAACCCTCAGCATGCACTACACATGCTGGGAGTTGTAGTTTTTCAACAGCTGGAAGCACACTGGTTGCAAAACACTGAGTTAAGTAACAAATGCTCAGTATTTTCAACCAATGTGCCTCCAGCTGTTGCATAACTACAACTCCCAGCATGTATGGTCTGTCAGTGCATGCTGGGAGTGGAAGTTTTGGTACAGCTGGAGGTTTGCCTCCCCCCCCCCCCCATGTGAATGTACAGGGTACATTCACACGGTGGGTTTACAGCAAGTTTTCTGCTGCAAGTTTGAGATGCAGCAAATTTTCCGCCACGGCTCAAACTCCCAGCTCAAACTCACTGTAAACCCAACCATGTGAATATATCCTAAAACCACTACACTACACCTACAAAAAATAAAAAGTAAAACACTACATATACACATTCTCGTACACAGTCCCCCCCCAATAAAAAAAAGACGTCTTGTACGGCACTGTTTCCAAAACGGAGCCTCCAGCTGTTGAAAAACAACAACTCCCAGTATTGCC
The DNA here is from genome assembly GCF_029499605.1 of Hyla sarda. Lineage (NCBI taxonomy): Eukaryota > Metazoa > Chordata > Amphibia > Anura > Hylidae > Hyla > Hyla sarda. The sequence continues at coordinate 109,033,260 of NC_079193.1, read as the reverse complement.
ACTGACTGTCCGGGCATGCTGAAGTTTTGCAACAGCTGGCGACACCCTGTTTTTAGAAACACTGCCGTAGGGTATTTTTGTGGCGGATTCAAATTTAGGCCTCAAATGCGCATGGAGCTCTGTCGTATTTCAAGGAAACAGTTTAGGGCCACATATGGGGTGTCCGTACACGGGAGAAATTGCGTTACAAATTTTGGGGGGGCTTTTTCTCCTTTTACCCCTTATGACAAAGTAAAGTTGGGGTCTACACCAGCATGTTAGTGTAAAAAAATAAAATTTTTACACTAACATGCTGGTGTTGCCCCATACTTTTTATTTTCACAAGCGGTAAAAGGAAAAAAAAGACCCCCAAAATTTGCAATGCAATTTCTCATGAATGAGACGCACAACAAGGCTCAGGAGTGAGAGCGCACTATGTACACTTGAGGTCTAAATTGGTGATTTTCACAGGCGTGGCTGATTTTACAGTGGTTCTGACATAAATGCAAAACAATAAATACCCAGATGTGACCACATTTTGGAAACTACACCCCTCATGGAATGTAACAAGGGGTATAGTGAGCCTTAACACCCCACAGGTATTTGACAAATTTTTGTTAAAGTTGGATGTGAAAATGAATTTTTTCATTTTCACAAGGGAGAATAGGATAACAACCCCAAAAATGTGTAGCCCCACTTCTTCTGAGTAAGAACAAACCCCATATGTGGATGTAAATTGCTCTGCTGGTGCACTACAATGCTCAGAGGAGAAGGAGCGCCATTGGGATTTTGGTTAGAGAATGTGTCTGAAATTGAAGGCCATGTGTGTTTACAAAGCCCCCATAGTGCCAGAACAGTGGACCCCCCCCACATGTGACCCCATTTTGGAAACTACACCCCTCACGTAATGTAATTAGGGGTACAGTGAGCATTTACACCTCACAGGTGTCTGACAGATTTTTGGGACAGTGGTCCGTGAAAATGAAAAAATTTATTTTTCACTTGCACAGCCCACTGTTCCAAAGATCTGTCAAACACCAGTGGGGTGTAATTGTTCACTGCACCCCTTATTAAATTATGTGAGGGGTGTAGTTCTGGCACCACGGGGGGGGGGGGGGGGTTTGTAAACGCACATGGCCCCCCGACTTCTTTTCCAACCAAATTCTCTCACCAAACGCTAAATTTCGCTCCTTCTCTTCTGAGCATTGTAGTTAGCTCGCAGAGCACTTTACATCCACATATGGGGTATTTCCATACTCAGAAGAAGTGGGGTTACACATTTTGGGCGGCTTTTTCTCCATTTACCCCTTGTGAAAATGAAACTTTTGAGGTAACATCAGCATTTTAGTGAAAAAAAATCTAATATTTCATTTTCCTATCCAACTTTAGCGGAAATTTGTCAAACACCTGTGGGGTGTTAAGGCTCATTGTACCCGTTGGTACGTTACTTGAGGGGTGTAGTTTCCAAAATAGTATGCCATGTGTTTTTATTTTTTTTGCTGTTCTGGCACCATAAGGGCTTTCTAAACGCGACATGCCCTCCCAAAACCATTTCAGCAAAATTTGCTTTCCAAAAGCCAAATGTGACTTCTTCTCTTCTGAGCATTGTAGTGCACCAGCAGTGCACTTGATGTCCACACATGGGGTATTTCCATACAAGAAATGGGGTTACAAATTTTGAGTGGCATTTTCTCCTATAACCCCTTGCAAAAATGTAAAATATGGTGGAAAACCAGCATTTTAGTGAAAAAAAAATTCATTTACACATCCGACTTTAACGAAAAGTCATCAAACACCTGTGGGGTGTTAAGGCTCACTGGACCCCTAGTTACATTCCTTGAGGGGTGTCGTTTCCAAAATAGTATGCCATGTTGTTTTTTTTTGCTTTTCTTTTTGCTGTTCTGGCACCATAGGGGCTTCCTAAATGTGACATGCCCCCCAAAAACCATTTCAGAAAAACTTACTCCAAAATCCCATTGTCGCTCCTTCCCTTCTGAGCCTTGTAGTGCACCCACAGAGCACTTGACATTCACCTATGAGGTATTTCATTAATCGAGAGAAATTGGTTTACAAATTTTGGGGGGCTTTTTCTCCTTTTACCCCTTGTAAAATTTCAATAACTGGGTCTACAAGAACATGAGAGTGTAAAAAATGAAGATTTTGAATTTTCTCCTTCATTTTGCTGCTATTTCTATGAAACACCTAAAGGGTTGACACACTTTCTGAATGTCATTTTGAATACTTTGGGGGGTGCAGTTTTTATAATGGGGTAATTTATGGGGTATTTCTAATATGAAGGTCCTTGAAAAATTTCAATTTTGAAAATGTTGTGAAAAATTGGGAAATTGCTGCTGAACTTTGAAGCCCTTCGATGTCTTCCAAAAGTAAAGACATGTCAACTTTATGATGCAAATATAAAATAGACATATTGTATATGTGAATCAATACATCATTTATTTGGAATATCCATTTTCCTTACAAGCAGAGAGAAAAATGCAAGATTTTCATGAAAGTTTTTTTCGCCAAGAAAGGATGCAAGTAACGACGAAAATTTACCACTGTGTTAAAGTAGAATATGTCAAAAAACAATCTTGGAATCAGAATAACCAGAGTTATTAATGTATAAAGTGATAGTGGTCAGAATTGCAAAAAAGGGCTGCAACCTTAAGGGAAAAAAGGGCTCAGTCCTTAAGGGGTTAAACCTTATTATTATGCTCCATTCCTTCTTTTATCTTAATTAATTTTTACTGTATTATTAGATTCACAAACTCACTGCTATCCATCTTTCATTCATAACATTATCATACAAACATTTTATACACAAGTCCACTCAATTTTATGGTCAATAACACATTTCAGTAAACCTAGTGCTGTGCTATTTATTTTTATTCTTTATTTAACCCCTTAAGGACCAAGCTAATTAAGCCTGTACGCCCCTCAAAGACCAGGCCTGTTTTTTCAAATCTGGGATGTATGTCTTTATTTGAGAATAACTCTGGTAATGTTTTGCCAATGAAAACAATTCTGACATTGTTTTTTTTTGTCACAAGTTGTACTACATGAAAATAGTAAAAGTTAATCAATATCATTTGTATTTTTTTATTTACAATGCAAGAAACCGTGACGTTTTTGAAAAAAAAGATTTTTTGTTATTTTGACGTTAATAGGTTGCATATATTTATACATAATGTAAATTTTTTTATCAAAAATTATAATTTCATATGTCTACTTTGTTTTCTCAACTTTTTTTTTATTATTATTCACATTTTAGATGTATTAGAGGCCTAACAAATTTACTTGACATTTTGAAAATTTGAAAAGTACATCTTATTTTTATGTGCTAAGCAAGGTTTGCAGCAACTGAGAAGTAGTAGAACATGGGTACCCCCCCCCCCCCGAATGACACAATTTTAAAAACTAGACCCCTCAAGGTATTCGCTAGGGGGTAGAGTGAGTATTTTAATACCATCGTTTTTTGGCAGGAATTATTACAATGCCAGTGTTAAAAAATCGAAACTAGCTTTTTTTTCCACAAATGCATCATTTGTGGGACATCTTTTTTGTACATCACGTCTGATATTGAAAGAAATGCACCCTATATTTTATTTAGCTGTCCCATGTTCGGAAATACCCCCGCTTAGGCTATATATGGTTCCTTGGCCGCGTGGTAGGACTCAGAAGGAGAGGAGCGCCATTTGGCTTTCAGGGCAGAACAGTACCCCACCCCCACAAGTGACCCCATTTATATACCGCACCCCTACAAGTTATTGGCTTGACCAGGGACCTCTCTGATTGGTCCTTGGTCGGCTAGCAGTATAACGCGTCTGTCTGTGAAAGTTAAGGCTCCTGATGGATATATCCGCCATGTTGTGGCAATAAGCACCCGCTCATGGCGAATATATCCATCACTGCTGTGGCTGGGTAGCTCAGTGTGTCCGCACATGACTGCCGGCGGGAAATCCGCCGCTATGAGTGGACACACAAAGCTACCCAGCCGCAGCAGGGAGTTCATTACCGTGACTGCTGCATAATGTGTAGGATCACATGGTGGACATCCGCAGCATATTACATGCTGCAGATGTCCGCCAATGCGATCCTACACATTATGCATTTTTTTAATTAAATTCATTTAATAAATGTATTTTTTATATCTGTTTTTTTTTTACACTTTTATTACATTTTTATTTATTTTCACACTTATATTTTATTTATTTATTTTTACACTTTTTAATGCTTTGGAATACTTAGTATTCCAAAGTATTGCAGTTATATGCTGCCTGCCAGTTTTCACTAGCAGGCAGCATATCTAGCCTCTGGCACGTCCTGACAGGCAATTCCCAGGGCAGAACTGGGGGTCTTTGTAGGACCCCCGGCTGCCCAGATATGCAGCAGCACCCCGCGATGCTCTGGGGTGCTGCAGGAGAGACAGAGGGAGCCCCCTCCCTCTGTCAGAACTCCTTACAGCGCGCGGTCACTTCTGACCGCGGCTGTAAGGGTTAAACTGTCGGGAGCGAAGTGAACTTCACTCCCGGCAGTGCAGCAGGCCCCGGCCAGCCGCGGCCACACACAGCACCCACACAGCGATGCGGGGTGCTGCAGAGGAGACAGAGGGAGCCCCCTCCCTCTGTCATAACACTTACAACCTGCGGTCACTTCCGACCGCGGCTGTAAGGGTTAAAACAGTGCAGCAGGGTCCAGGCTGTGTGATACAGTCGAGTCCCTGCCGCAATCTCGTGGGTGCACTGGGCAGCATCGAGAATAATGGACGAGTATAGACGTCCATTTGCTGGAACGGCCGCCAAACTGGACGTCTATACTCGTCCACGGTCTTTAACAGGTTAAACTTTATTATTATCCTCCATTCATCATTTATCGTAATACATTTTTACTGTATTATTATATTTATAAACTCATTGATATCCATCTCTCACTTTATCATAACGCTATCATACTAAAATTTTATACACAAGTCCATTCTATTTTATGGGCAATAACACATTGCAGCAAACCTCCTGCTAATTTATATATATATATATATATATATATATATATATATATATATATATATAGTATACAAAAAAAGAGGATTAGCGCACTTTTTGATCAAAACGTGTCCCCCATCTACCACGGGGAGGTGGCCTCATTTAGGATGGTATCCTAGCACAAATTCTGAGCCTAACGCTCAACTATCCACTCACCTCTGCTGGGCATATAGCCTCTGACTGGGGGACATGCTGGATCCATTTAAAACTCCATCTGTGAAAAAGGGGGAGGGGTGCACAGCTAAAGAGGGTGCCATTTCCCCCTGAATTGTACATACAAGAAAAAAGAAAGATAGCCAGCACAACAGCCTAATACACGGCTGCACGCTGCCATGGCAGATACAGAGTATACAAAAAAAGAGGATAGCAGCAGCACACATTGGTCAAAAAATTGAGGCTCTTAGCGCACTTTTTGATCAAAACGTGTCCCCCATCCACCACGGGGAGGTGGCCTCATATATATATATATATATATATATATATATATATATATATATATATATACACATATATATATTCATTTTTCTTTTTTTACTTAAACTTTATTTTATTTTATTATTTAAACTTTATTTTTATTCTCCATTCCTCATTTATTTTAATTAATTTTTACTGTCTTACTAGATTTATATTTATAAACTCACTGATATCCATCTCTCACTTGTAGACCAACGATGATGCTGAACCCACACCGCTGCGAGCACGCTCCTGCTCCCATGCGCTCGTTGTGCGAGATGGTCTGCCTGACAAGCAGCCACCCCGCACAGCTGGAAGTGCTGGCAGCAGTGCCAGCAAAGAAGAATTCACACTAGGCTGTTGCCGAGCTGGACAGGGTGAGAGGGACATTGTCCCACCGCTATTTCTTCACAGGACCCTATGGACATAACAACTGCATAGCATGAACCTGCAGAATATCTTTTTACCTACAGGACTGTACATATCGATACACCATATTGCTGTGCCTTTCTTTTACAGGATACATATCTTCTGCACTTATTTATCGTACATGTAATGTATGTTTTGGAAAGTTATTTTTTGCAGGACCAGCGCAGCCACATATAACTGTGCCTCATATTACACCGTATATCTATGTTGACAGTTTTTGCACCATGAACTTTGATCTATAGGACATTCTATGCACCATCTGGGGATTCAAAATTTATAGTTTATTTTAATTTTTTGCTTATTTTTTGCACATTTTATTTATTTTATTTATATTGAATTTATCCTATTTATTATATCTTATTTTTCATTTTTGGAGGGGAATCGCAAGGGCCCTGCATTACCCCCTCCAGCTCACATCTACCCTTTGTGTATTTTATGTAATTTCTTCATTAAATTCATATTTTTTAATCTATGGTCTAATGTCTCTTTTTTTGTTCACCTCTATTATCTGATTCCTTCCTCTTCCTATTTCCCCTCTCCTCTCCCTCTTTCTCCCCCTCACTGGATCACTTGAGGACTGTTACCTTATTTTTTCACACTTTATTTTACTTCTGTTTAAAAATGATAACTTTATGCACGAAAATTAGTAGGTTTAAAAAATTTTCTTCTGACCCCTATTACTTTTTTAAATTTCCATACACAGGGTGGTATGAGAGCTAATTTTTTGCACCAAGTTTTCATCTGTACCATTTTTTTTATGGGACTCTTTGATCAGTTTTTATACGTTTTTTGTATACAAAGTGACCAAAAATACGCAATTTTGGACTTTGATATTTTTTTATGTATACGCAATTGACCGTGCGGTTTAATTAACATTATATTTTTATAATTTATGCATGCGGCGATACCCCATATGTTTAGTTTTATTATATTTTTTTATATGGAATTTGGGAAAACGGGGGTGATTTAAACTTTTAATAAGGAAGGGGTTAATGCATGTTTTAAAAAAAATTATTTAACTTTTCTTTCTACACTTTTAGTCCCCTTAGGGGACTTTTAGGAGGAATCAATAGATTCCTCATACAGATCAATGTGGTCCAATAGAACCACATTCATCTGTGTGCTCTGTGCTAGATTGATAAAGCCTGGTCCTGCCAGGCTTGATAATTCTCAGCGCAGCAGCCAGTATGAAGGAGAGTTAAGCCCTCCAACTACCTCAGCAGTGGATCATCCACCGTGTGATCTGTGATTTATACACTAGCAAAGAGCTATTGATGAAAAATGGACTCTCATCCCTTTGAAAATATCATGTAAAATATTAAATTTACATAACCACACCCACTTTTGCAAAACTGATGTGACTAGTGTAAACCTTGGATAATTCTTATGTATAAAAATTAGAAAATCTGCTAGAAACTTTTTTGCTCCAAATTTTGGAACGTGAAGAGTTTTGAATATGACCCCCACCCACTGTATCGTAAGATGTAGTACTATAAGTAAGCTTTTGAACACAGAATCCGAGTGTAAAAAACTAATGGAGCTTCATTCATTTACAATGCTGTAGCAACAAGTCATGGAAAAACCATGCTGGATCTGGCCTTAAGGTCCGGGAAACCCGAAGTGAAACCCGAGGTGCACAAGTGCCATGGGAGTGGTGACGCCAGGGGGCCGGAATTCACTTGGGATTCGCAACCCCACTTGAAGGAAAGCACGTAGCACGCACTTTTTCTCTCACTCTTCTGGGCACTCACCCTTAGTATCCCAGCCTTACGGCTAGGAGCGGGGAATTTTCAAAGGTCTGTTCGGATGTCCAGGCAGTAATACACACTGCGCACATCCACTTGTTTATTTATTTTTGTCACTGTGTCCACTTTTTGTGTTTGTTTTGTCCACTAGGTAGGGTGCGGTAGCCGGTCTAGGGGAGGTGTGTGTGGCCACGTCTCCCTGCTATACCCCGTGGCAACCCTGTTTCCGCAGGATGCCAAACTGGTTTTACTGGTTCCTTGGTGAAAACCTGGTTAACACCTAGTTGTCAGCCAGGAACACTTTCGGTTCCTGAGTAGCTTCGGCGAAAGGGGACATTGTACCTGGAACCTTGCAGGTGCCTTTTGGCCTGGAGGCGAAGGGTTTGGTTTGTTGGGGGGCCTCTCTCCTTTCAGAGAAGGGCTTGCGATAGACCGCATCCTCGTGCACGTTTTTTTGTGTGAACACTTGCACTTTTTACTTGCACTTGGGTGATTTGAGAGCATGTACCTCGGCTTTCAATAAAAAAAAAGAAAAAAAAATTCATGGAAAAACTGGAATGATCTGACCTGGGATGATGATCATCTTTTCTTAGTATCAAATGTAAAAAGTTCTAGCAGACCCCAAAATAATTTGACACTAGACCTATCGAAATGAATCAGACCTCAGACCGAACCCTTAAATTAATTTAGAACCCAGAGCGGGCACCTAAATTAATTCATACCCCAGACCAAACCCACACATACATTCAGACCCTAGACCAGACACCAAAATCAACCCAGAATCCAGACATAACACCAAAACTAATTCACCAGATAAGTCCATTATGTTACTTCTTGATTATTTACTGGACAGTCATAAGAGGGAAGAAGAGACCACAAATATTTAGCTGTCATACAGGATGGAAGGATTTGCCAAATTCAAACCAGACCCCTAAATAAATTCAGAACACAGATCAGACTCTGACCGCGGGGTTCCCGCCGCTGGGGACCCCCGCAATCTTGCATAGGGCAGCCATCTCTTTGAGCTGCATGGCGCACTGCCAGCTCACAAACTGTCGGCTGCCAACCACAGGGCCGGAGTATCGTGACGTCACACCCCCATAGACTTGCATAGTGGGGATGGGACTTGACGTCATACGGGCGGAGGAGTGACGTCACAATACTCTGGCCCAGTTGTCGGCACCCGGCAGTTTGTGAGCTGGCAGCGCGGCGTGCAGCTCAAAGAGGTGGGTGCCCAATGCAAGATTGCAGGAGTCCCCAGCGGCAGGACCCCCCCAGTCAGACATCTTATCCCCTATCCTTTGGATAGGGGATAAGATGTCATAGGGCCGGAGTACCCCTTTAATAATTTGATTACTCAACCTATGGGGATTTGCTCTTGCTCTGAACAGTTCCTGACACAGACAGAGATGTCCGCAAAGAGCACTGTGGTCAGACTCGGAAGAACTACACAACTTTCTCTAAAGTATACTGCAGCTGATAAGTGGTCAAGTACTTGATAAGTATCCCTTTAAGCCTAAGAAAAACAATGAAAACCATGCTCTCAAATTCAGACATAACCAAGACATAAGACAGTACTATGTAATACTTCACCAAAGAACATTTGTACCAGTAAAGCAAGATGTTTACACAGTTTTGTGATCAATTTTACTAAACCTCCTGGTAATTACATTTAGCACATTTCACAAAAACATATTAATGATTTTAATCACTATGATTATTATATTATATTGTATTACACCAGTAGACAAATATTCTCCAAATGAGCTTTCATTTTGTCTTTATTACACAAAGATTAGTTTATTTCTATTGCAGTGCTTGTACAATCCCAATTTTTTTTTCACCATGCTTTCATTGCTTGTGCTGCTCTCAGTCAAATTTTAAACAACATTTAAACTATTATTTTGTCTCTGGCATCTGACATGACCTATTTTAAGCTAAAAATATTTGTAAGTCAAAATATTTAGCAGTATTTACTTGCTTTTGAATTATCCTTATTTTTCAGAATATGTACAATGCACTATATGAGATACACAAAATAAAACAGAATTATGTATTCAAGATAAGTATTATGATAAGGTTAAGGCTAAGTAGCTAGAAAAACACTCAACAGGCATATTTTTTAGGCAGTAAATATTTGCATATTAATAGCCATACCCATTTTCTTATGTAGGGGATCCTTAGCCTCTTGCCAATTTTGGAACTTTTAAATAGAAGAATGCTATTTGCAAAATTACTTTAAAATGTCTGCATGAAATGTCATATTGATGGTCATAAATGATAAAATATGGCATTATTTCATTTTTATGAATGCCCTGTCATCTTGTAAAATTCTGACTCTTTCGTCTTTTATTTGAATTCACAGCATAAGGGACATAAAATAGTCAGTTGGAATCAAATCAAACAGAGAAACCGGGAAGGGAATACATACCACGCAAAATTATAATCCCATAGAACCAGAGGTGACATTAAGGCTCTTTTTATTGCACACATGAATGATACCAAAAACTGAGTAAATCTATTTTAAATGGTACACTTAATTAAATTTAATATTGATACATAAAACAAATGCAAGTTACATGTAGACTATAATACTAGGTCCACATAATACAAGCTCTATATACTATAAAACAATGTCAATATAGACTATAATGGAGCCGGTCACCTGCAATCAGACAGGCTAAGCACCAAGCTGTGGAGTGAAGCACCCTACTACCGCACTCCATCATTAAGTGATGTTCTCCTTTAAGTGACATGGTGGATTTGTGTTTGCATGTTCTATCTTTGATAGGTTGCATTGTTTCCTCAACAAAAAGTAATCCACATAGGCAATGTATAGTTTAGATCACATTTTTTGTATCATATATAAATAAATACCTTAATATTGTAGATCTGGCCTGTTTGTGTATGGACAATCTTGTTACTCTTTAGTACGTTATTGCACTGTGAGCAATATAGAAAGGGGAATGTACCATGTCTACTGGTGGATAGAACTCTTTGTCTTGGTGTAGGGCTGTTGGGTTTTAGGTCCACTCTAACCAAGTTGTTGTAAAGATTGGGCGCCTTTTTATTGCAGATAAGATGGTGAGCCTTAAACTCAGGAACTGATGGGTAGGCTTTGCTCAAAATGTGCCATGTGCCAACTTTAGATTAAGACCCTGTCTAGTGAGAGTAAGGATTTTAGTGGCAATTCTTAGTCCAACAGTAATCAGCACCATATAGCTCAAACTGTCCAGCAGCAAGGGCTTCTCACTTTGATGTCCTTGCTGCCCCCATAAAATTTCTGTGGCACTTTACACTACGGAACCAGGGAAATTACATACTGAGCAGGAGTCATACATTGTATGCTCTGCTGCTCAGTAAATACTTGCAGTGCCAGTTGCATGGCATTCATTTTAATACTCATTTTGCCTAAAAACTGTTTGGATACTGAATAAAAGTAAGCAGGTGTCAGGATCCGGACTGGTATGCGGGGAGGACACGGGTGGTGGATCCTCAGTGTCAGTGAGGTGACGGCGTGGGCCGTACCAGGGGAATGAAATCTAAGGGGTTACTGGTTTACACCAGAGCCCGCCGCAAAGCGGGATGGACTTGCAGCGGCAGATAACCCCCAGGTCGTTCCACCCGATAGCGACTCAACCTCACTGACAGCTGAGACAGGCGCGGTACACAAGGACAAGGCAAGAGCAAGGTTGGACGTAGCAGAAGGTCTGGGCAGGCAGCAATGGTTCGTAGTCAGGGGCAACGGCAAGGATCTGGATACACAGGCAATGGAACACACAGAAACACTTTCTCAGGGCACAAGGCAGCAAGATCCGGCAGCGACAGGAAGGGGAAGTGGGTTTATATAGTGTAGGGAGTGCTTGGAACTAATTGGGCCAGGCACCAATTAATGGTGCACTGGCCCTTTAAATCTGAGAGACCCGGCGCGCGCGCCCTAGAGAGCGGGGCCGCGCGTGCCAGGACTGAGCAGAAGGATGGGGCAGGTGAGAGACATGGGGCGCGATCCGAGAGCGGGCACGTCCCGTACCTCGGATCGCGTCCCCTCCGGAGACATGGAAGCAGCGCTCGCGGTCAGTGGTGCCGACCGGAGCGCTGCATACAGAGCGCTTCGGGGAAGCAGCGGGACCCGGAGCGCTCGGCATGACAGCAGGGATGCCATTGGAATTTTTGGGGCCTCTTACACAGCTCAAGGGTTAGCCCCCCATCCCCCCCGTGGTACACCCCACCCCCTAGTGTACATGCCAACTCGCCCCCTAGGATCCACCCCCAATTTTATTCTTTTAGAACTACAAAGACAGTAAAAAGGGAGTCGAACCCTCATCAGTGATTTCCATGAGTGAAGGAATTATTTTTGACCAAAGAATATGAAGCCTGCCACCATGACAAGGTAGACTCTTTTGAGCAGGACCCTATACTAACACTATCTACACTACCTTTCCTAATCTGCTTGAGCAATCTTCCCCTAGCACACTTAAAGGGTAGCTCCCACATCCATTTTTTTTTCTTTCTGTCCCTGCCTATTGCCCATCTATCCCTAACCCCCTCCCTGCCTTTACATTTTTTTTTACTATATTAAAATGCCTTTTTGTCTGCCTGGCAGTGTGCTCACTACCAGGCAGACTTCCCCAGCAGGCACCACGTCACTGATGCCTGCTGGGGACGACACTTTCGCCCTTAGTTCACTATACAGGGTGTCTCCAGCTGCTTCACCACTACAACTCCCAGCTTGCCCTAACAATAACTTTGTCACCGCAGCAGTGCTACTCTCTCCCCCCCCCCAGCACAGCACAGCAGTGCTACTTCGGGAGCAGCGGCGGCACTCTCCCGAACCCCACTTCCCCCCATGCCTCTAGTGCTTAGCGGCGGCGCTCCCCCGAACCCCGCTTCCCCCACCCCATTCCTCTAATGGTGCAGACTTACCGGAGGATCAATGAGCTGCCTCTGGACAGGGTAACGGAGGCGGGCGGGGCCGCGCGCGAGGCCAGTGGAGCTGGCCAATACGCGCATCCCCAGCTATCATCGTGCTCGCTCTCGACTGTTTGATTGACAGACGGGAGCGAGCACCGCAGTGACTGGATTTCGACTCATTGCCAGGCTTAAATGAGTTGAAATTCAGTAGTGACGTCACTGCCGAATGCATTCGGCCACTAGGAGGGCGATCCCTAGTGGCCGAATTTAAAAATGATTTTAAACTTGTTTAAAATCACTTTTTTTTATTAAAGTATATTAGAGATATGTTGTAGTACTTAAGTACTACAACATATCAATTTTTAGATTTCATGACAGTGCCCATTTAACCAATAAACACCTTAAGGGTAGGGTCACACATAACTGATTCACCGATGACCCGACCCACAGCCTCCAGCTGTGACCAAAAGCTCCCCCTCCCAAGGCCTGCTCACAGCAGCAATTTCTATCGGTACCATTATTATTTTGATGGGACTTTTTGATCACTTTTTATAACTTTTTTATGGTATAAGAAGTGGGCAAAAACATGCAATTCTGGACACTTACACATGCAGCAATAAACTAATGTTTTTGTTTATTTATATAATTTTATTAGAAAAAGGGGGTGATTCAAACTTTTATTAGGGAAGAGGCTTATCACATTTATGAACTTTTATTTTTTCACACATTTTTTTGTTCCCATAGGAGACTATTACATGTGATCTTATGATTGCATGCACTGAACAATGCTAAGCCTTAGAAGCCTGCCATGGCACAGCATTGATTAGTGTCATAAGCGCTCCATAATTTCCTGCATTTAGACGTTGCTATCAACTTTGATGGGTGGCATCTTAAAGATTAATTCCGGACATTGGCCCCATCAGCAATGTCCAGCATTAGCCATGGGTCCTGGCTGTTGATAGCAGCCAGGAGCCATCAGGTATGAAGCCCGCTTAGCTCCTGAACGTGCTTCAAACTGTGGAAGCGGTTACAGGGCATACATTTATGTCCTTCAGGGACAATATAAGCTACATTTTAGTCAACCGGAATTGTTTCATATTGTTTGGGCAGGCCCCTCCATGGGGGAAACTATTAAAAGAAGGGCCTACCCAAACATTATGGGGGCCCCATATAGTTTGGGTAGGTTCCCAAGTTTAAGTTACTCCCATATAGTTATTGTAGGCCCCTCTCAAAGAAGGGGCCTTCTACTGTATAGGAGCAACTTTTGCCAAAAAAAAGACCTACAAAAACTATATGCCGGCAACTTGCCCCATATGGTTGTTGTAGGCCCCTCTCTGCTGCAAATTTTTGCCCCCATATAGTTGCAAGCCTTAGCCCTTGCCCCCCAGACTGCAGGCCCCACCATATAGTTCTTCCACGGCACCACTCATATATTTTTCTTTTTTTACACTTCTCTGTGCGCCTGTCCGCTGTGCTTCTCAGAGAAGGCTCTTCCATCCTTCCGCTGCTCCCCAGCAGACCACAGCACTCGCTGCTGGCCTCCTCTTCCAGAGTCTGCCACAGCGCTACTGTGGCCATGACCTTAGGTGCCGGCATCAGCGTGCAGAGGACATACCTCCCAGCAACCACTGCAGCTATCTCAAAGTGACAGCGGCCGCCGACCCCGGAGGTACGTGCTGTGCCGCTGCAGATTTCTGTGACTGAGTCAGTGTTTAATGTGTGAGCCTTACTGGAACCAGCTGGGCCCCCTACAGGGGTATTGGTTGTACCCCCTTGATGGCGACCCTTCAAGTTAGTGATGCATACATTGCATACCTTACTGCCCATTTACTGTACACTTCTGGAGCACCTCTCACCTCCTACCCAGAATGCGTTTTCGCATCAAATGGCTTTGTCAGGCCTCCTGACTAAGCCATTTGCGAAAACGTGTTCGGCGTAAGAGGTGAGAGGTGCTCCAGAAGTGTACTGGTCATGTATTTTATATTCTTTGCATGAGCTCTATGTATGCCTTTTACTGTGTTCCCTTGTACTTCATTACTATAGCTACTACTGTTGGCACAGGTACTTGCTGCTAGAGATAGCATCACATGTCTCTTAAGATTTTTATTCAGCATGGTATTTCCATAGTGATCTTATAGTCCAGCGTTTTATGTAGAGCGTGGTGCATACATTCCTTGGTATTTTTGCCCTGTGCCCTTGTGAAGTCCCTATTATTAAGGACTTTTTTCAGGGCCCTCATCTTCCTCTCTTCTACCTGAGTCCTTGCGGTACTTATACATGATATATGTTTTTTACGTGTTTTTAGGTTTGTTATACCTTAATAAAGTTTGTTCATATTTCTAATAACATTGTTGTTATATAGTCCCTTTTTTTGGTGTTAGTATTTTATGCTGACCATATGATGTAGGTTATTTGATAGCCATATCTTCTTTGGTAACAACAAGGGATAAGGCATATAGCATCACAGCTTCCATCCGGACTGCAATCATTCCCTCAATTAGGTACTCTGGTAGAGTATTATTTGGTCTGTTTTACACCAGTATATGTTTTATTTACAGCACAGAAAAGTGTGGAAGTCTATATATTTGTGGCATGCAATCTAGTAAATTTAAGTTGCCGTATTAGGCCAGTGATGCAGATGCTAAATGAAAAAATATTGCAGTATCTTGTAATACCTTTTTTATTGGACTAACAGAATTTTGTAGAGGCAAGCTTTCGGGATTCCTCCCTTTATCAAGTCTAAAGCAAATCTAAGCTCACAAGCAGAAGACACAGGTTACATCTCACAAATATGCAGGGGTTAAGACAATAGGTGTGAAGAATTCACACTAAGGTAGGCCATAAATTGTCTAGCTATAGGAACATAGACTAAATAGATAAGGATGAGAAAAAGGAAGAGGGAGGGAGGGGGGAGCAGGGGAGAGACTGGTAATTAAGCAGGACAAAGTGAAATGCAAAAGAGAATCCAGCAAAGGTTATAAGAAGTTTTGATAATGCGATAAGAAGCTCAAATCGACATTGAGTCCTCTGTTTTTGGTATCAAAAAACAGTATCATTTTAGCTTTAAATGTCTTTCTCTCTTGTGTGTTTCTGAAATTCCCTCTCAGTATCTTGATTGTAAGGTCATGTATGGAGTGGCCTGTTTGGGTAAAATGGTGTCCAACTGGGGTGCAGTAGTTTTTTTTCTCTATGGCGGTTGATGGAATGTCTATATAGATTCATCCTTTTGTTGAGTTTCACTGGTTTCACCAATGTAGCATCCCATGTCAAACGTGGTGCATTGTGTCATGTAGACCACATTTGGGGATGTGCAGGAGTATAGTCCTTTAATGTTATATGTCTTGTTGTTGTGGGTGGCTTCAATCTTGGTGCAGATATGTTGGCAGAGTTTACAGCGAGGTTTGGTGCAGGGTTTAGTCCCATTGTCTGTGTTTGTTCTTTCTATAGGTGATTTTAGGCTGACCAGTTTTGTTTTAAATTGTGTGGTTGTCTGAAGGCCAAGATGGGAGGTTCAGGGAATATTTCTTTTAGCACCTCGTCTTCCACCAATATCGGCTGCAGGTCCTTGATAATTTAGCATATTTCTTCAAGGGCCAGGTTGTATTTGGCTACCAGTGGCGTGGTGATGGTTTTATCTCTCTGTATTGTAGCAGGTGTTCCTGTTTGAAGAACGGAGTGTATTTTCTTATTGTTTATCCTTGGTTTGTATCCTTTTTGTTTGAATTTATCAGACAGTGTTTGTAGATGCATTTCTCTGTCATTAGGGTTGGAGCAGATGCGATGGTACCTGGTAGCTTGGCTGTATATGATGCCTTTCTTTGTGTGTGAAGGATGGAAACTGGATTTTTGTAGATAGCTGGATGGGTCTGTGGCTTTTCTGTACAAAGACATTTTTAGCGTGTTCCTGTTTATTGTGACAGTAGTGTCCAGGAAGTTCACACTTTCTGTAGAGAAGTCCATTTTGAGTTTGATAGATGGATTGAATGTGTTAAAGGCATCATGAAACTTTCTGAGTTCTTCTTTTCCTTCTGTCCAAATAATGAAAATATCATCAATATAATGGTAGTATCTATGGGTTTGTGAAGTTGTGTGTCTACAAATCGTTGCTCAAGGTCAGCCATGAATAGGTTGGCATGTTGTGGTCCCATCCTGTCCCTATTGCAGTGCCCATCATTTGTAGATATATGTCACTTTTGAAGCTGAAGTAGTTGTGTGTTAGGATGAATTATATGAGTTTAGAGATTACTCAAGGGCTGTATTTCCGGTTGTGGGTTTGGGATGAGAGTAACAGGGAGCAGGTATCAATTCCATCTCTGTGTGGGATGTTGCTATACAGGGATTCTACATCCATAGTTATTAATATGGAGTTGGCAGGCAAGTTTGTAATCTGATTGAGTTTGTTAAGAAAGTCAGTAGCGTCCTGTATGAAGCTGCTGGTGTTTTTGACAAAGGGCTTTAATAGGTTTTCTACTAGGACAGAAATCTGTTCCGTTAATGTTTCCATACCTGTTATTATTGGTCTTCCTAGGTTCCCAGTTTTGTGGATTTTTGGAAACATGTAGAATGTCCCTGTCATGGGATTTGTGGGTATGAGTGTCTCTAATCCTTTCTGTGACTCTTTTGGGAAGGATTCGATCAATTTATTCAATTTCATTGTGTATTCTTTGGTGGGGTTTTCTGTCAGTTTCCTGTAGTATGTAGTGTCTGACAATTGTCTGTTTCCCTCTTTGATGTAATCATCAGTGTTCATTATCACTACTGCTCCTCCCTTGTCTGCTGGTTTTATTGTTATGGTTTGATTATTCCTTATGTTTTTGATGGCGTCTCTTTCTAGTTTTGAGAGATTGTAGTTGGTTTTATAATTTTGCTGTTGCATCCTGATGATGGGGTAAAATCAGAATTCTATTTCTTGATATTGTAATCCAGGGTTGTTGTAGTACTGTCCTCTTTCTTATGATAGTACTATTTTAGTCGTAGTCTCCTAAAGAATACTTCCAAGTCTGAGTATAGTTTGATGTCATCCAGTTTAGTGCTTGAACAGAACAGTCCTTTAGAGAGAACAGATCTGTCTAGTTATAGTCTGTTATATAGTATGCTATAGTATGTTCCTATAACTGGACAATTTATGGCCTATCTTAGTGTGAATTCTCCACATCTATTGTCTTAACCCCTGCATATTTGTGAAATTGTAACCTGTGTCTTCTGCTTGTGAGCTTAGATTTGCTGTAGACTTGATAAAAGGGAGGAATCCCGAAAGCTTGGTTCTACAAAATCCTGTTAGTCCAATAAAAAAGGTATTACAAGATACTTCAAAATTTTTTGATTTAGCTTCTGTCATGCAATCATAACATATAACAGACCAAATGTATACCTGAGAACTAAGGACAAAATATTAAGTGACTGGCCCATAATATGACTAAATTTAGGCAGTCTAGAAGCCAGGGACACGCGCCATTGTAAGTATGTTCTGTCAGCGGCTCCGTATGGGCGTTGCTCTGTTCAGTGGGGTACGTTGTCTGGGCTCAGTGTTCATTCCTGGGAGGCTATCAAGGTGGAGATGGGTGGGCGGTTTGGGGTATGGTTACTAAGGACAGGCATAAGCTCTAGCAAGATCGTGGCAGTTAGGCAGGCATACATATAGTAGTAGGGGAGGAAACATTCATAGAGGCATGCTATATTGGAGTTGTGTAGCAGGATATAAATGTAGCAGTTTTAGGATGTCACTGCCACTAACACAGGTTCCAGTCAGATTTGAATCACAAATCAATCTTGAAGACAATTGGTTTATTGTCAGTAGGTATGTTATGTTTTCTTTGCCATTATTTTTGAGTAATACATGGTCTCAGTGGTATTATGGTGCCTAATTGTCACGATGCCGGCTGGCAGGAGGTGGATCCTCTGTGCCAGAGAGGGATTGGCGTGGACCGTGCTAGTGGACCGGTTCTAAGTCACCACTGGTGTTCACCAGAGCCCGCCGCAAAGCGGGATGGTCTTGCTGCGGCGGTAGTGACCAGGTCGTATCCACTAGCAACGGCTCAACCTCTCTGACTGCTGAAGATAGGCGCGGTACAAGGGAGTAGACAGAAGCAAGGTCGGACGTAGCAGAAGGTCGGGGCAGGCAGCAAGAATCGTAGTCAATAAGGCAATAGCAGGAGGTCAAGTACACAGTATGGACAAACACAGTAACGCTTTCACTAGGCTCTAAGGCAACAAGATCCGGCAGGGGAGTGCAGGGGCAGTGATCAGATATAGTCTGGGAGCAGGTGGAAGCCAATTAAGCTAATTGGGCCAGGCACCAATCATTGGTGCACTGGCCCTTTAAGTCTCAGGGAGCTGGCGCGCGCGCGCCCTAGAGAGCGGAGCCGCGTGCGCCAGCACATGACAGCAGGGGACCGGGACGGGTAAGTGACCTGGGATGCGATTCGCGAGCGGGCGCGTCCCGCTGTGCGAATCGCATCCCCGTCGGCCATGACAGTGCAGCGCTCCCGGTCAGCGGGACCGACCGGGGCGCTGCGGAGAGAGAGACGCCGTAAGCGCTCCGGGGAGGAGCGGGGACCCGGAGCGCTAGGCGTAACAGTACCCCCCCCCTTAGGTCTCCCCTTCTCTCTGTCCGGTAACTGCCTCCCCTGGGATGAGGACACCGGGAAAGAATGGAGGGTTTCCTCAACGGCAGGCAGTACAGCAGGAGTGGGAATGGGGAGGGAGGGCAGAGGGCGAGGCCTGGCACGGGGCAGTGTGACACCAGGACGGGGGCCATGAGGAGGCACCGAGGCTTGCCTGACTGGACTGGGAGGGGGGGAGAGGCACTTCTTATGGCAGGCAGAGTCCATAAAGACCTTAGGGAGACCGGTTACAGGGGGAACCACAGGGTCACGGCAGGGAGTACTGGGAACCGGTTTAAGGCAGTCCTTGAAACAAGAGGTACCCCAGCTCTTCATCTCCCCTGTGGACCAATCCAGGGTTGGGGAATGGTGTTGAAGCCAGGGTAGTCCAAGGAGAATTTCGGAAGTGCAATTGGAGAGGACCAAAAACTCAATTTTTTCGTGATGAGGTCCGATGCACATTAGGAGGGGCTCCGTGCGGTAACGCACGGTGCAATCCAACCTGACTCCGTTGACCGCGGAAATGTAGAGTGGCTTGACGAGACGGGTCACCGGGATGCGGAATTTATTCACCAAGGAATCCCGAATAAAATTCCCAGAGGCACCAGAGTCCAAGCAGGCCACGGCTGAGAGGGAGGAGTTGGCTGAAGGAGAAATCCGCACGGGCACCGTGAGACGTGGAGAAGCCGACTTTGAATCAAGAGACGCCACACCCACGAGAGCTGGGTGCGAGCGTGCGTTTCCCAGACGTGGAGGACGGATAGGGCAATCCACCAAGAAATGTTCGGTACTGGCACAGTACAGACAAAGATTTTCTTCCCTACGGCGATTCCTCTCCTCCTGGGTCAGGCGAGACCGATCCACTTGCATGGCCTCCTCGGCGGGAGGCCTAGGCGTAGATTGCAACGGAGACTGTGGGAGAGGTGCCCAGAGATCTAAGTCTTTTTCCTGGCGGAGCTCTTGATGTCTCTCAGAAAAACTTATGTCAATGCGAGTGGCTAGATGAATGAGTTCATGCAGGTTAGCAGGAATTTCTCGTGCGGCCAGAACATCTTTAATGTTGCTGGATAAGCCTTTTTTAAAGGTCGCGCAGAGGGCCTCATTATTCCAGGATAGTTCAGAAGCAAGAGTACGGAATTGTATGGCGTACTCGCCAACGGAAGAATTACCCTGGACCAGGTTCAGCAGGGCAGTCTCAGCAGAAGAGGCTCGGGCAGGTTCCTCAAAGACACTTCGAATTTCCGAGAAGAAGGAGTGTACAGAGGCAGTGACGGGGTCATCGCGGTCCCAGAGCGGTGTGGCCCATGACAGAGCTTTCCCAGACAGAAGACTGACTACGAAAGCCACCTTAGACCTTTCAGTAGGAAACTGGTCCGACATCATCTCCAAGTGCAGGGAACATTGTGAAAGAAAGCCACGGCAAAACTTAGAGTCCCCATCAAATTTGTCCGGCAGGGACAAGCGGAGGCGAGGAGTGGCCACTCGCTGCGGAAGAGGTGCAGGAGCTGGCGGAGGAGAAGGTTGTTGCTGCTGTAGCTGTGACTGAAATTCCTGTAGCTGAGACTGAAGCTGCTGTAGCTGAGACTGAAGTTGCTGAGTCATGGTGGTCAAGTACGACAGCTGGTGCTCTTGTTGGGCGATCTGTCGAGCTTGCTGGGCGACCAGCGTAGTGAGGTCAGAGGCAACTGGCAGGGGAACCTCAGCGGGATCCATGGCCGGATCTACTGTCACGATGCCGGCTGGCAGGAGGTGGATCCTCTGTGCCAGAGAGGGATTGGCGTGGACCGTGCTAGTGGACCGGTTCTAAGTCACTACTGGTGTTCACCAGAGCCCGCCGCAAAGCGGGATGGTCTTGCTGCGGCGGTAGTGACCAGGTCGTATCCACTAGCAACGGCTCAACCTCTCTGACTGCTGAAGATAGGCGCGGTACAAGGGAGTAGACAGAAGCAAGGTCGGACGTAGCAGAAGGTCGGGGCAGGCAGCAAGAATCGTAGTCAATAAGGCAATAGCAGGAGGTCAAGTACACAGTATGGACAAACACAGTAACGCTTTCACTAGGCTCTAAGGCAACAAGATCCGGCAGGGGAGTGCAGGGGCAGTGATCAGATATAGTCTGGGAGCAGGTGGAAGCCAATTAAGCTAATTGGGCCAGGCACCAATCATTGGTGCACTGGCCCTTTAAGTCTCAGGGAGCTGGCGCGCGCGCCCTAGAGAGCAGAGCCGCGTGCGCCAGCACATGACAGCAGGGGACCGGGACGGGTAAGTGACCTGGGATGCGATTCGCGAGCGGGCGCGTCCCGCTGTGCGAATCGCATCCCCGTCGGCCATGACAGTGCAGCGCTCCCGGTCAGTGGGACCGACCGGGGCGCTGCGGAGAGAGAGACGCCGTAAGCGCTCCGGGTCCCCGCTCCTCCCCGGAGCGCTTACGGCGTCTCTCTCTCCGCAGCGCCCCGGTCGGTCCCACTGACCGGGAGCGCTGCACTGTCATGGCCGACGGGGATGCGATTCGCACAGCGGGACGCGCCCGCTCGCGAATCGCATCCCAGGTCACTTACCCGTAACACTAATTATGCATACATGGGGATTGGGTAGGTATATTTAAAAAAAATCAGGTTAACTTTGTTACAAAAATAGAAGTGTATTTGTGGTTGATAATACATTATATAGATGGGTTAGGGAAGAAGGAGGCAGCAGGGAGTATGGATACTTGGGGCAGTGGCATAGCTATAGAGGTCCTGGATGTGTCCTGGGCAGCAGCCCCATTACACCCCCTGTCCACCCCTGATGACATGTCACAGTATAGAGGAGGGGGGGCAGGTCACGCACGAGTCCCGTCCAGGAAGTCCTGCCCCTTCCTCCTCTGTTGTGTTTTGTGCAATTTTTTGCATGTTTCAAGCTACGCCCCTGACTAGGGTTTAAGTTTATTTTTGTTATTATCAAAGGCAGAGGAGGTTGGTACATAAATGTGGTACATTTGGGCAGTTCAGTCAGTCGTAATCTTGTCGGAACAATTGTATTCCTTTCACTTCTACAGGCACAGTGGGTATGGTCACAGGTTTTTTCTTTCAATAATATGATTTCAGTGTATATGATTTGCCTAATCCTATGTTGTTGTTTTTCTTTTTGTTTAGGCATATCTATCACAGTGGCTATGGCACAACTCAAGCTGCCTTTTCAAATATAGGTGGTTGGTTGGATCTGTCCGCTCTTTCCTGATAGTTGCTCTGACCACAAATTAATTTCAGTCTATTCATAAAACAAAAATTTTGAATATTAGAAAATATTAATAATATAATTCTGATCTATTTATTTTTAATTAGAAAATGACATTTGAACCTGAATACATTTGAAAAATTGTAATTTATGAAAGTTTGACATTAACCTATAGTGGTTAGTAATTTGCCTAAATATCATGAATAATACATAATTATTTCCATTTTCAAAGGAACGTTTCTGCTCTTTTAAAAATCAGAAAGAACTTTTCATTTTATATTATATTTTAGAATTAAATATGCAACTGCCAAAATGGCAAAATAAAAAGGATAGAAAATTCTATCACCCAGGAATTCTTTCCCTGCTCCTCACCCTGAATGCAGAGAAGATGTTCAACGGGGTCCATTGGTAACTGTAACTAAAATTGGTGCTTGAGAAATTTGATTCCTCTGGTATCATATTCTCTGTTATACTTATGTTGTGTTCTTCTCAGATCTTTTGGACATATATTTAAGTGAAAATCTTGCGCCGAGATATGATGAGGTGTATGTTCAAGAATGGGATGCCCCTTTGAACAAATGCTCATACATGCTTATCTCACATACAAAAACTAATCTTTGATTGGAGCATTACTTTGACCCCAAATATTTTAAAAACAAAGATTGAGTTTATTGATTTAAAGGGGTACTCCGGTGGAAAACTTTTTTTTCAAATCAAATGGTGCCAACAGATTTGCAAATTACTTCTATTAAAAAATCTTAATCCTTCCACTACTTATTAGCTACTGAATACTGCAGAGAAAATTATTTTCTTTTTGGAACACAGAGCTCTCTGCTGACATCATGAGCACAGTGCTCTCTGCTGACATCTCTGTCCATTTTAGGAACTGTCCAGAGCAGAATATGTTTACTATGGGGATTTTCTCCTACTCTGGACAGTTCTTAAAATGGACAGATATGTCAGCAGAGAGCACTCTGCTCTTGATGTCAGCAGAGAGCTCTGTGTTCCAAAAAGAAAATAATTTCCTCTGTAGTATTCAGCAGCTAATAAGTACTGGAAGGATTAAGATTTTTTTTTATAGAAGTAATTTACAAATCTGTTTAACTTTCTGGCACCAGTTGACTTAAAAAAAAAAAAAAAAGTTTTCCACCGGAGTACCCCTTTAACCCATCTAGGATGAAGGGCATATAAGTACGCCCTTGTGTCCTGGTACTTAAGGACCGAGGGCATATTTGAACGCCCTGGTCCCATTTAATGGGGTTTAAACAGTTCTCACAAGTGGAGAATGCTTTAAACCCGTTGGGTCCCTGTTGCTATGAGCAGCCAGGACCCAAGGTTAATACTGGGCACTGCTGATCAGGCTAATGCCTGGCATTAACCCTCAGAGGCAGCAATCAAAGTTGATTGCGGCATCTAAAATGCGGGTTAACGGTGCCGGTTAGCTCAATGGAGCCCTTACCTGCCTCCTCGCCGTCAAATTGATCTTCTGCAGAGCACCGATAACACTGATCAATGCTATGAACAGTCTATTCAATAAAAAGATTGCATGTTGTAGTCCCCTTCGGGGACTAAAAATATTAAATAAAATAAAGTGTACAAAAAAAGTTAATAAAAGTGAATTTACCTCTTCCCTAACAATTTTTCCCATTTTTTAAAATAAAATAATGTAATCAAAAAGAAACATACCATGTTTATCGGCGTATAACACGCACTGGCGTATAACACGCACCACAATTTTAACAGGGAATTTTGAGCAAAAAAAAAAAGGAAAATAAATGACTTGGACTAAATGCCACATCATCTCCCCAACTTTGTTTTCTTCTGCACCTCAGTTTGGTCCCGTCCCCTCCAGTGCCACATCATTCCTTCCCTTTTATCAGTCCCTGTGCCACATTTACCTCTCTCATCACCACCCCCCATGTCTCATCATCCCCCCATGTCTCAATGTATCCCCCTGTCATAGACCACCACTAGCCATACAGACATTAAGCATTTAGTGCCTCCCCCTCATCATTTCACCCTGTCTCATCATCCCCCCCACCCTGTCTCATCATGTCCCCCATCATTCCCCCCTCATCATCCCCCCACCCTGTCTCATTATGTCCCCCATCATTCCTCCCTCATTATGCCCCCCATCATTCCACTCTCCCCCTCATCATTTCCCCCTGTCTCATCATCCCCCTATCATGTTCCTCCTTTGCCAGTGGTCTTCAACCTGCGGACCTCCAGATGTTGCAAAACTACAACTACCAGCATGCCTGGACAGCCAGCGGGTGTCCGGGCATGCTGGGAGTTGTAGTTTTATAACATCTGGAGGTCCGCAGGTTGAAGACCCCTGTCCTATGCTATTCTTCCCCTCCCTCATCATTCCCCCTTTTCCCTGCTTTTCATAGTTTATTTTTAATTTTCCTTACCTGGCTGCACTTCGGCTGTCTTGCGGGCTGCGGTCAGTGAAGCAGATTAGTGACGTCCTCTCCCGGCTCCTCTGCGCTGCATCAGGGATGTCACTTTTCAGGCAGCGACTACAGGAAATGAAAAGTGACGTCACTGATGTCGCGCAGTGAAGCCAGAGAGGACTTCACTCATCTGCTTCACTGACCGCAGCCCGCAAGACAGCAGAAGCGCAGCCAGGTAAGGAAAATAAAAAAAAAACTATAAAAAGTAGGAAAAGGGGGAATGATGAGGGAGGGGGAGGTAAGAAAAATTAAAAGCAAAACTGTCACTTGTTTTCTCCCGCACTATCCACAGATACTGGTGGATAGTGCGGGAGACGCTGATTAAAAGGTAGGGCAGATCCGGACAAGGTAGGGCTCATTTTAATCAACGTCTCCCGCACTATCCACCAGTACCTGACAGTTTTCGAGAGCGGGGAGGAGCCGCCGCTGGTCACTGATTTAAAGTGGCTGTGGCCGTGCTGCTAATACTTAACAAGCAGCCGCTTTAAATCAGTGACCAGAAGATTTATTGGCGTATAACACGCCGGCAGGCTTTTTGCCTTAAATTTAAGTTTTAAAAGTGCGTGTTATACGCCGATAAATACGGTAATCATATGTGGTACTGCCACGTGTGTACATGTCCTAACTTTTAAAACATAAGGTAAGTTAAACCGCACGGTCGTTGGCATAGAAGTCAAAAAACACCAAAGTACAAAACTGTGCATTATTGATCACTTCATTTACCATAAAACAACTATTAAAAAGCGATCAAAAGGTCATATCAAAATAAAATTGGTACTGATAAAAACTACAGATCACATCGCAAAAGATGAGCCTTATGAGGAAAAATTAAAAAAAAGTTATAGGAGTCAGAAAATGACAATTTTAAACATACTAATTTTAAACTAAAAAATTTAAGTAGTAAAATAAAATAAAACCTACATAAAATGGGTATCCTTGTGACCGTATGGACCTACAGAAGAAAAGATAAGGTTTCATTTTTACCAAAAATTGCATTGTGTAGAAATGGAAGCCCCCAAAAGTTACAAAATGGATTGGTTTGTTTTCAATTTCACCCCACAAATATATATTTTTTGGTTTTGCCTTTATTTTTTTTTAAATGATTTATGCCATTACAAAGTACAATTGGTGACACAAAAAACAGTCCCTCATATGGGCCTATAGGTGCAAATTTGAAAGTGTTATGTTGACCTGGCCCTTAAGGTCCAAATAGGCTTCGTTCTTAAGGTGTTAAAAATTATTCACCATGGTAATAAAATTATCACATCTGTTTTTTTCAAACCAGTGGACTCCAATAACTACATCTCATTCCACAGTGGTCATTATAAAAAAAAATGGCGGACAAATACACAGTTTGGACAGTTCAAGAGAGTACATAAAAACTGCAGAAATCTTGAAAAATTGTTTAACTAAGGGTTCTGCTTTCTGACCTATATCCTGGCAAAATTCTACCAGGACAAACCAGGTATAACATTTAGGAGGGCTCCCACCCTCCACAGCATCGTGGCGAATAAAATTTAAAGTCACACAAAGGAACCACAAAAACCTAATTCTCAAGAGAAAAACTGAGCTTTCAAATGTAAGAGAACAAGATGTCTCTGCTGTCCTACTATTAAACATGGAAGTACAAGGCAGGCGGGATACATGCGCTCTCGGGAGACGTCCGCTGGCAGGCGGGATACTAGCGCTCCTGGGATTGCACGTATCCCACCTGCCAGCGGACGTCTCCCGGTGAAAATCTATGTCCGTTAACCTCGCTCCAGGACATTGCTGGTAAGAGGCACAGTGTGCCAAACCCCTAAACCCACTCAAACTTTCCCAATGCAGCCGGGGTAGAGTGGCCCACATTTGAGGGGTCTCCAGCGCTGTAGAGCACAGCTTCATGCACCCACAGGATTACAAATAACAGACTATCTATATCCCACTCACTAATCTCTATCCCTGTGCCGTCAGGGTAGAGTGGGACACATATAAGAAATCTCCAGCGCTGCAGAGCGCACTAAATTCATTCACTTACTGGCACGCTTCCACGTACAATATCTCTATCAGATACGAGCCACACAGAGACATCGCTGCTCAGATCATAAGACATTGTATTCCACCCGGCATAGCATGATCCCTGTTCATGCACCTATAGCGCTACCTATTATTTGCCTTACTGGGATACCAGCACCTATTACATATACATTTTATGCCTATTTTATTTTTATTTTCTATTTTATGTACATCTACTACCAGTCTTATCATGGTAAGTCCGATGTGAGGGCCCTACAAAGGACACCACAAGAAATATCACTATTGTTATATTATTAAATTGTTTTCATTTAATCAAAAAAAAAAAAGTAATTTAATCTAACTCACTGCATCTACATTATATATATATATATATATATATATATATATATATATATATATATATTATATATATATATATAAAAATAATCATATATATTTTTTATACACATATACATTGGTTTTATTCATGCCCAGACTTAAGTAAAGTGAATCCAGACTACATACATTGTTTGCAGGTTGTATGGAATACAAAACCTTTTCACATTAGTACTCGTCGGGCAACAATACTATTGTCCCTATTGTCTGGTTGAAGCTACCTACACACATTTTAGCTAAATTATGTAGTCTATCTTATCGAATTCAAATGCTGGAAACATGTGGGACGAACTATCCAGCTGCTCCACCTAAGGCTCAAAGATCAAGAGGAACTTCTTACTCCATGTTTGACTAATAAATCTTTCCCTTTCTAACCGTCTGACTGTTCTGACAGTAGTTGCTATAATCTCTGTTGTTAATTCGTGTTGGTTACACTTCAAGGCGAAAAGTATGTAAAATTCCTTTTATACATACAGTGAGTGGGCATTTCTAGTTTTATTAAATCACTAGCACAGTAATTCAGGACTCTAAAGCTGGGGCTGGGCAATATGATTCTGTAACATTCTGTATCTTGGATATGTACAACACTGCTGTGTCAACAATTTTTTCACATACTTTGTTGCAAATGAATGAAATAAGGTATCTCCTATGAAGGATGGAATTTAGTATTGTTGCAGTTTTCCATGGTAGTACTACCAGAGATACAAAGTTTTCAGTTAGATTTCAGCACTGCCTTTAATAAGTTCCACATATACAGACTTGACATAGGTTATTAAAATTTTTTGAAACCCCTGTAGAGTTCACTGTGGGGCCCAGTAACTGTGGGTCGATCTCTAATCAGTCTTAAATAAAGCTACGGGGGAAACTATTCAGTCCAGTGCCAATTTATGTGCATTATATCTGCATTTGGAATCATTATATATTGTGTTTTTTGCTATCCTCTGATGTGATAGTGTATTTTATGACCTTTTTGTGTACATTCTGTTCCCTTCCATTCCGTTCCCCTTCCGTTCCCTTTTTGTGTACGTTATCTGTTCCGATATCGTGGCCTACATTATCCTAGTACTGGTACATTACTTGCAATATTCCACTATTGAGATATCACAGTGTTGAGTTATCCTGTACCATGACATAACTTTGCACATTAACCCTGTGCATAAGGGATAATACAGTACATTGCTGGTAGGCATGGAAGCAATGGCACTGTATTCAAAGTTATGCTATGGGGTGCTATAGTTATATCTTATGCCCTTGTCTCTATGGAATATTTGGTGTAGTTTGTGCAACCCAACTACACATTATGGAAGTTTAGTTAGGTTGTTTATAGTAGCATTTGTTATGATTTAATACCAACGCAAGAGTTTCGCAGTTATACGTCTGACACTCTTGCAAGGGCTAGACAAGTGCTATAACAATAATTCTACCTCATATGTAATTTTCCATTAACTGCCTTATAACAAATCATTTGCTAATCTTCCATTTCATATTTCTCTGCATCCCTTTGCTAGCAATCTCATACATCTTAGATTCTTTTAATGCACATAAGCAAAATAAAATGGTTTACCCATAAATATCTGTATTTTTTTCCAACTATTAATCTTTTACTGTTATATATCATGTTACAATTTAAAGTGTTTTTGTATGAATAATTTATGTCTAAAATCTTCATGTATTAACTCCACAAATTTAAATTGAATGTTAATTACTAAGTGTAGTGTAGTAATAAAATATCAAACAATGTTTATCATTTGTTTGTATAAATTAATAGAAAATTATAAATCTAATATATGTTGTTAAATGAAAATACACAGATACCTCCTTCAGCTATACTTGGCTGTTGCAGCGAACTGTTCAAAAACTTTCCACTCAATGGCAAACCGCAATAGCCAAATAAGAAACACAGGTGGCTACCTGCTGCTGCTGGCGGGGCTGGGACTCGCATTGCGGGATACGCCCACATTCGAGCCCCAGTCCGTCACTCACCTGGTGCTTCTCCTGCCCTCGCTTCTGCCTCTCTGCTCCGGCGCGTGTGTCCCCGTCCCTTAGGGCATGCGCGCACCAGAGCTTTAAGATTGAAAGGGCCAGTGCGCTCATTCGTGTAATTCACCTGTGGCTCATTGATAAATTCATTCACCCTCCTCACTTCCTTGCTGGATCTTTATTGCCTTGTGCCTGAGAGAAAGCATACCTGAGAGTTGCAGTGTATCTGATCCTTTTCTCTGTGAACTTAACCTTGCTCCTCTGCCACCTGCCTATTGACCTCCTGCTACGTCCTGACTATGCTACTGTGCCGCCTGCCTTGACCTTCTGCTATCCTGACTACGAGCTGCCTTATCCCTCCTGTGCCTCGCATCTCCTCAGCCGCCTGTGTGGTCGAGCCATGCCAGGGGTAGTGACCTGGGTGCCGCCTGCCGCAGCAAGTCTATCCCAATTTTCTGCGGGCTCTGATGAAAATCAGCGGCACCTTAGACTCCGCTCCCTGATACGGTCTGAGTCATCTGCCACACAGGTCCAGCGGATCCACATCCACCGGAGTTCCTGTCTTCTGGAACGTGAGTGTTACACTAAAACTGTCTAATTCTTAGACAGAGCAAACTTGAAATGCACCACATGTGCAGCCAAAATTTTGGCACATGAGGAATAGTAAATGTGGGCCACAAAGTAGAGCTGCAGATTCTAGGAGCAGGATGAAGAAGAGAGAGGTTGCATGCGTAGACATATAACTCACAGAACTGTGCACAGAACTTTTTTAGCTTTTAATCTTTTAATAGGTTTTAGTCATACCCCAAAGCTTCAGTGAAAATAGCATTGCTCATTCTTTGCAATGGAAAATCATACCAAAAATGCAGTGTGGTGTGGATTATAGTATTTGCATATATGTTTGTTTAAAACTCAGTGTTCTCTGTATGTCTACAGACCAGTTGGTTCTTTGTTCATACTTGAGTAGTCCTAGTTTCTGTATCTGTGACTGCCATGGTTTCTTCCAGATGTCACATGTCCCCTTAGTTTCTTAGTTTAGTACTGTTCAGCATTAGTTATGGGTCTTAGTGTCTGCATGTTGTTTGTGTTGGAATCATTTTTACAAATTGGGTTTGTATTAGGGACATACAGAGACTGTGAGTAGCAGGGGTGTCTGGTGTAAGGATCAGTGTTCAATTATAGGTATAAGAAACAAATCAGGGATAGTTAAGGTTAGTGTTTGTAGTTTTTTCCTATTCTTCATTTGTCTTCTTGAATTAATGATTGTCATTTTCATCATTCAGCATTTAGTATCTGTCTTCTATTAGAGTGTTTATTTTGTTAATTGTTGTTTTTTAGACTATTTGGCCACTATACAATCCGGCCCTACTGTCAGTTCTGGGGTTAACTATGTGTTCTGAGCTATTTCTAGGACTCTGAAATAGTTACTGCATTAGGTAAAATTCAGATTTGATGGTTTTATAATAAGAATCAACAAAGAAAAAAGTGGGTGCAGCTCAACGACTAACTCTTTGGGGTGAAATGGACAGAGGTTAACTGCTTGGCACTTATACCCTAAGTACCAGTTAAATTGAATCAAAAGTGGAAGAAAAAGTGCAGTCCTCAGGTGTTCACCTGGGGATATCTGTGTGTGATGAGGGTGAGGTGTGGACATAAAAAGGAGGGGGAAGGGGGAGATGGATAGGAACAGAGTGGGGAGGGGGAGAGAAATTAGAAGGGGAAAAAAAAAGAAGAGGGAGGAGGTGATGTGGGGAATGAGAAAATCAATCAGACTCCGTAAAGTGAAAACTAAATAATTTATTTAAATGAATGTTTGTGGTGAAAAAATGTGGGGAGGTGGGCTGGGCCCTAGCGACCACCCACCTTGTCACCTGTTACAAATAAAAACAACAGAAGTAAACAACATGCAAAAATCTCCCCCTATGCTTCCAAAAGTATGGTTGTCACCAACAAATGATACAGTCAATGTTAGGCAGGCACAAAATATCTCCTGAGTGCTGTGTGCTCCCTGCAAACAAAAAGGCAATATCACTCCTGAATAGACGTAAGTTCTCCTGAGCGCTGTGCACTCCCTAAAAACAAGAAGGTAATATCACTGCTGTGTGCTATGCAGATGATACGTTCTCCTGAGTATTATGTGCTCCTTAGAGTGGTATTCAATGTCCGTTATCCACAGGGTAAGGCTGGGTTCACACCAAGTTTTCGCAATACAGTTCCCGTATACGTTTTCAATTTGAAAACCGTATGGAACCGTATTGAAAACCGTGTGCATTGACTCTCCATTGAAAACTGTATGCCAAAAGATTTATCCAGTTGTGTCCGTTTTGCATCCTGTACGGTTTTTGGTCCAGGTGAAAAACCTTATTGAAAGGTACACATTTTTTTTAATATCGGATGCGCCCGTATGCGAATCCTGCCCGGACACACATTAGGACGGGTTAGGGTAGGAAGTATTTCACCACACCACACACAGCAAACACACTAATAAAGTTTTCCCACACATACATATGCTCCCCATCCCCCCACCCAATTAGAGCAGGGAAATGGCCCGCAGGGCATTTTCAGCAGAGGAGGCATATGCCCTACTGAAAGCGCCATTAAGGATGAGGAAGTCCCCACCTTCCTTATTTATTTCCTCGTCCTCCTCATCATCTAGTGATGATGAGCCACCAAGGCGGCGGAATCACCACCATGCGAGGCCGCAAACCTCCTCTGCTCCTGACCCTTTGAACAAATGCTAGTATGAGTCAGTGCTCATACTAGTCAACCCCCCCCCAGCCAAATTTACTGGTGCCCCATACCGGTGAACTTGTTTGGACTAAGCCAGCGGACCACAAGTCCGTGTTTGTAGGCGACTCAGGAATCAAGACTGACATCGTCGGGTTCACTGAAATAAACTTTTTCAGTTATTATTAAGGGGAGACTCAGCTTCCGGCAATACATCCCATCCAAGCAAGCGGACGAGGTATGGAGTGAAGATGTACATGGTACACTTGCAAGTTTATGGTGTATGAAGGACGAGATTCCTGTATTGAACCCCCAGAATGTCCCCCCACTCTGAATGATAGCGGGAAAATCATTTGGGGCTTTTTGCACCCATTGCTAGATAAGCGTTACCACCTTTACGTGGATAACTGTTATACTAGTATCCCTCTATTCACATCCCTCGCCGCCAGATTCACGCTCGCTTGTGGGATAGTTCGGAAGAATCAAAGAGGCCTTCCGACCTATCCCTTCCAGACTCGTATCCACTGGGGTGAGTCCCATGCCCTTATCAATGAAAAACTGTTGCTGCTCAGGTATAAGGATGAGGGATGTCCTTATGCTCACCACAATTCATGGGAACGGTAGCACCCCTGTCCCTGTGTGAGGTACTGTGGGACCGATCCTCAAGCCTGATTGTATTCTGGACTACATTGAGAATATGGGGGGAGTTGATCTCTCTAATCAAGTCCTCAAGCCATATAATGCCATGCGGAAAACACGGGCATGGTACAAAAAAGTTGCAGTCTACATGGTAAACGTTGCCATGTACACACTGGCAATACAGGGACATTCCTGCAGTTTCAAAAGGAAGTTCTAAAGGCCCTAATCTTTCGTGACCGCCAAAGAGCAGGCAAGAGCACCTTTGGAACTGTGGTCGCCTGGATCGTCCCAGGCCAACACTTTCCAGGTGAGGTCCCTTACACTGGAAAGAAGGGATGACCCCAGAAAAAATGCATAGTGCGTCACAAGAGGGGGATTTGGAAGGACACCACCACTCAATGCAACACTTGCCACGATCATTCGGGCCTCTGCATTAAAGATTGCTTCAGGGAGTATCACACTTCTCTGGAGCACTACATTTTTAATCATTTTCCCTAATTTTAATTCCCTAGAATTTGACTCCAATGTACCAGTCAAAAGTACATTGTCTTCAAAATTTTAAACTCAACCCCCCCCCCCAAAAAAAAATTTGCAATTTTCAAAAGCTACCCTTCATTCATTCAAAATGTACTCTTTACCCCTAAACCCATTCCTCAGGGGTGGTGGTGGAACACACACTGTATTTAATGGTGTCACATGTGGGTGTTTATTTTTTGTATTTTCCTCTGAATGTATGTAACCATCAGCTACTGATATGCCATAGGCCTCAAATACAAACAGACCTCTATGACTTCTGAGCCCTGTTTTGTGCCCGCCCAGCAGGTTACCCCATATGTGGATGTAATTCCATAGTCAGGAGAAAAATCCCTCCAAAATTTGTAACCCAATCTCTCCCATTACCTCTAGTAAAAATGTTAAAAATTGAGTAGCCCCCGGAATTTTAGTGTCAAAAATGTAATTTTTCACTTTACCGCCAACTGTTCAGAAAACCTGTATCAGTATCAGTACTCAAGGTACCCCTTGTTACCTTCCTTGAGGGGGTGTAGTTTCAAAATTGTGGTCACTTGCCGGGGTTTTATTTTTAGATGTTATGTCAGAACCTCTGGCATTGCAGTGCAAACCACCACTTAAGGCCTCAAATCCTATCGGTGCTGTCTCACTCCTAAGCCCTGTTTTGCACCCGCTTAGTGCTTCACTGCCATATATGGGGTATTTCCTTACTCTGGAGAAATTAGGCTACAAATTTTGTTGGGCTTTTTTTCTATTACTACTTGTGAAACTAAAAGATTTGGGTTTATACATCTGTCTTACGGCCCACAGTTTAAAAACCCTGTGAGGTGTAAGTACTCACTATAACCCTTGTTATGTTCCTTGAGTGGCTTAATTTCCGAAATGGGGTCATATGTGTGGGGTTTCCGCTGTTCTTGAACAATGGGGGCTTTGTAAACGCACATGGCCCCTGACTTTAATTCCAACCCACTTCTCTCTCCTAAAGCCCAATGGCGCTTCTTCTATTCTGAGCATTGCAGTGCTTTTTCTCAGGCAAAATTGAACTACAAATATTGGGGCCTTTTCATCTATTACGCCATGTGAAAATAAAACATTTCGGGGAACACTATCATTATAGTGTTAAAAATCTAATTTTCAATTTTATTGCCCACTGTTCAAAAAACCTGTGAGGTGTAATTACTCACTGTAACCCTGAGGGATGTAGTTACCAAAATGTTGTCACATGTGGGGAGTTTCTGCTGTTCTGACACCATGTGAGGTTTGTAAATGCACATGGCCCCTGACTTCAATTCCAGCAAAATTCTCTCTCCAAAAGTCAAATGGCGCTCCTTCTGTTCTGAGACCTGTAGCGTGCCAGCAGAGCCCTTTACGTCCACATATGGGGAATTTTCTTATTCGAGAGAAATTGGGCTCCAAATTTGGGGGTCCATTTTCTCCCATTACACCATGTGAAAATGAAAAATTTGGAGTAACACCATCATTTTAGTGTTAAAAATCAAATTTTTTATTTCCTCATTCAAGTTCAATGCAAACTTATCAAACACCTGTGAGGTGTTAAGGCTCATGTACCCTTTGTTATGTTCCTTGAGGGGTGTAGTCTCCCAAATAGTTTGCCATGTGGAGTTTTTTTTGCTCTCCAAAATCCCACAGTTGCTCTTTCCCTCTTGAGCCATGTTGTGAGCTTGCAGACCACTTTATGTCAACATATGAGGTATTTCCATGCTCAAGAGAAATGGGGCTAAAAATTTGGGGGGGGGGGGGGCGTTTACTCCCTATACTCCTTGTAGAAATAAAAAAAAATGGGATGCAAATAACAACGAAAATTTAACACTATGTAAAAGTAGAATATGTCACAAAAAAACTATCTTGGAATCAGAATAAAAGGTAAAAGCATCACAGAGTTATAAATGCATTAAGTGACAGTGGTCAGAATTGCAAAAAAGGGCTCAGTACTTAAGGTGAAAATGGGCTGCGTCCTTAAGGGGTTAAAGGGGTATCCCAGGATGTTTGATTTTATTTTAATATGCTACAGGGGCTGTAAAGTTAGTGTAGTTCATAATATAGTGTCTGTACCTGTGTGTGACAGTGGTCTCCCAATTCTTCTGATTTTCGTCCCAATATTGATTTTTAACAGCATACAAAATTTACTCAGGTCTCGGTTTTCCCAGGTTGCAGTGTGTCGAGACGTGACATGACTAGTCAGGCATGCAAATGGAGCCTGTCCTGCTTCAAGGGATGGAGCTACCACTGGGTGGGAAAGAGATCATTTTGAAGCAGCTGTAGGCACCCTGTTTAGAAAATGCTGGTCTTCTGCATGGAATGCAACTTATTTGTTTTTTAATGGGTGGGGTGGCTGATGTGTGTGAGGGAGGAAAGTTACCTCACACTCAAAAACAAGGAACTATGGGAAGTGTAGTTTGAGAACGAATAGGGATGAGCGAATCGAATCTGATGAATCAGAATACATTACGAATTTCAGGAAAAATTTGATTAGTACTAATCCAAATATCTCCGCAATTTGATGAAACTAAACGCCATTATCATTTGCTATTATTGCATAATAATACTGTACTGGGCTGTACTATACAGTGACTCTGTACTGCAGCACTAGTGTGTATTACAACTAATTGGGGCCAGTTAGGGTGAGCACGAAAAGCCATAGTCACCTGATTTTAGCAACCAATACAGGTTGCATAGCAGAGCGTATTGTCCTCTTATAAGTGTAACTTGTGTATGTTTTTTTTTTTTTTTTTAGTGGAGTTAGCAGAGAGTATGGTCCACCTCTCATAAGTGTAAACTGTATGTACATTTACGTGGTGTACGTTTATTTTCTCCTGTTAAACTATTTACTGTGAAAGACCAGCCAAAGTTAAATAATTGTTTATGTAATCTAATATAGTTTTAAGCATAGTGGAGTGCATAGTCCTCCTCTCATAAGTGTAACCTATGCGTACATAGGTGGTGTACATTTATTTTTTCCTGTCAAACTAATTTGGGCCTACCTACTGTGAAAAACCAACCAAAGCTACACATTTGTTTTTGTAGCCTAATACAGTTTTAAGCGGAGTGTGTTGTCCACCTTTCATAAGTGTAAACTGTACGTACACCTACGTGTGGAACGTTTTTTTTTTCTCCTGTAAAATAATTTGGGCCTAGTTACTGTAAAAAGCCAGCCAAAGCTACACACTTGTTTCTGTAGCCTTATACAGTTTGTAGCGGAGCGTATAGTCCTCCTCTCATAAGTGTAAACTGTACGTACACCTATATGGTATCCTTTATATATTTTCCTGTTAAACTAATTTGGGCCTAGTTACTGTGAAACGCCAGCCAAAGCTACACACTTGTTTCTGTAGTTTAATACAGTTTTAAGCGTAGTGGAGCGCATAGTCCTCCTCTCATAAGTGTTAACTGTATGTACACCTACATGGTGTCCTTTATATATTTTTCTGTTAAACTTATTTGGGCCTAGTTACTATGAAAGCCCAGCCAAAGCTACACACTTGTTTCTGTAGTCTTATACAGTCTTAAGTGTAGTGGAGAGCATAGTCCTCATCTCATATGTTTAATGTGCTTAGTTTTCAGATAGCAAAAAAAAAAAAGGGGGGGGGGAGGAATTATATATAAAGCATAGGTGATAATTAAGTATTAAATATATTGTAGTATCCCCCTCTATAACGTGTGCTTTGACACCTCCTGAATATAATAGACACACAAAAAAAGTAAAAACTGGAGTCACTTATTATTTTTTAAGAATTAGTACACAATTTTGTTGGTAGTCACATAACATTTAAAACAAGAGTGTATCTCAAGTATCCCACAAAAAGTGCCGAGTGCATAATTCATAAGAAGACTAGCATACATTATATATATATATATATATATATATATATATATGTATATATATATATATATATAATAGCAGCAAACAGTTGTAAACAGAATTATAGTGCAAGTAGTGCAAGGGAACATAATCACAAGTATATACTTAGCCATACATGATAAATAAACAGGCACAGGATACAGGAGCGACACCACCCGAAACACCGCCTTGGGGTGGTGTCGCTCCTGTACACCTTCTGTACCTTGGGCAAGGCAAGGTAAAGAAGGATGAGGCAGAGGCGTAGTCGGACTTAGCAAAGGGTCAAGGCAGGCGGCAAGGAGGCGTAGTCAAATATGGTAGCGGAACAGTCAAGTACACAGGCAAGCAACAGACAAAGGAAAGCTTAATCTCAGGCTATGGGGTACTGAAGATCCAGCAGGGAAGAGGGGGCGGAGCTGCCTAAAAAAACCTAGCAGAAGGACGAGGCACCAATCAGCGATGCACTGGCCCTTTAAATCTCAGGAAGCTGGCATGCGCGCGCCCTAGGAAGCACCAGAGAGAAGAGCAGGATCAAGTAAGGGACGATTCGCATGTGGGGGCATCCCACGATACGAATCGCGGCACGGCCGGGAGAGCGAGGCGGTGAGCGCAAACGGTCGGAGCGCCAGACCGGAGCGCTCACCGTGAGAATCGCATAGTCCTCTAATGAGTGTAAACTGTACGTACACCTACATGGTGTCCTTTATATTTTTCCAGTTAAACTAATTTGGGCCTAGTTACTGTGAAAGGCCAGCAAAAGCTACACACTTGTTTCTATAGTCTAATACAGTTTTAAGCGTAGTGGAGTGCATAGTCCTCCTCTCATAAGTAAATCACAGATGAAAGACAAGCAATGCCTCGGCACAGCAATGCATATGTAGCAGCTATAATGGTACAGTGCATTGATCTCAGCGCTGTGGTATGGGGTGCTATACATGTGAAACAAGATAGGCAATTACAATGGACGAGTAAGAATAATCACGTAGCACTCACCATCCTTTTTACCTTGCTTTATTGCATATTCAACTGTACAAAAACTAGATACAATGCTGGGAAAGGCAGGGAAGGAGACGGGGTGCAGGGGAGAGCGAGACGAGAGAACAGTTTTGCATCAAATGACGCTTCTTCCAGCCTCAGCAGATAACAGGTGAAGTATGATTAAATAGGCTCAGCACTAGGGCGGAGCACTGTGAAGACAGGTAATGTGAACATACACCAATGATAAAATCCTTCACACATAGAATCAACTTAAAACCAATGACAAGCGAGTCATATGTAGGGGGATAGATCGTGTCTATCGTTAAGTCCAAGTGCATTGAGATGACTAATGCAAGTAACTTCTTTCTTCATTAGTATATTGTCACGATCGATCCCCTGTCTATATGACTCCACTCTCTCAATGCCTGCAAACTTTATTTTGGAGAAATCATTATTGTGTAAACTTCACACATGGTCTATAAATTTAGGGGCTCCCTTGACTGTTCGCAAGCTATAATAATGCTCTCGTATGCGCTTGAACAGGTTCCTCTTTGTTCTCCCTCTATAATAAAATCCGCAAGTACAGACTACGCAATAAACAACGCATGTACTATGGCATGTGATGAACTGGCGAACTTGGATGTCTGTACCACCCAAGTCAAAACATTCCTGTCCTAAATCATAACCAAAGAAGGAACAACTCCTACACGGAAAATTTCCCATTGGAGATGCCTTGTTTAACCAATCGGTACCTTTCCTTTCATTTTTTCAGATGCATTTCTTAATGTAACTACCAATTTTTGTGTTTCTTCTGTAAGTACCGTATTTTTCGCCATATAAGACGCTCCGGCATATAAGACGCACCCAATTTTAAAGGAGGAAAATCTAGAAAAAAAAAAGATTCTGAACCAAATACTGTAGTAAAATATTTTATATCAGTATAGTTCCCCCACAATAGTTGGCAGTATAGTTCCCCCACAATGGTAGGCAGCTCCTCCCCCCCACAATGGTTGGCAGCATAGTTCCCCCACAATAGTTGGCAGTATAGTTCCCCCACAATGGTAGGCAGCTCCCCCCCCCCAATGGTTGGCAGTATAGTTTCCCCACAATAGTTGGCAGTATAGCTCCCCGACAATGGTAGGCAGCTCCCCCCTCCACAATGGTTGGCAGTATAGTTCCCCCACAATAGTTGGCAGTATAGTTCCCCCACAATGGTAGGCAGCTCCCCCCCTCAATAGTTGCCAGTATTGTTCCCCCACAATGGTAGGCAGCTCCCCCCCCCACAGACATACAGCTTCCAGCCATATACAGTGTACGGCTGGAGACTGTATGTCTGTGAGCTGTCCCCACAGTGTTCCGGTCACCGCTCCTCTGGCCCGGAGTCACAATCTACTGCTATGGCCTATGGACCTAAGCAGTAGGTGTCGGGACCGGAGGAGCAGTGACCGAAACACTGAAGATTACGCGCCGCCGGTCACTCACCAAGCCCCGGCCAGCGCGCCTCTTCCTCCGGTCCTCCTGCGCCTCTATGGTTGTATGCACGGGACGTCACTGAGGTCCTGTGCGTACAACCATAGAGAGGCGGAGGATCGCAGGAAGATCGCAGGAGGACCGGAGGAGGATGGGCATCGGCCGGGGAATGGTTAGTGACCCGCGGACATCCTTATGTCCCGAAAAGATTTTTCGGGACACAGGGATGTCCGGCATAGGAAAACCTATGATTATGTGCCCGGGCCGGCTCCTGTGTGCGGCTGCAGGTGGGAGCCGGCCAGAGCAGGTAAAAACGAATTCAAGTATACTAAAAACCAGGGTGCCTCAAGCTGTTGTGAAACTACAACTACCAGCATGCCCTGACAGCCTTTGCCGGTCCCGGCATGCTGGGAGTTGTAGTTTCACAACAGCTGGAGGCACCCTGGTTTATCGTATACAGTTATTAGTAATTCATTTGCCCGGCGCCTGGAACTGTATGTTCCAGGCGTAGGGCAATAAACATAGCCGGTGTGAGGTGAAAAATTCACCGGCAGTCATGAGGCTGCTGCGGGCAGGGAGCGGGTAGTCAGCGCTGTACCGCACCACTCTGTACTTACTGCTGACTTCCCGCTCTTGCCCTCAGCAGCCTCGGGCGTATATTCACCGTATAAGATGCACCAACTCCCCCCCCCCCCCCCCCCCCGCGTTTTGGGGAAGAAAAAGTGTGTCTTATACGACGAAAAATACGGTAATTATAGGGCGATTTTTCCCTCTGTTATATCTGGATCGGATTCTAGGATGTACCAGTTTTTCTGTGTAGCATGTCTTACTGCTTGATTCCTAGGGGAATTTTGGAAACTGAAAACAAACTTTTTTCTTTTTTTTTCAGTTCTTCTTGTGTTTTACTCTGTACTTGCTGAATTAATTGTTTCTATTGATATGCTCTCTCAAGTAAACGTACTTTAATTTCCTCCGCTTGTTTTTTAAAATGTGTGTCATCACTGTTTATTCTTCTTAAGCGGAGGAACTGACTGTATGGAATGCCTCGTTGTATATGCTTGGGATGTGAGCTCTCGTAGAGTAAAAGGAAGTTCTGCATAATCCCCTTCCTATAGCCTGTTGATTTTATTTATTTATTTTATACCGCTCTCCATTCAAATTCTGACATCGAGAAAATAAAGTGTCTACCCCCCAAATTGGAGGGTAAAAAACATATTTTGTTCATTGTTGGCATTTGGATAGTTTATAAACTCCTTGAACAGATCAGTCATCGTCGTAACGGAGGTATAACTTAATATGGGAGGTGAATGGATTTCTACTTAAAAAGATAAATTTACCCTCCAACATTGCTAAAAAGATATTTGCGTATGTGCATGATACCGGGGTACCCATTGCTGAACCCCGGCTCTGCATATGCCAATGACCTCCTTGTGTGAATGTGTTATTGGTCAATATAAACTGTACACCTTCAGTAAAAAAATTCTCAGGAAAGTGTCCAGATCCTGTACACCCGCATCATGTGGGATACGGATGTACAGGCTCTCGACGTCTATGGATGCAAGCTGGTACGATTGTTTCCATTCAAAGCTATCCAAAGCGGTAAATAAATCTATAGTATTTTTAAGAAAAGCTGGGATGTCTGGTAACAGAGGGCTGGGTCTGCAACTTGTGGACTTTTGGCAAGATGTACCACTTAGCTAACTGGGGTGCACTAGGAATCAGGCGTTCAGCCATTTTTTCACCAATAAGCCCCTCTTTTGTGTACTTGGTCAAAAAACTTCTTAGCTTACTCATGACCTTTCCTGTCGGGTTTTCAGGCAACCTAGTATGCACCTCTTGGCGCTGTACTTCTGCATCATATTGAGCTTTGCTTCATACAAAAATCGAACCCACCTTATCTGCTTTCGATACTACTAACTGGGGCTGATCAGATAACCAGTCAAGGGCTTAATTTTCTTTTTGTGTAAAATTACCAATTTTCTGGGGGTAAATGAGCGCCTTTAAGTCCCTTAGGACAGTCCTCTGAAAGATCAATAGCTCCTCCTGGATCCATCGGAGGGTTATAGGGTCAAAGAGTTAACCCCTTTAAAATAATCACTTGTGGAAGAGGTTGTGACATGGTGCAAGGACCTATCTTCCATAAATTCCCAAAGCATATGTAGGCATTTACTTTCATAATCATAAAATTCTTGTTTGATCTTAAACTGGAAGCTAGATAAATCACATGGCATTTTACCCTCTTTTACTGCTTGTGTGTTAAGTTTAATGTTGGGAAATACATTTTTTATGTTAATTTTACGTAATGACTTGTATAAATCAACCTCAAAACGATCAAGGCAAAAATCCTCCATTAGTCCATAATTGAGACCTTAATAATGGGACAACTGTTAGATTTATCACATTATTGTGAGTTATTGTTTTTGCCACGACACTGTCTTTCGTTTTTTTTTTGTTTGTTCTCTTCCCCTGCAGTACATCGTCTCTTCCTCTTTCCCCTCTTGGTCTTTCGCCTAAAGGGAAAGGAGGCACGTTATCTGTTAAAGCTGATGGGTGTCGTCTATTGACGTCATCTAGATGTCGTCTGCAGGTGTAATCCGAAGAGCTGCTCTCAGATTCTGCGGTTAGATAATCAGTTTTACGCTTATTCTTTATATTTTTTCCTTTTCAATGATATTGTGGCTTCTTTTGTCTCGACCAAGTGAACACCTGACCCTCGTCAAAGTCTTTTTTTGTCAGGTATATACTTGTCTCTTTTAGACGCTTTTATTTCATCTTGGAGTATAGCTATTTTTTCTCCAACCCCTTCATGAAAGCTGTGAATTTTTCTTCTGTCACTCTTGCTCCATCTTCACTCTGCATAATTGCATGGTAATAACTTCCTAGTCCTTATTATTAATGGACAAGACCAGGTGCTGTAAGTTTAGTGAATGCTTTAGGTGTTCAGCCTGCCATTGTTGCACAAAATCGGGATCATCTAAGAATTGGGAAGGATTTTTAAATACATGGAAACCCCTTGGGACTCTGCCAGTCCAAAATGTCCTTATCTCACATTCAGCCAAATTCATAACCTTAAATTCCAAAGCTTTTAGACTCAGTAATTGCAGTTCGTCTTGAAAGTTACATGTCAGAAAAGCCTCCTCCGTGTCAGCCCCACCAGCTGAAAGAGTAGAATCCAAAATGCCTGCACATTGTAATGGATCACCTGCACGGTGGTATGCTGCATGTCTTGCGTGCCCATGGCCACAGAAAGTCAATGCATAAGTCACAGAGGAAAGACAAGCAATGCCTCGGCACAGCAATGCATATGTAGCAGCTGTAATGGTATGGTGCAATGATCCCGGCGCTGTGGTATGGGGTGCTATACGTGTGAAACAAGATATGCAATTACCATGGACGAGTAAGAATCATTATTGTGTACACTTCGCATGTGGTCTATCAACACAAGGAGAACTGAGAAAAAAGAAAAAAGTTAGAGTACAGTCTGGTTTATTTTCAGTTTCCATAGTTCCCCTATGAATCAAGCAGTTAGAAATGCTATACAGAAAAATTGGTACATCCTAGAATCCGATCCTGATATAACAGATACAGCAAAAAAATTGCCCTAATATTACTTACAGAAGGAACACAACAATTGGTAGTTACATTAAGAAATGCAGATAGTTAGAGGTACTCAATCTATATATTGTCCGAGAAGTCTGCTCTGGTGGTATTCTCCTACCACCCAATACTAAAATCTGAAGAAAAATTTATAAATTAACAAAACAAAAAAATAAATAAATAAAAATAGAAAATAGGAGAAAAAAAAATGATTGTTAGCTGAGATAAAAAAATAAAATAAAAAAAAGGTGGCTAGAGAAAAATGCTAGATGTCCAGGGTACAAGTGTAGTTTATTCATACTCAAACATACCCTACTTTTCCTAATTGCTCCTAATATATGTGTGTGTGTGTGTGTGTATATATATATATATATATATATATATATATATATATATATATATATATTATTTTTTTTCTTTGTTATATAACAGAAATCCAATCCGGGTTTTTAACATTTCTTACATAACAGAAATCCAATCTGGGTTTTGAAATTCACATCAGCCCATGTCCAGGGTACATCAGGTTTTGC
The DNA here is from genome assembly GCF_029499605.1 of Hyla sarda. Taxonomy (NCBI): domain Eukaryota; kingdom Metazoa; phylum Chordata; class Amphibia; order Anura; family Hylidae; genus Hyla; species Hyla sarda. The sequence continues at coordinate 108,989,749 of NC_079193.1, read as the reverse complement.
TAATCACTCTTACATCACCTTATATAAAGCAGAAGCATTTGCAAGCAACTCATCATTGAGGAAGGACCTAGAGGACGGAAAGGTGTCTGATCTGCTTCACTTATACCCAAAGACCACTACACAACCACTGGATAGACGACCCTAATACCGGAAAGTTATGCTGTCATCAAAAGAAGCTGCTTCCATCACTAGAGCGCGTGCTCCTACGAGATTCCTGTGGACACTAGAACAGGTATACTAACATTTAAAAAAAAATGCTTTTATTTATTATTATTAATTTTTATTAAAAAAATATATATTTTATGTATTTTGGTATAACTATATGTTTATATACATTTTTTTTTAATCTATGATGATAGTTAAATGGTATTTTATAAGTGTAAATTTTCTTGTCACCTGACCTTTGGGTCTTCTGTAATGTTCGGTTTCCGTTCATGTTTGCGTTCCACCATTCGCAGGAAATGACATTTCTTGGAACGCATGGTGGAGTCATGTGATCGGACGCCGGCCGCAAGTCCGTCACATGTCACGCGGTGCCGCCCGGAAGACGCCTCATGCGAAGACCCAGAGTGAAGGTATTTAAACTGTTTGTATTGTATATATTATATGCCTGATGAAGGAGGTGGCGTAAGCCAATAATACCCCAGAAATGCGTCGCCTGTGTCAAATAAACTACAATGAATATCTAGCCTGTCGGCCCAGTGGTCTGCTCTCCTTGGTCCGGAATCGGTCAGTACCCGGGTGGAAGCCTGTGATTGTTTTGGTCTCGAGCCTGTTTGATATGCCTACGAGGAGGGGGGATGCGTTTTAAATAACACTTCCCCCCACTGTGGAGTAAGTCCTTATCTGTAATATGATAGTTCAACACTTCTCTGAGCGCTTGGAAAATTTCTCCTATTTTTTTCTTCATGCTTTCATTCAACCACATGGTCTCCTTATGCTGCCGCCACCTCCACGCTGTCTCATTCAGCCACTATATGGTCTCTTCATGCTTCCACCACCTCCATGCTGTGTCATTTAGCCATTATATGGTCTCCTCGTGCTTCCGCCACCTCCACGCTGTGTCATTCAGCCACTCTATGGTCTCCTCATGCTGCCGCCACCTCCACACTGTGTCAATTAGCCACTATATGGTCTCCTCATGCTTCCGCCACCTCCAAGCTGCGTCATTCAGTCACTATATGGTCTCTTCATGCTTCCACCTCCTCCATGCTGTGTCATTTAGCCACTTTATGGTCTCCTCATGCTTCCGCCACCTCCACGCTGTGTCATTCGGCCACTCTATGGTCTCTTCATGCTTCCACCACCTCAATGCTGTCATTCAACCACATGGTCTCCTTATGCTGCCGCCACCTCCACGCTGTGTCATTCAGCCACTCTATGGTCTCCTCATGCTGCCGCCACCTCCACACTGTGTCAATTAGCCACTATATGGTCTCCTCATGCTTCCGCCACCTCCACGCTGTGTCATTCAGCGACTATATCGTCTCCTCAAAAATTAACAAAATTGTGGTTTCTTTTCAATTTCCCCACACAAATAGTATTTTTCTGGTTGCATCATACATTTTATGGTAAAATTAGTGATGTCATTACAGAGGACAACTAGTCGCGCAAAAAACAAGCCCTCATTATCGTCTGTGGATAAAAATATATAAGAGTTATGATTTTTAGAAGGCGTGGAAGAAAAAACTAAAACGAGTCCTTAAGGCCAAAATGGGAAAAGGGTTAAAGACGTTTACGTTTCATAATTGTAGGAAAGTGACTTGTTAAATTTTAGATAAAATTTTATACAATTGAAATAAATAATTTCGATACATAAAAACCAGATAAGAAGTACTGAAAGGAAAATAACTCTTGTCACTACATTCTCATGTCATGAAGGACATTTCCAAAACAATCTGCATGTCGTACTGAAGAATAGCCATTTAACCCCAAGACAAGCACAGATTCTTCCTAAGCATGTCCATTACTGTCTGGCAGGTATGTACTAAAATCACCTTATGGTGGATAACCCCTTTAAAGGATAGCACCAGAGTGCCAGAGAAGAAACAGTTTACCGTGAAGAAGAGCTTTGCAGCATTGCAATGGAAGAAGTTGCAGTTGTGAAAGCATTTACAAGTAGTGGCCACAGACCATGAAGAAAAAGGAGTCATCATAGAAGCCATTAAGGGAGCCAGAGACGTGTGCCAGTAGGAAGGCTGGATCAGCAAAAGAAGGTGTCTGGCGTACTGACATGACAACTCACAAAATAAGAGATCAGAGACTGTTCTGGCCCCATGAATATATGCTGTGCAATTTCTCATTTTATGATTCTTCAGAAATAAGTGAGTTTCCCTGTCCCTCTGGTTTTGGAGGAATATTTTAACAATGTTTCATCTAGATTTACTTGCACATCATTTTATTTTGATGTCACTCACGTGATAATATAGTAGCTGAGCATTAGACAATTGCCATTAGTACAATTAGATAGGCCTTAGTAGAAGGTTGTTCTGTGAGTTTTGTCATTTAAATGCTGAAAGATTAAAGTTACAAAAATGTTTAATGATTGTAATCCCAAATGCCACAGATTTTATTACCGGAAACAGCAGTGTCTCTATAATGCAATAAAACTCGCATTCAAAAGACTTGGTGCCAGAGATACCGAGCTGTGAGGGAATCTCATTTCATGAGTTCCATTTGTCTCCATGGTAATCTGATGCTTCATTGGGATGGACTGCTGCACTTTTAATCCTCACTCTGCAGATGGTTATATTAAAATACCATCTGTGTAAGTGCAAATTGAAAATTCTTGTCTATAAAAAAAAAGAACTTTTGAGCTTTGAGTATTACTTTTTTATGATGTGCTTCTACCTGAAATTTGTATAACCTTTGAATGTTAAGATCTCATGTTTCTTTTTTTTTCTTTAAATCTCTGGTTAAGCACAAAAGTTACCATAGTGATGTCTTTGTAGAAAGATAAACTTCTCAGTTGTGAAAAAAATCTTTGTTCTACAATTTATCATTGTAATAATAAAAAAAAATAATGAAAAAAAAAATACAAGATGACAGTAATATGAATTATTGACTGAAAAGGAAGGAAAATCTATTATCATAATAAAAATAGGTGTTGTATTGTAAATTACTAAGGCTAAGTTTCTACCTTTTTTTTTTTTTTAAACGGCAATTCTGCCGCATGGTGTTTTTTCGGCCAAAAAACGCTGCGGCCAGATGTTAGCTGTAAATCAATGAGAAATCGCTAAATTCTTTTCCACTTTTTTCAGTTTGGCATTTTTTTTATCCTTTTGGCGTTTTTTCACTCTTTCTTGGCGTTTTCAGCTCCTTGGCGGTTTTGCTAAATCGCAGCATGTTGAACCACTGGTGTTTTTTCCCTGAAATTGTGGCGTTTTTAGCTTCAGCGTTTTTTTCAGGCAGTTTTTATTCTCTTTTGGACTTTAGCGATCCAAAAAAGTGACGGAGATAAATTTTTTAATAAAATTTCATAGGGTACCATGAACAAAAGTGATTAAAAAAAAGGTACAGTAGTGATGGAAAAAAATTGTATTTAACGACTTATCTTTTTTATAACAACATTTTTATTAATTTTTAAACAGGGATCAATTTATGTGGGTGGGCAGGGCACTGAAAATGTAGCGGTCAATAATAAAAATGTACTGTATGTGTGTTTTTCACTTTTTATTCTTAATTTTTTAGGTGTTACTACTACTCCCAGCATAGAACACACACTGTTCCATGATGGGAGTAGTAGTACCTGTACTAATTGACAGATTGCCCAGGGTCCCTTGTGATCCTCCTGTATAATTTATAGATCCGGCCGGCCTCTCTTCTAGTGTCCCCTGTACTGCCGTATATATACAACTATTCATATTTCCCGCAGAGAGCTGTGATTGGCCAGATGGTTCCAGCCAATCACAACTCTCTGTGGGAAATATTAATAGGTGTATATATACGTCAGTGCAGGGGACCATAGAAGAGCGACCAGCCACATCTATACATTATACAGGAGGATCACAGGTGGTGTCAGAAGTGACATCCACTGTGATCTTTCCTTAACTGCAGGTACTACAGCTCCCAACATGGAACAGAATGTGCAGTTAAGGAAAGATCACAGCGGGTGTCATCCACTCCTGACATCCGCTGTGATCATTCTTTCTATTGCAGAGATGTGGAGTGGCTCTATATAGAGCTCGTATCTCTGCACTATACTCCGGCCAGTGATGTGAATAGAACATCACTCATTCATATTTTTCGCTGAGAGCTGTGATTGGCTACAACCATCTGGTCAATCCCCAATCTGGGCGGAAAATATGAATGAGTGATGTTCTATTCACATCACTGGCCGGAGTACAGAGCAGAGATGCGAGCATTGTATAGAGCCGCTCCGCATCTCTGCTATATTATGCAGGTACTACTACTCCCATCATGAAACAGTGTGTTCCATGCTGGGAGTAGTAGTAGTACTACCTAAAAAATGTCAAGATAGAAAAAAAAGTGAAACACACATTTCATTAAAAATTCATTAAAATTTCGCTATAAAAAATAAACAAACAACAAATATTGGGTACAAAAAAAAAAAAAAAACGCCAAAGGGGCCAAAAATGCACTTTCCACACAAATTAAAAAAGGCCAGAGAAACCCCCAGAAAAAACGCCAGACGTAGGAAATTACACTGGCGTTTTTTCCGGCGTTTTTTTCTGACCAAAAAAAGCACGACTAAAAACCAGATAGAAACTTAGCCTAAAGCAAGTCATCTGTAGTTTTGTTTTAAGCTATCATTTGGTATAGGTATGTTCCTTGAAAACAGTTTAAATGATGACTAAATCTTCATTGTGTTAAAAAATGTATAACTTTTACAACAAAGTTGACATTTGCAAGACTGACATTAATTGCTGTCATTCCCCTCAACGTGGAAATAGTCTGAATGTATGTTACAGCACAGATATATGTGTCTTCCAGGTATTACCAACTTTAAAGAAATAGTCAGGCAAGAATAGATAGTAGGTTTAGGCTGCACAGGATCCAGAAAAGCAGATAACAGTGTGCAGACAGTTTAAAATGGTTTATTTCTTAACATAAAAAAAACACAGGCTAGGTTTCCACTTTTTTGACATTTTTCCACCTAAAAAAATGCCAGAAAGATTGCCAGTAAACCTGACATTGCATTTTACAGTGTTTTTGCTGTTTTTCTGGCATCTCTTCTGGCATTTTTTTTAAACTTTTAGTGGAAGGGACAATTGTTACCCTGTATAGTGGTCCCTCAACTTACAATGGCTTCATGTTACAATATTTTGAACATATAATGGGCTTTTCTGGACATTGTAACTTGAAACCAGACTCAACATACAATTCTACAGACAGTCCAGATCTGAGAAAGATTTCCATGGCTAGAAGACCTGATCAATCTGAATGGACATTTTACTGTTAAAACAACGGTGTTACTAAAGTGCCTAAACTGAACTGGTAGAGCCTCCCTACAGCAAAGGGAGGTACCACATGTTCTGTACTACACTTTATCTATGAAAGTATTAGCAGTTCCTCTAGACTCAAGGTGAGGTTGGCTCCGTTTTAAATTTTTTGGGACACTGTGTGTACTGAACAGGACCCTGAAAAAACTCCTGTCCTGTACATAGACAGTGAGTTACAGCTCCCAGCAAGCAGCTCTTTCTTACTTTTATATGTAAGGACTTACTTTATATGTATTAGGTATGTACTTATTCTTCTTTAACCCCTTAAGGACCAAGCCCATTTTCACCTTAAGGACCAGAGCGTTTCACCTTAAGGACCACTGTAATTTTAAGCATTAAAGGGGTACTCCGGTGCTTAGACATCTTATCCCCTATCCAAAGGATAGGGGATAAGATGCCTGATCGTGGGAGTTCTGCTGCTGGGGACCCTGTGATCTTGCACCCGGCACCCCTTTTGTAATCAGTCCCCGGAGCGTGTTCGCTCCGGGTCTGATTACCGGCAACCACAGGGCCGACGGTAATCAAATGTCTAAGCACCAGTAAACCCCTTTAATAACTCTGGGATGCTTTTACTTTTCATTCTGATTCCGAGTTTGTTTTTTTGTGACATATTCTACTTTATGTTAGTGGTACATTTTCCTCAATACTTGCATAATTTCTTGGTGAAAAATTAAAAAATGTGATGAAAAAAATTGAAAATTTAGCATTTTTCTAAATTTGAAGCTCTCTGCTTGTAAGGAAAATAGACATTCCAAATAAATGATATATTGATTCACATAAACAATACGTCTACTTTATGTTTGCATCATAAAGTTGACATGTTTTTACTTTTGGAAGACATTAGAGGGCTTCAAAGTTCAGCAGCAATTTTCAAATTTTTCACGAAATTTTAAAAATCGAAATTTTTCAGGGACCAGTTCAATTCAGGGTTCAGTTTTGAAGTGGATTTGAAGGGCCTTCATATTAGAAATACCCCACAATTGACCCAATTATAGAAACGGACTCCCTCAAAGTATGCAAAATGACATTCAGAAAGTTTGTTAACCCTTTAGGTGCTTCACAGGAATAGCAGCAAAGTGAAGGAGAAAATTCAAAATCTTAATTTTTTCTTATTTTTTAGCATGTTCTTGTAGACCCAGTTTTTGCAATTTTACAAGGGGTAATAGGAAAAAAAAGCCCCCAAAAATTTGTAACCCAATTTCTCTTGAGTAAGAAAATACCTCATATGTGTTCGGTGGGCGCAGTAGAGGGCTCTGAAAGGAAGGAGCGACAATGGGATATTGGAGAGTGAATTTTGCTGAAATGGTTTTTGGGGGCATGTCGCATTTAGGTAGCCCCTATTGTGCCAGAACAGCAAAAAAAAAAAAAAAAAAAAAACACATGGCATACTATTTTGGAAACTACACCCCTCATGGCACGTAACAAGGGGTCCAGTGAGCCTTAACACCTCACAGGTGTTTGACAACTTTTTGTTAAATTTGGATTTGTAAATGAAGAAAACATTTTTTCACTAAAGTGCAGTTTTTCCCCAAATTTTACATTTTTACAAGGGTTAATAGGAAAAAATGCCATCCAAAATTTGTAACCCCATTTCTTATGAGTATGGAAATACCCAATGTGTGGACGTCAAGTGCAATGCTGGAGCACTACAATGCTCAGAAAAGGAGGAGTGCCATTGAGCTTTTGGAGGGAGAATTTGTTTGGAATGGAAGTCATGGGCCATGTGCGTTTACACAGCCCCCCGTGGTGCCAGAACAGTGGACCCCCAACATTTTGGAAACTACAACCCTCACAGAATTTAATAAGGGGTGGAGTGAGAATTTACATCCCACTGGTATTTGACAGATCTTTGGAACAGTGGGCTGAGCAAGTGAAATATTTCATTTTTCATTTTCAAGGACCATTGTTCCAAAAATCTGTCAGACACCTGTGGGGTGTAAATGCTCACTGTACCACTTATTACATTACGTGAGGGGTGTAGTTTTCAAAATGGGGTCACATGTGGGGGGTCCATTGATCTGGCACTATGGGGGCTTTGTAAACACACGTGGCCTTCAATTCCAGAGAAATTTTCTTCTGAGCATTGTAGTGCACCCGCAGAGCACTTTACATGCATATATGGGGTATGTTCTTACTCAGAAGAAATGGGGTTACAAATTTTAGGGGCTTTTTTCCTATTTTCCCTTGTGAAAATGAAAAATTTTGGGTAACACACGCATATTGGTGAATTTTTTTTATTTTTTATTTTGCCATCCAACTTTAACAGAAATTTATCAAACATCTGTGGGGTGTTAAGGCTCACTATACCCGTTGTTACATCCCATGAGGGGTGCCGTTTCCAAAATGAGGTCACACGTGGGTATTTCATTTTTTTGCGTTTATGTCAAAACCGCTGTAAAATCAGCCACCCCTGTGCAAATCACCAATTTAGGCCTCAAATGTACATAGTACGTTCTCACTGCTGAGCCTTGTTGTGCGTGCGCAGAGCATTTCAAGCCCACATATTGGGTATTTCCATTACAAATTTTGGCAGTCTTTTTTTCCTTTTACATCTTGTGAAAATAAAAAGTATGGGGCAACACCATCATGTTAGTGTAAAATTTTTTTTTTTTATACTAACCGGCTGGTGTAGACCCCAACTTTTCCTTTTCATAAGGATAAAAGGAGAAAAATCCCCCCAAAATTTGTAGTGCAATTGCTCACGAGTACGGAAATACTCCATATGTGGCCCTAAACTGTTGCCTTGAAATACGACAGGGCTGCGAAGTGAGAAAGCGCCATGTGCATTTGAGGACTAAATTAGGGAATGCATAGAGGTGGGCATAGGGGTATTCTACTCCCGTGATTCCCAAACAAGATGCCTCCAGTTGTTGCTAAACTCCCAGCATGCCTGGACAGTGAATGGCTGTCCGGAAATGCTGGGAGTTGTTTTGCAACAGCTGGAGGCTCAGTTTTGGAAACACTGCTTTACGATACATTTTCATTTTTATTGGGGGGGGGCAGTGTAAGGGGGTGTATATGTAGTGTTTTACCCTTCATTATGTGTTCTTGTAGTGTAGTGTTTTTAGGTAAAGCCAAAAAGTTTGCAAAACACTGATTTGAAGACGTAATAATATGCTTTAATCATGAGTGTGATGGGGTAATATCTAATATGATTCTTTAGTGGTTGAAACTTAACTATTTTTTATAACATCATTATTATTATTATTATTATTATTATTAACCCTTTAACCCCTTAATTACCCAGAAAATTTTCAGTGTAGGATCCGGAAATTTTTTGCACATCTGACCACTGTCACTTTAACCCCTTAACGACCAAAGGACGTATATTTACATCCTTGGCCAGCCCCCGCGATATAACGTGGGGTCACGCGGTGACCCCACGTCATATCCGGTCGGTCCCGGCGTGTATCTGGAGCTGGGACCCGGGGCTAATAGCGCTTGGCAGCGATCGCAGTGCAGCACACTATTAACCCTTTAGACGCGGCGTTCAAAGTTGAACGCCGCATCTAAAACGAAAGTGAAAGCTGCCCGGCTGCTCAGTTGGGCTGATCGGGTCCACTGCAGTGAAAATGCGGTGGGATCGGTGTCCCGATCAGTTGGGACACGAGCGGAGGTCCTCTCACCTTCCTCCGGCGTGTCAATTCGGCGGTTGATTGCTCCAAGCCTGAGATGCAGGCTTGAGCAATCGACCACCGATAACACTTATCACTGCAAAGCTATGGCTTTGCAGTGAACAGTGCTGGCAATCAGTGTATGCAATGTTATAGCCCCCTATGGAAGCTATAACACTGCAAAAAAAAAAAGTAAATGTGATTTAACCCTTTCCTTAATAAAAGTTCAAATTACCCCCCTTTTTCCAAAAAAAAACACCATGTAAATAAAAATAAAGATATAAACATATGTGGTATCGCCGCGTGCGTAAATGTCCAAACTATAAAAATACATCATTAATTAAACCGCATGGTCAATGGCGTACGCACAAAAAAATAACATATTTTTGGTCGCTTTTTACTTCATGAAAAAATGAATACAAAGCGATCAAAAAGTCTGATCAATACAAAAATGGTACCGCTAAAAACAACAGATCACGGCGCCAAAAATTAGCCCTCATTACACCCCATACGAAGAAAAATAAAAAAGTTATAGGGGTCAGAAAATGACAATTTTAAACATATAAATTTCCGTGCATGTAGTTATAATTTTTTTCCAGAAGTAAGACTAAATCAGATATAAGTTGGGTATCATTTTAATCATATGCACCTACAGAATAAAGATCAGGTGTCATTTTTACTGAAAAATTTATTGCATAGAAACGGAAGCCCCCAAAATTTACAAAATAGCGTTTTTTCTTCAATTTCGTCTCACAATGATTTTTTTTTTGCGTTTCGCTGTAGATTTTTGGGTAAAATGACTGATGTCACTGCAAAGTAGAATTGGTGGTGCAAAAAATAAGCCATCATATGGGTTTTTAGGTGCAAAATTGAAAGGGTTATGATTTTTAAAAGATGAGGAGGAAACAATGAAAGTGCAAATAACGAAAAACCCTGCATCCTTAAGGGGTTAAGCATTAATAACTCTGGGATGCTTTTACCTTTCATTCTGATTCCGAGAATGTTTCTTCGTGACATATTCTACTTTATGTTAGTGGTCATTTTGTCGATACTTGCATCATTTCTTGGTGAAAAATTCAAAAATTTTATGAAAGAATTGAAAATGTAGAATTTTTTTTAACTTTGAAGCTCTCTGATTATAAGGAAAATGAATATTCCAAATAAATTATATATTGATTCACGTATACAATATGTCTATTTTATGTTTGCATCATAAAGTTGACATGTTTTTACTTTTGGAAGACATCAGAGGGCTTCAAAGTATAGCAGCAATTTTCCAATTTTTCAAAATATTTTCAAAATCGACATTTTTCAGGGACCAGTTCAGTTTTGAAGTGGATTTGAAGGGCCTTCATATTAGAAATACCCCATAAATGATCCCATTATAAAAACTGCACCCCTCAAAGTATTCAAAGTGACATTCAAAATGTTTATTAACCCTTTAGGTGTTTCTCAGGAATAGCAACAAATTGAAGGAGAAAATTCAAAAAATCTACTTTTTTTACACTGGCATGTTCTTGTAGACCCAATTTTTGAATTTTTACAAGGTTTAAAAGGAGAGAAATCTTCCTAAAATGTGTAACCCACATACCTCATATGTGTATGTCAAGTGTTCGGCGGGTGCACTAGAGGGCTCAAAAGGGAAGGAGCGACAGTGGGATTTTGGAGAATGAGTTTTTCTAAAATGTTTTTTGGGGGACATGTCACATTTAAGAAGCCCCTATGGTGCTCGAACAGCAACCCCGCTCCCATGGCATGCTATTTTGGAAACTACACCCCTCAAGGAACGTAACAAGGGGTACAGTGAGCCTTAACACCCCACAGGTGTTGGACGACTTTTTGTTAAATTTGGATGTGTAAATGATTTTTTTTTCACTAAAATGCTAGATTTCCCCCAAATTTTTAATTTTTACAAGGGGTAATAGAAGAGATGGGGTGACAAATTTTGGGGGGTATTTTCTCCTATTACCTCTTGTAAAAATGTTGGGGAAAATTGGGGAAAATCTAGCATTTTAGTGGAAAAAAAATTAAAACTCATTTACACATCCAAATTTAAGGAAAAGTCATCAAACACCAGTGGGGTGTACTCCTTGTTACGTTCCTTGAGGTTTGTAGTTTCCAAAATAGTATGCCATGTTTTTTTTTTTTTTTTTTTTTTGCTGTTCTGGCACCATAGGGGCTTCCTAAATGCAACATGTCCCCCAAAAACCCTTTCAGCAAAATTTGCTTTCCAAAAGCCAAATGTGACTCCTCTTCTGAGCATTGTAGTGTCCAAGCAGAGCACTTGATGTCCACACATGGGGTATTTCCATACTCAGAAGAGATGGGGTGACACATTTTGGGGGGCATTTTCTCCTGAGTATGGAAATACCCCATGTGTGGACATCAAGTGCTCTGCTGGCACACTGCAATGCTCAGAAGAGAAGGAGTCACATTTGGCTTTTGGAAGGCGAATTTTGCTGAAATGGTTTTTGGGGGGCATGTCGCATTTAGGAAGCCCCTATGGTGCCAGAACAGCAAAAAAAATAAAACATACTATTTTACTATATTATTTTGGAAACTACACCACTCAAGGAACGTAACAAGGGGTACAGTGAGCCTTAACACCTCACAGGTGTTTGACGACTTTTTGTTAAAGTTGGATGTGTAAATGAATAAAAAAGAAAATTCACTAAAATGCTGGGTTTTCCCCAAATTTTACATTTTTAAAGGGGTCATAGGAGAAAATACCCCCCAAAATGTGTAAAACCATTTCTTCTTAGTATGAAAATCCCCCATGTGTGGACGTCAAGTGCTCTGCGGGCGAACTACAATGCTCAGAAGAGGAGGAGCGCCATTAAGCTTTTGTAAAAAAAAATTTGGAATGCAAGTCACGGGAAACTACAACTCCCAGCATGTAATGACAGCCGAAGGGCATGCTGGGAATAGTAGTTTTGCAACAACTGGAGGAGAACAGTTTGGAGACTGCTAAGTAGTGGTGTCCAAACTGTAGCCCTCCTGCAAAACTTCAACTCCAAGCATGCCCAGACAGCCCAAGCATGCTGGGAGTTGTAATTTGGCAACATCTCAATGGCCAGATGTTACAGATCTACAACTCCCAGCATGCCTGTACTGTCTGGGCATGCTGGGAGTTGTAGTTTTGCAACATCTGGATGAGCACAGATTGAAGACCACTGCCCAGTGGTCCCCAAACTGAGGCTCTCCAGATGTAGCAAAACTACAACTCCCAGCATGCACAGACAGCCAAAGGGCATGCTGGGAGTTGTAGTTTTGCAACAGCTCGAGGTTTGCCCGGCCCCCACCCATGTGAATATACAGAGTACATTCACACGGGCGAGTTAACAGCGAGTTTCACGCCGCAAGTTTGAGACGCAGCAAATTTTCCGCTGCTGCTCAAACTCCCAGCGGGAAACTCACTGTGAACCCAACTGTGTGAATGTACCCTAAAAACCCTACACTTCACAAAATAAAAAATAAAACACTACATATACTCCCCTACACAGCCCCCCCCTCCCCAATAAAAATGAAAAACATCAGGTACAGCAGTGTTTCCAAAATGGAGCCTCCAGCTCCAACAATTCCCAGTATTGCCGGACAGCCGTTGACTGTCTAGGCATGCTGGGAGTTTTTCAACAGCTAGAGGCACCCTGTTTGGGAATCACTGGCATAGAATACCCCTATGTCTACCCCTATGCAATTCCTAACTTAGTCCTCAAATGCGCATGGCGCTCTCTCACTTTGGAGCCCTGTCGTATTTCAAGGCAACAGTTTAGGACTACATATGGGGTATTTCCGTACTCGGGAGAAATTGCCTAACAAATTTTGTGGGTCTTTTTCTCCTTTTATCCCTTATGAAAAGGTAAAGTTGGGGTCTACTCCAGCATGTTGTTGTAATAAAATAGGGGATAATATGCCTGATCGTGGGAGTCCCGCAGCTGGGGACGCCCGTGATCATGCATGCGGCACCCCGTTTGTAATTAGTACCAGGAGCGCGTTCGCTCCGAGTCTGATTACGGGCGACCACCAGGCAAGCGGCGTGTGATGTCATGCATCCGCCCCTGTGTGACATCGCGCTCCGCCCCTCAATGCCAGCCTATGGGAGGGGGCATGGTAGGTGACAATATAGGTGACAATATGAGAAATGAAAATTGTGAGGAAATATTTAAGCAACCTTTGAAGACCTAATTTAGGAAATTATAGCTTAGGTAAAATTGGATCTTACAAATGGACAATGACTTCAAGCATATTTGTTGTGTCAATATGGCCTAAGTGCAAGAAAGTGAAGGTAATGGATAGGTTATTACAAAGCTCTGACCTCAATCCTGTAGAAAACTGATGGGCAGAACAGAAAAAGCCAGCAGCTTAGTGAGAGAAATTAATGGAAGGCCCCAAAACATCTGACCCAAAATACATAATTTAGAGAAAATCCTACCAGATACTATCTACATGTATGAACCGTAATCTTCTGTGCCACTGAGAATGTGATGAAAGGAAGTTGTCTTAAATACTATTGTGACATTTAACTTTCTCAAAATATAGCAGTGATCCAAACAGATCTGAGAAAGAGAATGTGCACAGTTTTCATCAGTCACCAGGCATAATTTCTAGCGGCATAATATTGGGGCTAATCTTGGAATACTCTTATCGAACATGTAATAAAGTTGAATCTTATATTACAGTAAATTGTACTTATAAATACTGGCTTAAAAACATTTTGTATACTTTTTCATAAAATAATCTGATAAGTGTAACATTATTATATTTTACTGCAATTGTGAAAGCAAATTGGAAATTTAGAAAACCATTTGTTCTGCAATAACACAGCAAGAACTATATGACCAATTAGGGTAATGCACTTTACTTGCAAATTAAAACTCTGAAAATGACATATTTTTCAAAAGAAATTGAGTAATGGCCCTGAAGCAAAATACTCAGATGTTTAAGGTTAGCCTAAGTTAACAATGTATTATGCAGTGTCTGGAGATGTATACTTAGAGGTCCCACGGTAGAAAGACTATATATATATATATCTATATATATATACATATATATATATATATATATGTGTGTATTTACTGCACCTAGCGCAATTAAATAGCATGGATTTCAACATTATTCCATCCAGCAGACCACATTACGTATCTCCTGTACAGCGTTAAAATTACACACTTCTGGCTCTGACAGGCCCATGGATATCTATAGATCTGTTTAATCTTAAGTTACTCTGGAGGAAAACTTTTTTTTTTTTTTTTAATCAACTGGTGCCAGAAAGTTAAACAGATTTGTAAATGACTTCTATAAACAATTCTTAATCCTTCCAGTACTAATTAACGTCTGTATAATACAGAGGAAATGTCAGGAACTGTCCAGAGCAGTATATGTTTGCTATGGGGATTTTCTCCTGCTCTGGACAGTTCCTGACATGGACAGAGGTGTAAGCAGAGAGCACTGTGGTCGTAAGTACTGGATGGATTAAGATTTTTTAATAGAAGTAATTTACAAATCTGTTTAACTTTCTGGCATCAGTTGAGTTAAAAAAGAAAAAAGTTTTTCAGTGGAGAACCCCATTAAGCTGGGCCTGCTTTACATTTTGGTTTAGATAAGACTTTTTGAGTATTTTTTTATAATTTCTTTTCTGATCTATAATATGACTAGAGATAGGAGAGTTTTTTTTTTAAAATGCGATTTTCCGAATTTTCCGAAAAAATTTGGTTCGGTCCGAATTTATTTGCGGCAAACCTTTATTAAAAATGGCTATTTCCGGGTTACAGAGAGCCTCAATAGGGGTGTAGAACACTTGCCGTAACATGCATAGGGAGTGTGCTGGGATAGTGAAATAATACTGTTATTCAGTATGACATGCAGATTACAGGCATCGCTATTAGAATCACTGCCGCAGAGCCTGGAGGTGGCGGCAGCCTATGTTGGCCACAGAAAGGCACAATGACAGCCTGGAGGTTGCAGCAGCATGACGAGACCATATGGCGGCACAATGACAGAGCCTGGAGGTGGCTGCAGCAGCATCAGGAGTCCCTGTAAGTGTTGGTGTGGCACCATGGGTAATCTAGTCTGATGTTTCAGGCATTGGTGGGTGGAAATCCTGGCTGACAAAGGTCAGTCTCTCCAAATTTTTGGTGGACAGGCGAGTTTCTCCTTGGTTACTATGTTACTATGGCCCCCGCTGCACTAAACACCAGCTCTGATGGCACACTACTGGCCACACTACTGGACAGATTTTCCAGGGCAAACTCTGCTAGATGCGGCCACAAATCCAGTTTAGCTGCCTAAAAGTCTAGCGGATCTTCAATGTGGGTTGGCAGGGTCATGTCCACGAATGCCACCATCTGCTGGTTCAGATCCTGCTCAAAGTTTACCTGCTGCTGCTGACTAGTTGCTTCACTATGCGGGTGAAGAAAGCTGCTCATCAGAGACTGTAGACTAAGGCTGCTGCTGATGGAGCTGGTACTGCTCCTGCCACCCCACCCCTCCCCAGCAGCCATGGCAGTGGAACATGGGCGCAGAGGGCCCTCAAATCAGATCTGCAAGAGGATGGACGATGGCACAGATAGGCATCGGCCAACTCACTACGTAGGATGTCTCTGTAGTATGTCAATTTGTCCTCCCTCTTAGTAGGTGTAAAAAAGGCCCCCATTTTTGGCCGGTAGCGTGGGTACAACAAGGTGGAGACACATTGTCTGTGCTCCACTGTCCCCCTCCCCACTCCTCCTCTACTAGTTCAGCCCCTACAGGGCTCATGTGGTCGTAAGATGTAGGCGCCATGTCTCCAGTTCCCTGACCAGTCATTGTTTCTACCATCTGTTGTAGGAAATGAAGCAGTGGAATGACGTCATTCATCCCATAATCCTGACAAATAATGTGGCTTCGTCAAAGGGCCTGAGCAAACGGCAGGTGTCACATATGAGCTGCCACTGGTTGACATCGAAGTTACACAGGGGAGTGCCCCTATTCACTTGGAGCATCAAGTAATTGTTGATGGCCTTTCTCTGTTCGTACTGTCGGTCCAACATATGGAGGGTGGAATTCCAACGGGTGGAAACGTCATATATCTGACTATGTTAGGGGATGCCGTTCTGATGCTGCAGCTCAAGGAGGGTGTGCTTTGCAGTGTACGAATGGATAAAGTACATGCAAAGTTTCCTAGCCATTTTTAGGATGTCTTGAAGATGGGCGGAACACTTTAGGAACCACTTAACAAAAAGATTGAACACCTGTGCCATGCAGGGCGCATGGCTCAGGCTTCCTTGACGAAGCACAGACGAGATGTCTTTCCCGTTGTCAGTCACCATGATTCCCATTTTCACTTGGCATGGAGAAAGCCATGATTTGATTTCTTGAGGAATCACTTTGAGCAGTTCCTCCCCCTGTGTGACTCCGTTCGCTAAGGCATACAAGGTGAAGAACCGAGTGACACTGCCGTGCCTTGCACACATGGTATGCTGAAGGGGCACTGAGACTTTTCCGTGCAGTGGAGGCTGAAGTCATGGTGGAGGATAAGGAGGCAGAGTCGGACATTGTCGCAAGACCAACGATGTGAGAGCTTGGAGGTGGAAGCAGCGTAACCTGGCCAAGTTGCTGGTATGGCTGTGCAGGAACCACATTTACCCAGTGGGCTGTAAAGGACATATATTGTCCCTATAAAAACAAGCAATCTCCAGGTAGCAGAGCGGGATCAATGGAAGCGCTGAGACCAGATAAGAAGTTAAAAGGATTTATTTCCCATAATGCAACGTGTTTCACGGTCACCCGCTTCCTCAGGCATGTTGGGTTTAGCAGATTACAAGGTATATATAGGGAAAAGGGGTTAACCCCTTCAAGGAGGAAAATTAAATTAACCCCTTGAGGGGTCAAGCCATTTAAGCCCTTCACAACAAAATAGAACAAACAAACATAGATCTAACATTAAAAATGGTTTTGTTCTACATAGTGTCTCAAGCCACTTACTTCTTAAACATGATAGATGCATTGATGTTTTAAAGCTGACTATACTAGAAACTATACAGCGATTAAATAATAGGGAATCCTTCTGGATTTTTTCTTTGGTTACTTTATTTCCAGATGGTCTTAATGAGACACTGGAAAATGCCCGTTAAAACATCGAAGAGAAAAAAGAGGAAAGAGGAAAAAATAAATAAATAAAGGAGAAAAAATGGGAAAAATGGAGGAAGGGAAAAATAAAAAAAAATATATAAAAATAGGAAAGGAGAAAGAAGGAGAAAGAAAAAATATATATATAAAAATAGGGAAGGAGAAAAAAAAAAAAAAGAAATAATTTATATATATATATATATATTTTTTAATATATATAGTACCATAATATTTTTAATATTTTTTTGTTAAAATTTTATATTTGTTTTTAATTGTATTGTATTTGTTTTATTGGGTACTTTGTTGTGATGTTATTATGTGCTTTTATCTTGTTGTGAAGGGCTTAACCCCTTCCCGCAGAATGTCATATATAAATGCCGGGTTGTGCAGTGCGTTCGCGCATCCCGGCGTTTATAAATGACATTCAGTTAACCCGGCGATGCGCAGCATCGCACGGGTTAACTGGCAGAAGTCCCGCTGTTTCCAACAGGGGACAACTTCTGCTTCACCCCCAGGACCATCAATTGATGGTCCTGGTCAGCGATCACTGTGATTGGTCCCTGTGGACCAATCACAGTGATCTGGGGTGAAAGTTCAGATCCCCCGCACTGCCCGCCCCTGGAAGTCGGGCAGAACGGGGGACGAAGGCTGCAGGGGCTCGCGGGGACCTGCGGCATTCGGGGGGGACACGTGGGGACCGACGGACTTACCTGATCCAGCGGCGGGACCGAGGAGCAGCGCGGGACCAGCCACGTGGACGAGCAGCGACGGGTAAGTATGTGGTCCTCAGAGGCAGCAGTGAAGATCTTCACTGCTGCTTCTAGGAGTCTGAAAACTACAACTCCCAGCATGCCTAGACAGCCTTTGGCTGTCTGGGCATGCTGGGAGTTGTAGTTTTGCAACATCTGGAGGGCCTCAGTTTGGAGACCATTGTATAATGGTCTCCAATCTGTGCTCTTCCAGCTGTTGCAAAACTACAACTCCCAGCATGCACTGACTGTCCAGGCATGCTGGGAGTTTTAGTTCAGCAACATCTGGCCCTTCAGATGTTGCCGAACTACAACTCTCAGCATGCCCTTCAGCTGTCTGGGCATGCTGGGAGTTGTAGTTTTGCAACAGCTGGAGACACACTGGTTGGGAAACATTGTTTCTAACTCAGTGTTTCCTAACCTGTGTGCCTCCAGCTGTTGCAAAACTATAACTCCCAGCATGCACTAAAAGACCATGCATGCTGGGAGTTGTAGTTTTGCAACATCTGGAGGGCCCCAGTTTGGAGACCATTGTATAATGGTCTCCAATCTGTGCTCTTCCAGCTGTTGCAAAACTACAACTCCCAGTATGCACTGACTGTCCAGGCATGCTGGGAGTTTTAGTTCAGCAACATCTGGCCCTTCAGATGTTGCCGAACTACAACTCCCAGCATGCCCTTCAGCTGTCTGGGCATGCTGGGAGTTGTAGTTTTGCAACAACTGGAGACACACTGGTTGGGAAACATTGTCTGTTTCTAACTCAGTGTTCCCTAACCTGTGTGCCTCCAGCTGTTGCAAAACTATGACTCCCAGCATGCACTAACAGACCATGCATGCTGGGAGTTGTAGTTTTGCAACAGCTGATGCAAGCCCCCCCCTTCCCCCCCCCCCCCGCCACGCCAACCCCGTGAATGTACAGGGTACATTCACATGGGCGAGGCTTTTACAGTGGGTTTCTCGCATCTTGAGATGCAGCAAATTTTGCGCTGGGAAACTCGCTGTAATCCCCCGCCCATGTGACTGTACCCTAAAAACACTACACTACACTAACACAAAATAAAATAAAAAGTTAAAAACACTACATATACACATACCCTTACACAGCCCCCCTCCCCCAATAAGAACGTCCGGTACACCACTGTTTCCAAAGCAGAGCCTCCAGCTGTTGAAAAACAACAACTCCCAGTATTGTCGGACAGCCGTTGACTGTCCAGGCATGCTGGGAGTTTTGCAACAGCTGGAGGCACCCTGTTTGGGAATCACTGGCGTAGAATACCCCTATGTCCACCCCTATGCAAATCCCTAATTTAGGCCTCAAATGCACATGGTGCTCTCACTTTGGAGCCCTGTCGTATTTCAGGGCAACAGTTTAGGGCGACATATGGGGTATCGCTGTACTCGGGAGAAATTGCGTTACAAGGTTTGGGGGGCTTTTTCTTCTTTAACCCTTCATGAAAAGGAAATGTTGGGGTCTACACCAGAATGTTAGTGTAAAATATTTTTATTTTTTACACTAACATGCTGATGTTGCCCTATACTTTACATTTTCACAAGAGGTAAAAGGGAAAAAAGCCCCCCAAAATTTGTAATGCAATTTCTCCCGACTACAGAGATACCCCATATGTGAGCGCAAAGTACCATGTACATTTGAGGTGATTTGCACAGGGGTGGCTGATTGTTACAGCGGTTTTGACAAACGCAAAAAAAACAAAACCCCACATGTGACCCCATTTCGGAAACGACACCCCTCACGGAATGTAATGAGGGGTGCAGTGAGAATTTACCCCCCACAGGTGTCTGACGGATCTTTGGAACAGTGGTCCATGAAAATGAAAACTTGTACAGCCCACTGTTCCAAAGATCTGTCAGACACCAGTGGGGGGCAAATGCTCACTGTACCCCTTGTTACGTTCCTCAAGGGGTCTAGTTTCCAAAATGGTATGCCATGTGTGTTTTTTTTGCTGTTCTGGCACCTTAGGGGCTTCCTAAATGCGACATGCCCCCCGAGCAAAATTTGCTCTCAAAAAGCCAGATATGACTCCTTCTCTTCTGAGCATTGTAGTTCGCCCATAGTGAACTTCAGGTCAACTTATGGGGTACCTCCATACTCAGAAGAGATGGGGTTACAAATTTTGGGGGGTATTTTCTGTTATTAACCCTTGCAAAAAGGTGAAATTAGGGGGGAAACACACATTTTAGTGGAATTTTTTATTTTTTTTTTTACATATGCAAAAGTCATGAAACACCTGTGGGGTAATAAGGCTCACTTTATTCCTTATTACATTCCTCAAGGGGTCTAGTTTCCAAAATGGTATGCCATGTGGGTATTTTTTGCTGTTCTGGCACCATAGGGGCTTCCTAAATGCGACATGCCCCCCGAGCAAAATTTGCTCTCAAAAAGCCAAATATGACTCCTTCTCTTCTGAGCATTGTAGTTCGCCCATAGTGCACTTCAGGTCAACTTATGGGGTACCTCCATACTCAGAAGAGATGGGGTTACAAATTTTGGGGGGTATTTTCTGCTATTAACCCTTGCAAAAAGGTGAAATTAGGGGGGAAACACACATTTTAGTGGAAATTTTTTTTTTTTTTTTACATATGCAAAAGTCATGAAACACCTGTGGGGTAATAAGGCTCACTTTATTCCTTATTACATTCCTCAAGGGGTCTAGTTTCCAAAATGGTATGGCATGTGGGTATTTTTTGCTGTTCTGGCACCATAGGGGCTTCCTAAATGCGACATGCCCCCCGAGCAAAATTTGCTCTCAAAAAGCCAAATATGACTCCTTCTCTTCTGAGCATTGTAGTTCACCCATAGTGCACTTCAGGTCAACTTATGGGGTACCTCCATACTCAGAAGAGAAGGGGTTACAAATATTGGGGGGTATTTCCTGCTATTGACCCTTGGAAAAATTTGAAATTTGGGGGGAATCACCCATTTTAGTGAAAAAATTATTATTTTTTTTACATATGCAAAAGTCGTGAAACACCTGTGGGGTATTAAGGCTCACTTTATTCCTTGTTACATTCCTCAAGGGGTCTAGTTTCCAAAATAGTATGCCATGTGAGGGTTTTTTGCTGTTCTGGCACCATAAGGGCTTCCTAAATGCAACATGCCCCCAAAAACCATTTCAGAAAAACGTACTCTCCAAAATCCCCTTATCGCTCCTTCCCTTCTGAGCCCTCTACTGCGCCCGCCGAACACTTTACATAGACATATGAGGTATGTGCTTACTCGAGAGAAATTGGGCTACAAATATAAGTATACATTTTCTCCTTTTACCCCTTGTAAAAATTTAAAAATTGGGTCTACAAGAACATGCGAGTGTAAAAAATGAAGATTGTGAATTTTCTCCTTCACTATGCTTCTATTCCTGTGAAACACCTAAAGGGTTAAAATGATGACTGAATGTCATTTTGAAAACTTTGGGGGGTGCAGTTTTTATAATGGGGTCTTTTGTGGTGTATTTCTAATAAGAAGACCCTTCAAATCCACTTCAAACCTGAACTGGTCCCTGAAAAATAGTCAGTTTGAAAATTTTGTGAAAAATTGGAAAATTGCTGCTGAACTTTGAAGCCCTCTGGTGTCTTCCAAAAGTAAAAACTCGTCACTTTTATGATGCCGACATAAAGTAGACATATTGTATATGTGAATAAAATTTTTTTTTATTTGTAATATACATTTTCCTTACAAGCAGAGAGCTTCAAAGTTAGAAAAATGCAAAATTTTCAAATTTTTCATCAAATTTTAGGATTTTTCACAAGGAAAGGATGCAAGTTACCACAAAAATTTACCACCATGTTAGAGTAGAATATGTCACGAAAAAACAATCTCAGAATCAGAATGATAACTAAAAGCATTCCAGAGTTATTAATGTTTAAAGTGACAGTGGTCAGATGTGCAAAAAACGCTCTGGTCCTTAAGGCCAAAATGGGCTTGGTCCTGAAGGGGTTAAAGGGCTTGACCCCTCAAGGGGTTAATTTAATTTTCCTCCTTGAAGGGGTTAACCCCTTTTCCCTATATATACCTTGTAATCTGCTAAACCCAACATGCCTGAGGAAGCGGGTGACCGTGAAACGCGTTGCATTATGGGAAATAAATCCTTTTAACTTCTTATCTGGTCTCAGCGCTTCCATTGATCCCGCTCTGCTACCTGGAGATTGCTTGTTTTTATCGTGATTCTATTTCAGCGGGACGAAGCTGCAGAGACCCTTTGATGATACACCCTGTTCCATTGTTGTACTTGGTTGGAGTACAACTTCATGTGGTAAGCGCAATTCACACTTAGCGTTACCAACTCACCTTTGGTGTTACACTACGGAGCGCATCCGTTTGTGCTTTTTTTATTTCAATATATTGTCCCTGACCGTAGTTACAGCTCCACATGTCGGCGCTGCTGTGCATTTTGGTAAACACCCAACAACAAAAGGTTACAATGGTGTATAGGCAATACTGATATACGTATACCAAGTCCATCACAGGTAAGTGGTGCTATCGTTCACCACTAATGCAAACTGTATTCAACTGACCTGGATAGCATGCGGCGAGCTTGTACAACTGCACAAGAAAATGAATTACTTACGACCACCACGTTCGGGTCTTCTTAAAACTTTGCTTTTTATTCATATGTTATTTTCAGAATCATGACAATTTCTTATCAAGATGCATAGGCAAGTAGGCAAGATGACAAATGCCTCAGCTCCAGCCTGCCACGCTACGTTGTGGGGAACACCACTTAATCATGCACACAGGTGAGGAGTCTAAGCTGGGTTAAATACACTGGTATGTTTCAAAAGTTTAACTCTTTCAGCGCTTCTTGCATTTAACCCCTTAAGGACTCAGCCCATTTGGACCTTATTTTTTTATTTTTATGTTTTCGTTTTTTCCTCCTCGCATTCAAAAAATCATAACTCTTTTATATTTCCATCCACAGACTAGTATGAGGGCTTGTTTTTTGCGCAACCAGTTGTCCGTTGTAATGGCATCACTCACTTTACCATAAAATGTATGGTGCAACCAAAACAATACTATTTGTGTGGGGGAATTAAAAAGAAAACCTCAATTTTTGCTAATTTTGGAAGCTTTCGTTTTCACGCCGTAGACTTTATGATAAAAATGACATGTGTTCTTTATTCTTTGGGTCAAAAAAATTAAAATGATACCCATGATAACATACTTTTCTATTACTGTTAAAAAAAATGGCAAACTTTTTAACCAAATTAGTACGTTAAAAATCCCCCTATTTTGAAGACCTATAACTTTTTCATTTTGCTGTATAAGCGGCAGTATGAGGGCTAATTTTTTGCACCGTGATCTGTACTTTTTATTGATACCATATTTGCTTATATAAAACTTTTAATACATTTTTTATACATTTTTTTGGGAATAAAATGTTATAAAAAAAAGCAGCTACTTTGGACTTTTTTTATGTTCACGCCGTTTTTACGGTATCATTAACATTTTATTTTGATAGTTCAGATATTTACGCACACGGCGATACCAAATATGTATATAAATTATTTTTTTAACCCTTTTTGGGGGTGAAATAGGGAAAATGGGACAATTTACGTTTTTATTGGGGGAAGGGGTTTTTCAAATTTTTTTAACTTAATTTTTTTACTTTTATTCTTACACTTTAATAGTACCTATAGGGGACTATTTATAGCAATCAGTCGATTGCTAATGCTGTTCAGTGCTATGTATAGGACATAGCACTGATCAGTATTATCGGTCATCTTCTGCTCTGGTCTGCTCGATCGCAGATCAGAGCAGAAGACACCGGGAAGGCAGCGGAGGCAGGTGAGGGGACCTTTGGCTGCCATGCTGGATAATCGGATCACCGCGGCAGCACTGCGGGCGATCCAATCATCCATTTTCGTGACCGCGATGCTGCAGATGCCGTGATCTGTATTGATCACGGCATCTGAGGGGTTAATGGCAGACATCCGCGGGATCACAGATGTCTGCCATTACGGGCGGGTCCCTGGCTGCGATCAGCAGCTGGGACCTGCCGCGCATGATCCGGGCATCGCTCTGATGCTCGCGGTTATGCTTAGGACGTAAATGTACGTCCTGGTGAGTTAAGTACCAGCTCACCAGGACGTACATTTACGTCCTGCATCCTTAAGGGGTTAAATACAATTCATATATAACACCAGGCATTTTTTATATATAACCTCAGCTACTCATAAGAATACATTATGACTGCACATTTCATTCATTCCTTTCGGTTCGATTGTCGCTAACTCCGTAATGCCTCACGCCTCAATAATGCTTTTTTAATCCTTTCAATTTCTTCTATTATCTGCCATCTGTTGTAGTGTGTCCAAATTGTTTTAAGTGTCGTGCTACACTCGTTTCTCCATGTTGCGTTTCTTTCATTCCCTCTGGTTTCAAGTATGAATACCATCTTATCATATATTTATGTTCACCAATCCTCACATTGATTTGTCAGTCTGGCCGACATAGGCTTTGTCTAAAACCTTTATTTTTTATTTTAGTACCTTTTGTAGGATGATATATACAATCACTTCTTATGATACTATGACATTGGGAACATGATGGACATGGATATGTCCCTTTCTTTTTTGTAGCCAAAAAGTCTTGTTTTTTCATTTTTTTTAGGTTTTATATTCTGAATCGGCGTCCCTACTTCAGCATCTCTCGATTCTTGTGGATAGTTATCTACAAACTGAAATAAAACAAATTGAGTAGATGTCTGCTTGACACTAATGATTTTCTCGACAAACTAGAAAGTTGTAAATTTGGTAATGTATCGTTCCTTTGTACATTAGATGTACATTAGGTGTATATAAACATTCCACAAAAAGAGGGCATGCAATGTGTCCACGAACTACGGGCATGTAATACCCGTATAGACAATTGGAAACTTGTTGGATCTTGCTCTGTCTTAAAATTATTTCCGATTTAATGATGATTTTTTTCTCCAAGTTGGAGGAGATTTTATGGTCTCGTCAGTAGCCCCTAGCCTAGCTAATGCCTTTATGGCAAATTATGAAGAAGTATATGTGTTTGGTACATGTGGCCTGAAGATATCATCCATGTGGCTTCGCTACGTGGATGATGTCTTCATGCTTTGGGAAGATGATGAAAAATCACTATTGGAATTTGAGGAAAAATGCCATCAGACTATCCAATTTACCCTTACATACAGTGTAGATATTATACATTTTTTAGATGTAGAAATTCACAAAAATGGAGCTAATATTGTTACAACTTTATATAACAAACCTACAGATCAAAATAGTATGTTGCATTGTACATCATATCATGCACCCACTACTTTCAAAGGGCTCCCTAAATGTAAATTTATTAGCGCAAGAAGAATATCGAGTAATGATGAAGAGTATAATAAAAATAAAAGAAAAATAGCAGAAACATTTATCGGGGTATACCACGCACCGGCCAATAACACGCACCCTCATTTTACCAAGGATATTTGGGTAAAAAAAGTTTTTTTATATCCATGGTAAAATGAGGGTGCGTGTGTGCGCGTGTATACCCCGATATACCCCCAGGAAAGGCAGGGGGAGAGAGGCCGTCGCTGCCCGCTTCTCTCCCCCTGCCTTTCCTGGGGTCTAGAGCGCTGCTGTCGGCCCTTTTCACCCCCTGGTTATCGTCGCCGCTGCCATGTTCTGTCACCCTGACTATCGGTGCCGGCGCCGATAGCCAGGGGGAGAGAAGCGGCGCCGATAGCCAGGGGGAGAGAAGGGGCAGCGGTACCCATTGCCGGCGCCGCTGCCCCGTTGCCTCCCCTCATCCCCGGTGGCATAATTACCTGAGTCGGGTCCGCGCTGCTTCAGGCCTCCGGCGTGCGTCCCCTGCGTCGCTGCTATGCACGGCGCGGCGCACTGACGTCATGCGCTGCGCCGTTCAGCGCATAGCAACGACGCCTGGGACGCATGCCGGAGGCCTGCAGCAGCGCGGACCCGACTCAGGTAATTATGCCACCGGGGATGGGGGGAGGCAACGGGGCAGCGGTGCCGGCAATGGGTGCCGCTGCCCTTTCTCTCCCCCTGGCTGTCGGCGCCGCTTCTCTCCCCCTGGCTATCGGCGCCGGCACCGATAGTCAGGGGGACAGAACGGGCAGCGGCGCCGATAACCAAGGGGTGAGAAGGGCCGACAGCAGCGCTCTAGACCCCAGGAAAGGCAGGGGGAGAGAAGCGGGCAGCGACGGCCTCTCTCCCCTGCCTTTCCTGGGGGTGTATCGGCGTATAACACGCACACAGACTTTAGGCTAAAAATTTTAGCCTAAAAAGTGCGTGTTATACGCCGATAAATACGGTAAGTAAAATTGATATAATAATGTCCACTGGTAGATTTGATAAATGTTTTAAAATAATACAAAATATAATAAAAAAATATTGGAAAGTATTGAGAGCAGATCCAAAGTATGGGAAATTATTTAAAGATCTACCTATGTTTGCCTTTAAAAAGGGTAAAGCTATTGGAGATAGGCTTATAAGAAGTGATATAAAACCTAAATAAAATGAAAAAACAAGACTTTTTGGCTACAAAAAAGAAAGGGACATATCCATGTCCATCATGTTCCCAATGTCATAGTATCAAAAGAAGTGATTGTATTTATCCTCCTACAAAAGGTAGTAAAATAAAAAACAAAAGTTTTTATTCCTGTATGAGTTCCAATGTGATATACCTATATACCATATTAAAATGTTCATGCGGCAAAGGCTATGTCGGCCAAACTTCAAGACAAATCAAAGTGAGGATTGGTGAACATAAATCTATGTTAAGACGGTATTCACACTTGGAACCAGAGGGAATGAAAGAAACGCAACATGGAGAAACGAGTGTAGCACGACGCTTTAAACAATTTGGACATACTACAACAAATCTCAGATGGCAGACAATAGAGGAAGTTGAAAGGAGAACAAATAAACAAGAAAATAAAAAAGCATTATTGAGGTGTGAGGCATATGGGATTACAGAGTTAGCGACAATCGAACCGAAAGGAATGAATGAAATGTGCAGTTATAATGTATTCTTATGAGTAGCTGAGGTTATTTTTAAAGAAATGCCTGGTGTTATATATGAATTGTATTTAAATGCAACAAGCAGTGAAAGAGTTAAACTTTTGTAACATACCAGTGTATTTAACTCAGCTTAGACTCCTCACCTGTGTGCATGATTAAGGTTTTTTTCCTGCAACGTAGTGTGGCCGGCTGGAGCTGAGGCATTTGTCATCTTGCCCACTTGGAATGTAAACCATCATACCCCTGTGCATCTTGATAAGATGTTGTGATGATTCTGAAAATAACATATGAATAAAAATCAAAGTTTCAAGAAGACCCGAACGTGGTGGTCGTGAGTAATTCATCTAAATTTTCTTGTGCAGTTGAACATGCTCGCAGCATGCTATCCAGGTCAGTTGAATACACTTTGGTACACACCGACAGACTCAATGACTGGCCCACCTTCTGTTCTAGATATTTGTGCAGGGCTGGTACTTCCTGTTTCGAAAAGAAATTACGACTTGGGACTCTCCACCTCGGCTTGGCACAAGCCATCAATTCTCTGAAAGGTGCAGAGTCCACCACTTGAAAAGGGAGGAACTGCACCACCAGCAACTTGGACAAGAGCACATTCAGCTTCTGCGCCGTTGGATGAATGGCCGCATACCGCTGTCTCTTGGAAATCACTTCGGTGATAGATCGCTGCCGGAATTGCTGACGAGCAGTAGGAGGAGCAGGAGCATCTGGATCAACAAAAGATGGGACTGACAGACAGCTTCCTTCGCCTGAGGTGGTGGAGCCTTGGCTGGCTTAAACAGGGAGCGGTGTGCCACTGGGTGATGCAGCAGTTGCTGCAGCAGGCTGGACCACCACACGGTTCTCCCAGGCCGCTTTATGGTGACACTGCATATGTTGACACAGGGCCATGGTGCCACCATTTGGACCCTGGCCACACTTCACCTTCTGTCGACATAGCTTAAATGTGGCCATGTTAACCTCCTCCGGATGCCTGACAAAAAACTGCCACACTGCCAAATAGCAGATTTTCCAGTCTACACTGACTGACTGCTACTGCCGCAGACTCCGGGAACCCCTGCTCAATGACCTACCGGCAGATAGGCTGCCGCGAAGCAGGTGGTCTACCCCGGGCACATTTGGCTCCAGATTTCACACTGCTGCCACCGTGCTGACTCCCAACCATGTTACTACATTGCTGGCTAAGCTGCTGCCACCCTCTTCTCCTGATGATGATGAAGCCCCTTCTGTACCCGGCTTCATCATCATCGAGTTGTGTCTGCATGTCACTGATGTCATCCTCAAGTTCCTCAACAGTGTCTGTTTCAGGAGCCTGAGCGCTTCAACACCACCTCCCACGCCACTCTCCTTACCACTACTTGCCCACCTAGCGGAGGAAGCGGTGGACGTCTCCTCCACTTCTTGGCTGTGCAGTAGCTGCTGACTGTCCTCTAGTATATTGTCCTCGCTGTATAGTGGAGCTGAGCCCACAGCATACAATACTTCTCTGCGTGAGGGAACAGCATAGGACTGAGGCTGTTGGAGGACAGGGACTGCTCCCGGGCCATGCCAACTGAGGATTGAGTCGGAGGAACCTTCCGACTGTTGAGTGGGGGTGTCGGATGTCACTTGGGAGGAAATGAAT
Organism: Hyla sarda; assembly: GCF_029499605.1. Classification (NCBI taxonomy): domain Eukaryota; kingdom Metazoa; phylum Chordata; class Amphibia; order Anura; family Hylidae; genus Hyla; species Hyla sarda. The sequence goes on along the minus strand of NC_079193.1, from coordinate 108,961,164 downwards.
GACCGACTTAACAATCAATGATGGCTGCTGGGTTGGTGGCTGAGATACGACTGCTAGCTGATACCGGGAGTTCAGGCCTCTCGCTGCGAAACCTTCTGCAACACGCCCCTACTCTGCTGCGCCCTCTCCATGTGCCTGATAAATTTAGGCCTCTGCCTCTCCACTGTGCACGGCCTGGCACTTCTCTGCCTGACATACTTGTAGAACAGTGGTGTGCGTATATATTTCCCTTTTTTCTGAGTCATACGCCCTAGTACAGTTGCAACAGAAATAAGCGTAACAATCTAGTGCGTAAGTATTTTAGTGCTTTCACACTTAGTGCACCCTATTAGCTTTAACCAGAAAAAACTTAGAACTGCGGAGTGCATATATTCTTCACTTTTTTTAGAGTAATACGCCCCAGTACGGTTGCAACTGAAAAAATGCACTATGGTTGCTTGAAGTCTTTGAATGGGGATTGCTCCCAGTTCTCAACTTAATTGGCAGACTCTGGAACAACTTCTGATGTGTCCCTGCTTGCATTATGGTTGCTTGCAGTCTTTGAATGGGGAGTGCTTCCTGTGATGATCTCAATTAGCAGACTGTAAAATGACTTCTAAACTGTCCCTGTCTGCCTGCAGTGATACGGTCTTGAGGTCAATGGATTTCCCCTGTGCAGATCTGTATTGTCAGCAGTAACGCTGATTAATGACCACACAGTGTCTGCTCTCTGTCTAGCCAGGAAGAAAGAGGGCTTGAGAGAAAGGATTCGCCGCCCACATTAGGTTGGCAGTATAGTTCCCCCCACATTAGGTTGTAGTTCCCCCCACATTAGGTTGGCAGTATAGTTCCCCCACATTGGGTTGGCAGTATAGTTCCTCCACATTAGGTTGTAGTTCCCCCACATTTAGTTGGCGGTAAAGTTCCCCCACATTAGGTGCAGTATAGTTTCTCCACATTAGGTTGGCAGTATAGTTCCCTGCACATTTTGTTGTGGTTCCCCCACATTAGGTGCAGTATAGTTCCCCCACATTAGGTTGTAGTTCCCCCACATTAGGTGCAGTACAGTCCCCCGCAGTAGGTGCAGTATAGTTTCCCCCCCATTAGGTGCAGTATAGTTCCCCCACATTAGGTGCAGTATAGTTCCCAACAGTAGGTGCAGTATAGTTCCCCCACATTAGGTGCAGTATAGTTCCCCCACATTAGGTGCAGTATAGCTCCCCACATCAGGTGCAGCATAGTTCCCCCACATTAGGTGCAGTATAGTTCTCTCACATTAGGTGCAGTATAGCTCCCCACATCAGGTGCAGTATAGTTCCCCTACATTAGGTGCAGTATAGCTCCCCACATTAGAGGCAGTATAGTTCCCCATATCAGGTGCAGTACAGTTCCCCCACATTAGGTTGGCAGTTTAGTTCCCCACATTAGGTGCAGTATAGCTCCCCACATCAGGTGCAGTATAGTTCCCCCACATTAGGTGCAGTATAGCTCCCCACAGTAGGTGCAGTATAGTTCCCCCACATTAAGTGCAGTATAGTTCCCCACATCAGGTACAGTATAGTTCCCCCACATTAGGTGTAGTATAGCTCCCTCCAGTAGGTGCAGTATAGTTCCCCCACATTAGGTGCAGTATAGTTCCCCACATCAGGTGCAGTATAGTTCCCCACATTAGGTGCAGTATGTTCCCCCACAGACGTACAGCCTCCAGCCATACAGTGTATCACTGGAGGCTGTATGCCTGTGTACTGCCCCACTTCAGTGCTCCGACCACCACTACTCCGGTCAGGCCATAGCAGTAGGTCCTGGGACCGGAGGAGCGGTGGTCGGAGCACCGAAGCTGACGTGCCGCTGGTAACACTTACCTAGCTGGCCCGCGCACGAACTGCTCGCTGCTCCGCACTCCGTTGCTATGGGCACACGCACAGAACGTCAGTGACGTCCCTGCGTGCGCTATGTTCCGGCGGTCCTTGCGTTTTTTTAAGCAAACACGGGGCCACCGAGAGCGCATCCCTATGTCCTGAAAACATCTTTCGGGACACAGGGATGTCCTTAAGCAGCGGCGGGCCGTAGTTTGAGGACCCCTGGTCTACGCCATTCACTGCATGGGAAGATTTTTTTAGATATTTAACCCCTTAAGGACCAGGCCAATTTTCACTGTAGGACCAGAGCGTTTTTTGCACATCTGGCCACTTTCAATTTAAGCATTAATAACTCTGGGATGCTTTTACCTTTCATTCTGATTCCGAGAATGTTTTTTTGTGACATATTGTACTTTATGATAGTGGTAAAATGTTGTCAATTTCTTTGTTAAAAATTCCAAAATTTGATGAAAAAATGTAAAATGTAGCATTTTTCTAACTTTGAAGCTCTCTGCTTGTAAGGAAAATAGACATTCCAAATAAATTATATTTTGATTCACAAATATAATATGTCTACTTTATGTTTGCATAGTGGTTGTGCAGAAATGCTGTGAGTTGTTGTTTTGCAACAGCTGGAGGCTCCGTTTTGGAAACACTGCCGTACAATAAATTTTTCATTTTTATTGGGAGGGACAGTGTAAGGGGGTGTATATGTAGTGTTTTACCCTTTATTATGCGTTAGTGTAGTGTAGTGTTTTTAGGGTACATTCGCACTAGCGGCGGTTTGCAGTGAGTTTACCGCGAGGAGTTTGCGCTGCGGCTAAAAATTTGCCGCAGCTTATACTTGAAGCAGGAAACTTACTGTAAACCTGCCCAGCGTGTACTGACAGACTGTGCATGCTGGGAGTTGTACTTTTGCAACAGCTGGAGGCACACTGGTTGGAAAACCTTCAGTTAGGTTCTGTCACCTAACTCAGTATTTTTCAACAAGTGTGCCTCCAGCTGTTGCAAAACTACAGCTCCCAGCATGAACTGATCACCAAAGTGCATGCTGGGAGATGTGGTTATGCAACAGCTGGAGGTAAGCAGCTACAACTCCCAGCATGCCGAGAGAGCTGTTTGCTGTTTGGGCATGCTGGATTTGCAGTTTTGCAACATCTGGAGGGCTACAGTTTGAGACCACTGCACAGTTGCAAAACTACAAATCCCAGAAGCCCATACAGCAAATAGCTGTCTGGGTTTTCTAGGAGTTGTAGTTTTGAAAGATTTAGAGGGCCACATTTGGATCACTGCACAGTGATCTCCAAACTGTAGCCCTCCAGCTGTTGCAAAACTGCAAATCCCAGCATGCCGGACAGCAAATAGCTGTCTAGGCATGCTGGGAGTTGTAGTTTTGCAACATCTGGAGGGCTACAGTTGAGACAACTGTATAGGGTGAGGGCTCCTCAATAAAGCTTTTTCTACCGCTGCCCTTCCCAGGAACGATAGGGAGGTAGATGATACTGAGTTTAAGTAGATAGTAATAAGGGATTGTCCACAACCGGAAAGCTTCTGTAAACAGGGTTAACTTTACTGAAGATTTTCTGTATACTTCATCAACATAACAGTCTCCCATCAATACAGCTTCCTTTTGGTGATTGACAATGGTTGGGACTTTAGCTTTAAGAGTCTCTAGATGATTGTGATGCTCCACTGGATTTGGACTGACAATTTTTGGTTCTGTTGAGGCCGTAGGTTTTGAGGTCTAGCGTGTCGTTGAAAGTTGCATAGCACACTGTCCTGTTAGTCCGGCATCCACGAGAGCAGCAACCCAAGAGAGCGATAATTGGACACAGTTCCCTTATATGGGCAGGGGCTGGACTAAAGCTAATTGGTCCATACGGTTGTCAATCACCATTAAGGAGAATGCTGGGTAACACATGACCCAAGGACCTCCTAAGGTCCTGTAACATACCATAGAGGTTACTAACTTGGTCACATGACCGAAGGTCCTGCGACGCTGAACAAGGTAAGTACTATACATTCTTATATAATATAGATAGAACTACTAATATATACATTTATTAATATACAAGTTAAACTTAAGGAAGAGGCGACTAGGGGCTGTCCCACCTGAGGAACCCTACATGAACGTAGTTACTCTGACTTTGGGGACCTCTACACTAGGTGCTGGATGCAATACGGTACCGGGACACCACAAACCCCCTTACTTAAGATAAGTCGGCCTCAACGTCAGTCCCCTAAGACAGAGGGACGAAGTGAAGGTTGGGTACAACCTATAAAACCTACTTAACATTTATTTTTGGTGTACATAAATTGGTTTGGGTAAACTCGCGAACAAGGTTGGTTAGTTCATGAATTTAGTAACAGGATGGTATTAGTCACATGAGATACATCCTACTTAGAATTTCCTTTTCTCTAGCTTACTAGACAATTAAACTCTCACTATACATTTGTGCCATATTAGCTACCTGTTTAGTACACTGGAAGTACATTGGCTTGCCCGAGGCATTCTACCAATAAGGGTGGCTACTAGGGTCTATTGGCTACACGCTCCTACCCCTAGAACACAACAGATAAACCTTATCTAGGTTAGCTATAAATACGTGCATTACCTTTAAGCTAGCAAGAGTATCTACTGGCCAGGCAGAGCATCTCGCACACGTATGAGAACAGAGAATTGGTGTACATGACAGTGGCAGAAATTGGAAAAATGACATTAGCTTCAATTCCCAAGGCAGTTACTTTGGGTCAGATAAGTTTTTGTTTGTTTGGTGTACTAAGTTTAAGTGAAGTAAGTACACTTAAGTGATTGTTTTGTGAAGTACTATGTGTTTAGTACTGTGTGAGGTAGGTCAGTTTTTGTATCTTAAGGGCAATTTCCCTTGAGTGGACCTTTTGAGAAGGTGTAAGTGATGGGTGACAACACTGTTTTTCCTCAGCCGAGGAAATCACCTATGAGCTACTACTACAACACTTATTATATACAATTTTTTTTATGTACATGTGTACAATAATCATTTACCTTTAGTTACTCTAGTATGAATATTTATTAAACACTCCAACAGGGTTCAGGTGCTTACACCTGATAAGTGCAACTTTCAAGAAGAAAGTCACGTTACGATTGTGTACATATAAACGTGCGTTCAAGGATCAGCAGTCCACCTGCACTAAGAGTCTAAATGTTCTCGGCTGTAGCTATCAGCCGGGCACACACTTACAAATCTCCTACCTCTAGGAGTCTCTTGGTCTAAGGACCAGGCACAAAAGCTTGATGGTTACGTTACAACTGGAACAGTCTTAGCATAGTCCTGCTAGGCACATTTCTTGAATGTAGGGTATGGGGAGTGTAGCCGTGCAGGTAATAAAGGGTTTTTGTTAACCCTTGCTATTCATGACGCCAGGGTGAGGGCTCCTCAATAAAGCTTTTCCTACAGCCGCCCTTCCTAGGAACGATAGGGAGGTAGATGATACTGAGTTTAAGTAGATAGTAATAATGGATTGTCGACAACCGGAAAGATTCTGTAAACAGGGTTAACTTTACTGAAGATTTTCTGTATACTTCAACAACATAACAGTCTCTCATCAATACAGCTTCCTTTTGGAGATTGACAATGGTTGGGACTTTAGCTTTCAAGAGTCTCTAGACTATTACGCTGCTCCACTGGATTTGGAGAATTAGTTGCGGTCCAGTAGTCAGCCTTGTATTAGCAGGAATTAGTATAACACTCACGATTTTTGGTTCTGCTGAGGCAGTAGGTTTTGAGGTCTAGCGTGTCGTTGAAAGTTGCATAGCACACTGTCCTGTTAGTCCGGCATCCACGAGAGCAGCAACCCAAGAGAGCGATAATTGGACGCAGCTCCCTTATATGGGCAGGGGCTGGACTAAAGCTAATTGGTCCATATGGATGTCAATCACCATTACAGAGAATGCTGGGTAACACGTGACCCAAGGAGCTCCTAAGGTCCTGCAACATACCATAGAGGTTACTAACTTGGTCACATAACCGAAGGTCCTGCGACGCTGAAGTACTATACATTCTTATATAATATAGATAGAATTACTAATATATACATTTATTAATATTCAAGTTAAACTTAAGGAGAGGCGACTAGGGGCTGTCCCACCTGAGGAACCCTACCTGAACGAAGTTGCTCTGACTTTGGGGACCTCTACACTAGGTACTGGATGCAATACGGTACCGGGACACAACATTGCTAGGCAACTCACCGGCTTCCGTCGGATTCAGGGAGCCAGCCGTACGACATCGCCACCCGCCAATCTCCGACACCGATCGTCGCCTGCAGCCTCACCCGCAGGGTAAGTGGATTTCGTCGCCGGTCCCCTTCGGTTTCGCCGTTCTGCCCCACCTATTGTGGGTAGACATAACGCGTAAACTGAAAGTTAACCCCCCGCCCCCGATCTTCTATTGGTCGTCGCATCTATATAACCAATAGCAGGGATAGGAGGGGTGGCCCCCCTGCCACCTCACTCCTATCCCTTTAGGGGGATTGTAGGTGTCTTGGACAACCGCAATCCCCCTTATTTTCTGGGTCACCATAGACCGGTATGACCCGGAATAGCCGCAAATCGCAAGTGTGAATTCACTTGCGATTTGCGGCGATCGCCGACATGGGGGGTCTGATGACCCCCCTGGGCATTTGCGCGGGGTGCCTGCTTAAGAATATCAGCAGTCACCCTGGGTCCGGTCCCCTCCCGACGCACGCTGAGGACCAAAATTCCCACGGGCGTATAGGTATGCCCTTGGTCCTTAAGTACCAGGGAGAAAAGGCGTACCTGTACGCCATTGGTCCTTAAGTGGTTAAAAACATATTATTTTTACCTTTTTCAGGGCTAGTAGAAGCACAATAAGCAGCATGCTCCCTGCACCACAAATAAAAATTGTAATAGAAATTGGGCATTGAAGTTCACAAATTTCTCATGTGTTTCTCCAACACACATACAATGAGGCAAAAAAGTATTTAGTCAGCCACCAATTGTACAAGTTCTCCCACTTAAAAAGATGTAAGAGCCCTGTAATTTTCATCATAGGTATACCTGAACTATGAGAGACATAATGAGAAAAAAAAATTCATAAAATTACAGTCTGACTTTTAAAGAATTTATTTGCAAATTATGGTGAAAAATAAGTATTTGGTCACCTACAAACAAGCAAGATTTCTGGCTCTCACAGACCTGTAACTTCTGTAAGAGACTCCTCTGTCCTCCACTTGTTACCTGTATTTTTGGCACCTGTTTGAACTTGTTATTAGTATAAAAGACACCTGTCCACAACCTCAAACAGTCACACTCCAAGCTCCACTATGGTCAAGACCAAAGAGCTGTCGAAGGACACCAGAAACAAAATTGTAGAACTGCACCAGGCTGGTAAGACTGAATCTGCAATAGGCAAGCAGCTTGGTGTGAAGAAATCAACTGTGGGAGCAATTATAAGAAAATGGAAGACATACAAGACCACTGATAATCTCCCTCGATCTGGGGCTCCATGCAAGATCTGACCCCGTGGTGTCAAAATGATCACAAGAACGGTGAGCAAAAATCCCAGAACCACACAGGGGGACCTAGTGAATGAGTTGCAGAGAGCTTGGACCAAAGTAACAAAGGCTACTATCAGTAACACACTACGCCGTCAGGGACTCAAATCATGCAGTGCCAGATGTGTCCCCTGCTTAAGCCAGTATATGTCCGGGCCCGTATGAAGTTTGCTATAGAACATTTTGATGATCCAGAAAACAACTGGGAGAATGTCATCATGCTTTGGGGCTGCTTTTCTGCTAAGGGACCAGGACGACTGATCCATGTAAAGGAAAGAATGAATGGGGCCATGTTTTGTGAGATTTTGAGTAAAAACCTCCTTCTATCAGCTAGAGCATTGAAGATGAAACATAGGTTGGTCTTTCATCATGACAATGATCCCAAACACACCACCCGGGCAATGAAGGAGTGGCTTTGTGAGAAGCACTTCAAGGTACTGGAACGGCCTAGCCAGTCTCCATATCTCATCCCCATAAAAAACCTTTGGAGGGAGTTGAAAGTCTGTGTTGCAAAGCGACAGCCCCAAAACATCACTGTTCTATCTAGAGGAGATCTGCATGGAGGAATGGCCCAAAAATACCAGCAACAGCGGCCCTCATTTACTAACAGGATCCCAACACTTTTTGTTGGGTTTTGCGCCAGAATTCTGTCTGCACCAGAATTTGCACCGGAATCTGGCGCATAACCCGACAAAATCAAAATCACTGAGTGAAAAATAAAAACTACAAAAGGGGCATTTTTCCCGACAAAAGGGGCGTGTTCCCAACAAAAAGAGAAAAAACCCTCCGAGTCTGAAGAAAACTCACAGGAAAACCTGTGAGTTTTGCTTCACAGAAACCCAACAGCTCTGAGCTGTCGGAAAATTACTCAAAACGGAGTAAATCCTGCTACCTCCAGCATGGAACAGGGTCTGTTCCATGTTGGGGGCAGTAGTAGAGGAGCTGAGGGATTGATCGCACCGGGTCTCACTTCTGAGACCCGATCCATTCAGATGTTATTAATCCCTTAACGACCACGGACGTAAATGTACGTCCTGGTTTGGCGGGACTTCCCGCACCAGGACATACATTTACGTCCTGTGTATGACCGCGAGCATCAGAAGGGTGCTCGCGTCATACTTCGCAGGTTCCGGCTGCTAGTTTCAGCCTGTGACCCGCCCGTAATGGCCGACATCCGCGATCGCGCGGATGTCCGCCATTAACCCCTCCGATGCCGTGATTAATGCAGATCACGGCATCTGCGGCATTGTGGCACTTTGATTGGATGATCGGATCGCCCGCAGCGCTGACATGCATAGTAATTGCCGTGGGAACATTTTTCATTCATAAAACCGCAGACTTAATTGGATAATGGCAGTGTAGAATGTTTGGTGTCCCAAGCGTTCTACACAGCAATTATCCAATTAAGCCTGCAGTTTTATGAATGAAAAATGTTCCCACGGCAATGAAAAATTTTCCCACGGCAATTACTATGCATGTCATTGACCTGGTCACCCATTTCTGACAAAATCCAGCGGAATTTGAAAATGAATTAAAAAGCATTGCGCGAATGCATGTGTTTGCAAAAGTGTGCCTCCAGCTGTTGCAAAACTACAACTCCCAGCATGCCCAGACAGCCGCATGCTGGGTGAGTGTTGTAGTTTTGCAACAGCTGGAGGCCCCCTAGTAACAGTAAAACAGTAACTAACAGTCAGAAACAGTGTAGCGCAAGGAACAAGAAAAAAATTAGAAAGAATTCTTTACTTTAGTTTTTTTACCGCATGCATTCGTTAAATAATTAATGCATTTGTTTTCAGATAACGAATGCATTTGTTTTTTTACCGCATGCATTCGGAGAATAACGAATGCATTCGTTATGTTGCTATTCGTTTTATCATTGCTTTTCGGAATTGTTCAAAAAAAATTTTTGTGCATTCGGAACGGCCCGAATGCACGAAAACGCCAAAATTCGGTAAATTTGACATTCGTGCCAAACCGAATTGCACATGTCTAATCTATACTGACATATATTTATGTATATACTGCCTCCCCCAAGCTGTGCATATTAATCTTCATCTTCTCCCTCCCCTGGCTGCCAATGAATGAAAACTCTATTAGCGGGGGAGCGGAGGGCTGCTCCATATATCCATGTGTCTGACCCCTACCGCGCATCTATATATACAGGTGCCGCCTCACTGCTATGAATGACAAGTGAAGCAGTGCAGGGAGCGGAGGCTCCGCTGCTGCTGCCAATAGCTTACTTGTCATTCATAGCGGTGAGCTGGCATTTGTATATGTATGCTGTGAAGTTCAGACATATATCCATATGTCTGACTCCCACAGCATGATATGCAGCTGCTGCCCGCTATGAATGACAAACTCTTAGCAGCGAGAGTGGGCAGCAGCCCTCCGCTCCCCCACTAATAGAGTTTTCCTTCATTGGCAGCCAGGGGGGGGGAGAAGATGAAGATTAATATGCACAGCTGGGGGGGCAGTATATAAATAAATATGCGCAGCAGGGGTCAGTATATGCGCAGCGAGGGTCAGTATAGATATATAATAGCGCTGGGGGGGCAGTACATTTATTCAAGCGCAGCGGGCACTAAGTTTGATATAGCGCAGCAGGGGGAAAGATATATAGAAACGCTGGAGGGGCCAGATATATACCCCCCCAGAGATTCTATACATCTTTGCCCACCACAGCTCTTCTACATTAAAACTCTGCAAGGAGCCCTGATTGGCTCGTCGGTCCCGGCCATTCAGGGCTCCTGGTGGACTGGTGGGGAATTTAAAAAGGAAAGTTTACAGTACATTGCAGGGGATGCGAACATGCCGCCCGCTCCCCTGCTTAATAACATCTGATCGGATCGGGTCTCAGAAGTGAGACCCGGTGCGATCAATCCCTCAGCCCCTGTACTACTACCCCCAACATGGAACAGACCCTGTTCCATGATGGGGGTGGTAGTACAAGCACTAATGTAGTCAGAATTTGAAGATACTTTTTTTCTGTCGCACATAATACATTTTGTGCGACAGGAAAAAAACCTGCGACAGAAAGAAAGGGAAATTGGGCGACAGATTAGTAAATCACAAGGAAAAAAAAGACGAGTACAGTGAATAAAAAACCTAACCGACACTCCAGTCTTTGTAAATGAGGGCCAGTGTGTGAAAAACTTTTGAAGAGTTACAGAGAACGTTTGTACCTCTGTCATTGCCAACAAAGAGTATATAACAAAGTACTGAGATGAACTTTTGTAATTGACCAAATACTTATTTTCCATCATAATTTGCAAATAAATTATTTAAAAATCAGACAATGTGATATTATGGATTTTTTTTTCTCATTACAGTATGTCTCTCATAGTTGAGTTATACCTATTGTCACGATGCCGGCTGGCAGGTAGTGGATCCTCTGTGCCAGAGAGGGATTGGCGTGGACCGTGCTAGTGGACCGGTTCTAAGCCACTACTGGTTTTCACCAGAGCCCGCCGCAAAGCGGGATGGTCTTGCTGCGGCGGTAGTGACCAGGTCGTATCCACTAGCAACGGCTCACCTCTCTGGCTGCTAAAGATAGGCGCGGTACAAGGGAGTAGGCAAAAGCAAGGTCGGACGTAGCAGAAGGTCGGGGCAGGCAGCAAGGATCGTAGTCAGGGGCAACGGCAGAAGGTCTGGAAACACAGGCAAGGAACACACAAGGAACGCTTTCACTGGCACTAAGGCAACAAGATCCGGCAAGGGAGTGCAGGGGAAGTGAGGTGATATAGGGAAGTGCACAGGTGAACACACTAATTGGAACCACTGCGCCAATCAGCGGCGCAGTGGCCCTTTAAATCGCAGAGACCCGGCGCGCGCGCGCCCTAGGGAGCGGGGCCGCGCGCGCCGGGACAGAACAGACGGAGAGCGAGTCAGGTAGGGGAGCCGGGGTGCGCATCGCGAGCGGGCGCTACCCGCATCGCGAATCGCATCCCGGCTGGCAGCGGAATCGCAGCGCCCCGGGTCAGAGGACGTGACCGGAGCGCTGCCGCGGGGAGAGTGAAGCGAGCGCTCCGGGGAGGAGCGGGGACCCGGAGCGCTCGGCGTAACAGTACCCCCCCCCCTTGGGTCTCCCCCTCTTCTTAGAGCCTGAGAACCTGAGGAGCAGACTTTTGTCTAGGATGTTGTCCTCAGGTTCCCAGGATCTCTCTTCAGGACCACAACCCTCCCAGTCCACTAAAAAAAAATTTTTCCCTCTGACCTTTTTGGCAGCTAAAATTTCTTTGACCGAGAAGATGTCCGAGGAGCCGGAAACAGGAGTGGGAGGAACAGATTTGGGAGAAAAACGGTTGAGGATGAGTGGTTTGAGAAGAGAGACGTGAAAGGCATTAGGGATACGAAGAGAGGGAGGAAGAAGAAGTTTATAAGAGACAGGATTAATTTGACACAAAATTTTGAAAGGACCAAGATAGCGTGGTCCCAACTTGTAGCTAGGGACACGGAAGCGGACATATTTAGCGGAGAGCCATACCTTGTCTCCAGGGGAAAAAACGGGGGGAGCTCTTCTTTTCTTATCCGCGAACTTCTTCATGCGTGATGAAGCCTGTAAGAGAGAATTTTGGGTCTCTCTCCATATGATGGAAAGGTCACGAGAAATTTCATCCACAGCGGGCAGACCAGAGGGCAAGGGAGTAGGGAGGGGGGGAAGAGGGTGACGGCCGTACACCACGAAAAATGGGGATTTGGAGGAAGACTCAGAGACCCTGAAGTTATACGAGAATTCGGCCCATGGGAGGAGATCTGCCCAGTCATCCTGGCGGGAGGAAACAAAATGTCGCAAATAATCACCCAAGATCTGGTTAATCCTTTCTACTTGTCCATTGGACTGGGGATGATATGCAGAAGAAAAATTTAATTTAATCTTGAGTTGTTTACAGAGAGCCCTCCAGAATTTAGACACGAATTGGACGCCTCTATCCGAGACAATCTGCGTAGGCAACCCGTGAAGACGAAAAATGTGTACAAAAAATTGTTTAGCCAACTGAGGCGCAGAAGGAAGACCAGGAAGAGGGATGAAATGTGCCATTTTGGAGAATCGATCAACGACCACCCAAATAACAGTGTTGCCACGGGAAGGGGGTAAATCAGTAATAAAATCCATACCAATCAGAGACCAAGGCTGTTCGGGGACAGGCAGAGGATGAAGAAAACCAGCGGGCTTCTGGCGAGGAGTCTTATCCCGGGCACAGATAGTGCAGGCTCGCACAAAGTCCACAACATCCGTCTCCAGAGTCGGCCACCAATAGAAGCGGGAGATGAGTTGCACAGATTTCTTGATACCCGCATGACCTGCGAGATGGGAGGAGTGACCCCATTTGAGGATTCCGAGGCGTTGGCGAGGAGAAACAAAGGTCTTTCCTGGAGGAGTCTGCCTGATGGAGGCAGGAGAAGTGGAGATCAGGCAGTCAGGTGGAATGATGTGTTGCGGAGAGAGTTCAACTTCTGAGGCATCCGAGGAACGAGAGAGAGCATCGGCCCTAATGTTCTTATCGGCAGGACGAAAGTGAATCTCAAAATTAAATCGGGCAAAGAACAGAGACCACCGGGCCTGGCGAGGATTCAGCCGTTGGGCAGACTGGAGGTAGGAGAGGTTCTTGTGGTCGGTGTAGATAATAACAGGAGAACTTGATCCCTCCAGCAGATGCCTCCATTCCTCAAGTGCTAATTTAATGGCTAGAAGCTCTCGATCCCCGATGGAGTAGTTCCTCTCCGCTGGAGAGAAGGTCCTAGAGAAAAAACCACAAGTGACAGCATGCCCGGAAGAATTTTTTTGTAGAAGAACAGCTCCAGCTCCCACTGAGGAGGCATCAACCTCCAATAGGAAGGGTTTGGAAGGGTCAGGTCTGGAGAGGACGGGAGCCGAAGAAAAGGCAGACTTGAGTCGTTTAAAGGCGTCTTCTGCTTGAGGAGGCCAGGACTTGGGATCAGCATTTTTTTTGGTTAAAGCCACGATAGGAGCCACAATGGTAGAAAAATGTGGAATAAATTGCCTGTAATAATTGGCGAACCCCAAAAAGCGTTGGATAGCACGGAGTCCGGAGGGGCGTGGCCAATCTAAGACGGCAGAGAGTTTGTCTGGATCCATCTGTAGTCCCTGGCCAGAGACCAAATATCCTAGAAAAGGAAGGGATTGGCATTCAAACAGACATTTCTCAATTTTGGCATAGAGTTGGTTGTCACGAAGTCTCTGAAGAACCATACGGACATGCTGGCGGTGTTCTTCTAGATTGGCAGAAAAAATTAGGATATCGTCCAGATATACAACAACACAGGAGTATAACAGATCACGAAAAATTTCATTGACAAAGTCTTGGAAGACGGCAGGGGCGTTGCACAGTCCAAAGGGCATGACCAGATACTCAAAGTGTCCATCTCTGGTGTTAAATGCCGTTTTCCACTCGTCCCCCTCTCTGATGCGGATGAGGTTATAGGCGCCTCTTAAGTCCAATTTAGTGAAGATGTGGGCACCTTGGAGGCGATCAAAGAGTTCAGAGATGAGGGGTAAGGGGTAGCGGTTCTTAACCGTGATTTTATTAAGACCGCGGTAGTCAATGCAAGGACGTAGGGAGCCATCTTTTTTGGACACAAAGAAAAATCCGGCTCCGGCAGGAGAGGAGGATTTACGGATAAAGCCCTTTTTTAGATTCTCCTGGACGTATTCGGACATGGCAAGAGTCTCTGGGGCAGAGAGAGGATAAATTCTGCCCCGGGGTGGAGTAGTGCCCGGGAGGAGGTCGATAGGGCAATCATAAGGCCTGTGAGGAGGTAGAGTCTCAGCTTGTTTTTTGCAGAAAACATCCGCGAAGTCCATATAGGCCTTAGGGAGACCGGTTACTGGAGGAACCACAGAGTTACGGCAAGGGTTACTGGGAACCGGTTTTAGACAGTTCTTGGAACAAGAGGACCCCCAACTCTTGATCTCCCCAGTGGACCAATCCAGGGTAGGGGAATGAAGTTGAAGCCAGGGAAGTCCAAGGAGAATTTCCGAGGTGCAATTGGGGAGGACCAAAAGCTCAATCCTCTCATGATGACATCCGATGCTCATAAGAAGGGGCTCCGTGCGGAAACGTATGGTACAGTCCAATCTTTCATTATTTACACAATTGATGTAGAGGGGTCTGGCGAGACTGGTCACCGGGATGTTGAACCTGTTGACGAGAGAGGCCAAAATAAAATTTCCTGCAGATCCAGAGTCCAAGAAGGCCACTGTAGAGAAGGAGAAGGCAGAGGCAGACATCCGCACAGGCACAGTAAGACGTGGAGAAGCAGAGTAGACATCAAGGACTGTCTCACCTTTGTGCGGAGTCAGCGTACGTCTTTCCAGGCGGGGAGGACGGATAGGACAATCTCTCAGGAAGTGTTCGGTACTAGCACAGTACAGGCAGAGGTTCTCCATACGGCGTCGTGTCCTCTCTTGAGGTGTCAGGCGAGACCGGTCGACCTGCATAGCCTCCACGGCGGGAGGCACAGGAACAGATTGCAGGGGACCAGAGGAGAGAGGAGCCGAGGAGAAGAAACGCCTCGTGCGAACAGAGTCCATATCTTGGCGGAGTTCCTGACGCCTTTCGGAAAAACGCATGTCAATGCGAGTGGCTAGGTGAATAAGTTCATGTAGATTAGCAGGAATTTCTCGTGCGGCCAGAACATCTTTAATGTTGCTGGATAGGCCTTTTTTGAAGGTCGCGCAGAGGGCCTCATTATTCCAGGACAATTCTGAAGCAAGAGTACGGAATTGTACGGCATACTCGCCAACGGAAGAATTACCCTGGACCAGGTTCAACAGGGCAGTCTCAGCAGAAGAGGCTCGGGCAGGTTCCTCAAAGACACTTCGGATTTCCGAGAAGAAGGAGTGTACAGAGGCAGTGACGGGGTCATTGCGGTCCCAGAGCGGTGTGGCCCATGACAGGGCTTTTCCGGACAGAAGGCTGACTACGAAAGCCACCTTAGACCTTTCAGTGGGAAACAGGTCCGACATCATCTCCAGATGCAGGGAACATTGGGAAAGAAAGCCACGGCAAAACTTAGAGTCCCCATCAAATTTATCCGGCAAGGATAAGCGTATCCCAGGAGCGGCCACTCGCTGCGGAGGAGGTGCAGGAGCTGGCGGAGGAGATGACTGCTGAAGCTGTGGTAGTAACTGTTGTAGCATAACGGTCAGTTGAGACAGCTGTTGGCCTTGTTGCGCTATCTGTTGTGACTGCTGGGCGACCACCGTGGTGAGGTCAGCGACAACTGGCAGAGGAACTTCAGCGGGATCCATGGCCGGATCTACTGTCACGATGCCGGCTGGCAGGTAGTGGATCCTCTGTGCCAGAGAGGGATTGGCGTGGACCGTGCTAGTGGACCGGTTCTAAGCCACTACTGGTTTTCACCAGAGCCCGCCGCAAAGCGGGATGGTCTTGCTGCGGCGGTAGTGACCAGGTCGTATCCACTAGCAACGGCTCACCTCTCTGGCTGCTGAAGATAGGCGCGGTACAAGGGAGTAGGCAAAAGCAAGGTCGGACGTAGCAGAAGGTCGGGGCAGGCAGCAAGGATCGTAGTCAGGGGCAACGGCAGAAGGTCTGGAAACACAGGCAAGGAACACACAAGGAACGCTTTCACTGGCACTAAGGCAACAAGATCCGGCAAGGGAGTGCAGGGGAAGTGAGGTGATATAGGGAAGTGCACAGGTGAACACACTAATTGGAACCACTGCGCCAATCAGCGGCGCAGTGGCCCTTTAAATCGCAGAGACCCGGCGCGCGCGCGCCCTAGGGAGCGGGGCCGCGCGCGCCGGGACAGAACAGACGGAGAGCGAGTCAGGTAGGGGAGCCGGGGTGCGCATCGCGAGCGGGCGCTACCCGCATCGCGAATCGCATCCCGGCTGGCAGCGGAATCGCAGCGCCCCGGGTCAGAGGACGTGACCGGAGCGCTGCCGCGGGGAGAGTGAAGCGAGCGCTCCGGGGAGGAGCGGGGACCCGGAGCGCTCGGCGTAACACCTATGATGAAAATAACAGGCCTCTCTCCTATTTTTAAAGGGGTACTCCGGTGAAAACCTTTTTTCTTTTAAATCAACTGGTGGCAGGAAGTTAAACATATTTGTAAATTACTTCCATTAAAAAATCCTAATCCTTCCTGTACTTATTAGCTGCTGAATACTACAGAGGAAATTCTTTTCTTTTTGGAATGCTCTCTGATGACATCACGAGCACAGTTCTCTCTGCTGACGTTATTATAATAATAACGCTTTATTTATTGTTGTCCTTAGTGGGATTTGAGCCCAAGACCCCAGCAGTGCTAACCACTGAGCCACCATGCTGCTCTTAGCACACATCTGCCATGCATCTGCTATGCATGGTTGCTAAAATGGACAGAGGTGTCAGCAGAGAGCACTGTGCTCGTGATGTCATCAGTGTTCCAAAAAGAAAGGAATTTCCTCTGTAGCATTCAGCAGCTAATAAGTACTGGAAGGATTAAGATTTTTTAATAGAAGTAATTTACAAATATGTTTAACTTTCTGCCACCAGTTGATTTAAAAGAAAAAAGGTTTTCACCGGAGTACCCCTTTGTGGGAGAACTTGCAAAATTGGTGGCTGACTAAATAATTTTCCACCCCATTGTACATTGTGATAAGATTTAGTTGTTGGGATGTCTAGCACTTTGTGGATTTCTCCTCCTTTGTCTAAGCCATCTTATTTTTAATAAGGGTGCCACTTTTTTCATTCACGCCACTTTTTTCATTCAATTCACAATATAGTGACTCCGGCCGACTCATTTTTGCCCTGTATCCATTTTTTGATCGGACCTAAAACCATGGCATACCACGGTTTTAGGTCCTGTCAGAAAACTGTTAGTCCAGCATATGCAAGGTGGAATTCCATTGGGAGTGAACATGACACTCTAAAATCCCTAAGGCTAAGTTTCTACTTATTTTTTTGTCCTGCGTTTTTTGGGTTGAAAAAAAACGCATGAAAAAAATGCCTGAAAAAACGCCAGTGCAATGTCCTGCATCAGGCGTTTTTTCTTGCGTTTTTTCATTTGTGTGGAAATTGCATTTTTGGCACCAAAATTAGTTGGGTATGAAAAAAAAAGGATGCAGTAGTGATGGAAAAATATGTATTTAAAGAAATATAATTTTTTTTATAACAACCTTTTAATTTATGTTTAATAAAGTGTGTGTTTCATTTTTTTTCTCTATTTTTAACATTTTTAGGCAGTACTACTACTCCCAGCATGTAACAGACTGTTCCATGATGAGAGTAGTACCTGTACTAATAGACATATCGCCCCGGGTGTCAGTCTGACACCCGATACGATCTTCCATAATATATCTGCACTATACTCCGGCCAGTGATGTGAATAGAACATCACTCATTCATATTTTCTGCCCAGAGTGATTGGCCGGATGGTTGCAGCCAATCACAGCTCTGAGGGAAAGATGAATGAGTGAGTGGCCGGAGTACAGAGCAGAGATGCAAGCGCTGTATACATCACAGTGGATATCAGTGACATCCTCTGTGATGTGTCCTTAACTGCAAGTACTACTACTACCAACATGGAGCCCACTCTGCTCCATGGTGGAAGCTGTAGTACCTGCATTAATAGCATCACAGCGAGTGTAACTTCTGACACTCGCTGCGATCTGTCTATTAAAACAGATACTACAGCTCCCAGCATGTAGCAGAGTGTGCTCCATGTTGGGAGTAGTAGTACCTGCAGTTTAGGAAAGATCACAGCGGGTATCACTCCTGACACCCGCTGTGATCCTCCTGTATAATGTATAGATGCAGCGGCCGCTCTTCTATGGTCCCCTGCACTGCCGTATATATACACACATATTCCTATTTCCCACAGAGCTGTGATTGGCTGGAACCATCTGGCCAATCACAGCTCTCTGCAGGAAATATAAATATGTGTATATATACGGCATCTATACATTATACAGGAGGATCGCAATGGGCGATCTGTCAATTAGTGCAGGTACTACTACTCCCATCATGGAACAGTGTGTTCCATGCTGGGAGTAGTAGTACTACCTAAAAAATTTAAAAAATAAAGAAAAAAAAGTGAAAAAAAACACACACACACACTACATTTTTATTATTGTCGGCTACATTTTTAGGTCCCCGCCCACCCAGAAAAATTGATCCCTGTTTAAAATTGTATAAAAATTTTGTAATAAAAAAGATACATTTCGTTAGATACAATTTTTTCCTTCATTACTGTATCTTTTTTTTTAAATTTAATGGAACCCTATGAAATTTTATTAAAAAAGGTATCTCCATCACTTTTTGGGATCGCTAAAGTCCAAAAAAGAAGAAAAACGGCCTTAAAAAACGCCAAAGATAAAACCCACATATTGTTTTTCTTGGCATTTTTTCATTCCAATAGACTTCTATGGGAGAAAAATGCCACGATTTTGACAAAAAAAATCGCCAGTGGTTCAACATGCTGCGATTTTGCAAAACTACCAAGGAGCTGAAAAATGCCAAAAAAGAGTGAAAAAACGCCAAAAGGATAAAAAAAAACGCCAAAGTGAAAAATGCCAAGTGGAATAAGATTTTCTCATTGATTTACAGCTAACATCTGGCCACAGTGTTATTTGGCAAAAAAAAACAATGCAGCAGAATTGGCATTTTTCTTAGCGTTTTTCCAACAGAAAAAAAAACCGCTAGGCGCTAGGACCTCTCAGAAATTAGCTGTCCCATAGACGGCAATGCATTTCCGAGTGACATTTCTATGCTTGTTGCCGATGCCTGTATCGGGATTTCTGTGGCAGACACATGGGAAAACAATGTATTCTTCTAGTCATTCCCATGTTTCTTAATGGGAAGCAGAGACAGATTTGATTTTAGTTGTAAAATTTATAGATATAAACCCATTCAGGACATTGGGTGAACAGGTACGCCCTTGTGTCCTAGTACTTAATCAAATCCCCCCTATTTTCCCATTTAACAAAAAAAAAAAAAAACATATTTGGTATCACCACCTGTGTAATTGGTAATTGTCCAAACTTTTAAAATATAATGTTTATGATCCCAAACGGTAAATGGCGTGAACGTAAAAAATACAAACACCTAATATACAGATTTTTTTTATCATATATCAGAATAAAACTATAAGAAGTGATCAAAAAGACCCATTTAAACAATGGAACCAATAAAAACTACAGATCACAGCACAAAAAATGAGCCCTCATACATGCTTGTATACAGAAAAATAAAAAGTTATAGGGACAAGAAACTATTTTAAGCTTACCAATTATGATGAAAAAAACGCTGTATCCAGATTTTAGCTTAAAGTCAACAGGGATTTATGAAATGTCAAACCCATTTGACGTTTCTTTCTTTGATATTTTTTAACTCATCTTTGGCATTTTTCTGTGCTTTGGGGTTTAGTTTCAGTTTGCCAAAATCACAGCATGTTGAGATGATGGTGTTTTTTTTAGACAAAATTGTGTCAGTTATCTCCCATAGATAATGCCATGTGGGTTTAGCATTGGAGTTTTTTTCTGGCAGTTTTTTTCCCATTTCTTCAATGAAAATTCTTGAGTCACAGGATTAAAAAATCACATGATTAAAATGTAGGGAAAAAACAGCAAATAAAAAAAATGCCAGTACTAAAACAGACCATTTTTATAAAAAAAAAAAAAAAAAAAAGCCACTAAAATTTCATCTTGGACTTGCAAAAAAAAAAAAAAAACAGGGCTGATTTTTGTGGCGTTTTCTTTTTTCAGGTCCAAAAAATGCCATAAAAAACAAACAAACAAATGGAAACCTAACCTAAAGAAGGTCTTTAACTACCATGGTAACCAATCAGCACACCGTTAATATGTTATAGAGTTATAGAGGTGCTGATTGGGCAACCAACAGGCATCGCTCCTGTCAATGCACTTCTTAAATTGCTATTGATCACAGCATTTAAAGAGGTACTCCGGCCCTAGACATCTTATCCCCTATCCAAAAGATAGGGGATAAGATGTCTGATCACCAGAACCCCTGTGATCTCTCCTGCAGTCCCCAGTCATCAGCCTCACAGAGCGAAGATCGCTCCGTCTGATGACTCACGATACAGGGGCATGAGTATCGTGACATCACAGCCCGCCCCCTCGTGTGACGTCACGCCTCGCCCCCTCAATGAAAGTCTATGGGAGGGGACGTGGCAGCCGTCACGCCCCATCCCATAGGCTTGCATTGAGGGGTTCTGCAGAAGAGATCGTGGGGGTTCCCAGCGGCGGGACCCACATAATCAGACATCTTATCCCCTATCCTACCCCTTTAAGGTGTCACATGACCGACATAAAAATTATCACTGATATCGGTTATTGATGGTGAGTCTATTAGATGAGCTTAGAGTGTGAGCTCGCTTCATACAATTGTACCAATTGCATGATGTTCATTTTCATCACGGTACCCAAAGGCACAAGCAGTCATGACAAATATTAATCCCTTAAAGGAGAACTCCAGAGTATAAAAATTGTTGCCCATACTGCCGGCAGTAAAAAAAAAATAATGATGTACATACCTTCCTCCGCTCCCCCGGGGCCTCCGGTAACCGGCTCTGGTCTTCACCGCGATCCACTTCCTGGTTCAGAAGTCGGAGAATCATACTGCGCTCAGCCAATCGCCAGCCGCAGCGAAGTCCGACTCGGCCGGCGATAGGCTGAGCGCCAGTGTGAGAACGCTTCAGGACACAAAATTCTTCACTACACCGGCACCTACTGCCGGGGACGAAAACGTCACACTGCCGCTCAGCCTATCGCCGGCCAAGTCGGGACTTCTCTGCAGCTGGGGATTTTCTGAGCGCAGTAAGCCTCTCCGACCACCGGCCACCAGGAAGAGGATCACGGCGGAGAACGGAGCCAGTTACCGGAGGCCACGGGGGAGCGGAGGAAGCTATGTACATCTTTATTTTTTTACTGCTGGTAGTATGGGTGACAATTTCTATACTCTGGAGTTCTCCTTTAAGGACCACGGGTTCTTCCGTTTTGGCACTTTCGTTTTTTTCCTCATCACCTTCTAAAAATCATAACACTTTTAATTTTGCACCTACAGACTCATATGGGGCTTATTTTTTGCGCTGCCAATTGTACTTTGCAATTACATCAATCATTTCACTACAAAATTTACGGCAAACCCAGAAAAAAAATATTTGTAGAGTAAAATTGGAAAAAAATGCAATTTTTTAAACTTTTGGGTGCTTCTGATTCTACGCAGTGCACTTTTCGGTAAAAATGATACCATATATTTATTCTGTAGGTCCCTACAGTTACAAGGATACCCAATTTATATAGGTTTTTCTTTATTTTACTACAAAAAAATTATAACTACATGCACCGAAACCAGTATGTTTAACCCCTTAACGAAATGTATGTCCTGGTGAGTTGGTACTTAATGCACCAGGACGTACATTTATGTCCTAAGCATAACCACGGGCATCAGAGCGATACCCGGATCATGTGCAGCAGGTCCCTGCTGTTGATCGCAGCCAGGGACCCGTTGGTAATGGCAGACATCCGCGATCCTGCGGATGTCCGCCATTAACCCCTCAGATGCAGTGATCAAAACAGATCACGGCATCTGCAGCATCGCGGTCACGTAAATGGATGATCAGATCGCCCGCAGCGCTGCCGCGGCGATCCGGTCACCCCGCACTGCAGACGGAGGTCCCCCTTCCCTGCCTCCTCTGCCTTCCGGGAGTCTTCTGCTCTGATCTGCCTTCCCGCAGACCAGAGCAGAAGATGACCGATAACGCTGATCAGTGCTATGTCCTATACATAGCACTGAACAGCATTAGCAATCGAATGATTGCTATAAATAGTCCCCTATGGGGACTATTAAAGTGTAAAAATAAAAGTAAAAAAAGTTAAAAATAAAGTTAAAAAAATGTGAAAACCCCCTCCCCCAATAGAAACTAAAATTGTCCCATATTCCCTATTTCACCCCCAAAAAGTGTTAAAAAATATTTTAGATACATATTTGGTATCGGCGCATGCGTAAATAACTGAACTATTAAAATAAAATGTTAATGATACCGTACGGTGAGCGGCGTGAACGTAAAAAAAAAAGTCCAAAATAGCTGCTTTTTTTTAATAACATTTTATCCCAAAATTTTTTTACAAAAAATTTATTAAAAGTTTTATATAAGTAAATATAGTACCAATAAAAAGTACAGATCATAGCGCAAAAAATGAGCCCTCATACCGCCGCTTATACAGAAAATTGAAAAAATTATAGGTCTTCAAAATAGGGGGATCTTAAACATACTAATTTGGTTAAAAAGTTTGTGATTTTTTTTAAGCGCAACATTAATAGAAAAGTTTGTTATCATGGGTATCATTTTAATCGTATTGACACAAAGAATAAAGAACACATATCATTTTTACCGTAAATTGTACGGCGTGAAAACAAAACCTTCCATAATTAGCAAAATTGCATTTTTTTTTATTTCTCCACACAAATAGTATTTTTTTGATTGCGCCATACATTTTTATCATAAAGTGAGTGATGGCATTACAACATACAACTGGTCACGCAAAAAACAAGCCCTCATACTAGTCTGTGGATGAAAATATAAATGAGTTATGATTTTTTGAAGGTGAGGAGGAAAAAACGAAAACGTAAAAATAAAATTGTCTGTGTCCTTAAGGCCCAAATGGCCTGCGTCCTTAAGGGGTTAAAATTGTCCTCTTCTGACCTACCACAGTAGTGCACCTACATTCCTGCATTCCTCTTCTGACCCCTATAACTTTTTTCTTTTTCTGTATATGGGGTGGTATAAGGGCTCAATTTGTTTTGATCAGACTTTTTGATCACTTTTTATAAAAAATTTTAAGGTATATAAAGTGCCCAAAATGCAATTTTGGACTTTGGATTTTTTTTACGTGTACGCCATTGACCGTGCAGTTTAAATAGCATTATAATTTAAGCATGCGACGATACCACATATGTTTATTTTAATTCTTGTTTACATATTTTCTTTTTTATGGGAAAAGGGAGGTGATTCAAAGTTTTATTTAGGAAGGGGTTAGAATCCATTTATTCACTTTTTTTTTTTTTACAAATTTTTTGCTTTTTTTTCTTTGCCTCATAGAGGACTATTACTTGCATAGCATAGCATAGCATTGATCAGTGCAATCTGCACTCGATTACTCCAGCCTTGATTTCAGGATTGGAGCAATCAAACGACAATCAGACAATGTGGAGTGAGGTAAGGCGCTTCCCGCTGTCTTCTCAGCTGTTTGGGATGCCGCGATTTTACCACGGCGGTCCCAAATAGCTCCGCTGAGCTAACCGGCATTGATTTCTCCCGTTTTAGATGCCGCAATCAACTTTGATCGCGGCGTTTAAATGGTTAATACCAGACATCAGTCTGATCGGCGATTTCCGGTATTAGCAACAGGTCCTGGTTGACGTTAGCAACTGGAACCCAGCAGATACGAAGTGCGCTTAGCTTCTGAGCATGCTTCACATTACGGGAGTCGGCCACGGATGTAAATATAAGTCCATGGTCATTAAGGGATTAACATCATATGGGTTAAAGATATAACATCAGGGGTTAAAGATGTTATAAACTGACTGCACACCTTTAATTCTATTATTCTACTTGTACTCTGTGATAGAAAACCAAGAGCAACTAAGGTTGCAGTAAAAAGTTTACTTTGCAACAATAAATATTCAGAACACAAAAACCTATTCACATAAAAGTAATAAAAAGATGAAAGGCAAGTCACAATATTAAAGGCAGCAGTGTAATAATGTATAGTGTACTCTGTGATAAATGAGAGGAATGAGTACTACATATTCTGAAAACTACTGCTATAAAAAGCTTGTGAACAACAAAGGAAACCAAAATTTTCATTGAACCTATAGAAAAAATGCATTATGTCACACATAAAATAATAAGAAGCAGGGGAGTAGCTAGAAACCTCAGGGCCCCAGTGCAAAAAATTGCCCTGGGGCCCCCTACCCATGCCAGGGCCGGACTGGAACCAAAATGGCCTAGGCATTTTAAAATAAGCAGCCCATTTTATTGGTGGAAGTCCAACTGCGTAGACCCCCACGATCATCTTGGTTTATGTTGCTCTCCAGCTGTTGCAAAGCTCCAACTTGCATCTTGTCTGGAGAGCCTCAGGCATTATGGGAGTTGTAGTTTTGTAACAGCTGGAGAGCCTCAGATTTGGGTACAGTGTCACCCATCATCACTGCAGAACTTACAAGTGACTACAGCTCTGATGGAACAGTCAGGGGAAAATGTAATAGATGTATCTATGTTTTTAATGTAAAATGTTCATCTAGGAGCCCCCCTCCCCCATCTGCTCTCTCCCATCTTGCCCTCACCATCGTGTAGAGGAAACAGCATTCCATGAGGACAATCCTACTTTCCCATCTGCTCACTCCAGTATCACCCCTCCCATCGTGTGAAGACTTTGAAGAAAGCCCGCAAAACAGTTCAGGCAAGGCCCATTCCCCATGCTATTTGCACACTCCCTATATGCTAGAACATCCCACTAGTGAGGGTGGGAACTTATGTTAATGACAAAGGTGATATAAGATTGAGGGATTTGAAATAAAGCTCAGTGGAGAAGCATCTGAAACCGACATGGCTCTGTTTGATTTACTTCGCTATACTTCGGTATATACATTCTGTATACAGATTTGGCTGGGAGTAAGCTACAAGAGCACTGATAAAATCTGCATAAAAAACACAATGATACAACTCACAGACAACATCTTCTCTGTCTTATGTTTCCTTCTTCATCTGGTCCGGGCACCAGGACTTCTTCCAACTACATCTTCCTCTGCCGAGTCTGACACCCAGACATCATAGGTTACTTAATTTGACAGCAAATCCACATCCTCTGTATAAAGACAATAATCATTTTAACCCCTGCCAGACATTGTGTGACCTGAATATAATACTGCCACACACTGTCTCCTGAATATAATACTCCCACACACTGTCTCCTGAATATAATATCACCCCATACTTTGCCCCCTGAATATAACCCTGCCACACACTGTGCCCTCTGAATATAATACTGCCACAGACTGTACCCTCTCAATTTAGCTGAATCCTACTCCTAAACAGTAATTCTCCTCCCGGCCCCTCTGTGCTCCTCTATCCATCCCAGACCCCTAAATCCTCTGCCCCCCCCCCCTCATATCCTCTACCCATTCCTCTGCCCCCCTCCCCAGACCTAAAAGTCATCTCAACACTCCTCTGCCCATTTCCACAGACCTAAAAGTCCTCCCAACACTCCTCTGCCCCACTCTCCAGACTCCTCTGCCCCCTTCCCTTAATCCCCAAATTCCTGCTCCAGAAGACAGATGGATGTGTATTAGTTGTTTGATGTGTGTATGGCCCAGTTGCAATTGCGACCTCTATAGCTACACCACTGTGTATGTGTGTGTGATATGTATATAGTCATGTGTGTGATCTTCAGTGTATGTGTATATGTGTGAGTGATATATATAGTCATATGTGTGACCTGCAGTGTATGTGTATATGTGTGTGTGTCTGTAATGTATATAGTGATGTGTGACCTGCAGAATATGTGTATATGTGTATGATTTATATAGTGTTATGTGTGACCTGCAGTGTATGTGTGTGCAATGTATATAGCGATGTGTGTGACTTGTAGTGTATGTGTGTGTGTAATGTATATAGTGATGTGTGTGACCTGTAGTGTATGTGTGTGTAATGTATATAGTGATGTGTGTGACCTGCAGTGTATGTGTGTGTGTAATGTACTGTATATACTCGAGCATAAGCCGACCCGAATATAAGCCGAGGCCCCTAATTTCACCCCAAAAACCCAGGAAAAGTTATTGACTATAAGCCTAGGGTGGGAAATACATGATCCCCCCTGTCATCATCCAGATCCCCGTCATCATCCCACACCCCCCCCTTCATCATCACCGCCTGTCATCATCCCCCTGTCATCATCCCACACACCCCCTTCATCATCACCACCTGTCAATGTCTGAACAGTGGTCTTCATCCTGCGGACCTCCAGATGTTTCAAAACTACAACTCCCAGCATGCCCGGACAGTCATCGGCTGTCCGGGAATGCTGGGAGTTGTAGTTTTGAAACATCTGGAGGTCCACAGGTTGAAGACAACTGCGGCCCTCGTCATCATCCAGACCCCCCACCCCCTTTAGTTTTGTACTCACCTCTGCTCAGCGGGAAGGAAGGGTGAGCTGGTCCGGGCCATCTGTGCTGTAGGGACCGTCCGAAGGGGAGGGATAGTCATTCCGGGCTGTCAATCTTCACCGGGGGGGGGGCCTCTTCTCTGCGCTTCGGCCCCGGAATAGTGACATTGCCTTGACGACGACGCACGGGGACATTCATGCGCAACGTCCCTGTGCATTGTCATCAAGGCAACGCCACTATTCCGGGCCCGAAGCGTGGAGAAGAGGCCCCCCCCCCGGTGAAGATGGACAGCCCGTAATGACTATCCCTCCCCAACGGATGGACCCTGCAGCACAGATGGCCCGGACCAGCTCACCCTTCCTTCCTGCCGAGCGGAGGTGAGTACAAAACTAAAGGGGGTGGGGGTCTGGATGATGACGAAGGCTGCAGCAGTCTTCAACCTGCGGTGGCTGTCCGGGCATGCTGGGAGTCGTAGTTTTGAAATATCTGGAGGTCCGCAGGTTGAGGACCACTGAGGGCGGAGAATTCACTCAAGTATGAGCCGAGGGGGGTGTTTTTAGCACGAAAAATAGTGCTGAAAAACTCGGCTTATACTCGAGTATATACGGTATAGTGATGTGTGTGACCTGCAGTGTATATGTGTGTGATGTATATAGTGTTATGTGTGACCTGCAGTGTATGTGTATGTCTATTGTACTGTGTGTACTATACCTTGTTAGCACATTTTCCAATACAAAATTGATCTCTCTGCAGATTGATCTCTCTCCCACCAAGCGATCGCTGCACCCATTGAAGCAGACAGGCTTTCCTGTCATCAGCTGACTAGTGAGTCAGGTCTCGGCCGCATTGCAATCTGGGAAAAATCTGAGACAAGAGTAATTTTGTATGCTGCTAAAAATAAATATTGGGGTGAAAATCCCATAAGAATTGTGAGAAAACCGTCATAGCGGGTCGGGCCTGGCCTCTAACTACAGCTGGTGCCCGTGGCTAATAGCGCGCAGCATTGATCACAGTGCCGTGCGCTATTAACCCTTTAGACGCGGCGTTCAAAGTTGAATGCCGTGTCCAAAGTGACAGTAAAACCATGCCGGCTAGCTCAGGGAGCTGTTCAGGATCGCCGCGGCGAAATCCCGAACAGCTTACAAGACAGCCGGAGGATCCCTAACTGCCTCCATGCTGTCCGATCGCCGAATAACTG
Source organism: Hyla sarda (assembly GCF_029499605.1). NCBI lineage: Eukaryota > Metazoa > Chordata > Amphibia > Anura > Hylidae > Hyla > Hyla sarda. The sequence goes on along the minus strand of NC_079193.1, from coordinate 108,933,424 downwards.
CTCAGTGCCTGAGATCCAGGCATGAGCAGTCAAGCGGCAGAATCATCAATCAGTGGTTTCTTATAAGAAACCACTGATCAATGTAAAAGATCAGTGTGTGCAGTGTTATAGGTCCCTATGGGAGCTATAACACTGCAAAAAAAAAGTGAATAAAGATCATTTAACCCCTCCCCTAATAAAAATTTGAATCACCCCCTTTTCCCATAAAAAAAAAAAACTGTGTAAATAAAAATAAACATGTTGTATCGCCACGTGCAGAAATGTCCGAATTATAAAAAATATATTGTTAATTAGTACATTTTGGTCACTTTTTATAAAATGTGCATTTTGGTCACTTTTTATAAAATGAAAAAATGAATAAGTCCTATCAATGCAAAAATGGTACTGCTAAAAACTTCAGATCACGGTGCAAAAAATGAGCCCTCATACCGACCCATATGCGGAAAAATATAAACGTTATAGGGGTCAAAAGTTGACAATTTTAACCCCTTAAGGACACATGACGTACTGGAACGTCATGTGTCCGCTCCCGATCTATAACGCGGGGCTACGGCTCTAACAACGCCCGGGACCCGTGGCTAATAGCGCGCGGCATTGATCGCTGTGCCGCACGCTATTAACCCTTTGGACGCGGCGTTCAAAGTTGAACGCCGCGTCTAAAGTGAAACTGAAACCATGTCGGTTAGCTGAGTGGGCTGTTCGGGATAGCCGCGGCGAAATCGTGGCATCCCGAACAGCTTACAGAACAGCGGGAGGACCTGCCTCCTCACTGTCCAGGCATGAGCAGTCAAGCGGCAGAATCATCGATCACTGGTTTCTTATGAGAAACCAGTGATCAATGATGAAGATCAGTGTGTGCAGTGTTATAGGTCCCTATGGGAGCTATAACACTGAAAAAAAAAGTGCAAAAAAAAAGTTGATAAATATCATTTAACCCCTTCCCTATTAAAAGTTTGAATCACCCCCCTTTTCCCATAAAAAAAAACACAGTGTAAATAAAAATAAACATATATGGTATCGCCACGTGCGGAAATGTTCGAATTATAAAAATATATCATTAATTAAACCGCACGGTCAATGGCGTGCGCGCAATAAAATTCCAAAGTCCAAAATAGTACATTTTTGGTCACTTTTTATATCATGAAAAAATCAATAAAAAGCGACCAATAAGTCCTATCAATGCAAAAATAGTACCGTTAAAAACTTCAGATCACGGCGCAAAAAATTAGCCCTCATACCGCCCCATACACGGAAAAATTAAAAAGTTATGGGGGTCAGAAATGACAATTTTAAACGTATTAATTTTCCTGCATGAAGCTATGATTTTTTCCAGAAGTACGACAAAATCAAACCTATATAAGTAGGGTATCATTTTAACCTTTTGGACCTACAGAATAAATATCAGGTGTCATTTTTCCCAAAAAATTTACTACGTAGAAACGGAAGCCCCCAAAAGTTACAAAACTGCGTTTTTTTTTCAATTTTGTCGCACAAGGATTTGTTTTTCTGTTTCACCGTAGATTGCTGGGCGCAATGACTGACGTCATTACAAAGTAGAATTGGTGGCGCAAAAAATAAGCCCTCATGTGGATTTTTAGGTGCAATATTGAGAGTTATGATTTTTTAAAGGCAAGGAGCAAAAAACGAAACTTCAAAAATGGAAAAAACCCCGAACCTCAAGGGGTTAAACTTATAACTTTTCCTGCATGTAGTTAGGACTTTTTCCAGAAGTATGACAAAATCAAACCTATATAGGTAGGGTACCATTTTAATCGTATAGATCTACAGAATAAAGAGGAGTTGTCATTTTTACCGAAAAATGTACTGTGCAGAAACAGAAGCACCCAAAAGTTACAAAATGGCTTTTTTTTTTCAATTTTGTCTCACGATGATTTTTTTTGCGCTTTGCCGTAGATTTTTGGGTAAAATGACTGACGTCATTACAAAGTAGAATTGGTGGTGCAAAAATAAGCCATTATATGGATTTTTAGGTGTAAAATTGAAAGAGTTATGATTTTTTAAAGGTAAGGAGGAAAAACAAAAATGCAAAAACGGGGGTTAAAGATTTCCATCACTGTGACGGAATTGTGCGTATCAATATGAATATTAGGGGGGATAATTACAAAAAAAATCTGGCCCAAAAAGAAGCCAGATGGATAGTCACGCTGGGAACAACTATACCCAGAGGTTTAACCCCTTAAGGACCCTTGATGTACGCGTACGTCATGAAACCCTGGTACTTAAGGACCCATGATGTATGCGTACGTCATAGAGAATTCCGGCCCATGCCGCGCAACGGGCGGGATCGGACCGAGATGCCTGCTGAAATCATTCAGCAGGCATCCCATGCAAACGCCTAGGGGGGTCATCAGACCACCCCATGTCGGCGATCACGGCAAATCGCAAGTGAATTCACACTTGCGATTTGCGTGATTCCGGGTCATTACGGGTCTATGGTGACCCGGTGACCCGGAATATAAGGGGGATCGCGGTTGTCCAAGACACCCACCCACCCAAATGACGGGGACCGGCGCCAAAGATCCACTTACCGATCCGGGCGGGCGACGGAGGCTGCGGGCGATGGAGATCGGCGGGCGGCGATGACGTGCGGCTGGATCCGACGGAAGTCGGTGAGTTGCCTAGCAACATCTGGAGGGTACAGTTTGAGACCATTATACAGTGGTCTCTAACTGTAGCCATCCAGATGTTGCAAAACTACAACCCCCAGCATGCCCAGACAGATGTTTGGGCATGCTGGGAGTTGTAGTTTTGCAACCGCTGGAGGGCTACAGTTTGAGACCACTATATGGTGGTCCCTAAACTGTAGCCCTCCAGATCTTGCAAAACTTCAACTCCCAGCATGCCCAAAAAACTGTTTGCTGTCTGGGCATGCTGGAATTTGTAGTTTTGCAACAGCTGGAGGACCCAGTTTGGAGATCACCTTGCAGTGTTCTTTAAAACTTTAGCCCTCCAGATGTTGCAAAACTGCAAATCCCAGCATGTCTAAAGAGCAATCAGCTATCTGGGAGTTGTAGTTGCGTACCTCCAGCTATTGCATAACTACATCTCCCAGCATGCCCTTCGGCGATCAGTACATGCTGGGAGTTGTAGTTTTGCAACAGCTGGAGGCACACTGGTTGGAAAATACTGAGTTAGGTAACAAAACCTAACTGAAGGTTTTCCAACCAGTGTGTTTCCAGCTGTTGCAAAAGTACAACTCCCAGCATGCACGGTCTGTCAGTACATGCTGGGAGTTGTAGTTTTGATACAGCTGGAGGTTTGCTCCCCCATGTGAACGTACAGGGTACATTCACACGGGCAGGCTTACAGTAAGTTTCCTGCTTGAAGTTTGGGCTGCGGCAAATTTTTTACTGCAGCGCAAACTCCTAGCGGGAAACTCACGATAACACGCCAGTGCGAATGTACCCTAAAAACACTACACTAGCACATAATAAAGGGTAAAACACAACATATACACCCCCTTACACTGTCCCCCCCAATAAAAAACGTATTGTATGGCAGTGTTTCAAAAACGGAGCCTCCAGCTGTTGACAGCCACTGACTGTCCAGGCATGCTGGGAATTTAGCAACAGCTTGAGGCACCCTGTTTGGGAATCAATGGCGTAGAATACCCCTATGCAATCCCTAATTTAGTCCTCAAATGCGCAGGGAGCCCTGTCGTATTTCAAGGAAATTGTTTAGGGGCACATATGGGGTATCTCCGTACTCGGGAGAAATTGCACTAAAAATTTTCGGGAGCTTTTTCTCCTTTTACCCCTTATGAAAAGGAAAAGTTGGGGTCTACACCAGCTTGTTAGTGTGAAAAAAAAAGAATTACACTAACATGCTGGTGTTGCCCCATACTTTTTATTTTCACAAGCGTTAAAAGGAAAAAAAGACCCACAAAATTTGTTAAGCAATTTCTCCTGAGAACAGAAATACCCCATATGTGGGCGTAAAATGCTCCGTGGGCGCACAACAAGGCTCAGGAGTGAGAGCGCACCATGTACATTTGATGCCTAAATTGGTGATTTGCACAGGGTTGGACGATTTTACAGCGGTTTTGACACAAACGCAAAAAAATAAATACCCACATGTGACCCCATTTTGGAAACTACACCCCTCACGTAATGTAATAAGGGGTACAGTGAGCATTTACGCCCCACAGGGGTCTGGCAGATTTTTGGAAAAGTGGTCCGTGAAAATGAAACATTTTATTTTTCATTTGCACAGCTCACTGTTCCAAAGATCTGTCAAAAGCCAGTGGGGTGTAAATACTCACTGCACCCCTTATTAAATTCTGTGAGGGGCGTAGTTTCCAAAATAGGGTCACATGTGGGGGGGGGGTCCACTGTTCTGGCACTGCGGGGGGCTTTGTAAACGCACATGGTCCCTGACTTCCATTCCAAAACATTTTTTCCCAAAAGCTCAATGGCGCTCCTTCTCTTCTGAGCATTGTAGTGCGCCAGCAGAGCACTTGACGTCCACACATGGGGTATTTCCATACTCAGAACAGATGGGGTTTCAAATTTTTGGGGGCATTTTGTCCTATTACCCCTTGTAAAAATTTAAAATTTGAGGGAAAACTTGCATTTTAGTGAAAAAAAAAATAATTTTCACATCCAACTTTAACAAAAAGTCGTCAAACACCGGTGGGGTGTTAAGGCTCACTGGACCCCTTGTTACATGCCTTGAGGGTGTAGTTTCCAAAATAGTATGCCATGTGTTTTTTTATTTTGCTGTTCTGGCACCATAGGGGCTTCCGGAATGTGACATGCCCCCCAAAAACCATTTCAGAAAAACTCACTCTCCAAAATCCCACTGTCGCTCCTTCCCTTTTGAGCCCTCTACTGTGCCCGCCGAACACTTGACATACACATATGAGATATTTTCTTACTCGAGAGAAATTGGGTTACACATTTTAGTAAGATTTATCTCCTTTTACCCCTTGTAAAAATTCAATAACTGGGTCTACAAGATCATGCGAGTGGAAAAAATTAAGATTTTGAATTTTCTCCTTCAATTTGCTGCTATTCCTGTGAAACACCTAAAGGGTTTACAAACCTTTTGAATGTCATTTTGGATACTTTTAGGGGTGCAGTTTTTATAAAGGGGTCATTTGTGGGGTATTTCTAATAACAAGGCCCTTCAAATCCACTTCAAAACAGAACTGGTCCCTGAAAATGTTTGATTTTGAAAATTTTGAGGAAAAATTGGAAAACTGCTGCTATACTTCTGATGTCTTCCAAAAGTAAAAACATGTCAACTTTATGATGGAAACATAAAGAAGACATATTGTATATGTGAATCAATATATAATTTATTTGGAATATTCATTTTCCTTATAAGCAGAGAGCTTCAAAGTTAAAAAAAAATGCTAAATTTTCAATTTTTTCATCAAATTTTGGAATTTTTCACCAAGAAATGATTCAAGTATCGACAAAATTTTACCACTAACATATAGTAGAATATGTCACGAAAAAACAATCTCGGAATCAGAATGAAAGGTAAAAGCATCCCAGAGTTATTAATGCTTTAAGTGACAGTGGTCATAAGTACAAAAAATGGCCGTGTCCTACAGTGAAAATTGGCTGGGTCCTTAAGGGGTTAAATGAGTAGCTCAGATTCTCGTCTTTCCTATAGGTCATTTACACTGTACCATTTGCCTTGATTTTGATGCTATCTTTTTCTTCCTCTAAGGTTTTAATTGTGTGGATTTGTACTTACATGTAAATTGTTTACCGGCCCAATTGTACCCATCCATACTGGAATTTCGTGGCAATCGAGCAGCATACGCCCCTCGTCTCCTACAGACAAGACAACATTATATGAATCGTATGTTTGTATGTACCATGACTATCATCTACTTCTCCCTCCATTGTTATATAATCAGATTATTAACATTTTACAGAAATAACACCTATACTGGGTTGGATACTGGTACATATATTTTCACGCCGATAATCTTTTTTCAGATCATCCATATGGAATTTAACTTAATGATTTCAGATCATTTTATACTACCTCATTTAGACTTCTGTAAGAGGTACATATCAGTAAGCACATTGCACTTTCTATACAGCACCTTTTCAATCACGTAACTGTCCTATCATGTAGATATTTAGTTTTTTCCCCACCGTTGTTAGCCTTCTTCTTTATATTAAAAGGAGGGGATGAACTAGTATGTACACAGCACTTTTTATATAGCACCTTTATATTGATATAATCCCTTTTATTCAAGGGGCACATCATTTTCACAATTTTATGCTTGTTATTATATGTGATTTTGGAAGGAGATTTATCAAAACCTGTCCAGAGGAAAACTTGCCCTGTTGCCCATAGCAACTAATCAGATTGCTTCTTTCATTTTTCACAGGCCTCTTTAAAAATTAAAGCAGTGAGCTGATTGGTTGCTATGGGCAACTGCACCACTTTTCCTCTACGCCGGTTTTGATAAATCTCCTCTTGTAGTTTTTCAGTTTTAACACATTTTTCCATCAATCTTTTTTTGATGGTCTTCTTCACTTTTTTCACCATATGGTGATTGACCGCATCACCCCATACACCATTTGGGTCACTCACACACAATTACTCACTTATATATTTAGAAACTAATTAAGTTTAGTGTATTCCACACTCTATGTATTTTTACATATGATATTCTCACTATTCTTTATATGGTATATATTGGGCATGAGGGTTCTTTGTTATATTTTAGCAATGACAGCCTGCGTGGGATGTATATTTGTAATAATGTTTATTTGTGGGAAGGGAGTAAGTATGTCTGTGGTGTCGTCTGGCCCCTTATAGGGGCTGAATGACACCACACCCATACCATTATTTATTCTATCATGCACCTTATATACTGTATTAGTTCCAATATGGTTATATTATTCCATATATGAACATGCCGTTCTATTGCAAAACAGGGGCCGAGTGCATTTACCTGTCATTGCACAGTATCCTATCAGACAGCACTGACTCCTGCATGTGCGCATGCGCCGTGTCTGATTCCTGGCACCGACTCTCCGGGCGTCAGGGAGCCCGGTGGGCATGTCCGGATGTGATGCATTCCTGACCTGCCTGTCGAGGCTGTGACTCGGCGGAGAGTGGTGAGTCTGTTCCGGGTCAGGACCTGGCGCATGCGCCACAGCATGAGCGTCGGCACACATTCACACCACTTTGGCTAGGAATATAAGGGAGCATGGAAGAGACAGAGGTAGCATCCCTTGAGAAAGTCCAAAAAGTAGCCGAAATGTACGTTGGGACGGTGGTGACAGGTCCCTATCATGGGTAAGTGAGGTGGCTATCTGGCATACTTTTTTCTTAGTGTGTAGGGTGGTTACCTTATAGCAGCCCGCTGAGCGCGGCTACTTATCTAGTGAAGGGATTGTCCCCGCCTCCTCCTTTAGCTACACTACTCTCTATATGAGCCTCTAACTGCTGCTCCAGCTCTCACTTACTTATGAATTTTATATGTCTTGTTACATGATTTTACTAGAATACCTGTCTCACCATCTTATTGGGTTTAATAGCCTGAACAACTCATTATTTTGTTCTATATTCTATTACTATTATATTATTATTACACTATATTGACATGTATGTGAATTTTAATTCTGATATTAATAACGCATAATATTTTATCAGTAGCAATGGCTCTAATTTTTCTCTCTTTTGTATCAAGTCCTTAATAATGTAGCCAATCTCTTGCTCCTGGGGTGTAACATGTTTTTTTTATAATTTTGTAAAATTTTTCGGTGTATGTGCAATAATATTTGCACACATACACATATATATATATATATAGTTTTTTAGCTTGCAAAATTGGCCGTTTTTTTAATGCAAAAATATTGAAAAAACAGGCTATTTTTGTAGGAAACACGTAATGTCCCCAAGTTTCATTACTCTGTTTAAACTGTGTTAAAAGTCAATGTATATGCATTTCTGTGTTGCTTTGATCATTTCCTGTTTTTCTCTCCTTCCTGACTGTGCTGTTGCCGTGCAACAGAGCACATGCAGCAGCTCAGTGTAAAAGTGACAATGCGAGCAGAGAGAGGAGGAAGTGAAGAGACTTGAGCAGCAGTTGCCACCATATTGGCAAGACACAGAACAGGTTTTGTGTTGTATTAGAAGAGTGTGGAGTTACTAAAGGACTTCCCTGTGCAGCCAGGATGTGTAAACTTCAGTCTAGAGGTGGAAGGGGTACAAACAAATAGTACATTTAGTGGAGCCACGTTGAACAGGACTTGGTTCAACAACTAATCAGTGGAGCTGACATTGGACTGTGTGAATTACTACCAACAGTAAAAGACTCACAGTACTGTCGAGTTACCGGGCAATAACTGTAAAATCCTGGATTACACCACACTCCAGTATATACACTCTGAAGGACGAACAGAGTGCCAAGGATCATCTGCTATTGAACTCCATTATATCCAATTGGTTTTCCCGCCTGCTGGGGAGGACTTCATTGTTGCAGATCTTGCGTTATTGACAGAGAAGGGCCCCACCGTGCACTTATACAAACTGTAAGAGGTCCACTTGGACCACTGGGATAAGGGGGGTGCGCACCCAATTGTGAAGATTAGGGTCAGTTAGGGACAGTTTGTGGGCCTATTGTTTATTGAGTATCCGCACTGCAAATACGGACATGAAAGAGGTGAAAAATTGTTGTACCATTTTACTTGAATTGTTTATGTTATTCTGAAGGTTTTGGGTGTCTTTACCTCTGTTATCTCACCATTAACCTGCCTTCATTAATCTATAGTAAATGCAATTTTCTTAAACTTGACCACTGTGTATGCACTGTTTTTCTGGTCATGGAGCCAAATCACCTGCCTTGCTCTCAGTTCACAAATTGGCGTAGTCGTTAGCATCCGCCTACCAGAATGGAGGGTGACATATCCATTAGTTAGGTGCTGGAGGAAGAATGCCAGCAGGGGCTGTAATGAGTCAATTAGCTAAGTTTGATGGCAATAATATGTCTGTGAGTGTGTAGGCGGAGCAGATACGAATGGTACAGCACATGTACCAGACCGCAACAGAGGTACTAGTAGAGCTAGCCATATTGACGTTACAAGAGGATGCTAAGACTACAGTGATATTGTGGCCATTTGAACAAAGACAGACATTTGAGCAAGTGGTCCAGATTTTAGGCACCATTTATGGAGAAACTGCATTGTTGGGGCCCCTGCAGGCTCGGTTCTTTTAGTGGGTACAATAGGAGAATGAAAGTCTCCCCCAATATGCAAATGCCCTACAGGAATTACTCCGAGATATTCAAGGAAAGGAAAGAGGGGGCTCAGCAGCCTTTTGTAACCCTGATCGGACTCTCCGTGACCAGTTTGTCCTGGGGATCCTTTGACTGTTGCCGTGCAGGACTTTATACGATGAGAGACTGATGCTAAATTTCATGATGTACAGGTAGAGGTCATCTCACATGCCAATAGTATGGTACAGAAGCCTCAGACCACAGTTGGGGTCACTTTGTTGCAGGGAGCTTGCTCTGGCCCAGAAACAGTAGAAAAGGTGACTGTTAAAGAAATACTCACAGTAATGCAGAAATTGCAAGAGCAAATGGAACACTTGCAAACCCGTGGTAATGAACATGCTATGAGAATTGCAGGCCTCCAGAAAGCTAGAGACAAAGGGGTGGGCCATTCATACCAAGAAGGTCAGAATCACCCACTACCCCACTGGAGAAATGAGGATAGGACTTACCAAAGGGGTCCAAATAATCAGTACAACTCTCAGAAGACACTAATGGGGTTTACCAAAGGGGCCCAAATCGACAGCCAGAGCAACGGGAGATACACTGCTGGGAGTGTGGACACATCGTCCCTGTCATTTTGGGGATGAATGTGTTAAAGGAATTGGATCAGATTCTCTTTGAAAAGAAAGGTCACAGTTATTGGAAAGAAACCACCAGCCATCGGCCTACTCAAACAGCATTCCAGCGCCTGGTCCGGACATGTGACTTACAGAAAAGTTCAAAACAGTGTGCTCTGGTTCGAATTTTGGTCCCTCTGCATACAAAAGTTACACTACCACCCAGTAGGCACCTGTCTGAAACTAGAAGGCATAGCTGTGTTGATAGAACCACTGCAGACAGCCGAAAGGAGTATTGATCCGCTAGTAGCCCGTTCCTTGGCATTAGTTCGTAATGGGAAAATACCACTCCGATGTGTAAACACCCAAGATCAGAGTGTAGATCTAGCTCCAGGAAAGCTGCTGGCTAACCTCTATGTGACTCCGGAGGAAGTAAGGAAAGTGACCAGATGCAGCTAAAGCTGGCTGAACAGGATGAGTGAACCAATTCGGGAACAGATGAAGATGGAGACTTCTTCATGTTCTCTGGAACAGATCCAGAAGGTAGATGAACTATTATGGGAAAACCATGCAACCTTTGAGCGTCATGCTGAAGATTTTGGATGTACAACAGGGATCTTCCATGAGATTCCCACATGAGACACCCCTCCAATCAGAGAGTGCTACTGACAAATTCCTCTACTGATGTATCAGGAGGTGAAAGAACTGTCGACCCAGATGCTGCAGGGTGGGATAATTCAAGAAAACCAAAGTCCCTGGGCAGCTCCCGTGGTACTAGTAAAAAAAAAGATGGGTCCATTCGATTTTGTGTAGACTATCGGAAATTGAATGCCTGCACCGTACGAGATTCATACCCCTTACCCCGGATTGAGGAGTCCCTCTCGATGCCAGGTAGAGCCCGGTACTTTTCGCTAGATCTAGCTGATGGGTATTGGCAGGTGCCGATGGCTGAGAAAGATAAGGAAAAGAAAGCATTCATCTTGCCCATGGGGCTAAACGAATTTAGCTGGATGCCCTTCGGATTGACAAATGTACATGAAACATTTCAACGATTGATGGAGAAATGTCTTGGTGACTTCAACTTGGAGTTCACTCTCATCTACTTGGACGACATTATATACTCTGCAACATTTGAGGACCATCTCCACCAGTTGGGGCAAGTAGTTCAACGATTGCGGGAACACAAGCTCAAATTGAAACCCAGTAAATGTCGTTATGTAAATGTCGTAAATGTCATATGTAAATGTTCCAATCTGAAATTGATTACTTGGGTCATCACGTAACAGGAGAAGGGGTGAGGCCATCGAAGGACAAAATAGCGGCTGTTCAAGATTGGCCGACACCAACTACACTGCGTTCCTTGGAGTAGCCGGCTACTATCGATGGTTTATTAAGGACTTTGCCAGGGTAGCAGCACCACTTAATGCTCTCCTGCGAGGCACATCCAGTGGTCCGAAGAACCGGTGTGTGAAATGGGGACCTGAATAAGAACACACCTTCTAGGCATTGAAGGATGCTCTGACAACGGCCCCAATCTTGGCAAATGCTGATTACGACTTGCCCTTCCAGCTATATACGGATGCAAGCCTGTATGGTCTCGGAGTGGTGCTTTCTCAGTTTCAGGATGGCCAAGAGCGTGTCATAGCATATGCCAGCCGGTCTTTGCGAGATTCTGAAAGAAACCCTGAAAATTATATTTAATTTACGTTCTCTGAGTATTTCACCGGGGCTTAGTACTGTGTGACGACCCACTAGCTCACCTGGAAGGTGCCAAGCTCGGTGCAGAGGAACAGAGGTGAATAGCCCGAATGTCTAAATTCAATTACCACACTAAGTATCGGTCTAAGACAGAAAATCAGAATGCTGATGGACTTTCTAGGTTAACTATTCTAGGGTAACCACCCAGTCCCCCACCGAAGATGGGGATCATGAGTTTGAGCATGTGGAGGGGCCTTACTTCAGCAGATTTTCACAGGCCTTGGTCGCTGTTATTCAGTGTGCAGTGGGAGGGACTGAAATGCCTTCTTTTTTTAGTCCCTCATGACAGGAATGGGCACAGATACAGCAGGCGCATGAGGGGCTGGTGAAGATGATCAGGTGTGTTGAGAAAGGCAGGAAGCCTTGTATAGAGGAAAGAGAACGACTGACAAGTGAAATGTTATCAGTCCTGAGTCAGTGGGAAAAGTTGGAGATGAAAAATGGAGTGCTATGCCGAAAAGGTATATCTACCTTCTGAAATCAAAATTCGTTACCAAATTGTGGTGCCTAGTGAATCGGCTCAATCATTGGCTCTTGAGGCTCATAATTAGAATGGACATTTTGGGCTTAAAAAGATCTTTCGTTGGTTACAGCAGCTGATTTTATACCCTGGTCTCAGTCAAATGGTTGAAGAAGTATGCCATGGCTGTCGAACTTGTGAGATCTACAAAGCAAGAGAACAGAGAGCTCACCTGCAAACCATAGTGACCCAGGAACCTTTGGAGATTGTCATGGTAGACTACCTAATGGTGGGCCCATCCAACAGTGGGCCCAGTATTGCCTGGTGGACCACTTCATTAAATTTGCGGTGATTATTGCCACCAGGGACCAGACTGCTGAATCAGCAGCTTGAGCTCTGTTTAATTTAATTTGAGTCTACAGATGTCCACAACGCATCCACTCCGACCAAGGGGCCTGCTTTGAGGGACATGTAATGAAAGAGGTTAAACATATCTACGGGATAAAGAAGTCGCACACGACTCATACCATCCCCAGGGAAACAACGCCTGTGAACGATTTAAAAGAACTCTGATGCAGATGATACGGACTCTGGAGGAGGACAAGAAGTTACATTGGCCTCAGTTCTTGTCTGAGATGGTGTTGGCCTATAACAACCAGTTCCTTTCTACAACACGGTATTCTCCTTATACTCTCCTCTTTGGGCCGTCTGGGCGAAGTGTCAAGGAATTACAGTTGAATGATGTGGATGGGTTCCCTCCAAGAGATCCAACCACCTGGGTGTGGGCGCACCGGCAGAGGCTTAAGGCATTTCATCGATTGGTGTGGCAGCATCTGCAAGAAAATTCTCATCCTGATAGGACCCCGGTGTAAAGGGCACCATTGCAGTCAAGAAGCCCCAAGGGAAATTGTACAGCAGATGGGAGGCTGAACTGTATTGTGATGTTGGCCGCAAGTATGCAAATGGGCCAGTGTACGAAGTCCAGAATGAAGAAATTGATTGTGTTTGAGTCCTTTCGAAATATGTTGCGCCCATGTCTGCCTGAAGAAATAAACTGTGACAGAACTATTAATGTCAACGAGCTCCCACAGTCAGAGACTAGTGGTGTGGGATGGGTTATGACGATGAGGATGATTGTTGGCCAACCCCTGCTCCTGAGTATGTCCCACCTGTGACTACTGTGCCTCGAGCCTGTGCTCCCTCTAGTGCGGAATCCGCTGGTCCTTCTCAGCCCATGGCTGCAGTACCCCAGGGTATACCGGTGGACCTCAGATGTATCACTAGACCAAATGCCGGTTCTCCTCCAGTTCGGTGTGCGCAGGATGAATTAGTTTGGCCTGCCATACAACAAACTGTTACCGCTCTATTTCAGTCACTGACAGGGACTGACAATATTAAAGTGTGTGTGTGTGTGTGTGGGGGGGGGGGGGGGGGTTGTAAGAAACAGTTTTGTAATGTCCCCAAGTTTCATTACTCTGTTTAAACTGTGTTAAAATTCAATGTATATGCATTTCTGTGTTGCTCTGAACACTTCCTGGTTTTCTCTGCTTCCTGACTGTGCCGTTCTAGAGGTGGACGGAGTACAAAGAAATAGTACATTTACTGAAGCCATGTTGAACAGGACTTTGTTCAACAACTAATCAGTGGAGCTGACATCGGGCTGTGTGAATAACTACCAACAGTAAGAGACTCACAGTACTGTCGAGTTACCGGACAGTAACTGTTAAATCCTGGATTACACCACACTCCAGTATATACACTCTGAAGGATGAACAGAGTGCTAAGGAACATCTGCTGTTGAACTCCATTATATCCAACTGGTTTTCTCGCCTGCTGGGGAGAACTTCATAGTTCCAGAATTTACTTTACTGACATAGAAGGACGACATTCGGCCCCACCGTGCACTTATACGAACTGTAAGTGCGCACCCAATTGTGAAGATTAGGGTCAGTTAGGGACAGTTTGTGGGACTATTGTTCATAGAGCATCCGCACTGCAAATACGGACTTGAAAGAGGTGAAAATTGTTGTACGATTTTCCTTGAATCATTTACGTTATTCTGAAGGTTTTGCTTGGCTTTACCTCTGTTATCTCACCATTAACCTGCCTTTATTAATCTACAGGGTGGGCCATTTATATGACCACACCTTAATAAAATGGGAATGGTTGGTGATATTAACTTCCTGTTTGTGGCACATTAGTATATGTGAGGGGGGAAACTTTTCAAGATGGGTGGTGACCATGGCGGACATTTTGATGTTGGCCATTTTGAATCCAACTTTTGTTTTTTCAATAGGAAGAGGGTCATGTGACACGTCAAACTTATTGGGAATTTCACAAGAAAAACAATGATGTGCTTGGTTTTAACATAACTTTATTCTTTCATGAGTTATTTACAATTTTCTGACCACTTATAAAATGTGTTCAATGTGCTGCCCATTGTGTTGGATTGTCAATGCAACCCTCTTCTCCCACTCTTCACACACTGATAGCAACACCGCAGGAGAAATGCTAGCACAGGCCTCCAGTATCCGTAGTTTCAGGTGCTGCAGAATGGGCAAAACAAAAATTGGAACAAGACCCTCAGTTTACGCAGAAGATTTTGTTCAGTGATGAGGCAAACTTTTATGTGAATGGTGAAGTTAACAAACCAAACCACCGCTATTGCTCTGATGCTAACCCACATTGGATAGATCCCTCCAAGACTGATGGAATACAAAAATTGATGGTATGGTGTGGTATATGGGGTACAAAGATAGTGGGGCCATTCTTCATCAATGGAAACCTCAAGGCCACTGGATATGCGAAATTGCTACATTATGATGTGTTTCCCTCTTTCTGCACTGAAGCTGGCACGTTCCCTGAGTTTTTCCAGCAAGATGGTGCACCACCACATTATGGGTGTCAGGTCCGAGCATTCCTAGATGAACAGTTTCCTGGAAAGTGAATTGGTCAGGGTGGGCCAGTTGAATGGCCCCAAAGGTCTCCCGATCTGACCCCCTTAGACTTTTATCTTTGGGGTCATCTGAAGGCAATTGTCTATGCTGTGAAGATGCGAGATGTGCAGCACCTGAAACTACGGATACTGGAAGCCTGTGCTAGCATTTCTCCTGCGGTGTTGCTATAAGTGTGTGAAGAATTGGAGAAGAGGGTTGCATTGACAATCCAACACAATGGGCAGCACATTGAACACATTTTATAAGTGGTCAGAAACTTGTAAATAACTTATGAAAGAATAAAGTTACGTTAAAACAAGCACATCATTGTTTTTCTTGTGAAATTCCCAATAAGTTTGATGTGTCACATGACCCTCTTCCTATTAAAAAAACTAAAGTTGAATTCAAAATGGCTGACTTCAAAATGGCCGCCATGGTCACCACCCATCTTGAAAAGCTTTCCCCCTCACATATACTAATGTGCCACAAACAGGAAGTTAATATCACCAACCATTCCCATTTTATTAAGGTGTATCCATTTAAATGGCCCACTCTCTACATATGGCTATAAAAAGAGTGAATAATAAGACACCAACAGTGTATAAATAGCCCAAAATACAAAGATGTAATCATCAGAGAACATAACACAAAACCCTGATGCAAGTGCTGATAATAGATGGGGTATCCTAGTGATTAAATAATATAGCGCCAAAGACAGACAACTGCAGAAACACAATAAATAATATTACCCAGTGGACCAAGTCACAGTGTATGCCAGACCTCCGTCACCCAACATTTCACCATTAAAGGCTTCTTCTGGGGCGTAATCTGGGTGGGTGGATTTTTGTATTATATATACAAATGTAGCCAATCATAGGGTCACAATAAGTCACATGGTCAAATACCTAACAAAGTCACCTGTAGGACTAATAAGAACAAGCCTGCTGAACACCTGAGAGGAAGGGGCGGACAACATCAGAAGATCCAATAAGATATTGCCTATGGGGTGATGTCACAGTGCCATACATAGAGGGCGCATGCGCCATCATATGGATACATATCTCCGATGCTGAGAGGGCTACCGGAGTACGGAGTCAGCGCACTTCTTCCGGGTCATAAAGATGACCAGGGGAACGCAATGCGTATCCCCCGAGTCACGTGAGTAAGCCAGGAACGTCTAGCGCAAGTGACGTCAAGCCGCAGATCACATGACTGGCACGTAGAAGTGGCCAAGAATAACGCCCCCCAAATCCTGATCATGTGATCCCAGGCTGCCAGAGCTCTCCCGGCCGCCCATCTCCAGCCTCTAGGGGAGGAGTCAGACACGGCATCAGCAGCATTGAGTGACAGCAAGTTCAACACAGACTGTGTAGTGGATCTTGTGTATGCGTGTGAGGCTGAGGTACAAGCACCACAGGCATAGCACAGGATATTAGAAAGAGGTTAATTTGGAATCTACAAGGGTAGGTAGTAAGTAGTGGTTGCTAAGAGCAACCACATGGAAGAATATTAATAACAACAAGCCTGCCAGGTGTTCTCAGATATTCAGCAGGCTTGTTGTTATTAGTCCTACAGGTGACTTTGTTAGGTATGTTACCATGTGACTTATTGTGAACCTATGATTGGCTACATTTGTGTGTATATATATATATATATATATAATACAGCCACCCACCCAGGTTACGCCCCGGAAGAAGCCTTTAATGGTGAAACGTTGGGTGACGGAGATCTGGCATACACTGTGACTTGGTCCACTGGGTAATATTATTTACACACTTGTGTTTGTGTTTATGCAGTTGTCTGTTTTTGGCGCTATATTATTTAATCACTAGGATACTCCATCTATTGTCAGCACTTCCATCAGGGTTTTATGTTATGTTCTCTGATGATTACATCTTTGTATTTTGGGCTATTTATTCACTGTTTAATGCCCTATTATTCACTCTTTTTATAGCCATATGTACTTTAGCAACTGAGACTTACCAGAGCCTCCGCTTCCTTTGCCTCTGTGGCTGCTGAGTCGTATTCCGGCCTATGTATTTACATTATTTTAGTGATTTTAAATGTATGTCTTGTCTGCATTTATGTAAATAAAACATTTTGATATTTTCACAATTTGATCTGTATACGCTTCTTCTTTTGATTTTTGAAAATTGCTAAATTGCGTAAGGATCTTAATATCCTAGTGTATAATGTACTGGTTTTATTGGTAATATTGGTCTCAGTATACATGGTTTGGTCAGTAACAGTATGATGGATATATGTATGGTGATAATATGTCCTCCTTGTATACTGGTATTATTGGTAATATTGGTCTCAGTATACAGTAAAATAACTAATTCCACAAAATTGCAGAATTATTGAATCAGTCGTTCTAACATTAATGTGCTCTATGTAAGTCTATGGGAAAGTGGTTGTTTGTGCAGACAAAATGTAAAAATAAAACAAAAAACTGACATATTTTTTGCATTCGTAACATGTCACTTACATGGCTGTAAAAGAATATGTCCTTTTTACATATTGTGTGCACAGACAACTACTTTACTATACATAAATACATAAACATATAGTCATGTTCGTAAATGTTGGCACCCCTGAAATTTTTCTAGAAAATGAAGTATTTCTCATAGAAAAGGATTTCACTAACACATGTTTTGCTATACACATGTTTATTCTCTTTGTGTGTATTGGAACTAAACCAAAAAAGGGAGGAAAAAAAAAGAAAATTGGACATAATGTCACACCAAACTCCAAAAATGGGCTGGAAAAAATTATTGGCACCCTTTCAAAATTGTGGAAAATTAAGATTGTTTCAAACATGTGATAGTAACATAGTTCATAAGGTTGAAAAAAGACCAGAGTCCATCAAGTTCAACCTATAACCCTAATAAGTACCTATTGAGTTGAGTTGATCCAGAGGAAGGCAAAAAACCCTCATATTAGAGGTAAAAATTCCTTTCTGACTCCAAATATGGTCAGAGTAAATCCCTGGATCAACTTTCTGTCCCTATAAATCTAGTATACATAACCAGCAATGTTATTACTCACCAAAAATGCATCCAGCCCCTTTTTGAACTCTATTACAGAGTTCACCATGACCACCTCCTCAGGCAGAGAATTCCACAGTCTCACTGCTCTTACAGTAAAGAACCCCTGTCTGTGCTGGTGTAAAAACCTTCTTTCCTCTAGACATAGAGGATGCCCCCTTGTTATTGATACAGTCCTGGGTATAAATAGATCATGGGAGAGATCTCTGCACTGCCTCCTGATATATTTATACATAGTTATTAGGTCTCCCCTAAGCCTTCTTTTTTCTAAACTAAATAACCCTAATTCTGATAATCTTTCTGGGTACTGTAGTCCTCCCATTCCCCGTATTGCTCTGGTTGCCCGTGTTTGAACCCTCTCCCGCTCCACTGTATATTTCTTGTACACTGGGGCCCAGTACTGTATACAGTATTCTATGTGTGATCTGACTAGTGATTTGTACAGCGGTAGAATTATTTCCTTGTCGTGGGCATCTATGGCCCTATTGATGCACCCCATGATTTTATTAGCCTTGGCAGCAGCTGCCCGACACTGGTCACTACAGCTAAATTTACTGTTAACTAAGACTCCTAAGTCCTTTTCCATGTCAGTCGTCCCAAGTGTGCTCCCATTTAATACATAATCCCAGCCTGGATTTTTCTTCCCCATGTGCATTACCTTACATTTATCAGTGTTGAACCTCATCTGCCACTTCCCAGCACAAACCTCCAACCTATCCAGATCCACTAGTAACCCCACTAGTAACAGTCACCCAATAAGAATTGCTCCTTTAAACTCATCTGGGGACAAGTAACAGGTGTGGGCAATCTCAAAATCACACCTGAAAGCAGATAAAAAGGAGAAAAGTTCACTTAGTCTTTGCATTGTGTGTCTGTATGTGCAACACTAAGCATGGACAACAGAAAGAGGAAAAGAGAACTGTCTGAGGACTTGAGAACCAAAATTGTGGAATAATATCAACAATCTCAAGGTTACAAGTCCCAAACAAGTTCCAAAGATATTCAAGCTGTCCTGCAGGCTCAGGGAGCCTCAGTGTCAGCGCAAACTATCTGTCAACATTTAAATGAAATGAAACGCTATGGCAGGAGACCCAGGAGGACCCCACTGCTGACACAGAGACATGAAAAAGCAAGACTACCTTTTGCCAAAATGAACTTGAGTAAGCCAAAATCCTTCTGGGAAAACATCTTGTGGACAGATGAGACCAAGATAGAGCTTTTTGGTAAAGCACATCATTCCACTGTTTACCCAAAGCGGAATAAGGCCTACAAAGAAAAGAACACCGTACCTTCAAGGAAATATGGTGGAGGTTCAATGATGTTTGGAGGTTGTTTTGCTGCACTAGGTGCCTTGAATGTGTGCAAAGCATCATGAGGATTACGAACAGATTTTGGGTCTTGTTGTACAGCCCAGTGTCAGAAAGCTGGGTTTTGTGTCCTAGATCTTGGGTCTTCCAGCAGGACAATGACCCCAAACATACATCAATAAGCACCCAGAAATGGATGGCAACAAAGCGCTGGAGAGTTCTGAAGTCGCCAGCAATGAGTCCAGATCTAAATTCCATTGAACACCTGTGAAGAGATCTTAAAATTGCTGTTGGAAAAAGGCACCCTTCCAATAAGGGGATGTTCACACTGAGGAATTGGAGAGAAATTTCCACGAGTAATTCTGCTCGCTTTTTCCTCTCCAATTCATTCAGCAGTGAAAATCCCCATAGAGCTGTGCAGAATTTCTGCCCCTCAGTTCACACAGGAATTTCCTCAAGCAGAATTCTGACGAGGAAGTCTGTTCCGCTTGAAGAAAGAACATGTTCTTTCTTTCAGGCGGAATCAGCGTCTTACTCCCATAGAAATCAATGTTAATTTTTTTTCAGTCAGAATCATTTCCACACGGAATTGGTGCGGAATTTCCCCATTAAAAATAAAAGGATAATATATATATAGATATTATACTCTTCTCCTCCTCCGTTTGAAATTTTCATTTCCGCGTGTGGAATTTCGCTCGAATTCCGCGCAAAATCTCTGTGAGTTCTTGTGGAAAAGTAACAATATTTTGAGGCAGAAAACTTCTGCTTGATTTCTGCTCCAATTCCTCAGTTTGAACATACCCTAAGAGTGACCTGGAGCAGTTTGCAAAGGAAGAGTGGTCCAATATTCCGGCCGAGAGGTATAAGAAGCTTATTGATGGTTATAGGAAGCGACTGATTTCAGTTATTTTTTCCAAACGGTGTGCAACCAAATGTTAAGTTAAGGGTGCCAATGATTCTGCCCAGCCCATTTTTGGAGTTTGGGGTGACATTATGTCCAATTTGCTTTTTTCTCTCCCTTTTTATGTTTAGTTCCAATACAAACAAACGGAATAAACATATGTATAGCAAAACATGTGTTGCTGCAATTGTTTTCTGCGAGAAATACTTAATTTTCTTGAAAAATCTTAGGAATGCCAACAATAAGGACGCAATCAGTATGCAATTCTTTTTGCAATTTTGTGGATACATTTTTTTTTAAATTAAAGGGGTATTCCAGGCAAAAAAAAAAAATTATATATCAACTGGCTCCGGAAAGTTAAACAGATTTGTAAATTAAAAATAAGGTGCAGCTCACAACAGAAGGACCGAGGCAGTTAAAGCTAAAACCGGACCCCACCGGCAACAATAATATAGAATAATAAAAACCTATAGCTTATGCCTCTAGGACCTCACCAATGGTGCATAATGGTGTGGGCAAAGATAGATATAACAGCGTTTATTCAAAAAATTGTTTTTAATTCAGATTATAAAATATAAAATGTAATATATATATATATATAAATAAAACAGTAACAAAATATCACATTACACTGGCATTTATCTAGTGAAAATCTCACTGGGCCCTAGTGAGATATCAAAAAATGTATGAATAAATTAATATACAAATGAGTCCATATATTTCCATAAATTGAGTCGCAGCCTTGTGTTCCTCATGTGCCCCAATGAGTAGAAGGGGGCACAGGTTGATAAGTCTCCCTTAGCAGCCCCGTTGGCAGGGGAGCGCAAATAGATGTTGCGTACCGTGAGCTCCGATAGCGGGGGAGCATGCGGCAGTTTCAGCGCTCGGGACCTCATTCGCTTACCGGCTTAGCACAGACGGCACTAGTCTGGCACTCCGGCAGGAGTGTCAGTCGGCTCGGGTGCGACAACGGGTCTGATGGTGGTGGTACTCCGGGAGCGATGGAAGGTCCGGGATTGGCGTCCCACGTGGAAGCAGGAGATGAGGCTATGCGATGCAGTAGATGGTAAGGTTACAGCCAGGCAGGGCGGAGTAGAACAGATTTAACTCCTCTGTTGCCAAGATATTTGCAGATGGACACTGATGGTGACTGTGTGAATAGTGCCAGATTTCTAAACGCGTTTCGGGGTACTGGGAAACAAAGACCTCTAACCCCTTCCTCAGTAGAAATGTGTATATGATACAATTTGATAATAACGCTGTTTTTGTAGGGAATTCACACCTGATAGTGGTTAATAGCGTTCAAAAACAATACACGGTCATGTAATTGTAATGGATTGACTCTTAGGGCTAGTAAAAAATGGAGTGGAGCAGCTCTTTGACAATTACTCATGAAAAACCGGATAATGAAATAGGACGTTATTCACACCCTGTTAGCTCTGGTAGTAAAATCGGTCATGTTGCTTGTAGTTAGTAGTGTTGAGCGGCATAGGCCATATTCGAATTCGCGAATATTCGCGAATATATGGACGAATATTCGTCATATATTCGCGAATATTCGCATATTCGTTATATCCTCGCTTTATTTTCGCGTATGCGAAAATACACGCATGCGAAAATTAGCAAATATGGAAATTCGCATATGCGAAAATTCGCATATGCTAATTTTCGTATATGCTAATTTTCGCATATGCGAATTTTCGCACGCCAGTCTCACACAGTAGTATTACAGCCTTCTTTACACCACACAAGCTGGAAGCAGAGAGGGGTGATCACTGTGATGTGTACTGTGAAAAAAAAAAAAAAAAAAAAAAAAAAAAAAAAAACAATATTCGTAATTACGAATATATAGCGCTATATTCGCGAAATTCGCGAATTCGCGAATATGCGATATTCGCGAATAATATTCGAATTGCGAATATTCGCGAGCAACACTAGTAGTTAGACAATGTGAAATAACTAATAAGTGAATTAACTATAACTAATACACGTAACAATAAAAGAGTGTTATATTCAATCGACCGATGTACAGAGAAATAAAATAAAAATGAAATGAAGATATTGAAAATAATATATAAAAAATAGGTATAGAAAAAAATGATAAATATAGAAAAAAATATATTAGGATATATAAAATGAGGATAGAAATGAAGATAAAAATAAAAATAAAAATAAATATAAAAATAAAATAAAAATAAAAAATAAAAATAAAATAAAATAAATATAAAATTAATAAAAATAAAATAAAAATAAAATAAAAATAAAAAATGAAAATAAATAAAAATAAACATAAAAATAAAATAAAAATAAAAAATAAATAGAAGAATAAAATAAAATAAATGGATAAAGCAAAACAAAACAAATAAAACAATAAGAAAAAATAAAAAAAATAAAAAAAAATATGAAAAATAAAAAATGAATAAAAAATAGTACATGATAAATAATAATAATAGGAATAGAAATAAAAATACAAGTATAAATAAAAAATAATAATAAATAAATAATAAATAAAAAATGAAAATAAAAATAAAATAAAAGCAAATAACATGAAAAAGAAAAAGAAAAAGATATTAATATTAAGCACGGAATATCTGAAACCTGGAAGATGATTGTTGAGAGGTTCCCATCAAACCACGGACCGCCGACAAAGGTAAAACATGGCGGCGGGTGGTGGTCGGAGGGGAACCACATCATAGAAAACCAAACAATTCAAAGCTGGAGTTTAAACCTTTGGGTTCCATTGATCCAAATTCATAGATCATTTTGCTCTCGGCCCTAGACATTTGGACCATATAGCTGCCACCCCTCCAATCTGGTTTAATAGTTCGGAGTCCTACAAATCTTAATTTTGATGGATCTCTGTTATGGGTAATTGAAAAATGTGTTGATAATGGAAGTTTTAAATCCCCTTTTTTAATATTATTAATGTGTTCTGCTATTCTTAGTTTCAGTGTTCTTTTTGTTCTCCCCACATACTGTTTTTTACAGTCACATTCCAAAATATATATGACTCCTTTTGTATTGCAAGTAATGCACTCATCTATTTTCCATATGAAATTGTTAGTTCGGGATTTTACTTCCACAGTTTTTTTGAGATCTACAGTGGTATTGCAATTATTGCATATTTTTTACTCCATTTTTTACTAGCCCTAAGAGTCAATCCATTACAATTACATGACCGTGTATTGTTTTTGAACGTTATTAACCACTATCAGGTGTGAATTCCCTACAAAAACAGCGTTATTATCAAAATTGGATCATATACACATTTCTACTGAGGAAGGGGTTAGAGGTCTTTGTTTCCCAGTACCCCGTTTAGAAATCTGGCACTATTCACACAGTCACCATCAGTGTCCATCTGCAAATATCTTGGCAACAGAGGAGTTAAATCTGTTCTACTCCGCCCTGCCTGGCTGTAACCTTACCATCTACTGCATCGCATAGCCTCATCTCCTGCTTCCACGTGGGACGCCAATCCCGGACCTTCCATCGCTCCCGGAGTACCACCACCATCAGACCCGTTGTCGCACCCGAGCCGACTGACACTCCTGCCGGAGTGCCAGACTAGTGCCGTCTGTGCTAAGCCGGTAAGGGAATGAGGTCCCGAGCGCTGAAACTGCCGCATGCTCCCCCGCTATCGGAGCTCACGGTACGCAACATCTATTTGCGTCCCCCTGCCAACGGGGCTGCTAAGGGAGACTTATCAACCTGTGCCCCCTTCTACTCATTGGGGCACATGAGGAACACAAGGCTGCGACTCATCTATTACAACAGATCAAGCCAGAAGCAGTGGTGAGAGATACTCTGTATCATTCATTCATCAACTTTTTTATACATTTTTTTATTGACTTTATGTTACAATCATTTTGCCACAAATCCAAACACCTTTCACGGAATTATTTTATTTGTATTTTTATTTTATCTTTTGTCTGCAGATTTATGGACTCATTTGAATATTAATTTATTCATACATTTTTTGATATCTCACTAGGGCCCAGTGAGATTTTCACTAGATAAATGCCAGTGTAATGTGATATTTTGTTACTGTTTTATTTATATATATATATATATATATATATATATATATATATATATATATATATATATATTACATTTTATATTTTATAATCTGAATTAAAAACAATTTTTTGAATAAACGCTGTTATATCTATCTTTGCCCACACCATTATGCACCATTGGTGAGGTCCTAGAGGCATAAGCTATAGGTTTTTATTATTCTAGATTTGTAAATTACTTCTATTAAAAAATATTAATCCTTCCAATAGTTATTAGCTTCTGAAGTTGAGTTGCTGTTTTCTGTCTAACTGCTTTCTGATGACTCACGTCCCGGAAACTGTCCAGCTCCTATGGGGATATTTTCCCATCATGCAATGGATATTCTCCCATCATGCACAGCTCCCGGGACGTAACATCATAATTGAGCAGAAAACTTCAGAAGCTAATAACTATTGGAAGGATTAAGATTTTTTAATAGAAGTAATTTACAAATCTGTTTAACTTTCCGGAGCCAGTTGATATATATAAAAAAAAGTTTTTGCCTGGAATACCCCATTAAGTACCCTGAAATACACTTGTGACCATAGCCTGTATATCATGTATATATAATATACTGTATATATTTTTTCTGTTATGTACCCTATTATACCCAACTATGATTAACATCTGGCCTCTCATATTTGTGGCTCCGCCTCCTCATAGCCACACCCATGACCAAAATGGGCTGCTTATTGTAAAATGCCCAGGCCTGTTTTTGGTCCCAGTCCCGCCCTGGTTTTTGATAGCATAATACAGAAGCAGTTTTGCATTTTAATTACAGATACAAATATCAACTAGATTGTAGGTCTCATTAGCAAAATGCAATACAAAGGGTCCATGCCCTTGATGTTTTAGGGCCCCAGCAGCTTCCCTGCTGCTGAGTGCTGTATCTAGCTACTGAGCAAAGCTGCCTCCTACTCCTGTGTACTGCTGGCCTGGCGTGTCTGACTCCTCATCACATTCCTTTAGTGGTGTGAGGCGTTGTTGCTTGGAACACAATACTAAAGGCCACAGCAGAGCACAGGAGACACTAGACAGGGGCAACTGAAAAATGGCACTATGAAAGATTAGGGTCTGTGGAGTCGTAAACTATAAAAGCCTGAGGGGTAAGTACCACCTCTTCACCCCCATCCCCCTCAAAAGCCCTCTCAGTTCTTACCTCTCAAGCTTTTATAGTGCATGTCCCCTCATCACCCTTCTTTTTATAGTGCAACTGTTCACTATTTGCTTTGTTACTACTGTGTTAGGGTAGGGATCAGGATGGGCAATCTTGATGTGACTACCATTATAATTATTTTATTTTAGGGGTCTTTGGACTAAATTTATTCTCCAGTCTGTGGTTTGAATTTATTCATGGGTCTGTAGTATGACTTTCATTCAGGGGTTTGCAGTATGACTTTTATTTAGGGGTTTGCAGAATTCATTCATTCAGGGGTCAGGGCTATGACTTTATTTACAGGTCTGCAACGTGAATTTATTCAGGGGTCTGAATGTACTCGGAGGTCTGGGGTATAATTTTACTCAGGGGTAGAAGGTTACTCTGCATTCCAATTTTTATCTTCTGTATTTTTTTTGTTTATTTTTTGGGTGGGAAGTGATATTGAATATGGTTTGGAAAGGTTTGTTTGCCAGGGCTACTTTTTAGTCCCAGTTCTGCTCTGCTAATTACCCTGAGCGCAACACCAAAAGCAAACTGCATGCACTGTATATAGTGATAAGTATGTCATTAAAGGGGTTATCCAGGAAAAACTTTTTTTTATATACCAACTGGCTACAGAAAGTTAAACAGATTTCTAAATGACTTCTATTAAAAATCTTAATCCTTTCAGTACTTATGAGCTGCTGAAATTGAGTTGTTCTTTTCTGTCTAAGTGCTCTCTGATAACATGTGTCTCGGGAACCGCCCAGTTTAGAAGAAAATCCCCATAGCAAACCTCTTCTACTCTGTGCAGTTCCCGAGACAAGCAGAGATGTCAGCAGAGAGCACTGTTGCCAGACAGAAAACAACAACTCAACTTCAGCAGCTGATAATTATTGAAATTATTGAAATTATTGAAACAAATCTATCTAACTTTCTGGAGCCAGTTGAGATATATATGTATATATATATATATATATATATATATATATATATATATATATATATGTGTGTGTATATGTGTATATATATATATATATATATATATATATATAAAGTTTTTTCCTGGAATACCCCTTTAAGACTTGCTCACAGTTAAATACAGTGATGCTCAGATCACAGCCCCTGACTCCCCCCTCTGTAGTTAGAGGCCTAGAGCCTGTCTTCCTCTGTGCTCCAACGCATGATCATCATCATGCGCCTACACAGAGGTAAAAGACAGAAGAGTAACTGCCACAGGAACAGAAAGATAAGATTATATATTTTTTCTTATTCTTGTTATTCATGGCAAGAGTGGGGGTGGAAAAAATTACCTATAAGGGAACCTATATACAGAAGGGAAATACCTACAGGGGGCACCTATTTGGAGACCCATACATAGGGAGTAACTACTTATAGGGGTGGGGGACTACCTATATGGGGACCTATAAACAGGGGGAAGTACATACAAAGGTAAAACTACCTATATATGGCCCTATATATAGGTGAAACTACCCACAGGGTGGAAACTACCAATAGGAGGACCTATCTACAGAGGGGCACACTACCTATAAGGGGGGTTCTATATATAGGATGCAAAATGTCATAGTGGGTCCTTCATACATGGGGCAATCTACCTATATGGGGTCCTACAAACAGAGGCAAACTACTAACAGATGGTCCTATAGAACTACCAACAGGGGGAAACTGTTTCCAGGTGGTCTCCCTACAGAGGGCACTTATGTACAAGGGAAACAACCTACAATGTGCAATTATCTACAAGGGACAGATACCTTATAGGGGACCTACCTACTCTTCCTCAACCCACTTATCTATCCATTTTAATGTATGCGTCACCAAGGGGGGGGGGGGGGCATTATCCCTGTTTAGGCAGCATACGTGCTGGAAAAATGCAGAACCTTAAAATGTTTGTCTGAAAGGTTCTGCAGAGTCAAGTCATGGCTGGAAGAAATCATCATGATGGGCTGAGCTGGATGGAGAGTAAAAAGGGAAGTGAATGATTCCAACCAGAGAAGATGTCACATGTGAGTGTCATGTATGGGTAGGGAAGGAGTGCAGTCCGGTTCTAAACAACTTCCTCTGACCCTGCCTACTTGCCTAACCGCCCTAAAACAGTGGATCGACAACCACGGTGATGGTCCCTTCCTAAATAAGTGATGAAAGTCACTGTCAACAAAATAAACTACAAAACAGACACAGGCCAGTATACAGTCAGGACGCACACAAACTAACAGAAATAATACTAAACAAGCACACACAATTAGTCAATGTCCACTAGCCGAGTCTATACCAGGAGCTGTCAAAGGTGCCAAGTCGCAAATACAAGAGAAGAGTAAGGAAGCCAAGCCAGAAAGTCACAAATACCAGGAAAAGTAGAGTAGGAGGTAAATAGGCTAGCTACAGGAGTAAACATATTTTGCAGGTGAAGTCTGATAGCACAGTGCAGGCTTAAATAACATGCTGGACATGTAAAAAGCTAACAAGGTCAGCTGACCATCCCAGAGAACTAGGCGTAACCACAATAACCAGAAAAACAAAAGATTCTCAATGCAGATGAACCCTTCAGGTTCTGACAGTACCCCCCCCCCCTTTTAAGAGGGGCCACTGGACCCTTAACAACTTGAGAGTACAGTGTTACCGGCTTGGATACAGATGGATCATCAATATCCTAATCTGTATCCTCATCTTCTATGTCACACCACTCATTAGTGTCCTCAATGTCATCCACCAAAATCTCATCAGTAACATCCTCTCTTATCACAGATTCAGAAGAAACAATATCTACTGGCTTATGAGCAGCCCCAGATGACAAATCAGAACAGACTGCAGATACATCAATGCCATCCAAAGAAATGCTGCCAGGCTTACATGCCTGTGAAGTGAGTCATTCCTGTGCGTCCAAGTAGCCTCCACGAATACCACTTGGACGTGGACGCTTGACACAAGACCTGATATAGTGTGTGTCTTCTCCACAATAGAAACACAATCCGTTTATTTGACAAAATCTCCTGCAGGGTACGGATGGACCCTATCTACATGGGTTTATCCTTAGGCACAGGTTGAAGAAGAGAGACAGGAGAGGAGTCAAGCAAAGAAGGTGAAGTAAAGAAAGAAGAATACTCCTGTTTGCGTTCTCGCAGACGTCTGTCCAAGCACAAAGCTAAGGTCATAGCTTGGTCAAGGGTGTCCCAAACCAGCAAATAAAGAATCCACTGAGGACAACTCAGGGGCATCAGGATTAAGGAAAAAAACCGACTCTTGAGGACCTCCTTGCAAAAGGTACATTATAATCCCCACTGTTTGGGCCTCAGAACCAGAGGAGTAGGGTCTTAACCCCTTAACAATAATGGACATAAATGTATGTCATGGTGCGGTAGTTCTTAACACACCATAGCGTACATTTACACTGGGTCCGGTGGTCGCATCATGCGTGGCAGGTCCAAGCTGCTATCAGCAGCCAGGGACCCACCGGTAATGGCAGACATCTACAATCACACTGATGTCCGCCATTAACCCCTCAGATGCCGTGATCAATACAGATCACAGCATCTGCTACAGTACGGGACTTTCAATGAATGATCGGATTGCTTGCAGCGCTGCCACGGGATCTGCTCATCCATAATGGCAGACGGAGGTCCCCTCGTCTGCCTCCGTCTGACTCCTGAGGTCTTCTGCTCTGGTCTGAGATCGAGCATACCAGAGCAGAAGATAGCAATAACACTGATCAGTGCTATGCCCTACGCATAGCACTGACAGTATTAGCAATCAACTGATTGCTATAAATAGTCCCCTATGGGAACCATTAAAGTGTAAAAAAATAAAAAGTAAAAAAAAGTTTAAAAAAAATAAAAAAAATCAATGTGAAAAATCCCCTCTCCCAATCAAAAAGTAAAATGTCCCTTTTTCCCATTTTATCCCCAAAAAGTGTAAAAAAAAAAATTCATAAACATATTTGGTATTGCTGCGTGCGTAAAGGTCCGAACTAATATAATGTTAATGATCCCGTATGGTGAACGGTGTGAACATAAAAAAAAGTCAAAAATTGCTGCTTTTTTGTCACATTTTATTTAAAAAAATGAGCCCTAACACCGCCACTTAAACAGAAAAATGAAAAAGTTATAGGTCATCAAAATAGAAGGATTTTAAACATACTAATTTGGTTAAAAAGTTAGCGATTTTTTTTAAGTGCAACAAAAATAGAAAAGCATGTAATCATGGGTATCATTTTAATCATATTGACCCACAGAATAAAGAACAAGTCATTTTTACTGTATTGCACGGCTTGAAAACAAAACCTTCCAAAATTAGCAAAATTGCGGTTTTCTTTTTAATTTCCCAACAAATGGTATTTTTTTGGTTGTGCCATACATTTTATGGTAAAATTAGTGATGTCATTACAGATGACAACTGGTCGTGCAAAAAACAAGCCCTCATAATAGTCTGTGGATGAAAATAGAGTTATGATTTTTAGAAGGCGAGGAGGAAAAAATTCTAATGCAAAAATAAAATTGGCCTGTCCTTAAGGTCAAAATGGGTCAAAAATCCTTAAGGGGTCAAACCATAGTTATAGAATATTGAAAATGTAAAGGAGGCTGGGTGGCATTATGGGGTGTGACTGAGGGAGTAGTTGAGGCATGGATAATGCAGTAGACTGGATAATGCAGTAGGATAATGCAGTAGGCATGGATAATGCAGTAGATAAACCTTAATGCAGTAGACTGTGCATGTCTATGGTAATAGTTGTTACGCCTAGCGCTCCGGGTCCCCGCTCCTCCCCGGAGCGCTTACGGCGTCTCTCTCTCCGCAGCGCCCCGGTCGGTCCCGCTGACCGGGAGCGCTGCACTGTCGTGGCCGTCGGGGATGCGATTCGCACAGCGGGACGCGCCCGCTCGCGAATCGCATCCCAGGTCACTTACCCGTCCCGGTCCCCTGCTGTCATGTGCTGGCGCGCGCGGCTCCGCTCTCTAGGGCGCGCGCGCGCCAGCTCTCTGAGACTTAAAGGGCCAGTGCACCAATGATTGGTGCCTGGCCCAATTAGCTTAATTGGCTTCCACCTGCTCCCTGGCTATATCTGATCTCCTCCCTTGCACTCCCTTGCCAGGTCTTGTTGCCTTAGAGCCTAGTGAAAGCGTTACTGTGTTTGTCCTTACCGTGTACTTGACCTCCTGCTATTACCTTATTGACTACGATCCTTGCTGCCTGCCCCGACCTTCTGCTACGTCCGACCTTGCTTCTGTCTACTCCCTTGTACCACGCCTATCTTCAGCAGTCAGAGAGGTAGAGCCGTTGCTAGTGGATACGACCTGGTCACTACCGCCGCAGCAAGACCATCCCGCTTTGCGGCGGGCTCTGGTGAACACCAGTAGTGACTTAGAATCGGTCCACTAGCACGGTCCACGCCAATCCCTCTCTGGCACAGAGGATCCACCTCCTGCCAGCCGGCATCGTGACAGTAGATCCGGCCATGGATCCCGCTGAGGTTCCCCTGCCTTATATCTCTGATATCACCACGGTGGTCGCCCAGCAATCCCGACAGATCGCCCATCTAACCCACCAGCTGTCGGAAGTGTCCACCATGGTGCAGCAACTTCAGTCGCAACTTCTGCCTCTGCTACAGCAGCAACCATCTCCTCCGCCAGCTCCTGCACCCCTTCCGCAGCGAGTGGCCACTCCTAGCCTCCGCTTGTCCTTGCCGGACAAATTTAATGGGGACTCTAAGTTTTGCCGTGGCTTTCTTTCGCAATGTTCCCTGCACTTGGAGATGATGTCGGACCAGTTTACTACTGAAAGGTCTAAGGTGGCTTTCGTAGTCAGCCTTCTGTCTGGAAAAGCTCTGTCATGGGCCACACCGCTCTGGGACCGCAATGACCCCGTCACTGCCTCTGTACACTCCTTCTTCTCGGAAATTCGAAGTGTCTTTGAGGAACCTGCCCGAGCCTCTTCTGCTGAGACTGCCCTGCTGAACCTGGTCCAGGGTAATTCTTCCGTTGGCGAGTACGCCATACAATTCCGTACTCTTGCTTCTGAACTATCCTGGAATAATGAGGCCCTCTGCGCGACCTTTAAAAAAGGCCTATCCAGCAACATTAAAGATGTTCTGGCCGCACGAGAAACTCCTGCTAACCTGCATGAACTCATTCATCTAGCCACTCGCATTGACATGCGTTTTTCTGAGAGGCATCAAGAGCTCCGCCAGGAAAAAGACTTAGATCTCTGGACACCTCTCCCACAGTCTCCATTGCAATCTGCGCCTAGGCCTCCCGCCGAGGAGGCCATGCAAGTGGATCGGTCTCGCCTGACCCTGGAAGAGAGGAATCGCCGTAGGGAAGAGAATCTTTGTCTGTACTGTGCCAGTACCGAACATTTTTTGGTGGATTGCCCTATCCGTCCTCCACGTCTGGGAAACGCACGCTCGCACCCAGCTCTCGTGGGTGTGGCGTCTCTTGATGCTAAGTCGGCTTCTCCACGTCTCACGGTGCCTGTACGGTTTTCTCCTTCAGCCAACTCTTCCCTCTCAGCCGTGGCCTGCCTGGACTCTGGTGCCTCTGGGAATTTTATTCGGGAGTCCTTGGTGAATAAATTCCGCATCCCGGTGACCCGTCTCGTCAAGCCACTCCACATTTCCGCGGTCAACGGAGCCAGGTTGGATTGCACCGTGCATTACCGCACGGAGCCCCTCCTAATGTGCATCGGAACTCATCACGAAAAAATTGAGTTTTTGGTCCTCTCCAATTGCACTTCCGAAATTCTCCTTGGACTACCCTGGCTTCAACACCATTCCCCAACCCTGGATTGGTCCACAGGGGAGATCAAGAGCTGGGGTACCTCTTGTTTCAAGGACTGCCTTAAACCGGTTCCCAGTACTCCCTGCCGTGACCCTGTGTGTTCCCCTGTATCCGGTCTCCCTAAAGTCTTTATGGACTCTGCCTGCCATAAGAAGTGCCTCTCCCCCCCTCCCAGTCCAGTCAGGCAAGCCTCGGTGCCTCCTCATGGCCCCCGTCCTGGTGTCACACTGCCCCGTGCCAGGCCTCGCCCTCTGCCCTCCCTCCCCATTCCCACTCCTGCTGTACTGCCTGTTGTTGAGGAATCCCTCCATTCTTTCCCGGTGTCCTCATCCCAGGGGAGGCAGTTACCGGACAAAGAGAAAGGGAGACCTAAGGGGGGGGGGGGTACTGTTACGCCTAGCGCTCCGGGTCCCCGCTCCTCCCCGGAGCGCTTACGGCGTCTCTCTCTCCGCAGCGCCCCGGTCGGTCCCGCTGACCGGGAGCGCTGCACTGTCGTGGCCGTCGGGGATGCGATTCGCACAGCGGGACGCGCCCGCTCGCGAATCGCATCCCAGGTCACTTACCCGTCCCGGTCCCCTGCTGTCATGTGCTGGCGCGCGCGGCTCCGCTCTCTAGGGCGCGCGCGCCAGCTCTCTGAGACTTAAAGGGCCAGTGCACCAATGATTGGTGCCTGGCCCAATTAGCTTAATTGGCTTCCACCTGCTCCCTGGCTATATCTGATCTCCTCCCTTGCACTCCCTGCCGGATCTTGTTGCCTTAGAGCCTAGTGAAAGCGTTACTGTGTTTGTCCTTACCGTGTACTTGACCTCCTGCTATTACCTTATTGACTACGATCCTTGCTGCCTGCCCCGACCTTCTGCTACGTCCGACCTTGCTTCTGTCTACTCCCTTGTACCACGCCTATCTTCAGCAGTCAGAGAGGTAGAGCCGTTGCTAGTGGATACGACCTGGTCACTACCGCCGCAGCAAGACCATCCCGCTTTGCGGCGGGCTCTGGTGAACACCAGTAGTGACTTAGAACCGGTCCACTAGCACGGTCCACGCCAATCCCTCTCTGGCACAGAGGATCCACCTCCTGCCAGCCGGCATCGTGACAATAGTATTTACAGAGTGAAGTCTACTATGTCCTTAGACAGGAGTCTTGTAAGCCGGTAAAAATGTCATGTTTATTGGCATTTTTTTAAAACCTAGTCATCTTATGAATCAACATCCAGAAAAAATGTAGGGAAATGCTGGAAAAGTGCAAAGAATTTTTTTTTTTCCCTTAGCATAATCCTTCTGATAGAAGTAAAAGTAAGGGTGATGCTATCTAAAGCGTATTAGAGTATCTGTATATAGTCTTTTTTTTTTCTTCTTTGGTTTAGTAACAGTAATGTTGATAATATGTTGTCATGGTGTGGCAGAATACTTTCCTTTTTTTTTAACAACCTCCCTTTCGGAAAATCACGCGTATGTCCCTGAATATACTATAAAAAAAACAGTTACTCTCAAGTTTTCTTTTTCTGACTTTATAGTAAGCATTAAACACCTGCTTCTAGTTAGCACAAAGTGTCACTATCATACACCGATACAGCTTATTTATAAGAATCTTGAACATTTTAGGAAACAAAATCCTTCAGACTATCTGTCTCACTTAATAAAGTGATTTTGACCTCAAGAGCCTGATGGGGACTAGCCAAACAATAAATGGAATGTGTGAATTTGAGATTCCACACTAGTTAAGCTTGACGGATCCTGCTCAAGATGTATTGTGTAGGTGGGTAACATTTCTCATGTACGTTGTGTCTCATGTCTGAAGTACAATTTCTAACCACTTAAATGGTTTCTCCAAATAAACATGATTGGCAACTTGGTAAAGATAATATCTTAAAAGGATTAAGCATTGAAAGTAAATGTATTATTCAAATATAGTTGATTACTAGAATTATTGTTGCTTTTGATGTTAACCTCTTTTTGAAGAAACTAGAAATAGCACTTGTGCAACCACCCTGCATTTTAAACTTTTAACAGAGATAGCAGCATCAATGCCCTCACTGTTGACCCCAGAATTATAATCTTTAGGCTGACAATTTTAACCCCTTAAGGACCAAGCCCATTTTCACCTTAAGGACCAGAGCGTTGTTTGCAAATCTGACCACTGTCACTCTAAGCCGCCTCCCATAGGCTTGCATTCAGGGGGCAGAGCCATGATGTCACACGGGGGCAGAGCCATGATGTCACTATGCTCCGTCCCCGTGATCACCAGTAATCAGACCCTGAGTGAGCACGCTCCGGGGGCTGATTCTAACAGGGTGCGTCATGGAAGATCACGGGGGTCCCCAGCGATGGGACCCCTGTGATCAGGCATCTTATCCCCTATCCTTTGGATAGGGGATAAGATGTGTTAGTGCCGGAGTACCCCTTTAATAACTCTTTTACTTTTTAATTCTGATTCCGAGAATGTTTTTTCGTGACATATTCTACTTTATGTAAGTGGTAAATTAGTGTCGATACTTGCATCATTTCTTGGTGAAAAATTCCACAATTTGATGAAAATTTATTACATTTTTTTTTTTTTACTTTGAAACTCTCTGCTTATAAGGAAAATAGACATACCAAATAAATGATATATTGATTCACATATACAATATGTCTATTTTATATTTTCATCATAAAGTTGCCATGTTTTTACTTTTGGAAGACATCAGAGGGCTTCAAAGTTCAGCAGCAACTTTCCAATTTTTAACAAAATTTTCTAAATCGGAATTTTTCAGTTCAGTTTTGAAGTGGATTTGATTATAAAAACTGCACCCCTCAAAGTATTCAAAAGGACATGCAGAAATTGTGTTAACCCTTTAGGTGTCTCACAGGAATAACAACAAAGGGAAGGAGAAAATTCAAAATAGTCATTTTTTTACACTCGCATGTTCTTGTAGACCCAGTTTTTGAAATTTTACAAGGGGTAAAAGGAGAAAAATCTCCCCAAAATCTGCAACCCAATTTTCTCAAGTAAGGAAATACCTCATATGTGTATGTAAAGTGTTCGGCAGGCGCAGTAGAGGGCTCAGAAGGGAAGGCGTGACAATGGGATTTTGGAGAGTGAGTTTTTCTTAAATGGTTTTTGGGGGGGCATGTCATATCTAGAAGCACCTACAGTGCCAGAACAGCAAAAAAACAAACACCAACATGGCATACTATTTTGGAAACTACACTACTCAAGGAACGTAACAAGGGATCCAATGAGCCTTGACACCCCACAGGTGTTTGACGACTTTTCGTTAAAGTCGGATGCATACATGAATTTTTTTTTCACTAAAATGCTGGTTTTCCCCAAAATTTTTAATTTGTACAAGGGGTAATAGAAGAAAATGCCCCCCCCTCCCCAAATTTGTAAACCCATCTCTTCTGATTATGGAAATACCCCATGTGTGCATATGAAGTGCACTGCGGGCAAACTACAATGCTCAGAAGAGAAGAAGTCACATTTGGCTTTTGGTAAGCAAATTTTGCTGAAATGGTTTTTTGGGGGGCATTTTGCATTAAATGGGCACTGTCATGAAAAATTATTTTTGATATGTTGTAGTACTTAAGTACTACAACATATCTCCAATATACTTTTATAAAAAAATAAAATGCTTTTAAAACAGCACTGCTGCAAGGTACGGGGGGTGTGGGGGGGGGATGTGTTTGGATGTTACTTACCGAGCGTCAGGAAGAGGCTCCCCCGCACCCATCCCTCCTGCATTGGCTCCTGGCTCACTCCTTCCCCCATGAAACTCCTGTCCTGGGTGCCTCCAGTTGTTTTACCACTACAACTCCCAGCATGCCCTGACAGCCAATAGATGTCAGGGCATGCTGGGAGTTGTAGTGGTGAAACAGCTGGAGGCACCCTGTTAGGAGAACTAAGGGCGGAAGTGCCGGCCCCAGCAGGCATCAGTGACGTGGTGCCTGCTGGGGAAGTCTGCCTGGAAGTCTGCACACTGCAAGGCAGACTAAATGGCATTTTAAAAATTGTAAAAAAAATAAATAAAGGCAGGGAGGGTGTTAGGGATAGAAGGGTAATAGGCAGGGACAGAAAAAAAAAAATCATGATGGGGGGGAGCTACCCTTTAAGGAAGCCTCTATGGTGCCAGAACAGCAAAAGAAACCCACTAAGCATACTATTTTTGAAGTGACACCCCCAAGGAACATATCAAGGGGTACAGTGAGCCTTAACACCCCACAGGTATTTGACAAATTGGACATGAAAATGAAAAACTTTTTTGACTAAAATGCTGAGAAGACTTTTTTGACTAAAATGCTGGTGTTACCCCAAATTTTTCATTTTCACAAGGGGTATAGGAGAAAAAGCCTCCCAAAATTTGTATGGAAGTATGGAAAATGGGGTATATGGAAATACCCCATATGTGGATGTAAAGTGGTCTGCGGACAAACTACAGGGCTCAGGAGAGAAGTAGCACCATTGAGCTTTTGGAGAGAGAATTTGGATGGAATAGAAGTTGGGGGCCATGTACGTTTACAAAGGGGGTCTTTTTTTCCTTTTACAGCTTGTGAAAATAAAAGGTATGGGGCAATTTTTTAATTTTTTTACACTAACATGCTGGTGTAGATCCCAACTTTACCTTTTTTTATAAGGGCTAAAAAGAGAAAAATCCCCCCAAAAAATTTTAACGCAATTTCTCCCGAGTACGGAAATACCCCATATGTGGCACTAAACTGTTGCCTTGGAATATGACAGGGCTCCAAAGTGATAGAGCGCCATGCAAATTTGAGGCCTAGATTGGCGATTTGCATCCGCCACCAAAATACCCTACGGCTGTGTTTCCCAAACAGGGTGTCTCCAGCTTTTGCAAAACTCCCAGCATGCCTTAACAGTCAGTGGCTGTCCGGCAATACTGGGAGTTGTTGTTTTCAACAGCTGGGGGCTCTATTTTGTAAACAGTGCCGTACAAGACGTTTTTTTATTTTTTAATGGCGGGGCGGGGGGGGGGGGGGGACTGTGTAAGGGTATATGTAGTGTTTTACTTTTTATTTTGTGTTAGTGTAGTGTAGTGTTTTTAGGGTACATTCACATGGGCGGGGGTTTACAGTGAGTTTTAGCTGTGGCTAAAAATTTACCCTGTACATTCACATGGGGGGGGGGGGCAAACCTCCAGCTGTTGCAAAACTACAACTCCCAGCATGCACTGACAGACCATACATACTGGGAGTTGTAGTTATGCAACAGCTGGAGGCACATTGGTTGCGAAACACTGAGAGTTTGTTACTTAACTCAGTGCTTTGCAACCAGTGTGCCTCCAGCTGTTGCAAAACTAGAACTCCCAGCATGTACAGTCCCTCGGTGCATGCTGGGAGTTGTGATTTTGCAACAGCTGGAGGGACACTGGTTGCGAAACACTGAGTTAGGACACAAACTGTCTCACATCCAATGTGTCTCCAGCTGTTGCAAAACTGCAACACTCAGCATGCATTGACAGTCGATGAGCATGCTGAAAGTTGTAGTTTTGTAACAGCTGGAGGCGCACTGCTACAACTCCTAGCATGTCCGTGCATGCTGGGAGTTGTAGTTATGCAACAGCTGGATGCACACTTTTTCATAGAAAAAATGTGCCTCCAGCTGTTGCATTACTACAACCCCCAGCATGCACAGACTACCAAAGGGCATGCTGGGAGTTGTAGTTGGAACTTCAGCTGTTGCAAAACTATAACTCCCAGCATACCCGTTGGCTGTGCATGCTGAGTGTTGTTGCTAAGCAACAGCAGGAGGTGAACAGGTCTCACCTCCTGCTGTATCCTGCTGGCAGGACCGCCGCCGCTGCTGCCACTGCTCCTGCCACCGCTCCTGCTGCTCCCGTCCACCTGCCGGGCCGGGGAGAGGTAGGAGACTCCCGCCAGCCCCGATCGCCACCCAGATCACCGCTCAGCAGGGTGGTGATTGGTCAGTTGTTCCGAACAATCAATCACGTGATCGTGAGGTAGCAACCATGCCACCTCACTCTGGCTGGGTAAGGGTGAATGGGGCTGTCTCGAACAGCCCAATTTACCTTTTTTTTCCGGGTGTTCGGCTCACCAGAGACCCGATTGACCCGGAATCACTGCAAATCGCCAGTCTGAATTGATCAAATCGCCGGTCTCAGGACCCCCCAGGCATTTGCATGGGATGCCTACTAAATTATTTCAGCAGGCATTCCGCTCTGGTCCCCACCCAGTGCCTGGCGTGGACCGAAATTCCCATGGGCGTACAGGTACATGTACATGTGATCTTAACTAGCAGGACCTCAGTATTGAAATAATACTTAAAAAGTCTACTAATGGGACCTATAAGATCTCCATATGTTTTTATGATTATGTTTGTACATCTGAACCATTTTTCTTTCTGTTCTGCCCAGATTAAGTTTTCTCTCAAATTTTTCAAAACTGTACTCAATATTTACATTAAAGGGGTACTCCAGTGGAAAACCTTTTTTTTTTTATCAACTGGCTCCAGAAAGTTTACCAGATTTGTGAATTACTTCTAATAAAAAATCTTAATACTTTAAGTACTTATCAGCTGCTGTATGATCCAGTCTTTTCTGTCTGACCACAGTGCTCTCTGCTGACACCTCTGTCCATGTCAGGAACTGTCAAGAGTAGGAGCAAATCCTTTTAGTGAACCTCTCCTGTTCCGGACAGTTCCTGACATGGTGAAATAAAGGGGGGGGGGGGGTGTAGCTCACTCAGCCAACCGACCCGAGGTTAACTGGATTGGCCTAAAATCTCCCAAAAAGGCCTGGTCCTCAATGTAAAAAAATGTATTTGTATATAATAATAAAAATCACTACATACAAAAACCAGTCCTCAAGGGGCAGTGAAAGAACAGAAAAGGAAAGATATAGAAAAAATGTATAGAAGAGTGAAGAAATAGATTAACAATCAATAGATAAAATGATATGTATAAATATAGATAAAACTGGATCTGAAGTATATAACATTAATTAATATTCATTAAATGATAAAATAAAAATATGTAGATGATAATACAGCCATCTGGGCAGGGCCCTTTATTTACGCGTTTCAAGACCGTAGTCTCATTCCTCAGTAGCCAAAAACTTTTATAACAGGTACCTGTCTCAAAGTTCAGGTTTATATAATGCAGATCCATGACGTCATAATTTGAAAGGAAAAAACTAAAACCTGGAAAGTGATTCCACAAACAGGTCACATATATAGTTGAAAATATTGTATATGAAGAACTTTCCAAAAAAAGTATAGAAAGAGAGAGAGAAAATAAGAAAAGAGGAAGAAAGAATGACTACGTAAAATTTATAAATATACAAGTTGTGTATGATAAGATATGAAATTATCTATGATAGTTATATAAAATACTAGCTGAGTACCCGGCATTGCTCCGTTTTTCCTTCCTCATCCTTGTTGGGGAGGAAAATCAACAGAGGAGAAAGCTTTTGACTTCATATCCCATCCTCACATATTGTTGTCATATCCCATCCTCATATATTGTTGTCATATCCCATCCCCATATATTGTTGTCACATCCCATCCTCATATCCTGTCCTCATACCACGACCTCCTATTCCGACCTCCTATTCAGTCCTCCTATCCCGTCCTCCTGTCCCGACCGACCTCCTATCCCGTCCTCCTATCTCAACTTCTTATCCCGTCCTCATATCCCGACCTCCTATCCCGACCTCCTATCCCGACCTCCTATCCCGTCCTCCTATCCCGTCCTCCTATCTCCACCTCCTATCTCCACCTCATATCCTGACCTCCTAACTCGACCTCCTATCCCAACCTACTATCCCATCCTCCTATCCCATCCTCCTATCCCCTCCTCCTATCTCGACCTCCTATCCCGACCTACTATCCCGACTTCCAATTCCGTCCTCCTATCTTGACTTCCTATCCCGTCCTCATATCCTGACCTCCTATCCCGACCTCCTATCCTGTCCTCCTATCCCGTCCTTCTATCCCGTCCTCCTATCCCATCCTTCTATCTCCACCTCCTATCCTGTCCTCTTATCCCATCCTCATATCCCAACCTCCTATCCTGACCTCCTATCCTGTCCTCCTATATCGACCTCCTATCCCGTCCTCATATCCCGACCTCCTATCCCGACCTTCTATCCCATCCTCCTATCTCCACCTCCTATCCCGTCCTCATATCCTGACCTCCTAACTCGACCTCCTATCCCATCCTCCTATCCCCTCCTCCTATCTTGACCTCCTATCCCGACCTCCTATCTCGACCTCATATCCCGACCTCCTATCCCGTCCTCCTATCGCCATCTCCTATATCGACCTCCTATCCCGTCCTCTTATCCCGTCCTCATATCCCGACCTCCTAACTCGACCTCCTATCTCGACCGCCTATACCGACCTCCTATCCCGTCCTCCTATCTTGACCTCCTATCTCGACCTCCTATCCTGACCTCCTATCCCGTCCTCCTATCCCGTTCTCCTATCTCGACCTCCTATCCCGTCCTCATATCCCGACCGCCTATCTCGTCCTCAAATCCCATCCTCATATCCTGACCTCCTAACTCGACCTCATATTCCGACCCGTTATATGTGCACCAGGTCTTAAAATATCTCCAGCCATACGGA
This sequence comes from Hyla sarda, assembly GCF_029499605.1. Taxonomy (NCBI): domain Eukaryota; kingdom Metazoa; phylum Chordata; class Amphibia; order Anura; family Hylidae; genus Hyla; species Hyla sarda. Next base: position 108,892,625 of record NC_079193.1, on the reverse strand, counting down.
AGTTATGTGAGAACATACATTTCCCATTGATTTTCATGGGACTTTAAACAAAAAACCCGACCCTCACAAATGGGGGTGGTTAAGGGTTAAATTAACTATCCTATATTTTAAGTGGACATATAAGTAACATGTAATCAAATATTATCAAAATATCTTCAGCCGTTTGGAAGTTATGCAGTAACATATATTTCCCATAGAGTTGTATGGGACTTTAAACATAAACCCAGCCCCTGGCAAATGGGGGTGAGTAAGGGTTAAATCACCTATCCTATGTTTGTTGCTGACATATAAGTAACATGTGTGCCAAGTTTCATGTTAATATCTTTAGCCGTTTGGACGTTTTTGTGGAACAAACATACATACATATATACATACACACATACACACACACACACACACACACACATTGGCCCTCATTTACTATTGCAAACCCGACATGTTTTGTTGGGTTGTGCGCCAGATTCTGTCACATTGCGCCAGAAATTCTGTCTGCGCCAGATTTTGCACCAGAATTTGTGCCAGAATTGAAAAAACCCCGACTAACTCTCCATTATTTTCCACAGTATTTACTAAGGTTTCCCTACATTTTCCATTTTCCCTACATTTTGCATTGTTTAGACATGCTCTGATATGTGGGGTTTTCCTCAGCTTAAATCCACTGCATTTTCTGTGGAAACCTTAGTAAATATGTTGGTTTTATGTGAAGATTTCGGGAACACGCCACTTTTTGGATACCATGCCCCCCTTTCCCGGCGGCCACGCCCCTTTTTCGGGTTTTCTTAGCAAAGTGGAGAGTTAGTCGGGGTTTTTCAATTCTGGCGCACATTCTGGCGCAAAATCTGGCGCAGACAGAATTTCTGGCGCAATGCGACAGAATCTGGCGCACAACCCGACAAAACATGTCGGGTTTGCAATAGTAAATGAGGGCCATTGAGTTTTATATACCGTATTTATCGGCATATAACACGCATTTTTTAGGCTAAAATTTTTAGCCTAAAGTCTATCTGCGTGTTATACGCCGATAAGCCGCTGCAGTTCAATGATTCAAAGCGGGCTCTTTAAGTAAATGAACTGCAGCGGCTTTTGCAGGTCCAGAGACCTGCCGTCGCTGCCGACTTCTCTGCCCCTGCCTATCCTGGGGTCCAGAGACTGCCGGCGCTTCTGGCACCATTTGATTAGAATTTTTTTTTTACACCGGAGTACCACTATAAAGGAGATCTCCGGGATTTAGAAACGTAAGTCCTATCCTAAGGATAGGGGATAAGTGTCAGATCATAGGGGGTCCGACTGCTGTGGCACCCCTTGATCTCCCATATGGGGCCCCGGCTCTCTGCATGATGGGAGCGTGTCAACCAGCACGAAGCGGAAGCCGACACACTCACTCCATGCAGCTCTATGGCAGAGCCGAAGCGCTTCCTTTGGTAATCTCCGGCTCTGCCATAGAACTGCAAGGAGGGGGCATGTCGGCCACAGCTTTTGCTCTGGTCGAAAAGCTTGTTTCATGCAGAGAGTCGGGGCTTCGTATGGGAGATCGTTCCCCCCAGCTGTCGGACCCCCCAGCAATCTGACACTTATCCCCTATCCTTAGGATAGGGGATAAGTTGTTTTATCTCGGAGTTCTCCTTTAAAGGAAATCTGTCACCTGCACTAACCTGTCGGCACCGGCAGGTAGTGCAGGTGACACTAATGACAACGGTACTTACCTTGCCCTGTTTCATGCAGGGAATCTCCAGTAATCTTCTTCGATGGCTCCAGCTTTGGGCACCCACCTTGGGGCGTGGGCGATGCTTAATTACATCACCACTGCTGGTCCCAGGACCCGGGACTCAGCAGAGAGCAGCAGCGGTGATATCACTAAGCTCTGCCCATTCCCTTATGCTGCTAGTGCTCTCTGCTGGGTCCCACTGCTGGAGAACAGCAGCAGTGAATTCACTAGCTCTGCCCGTGCCCCAAGCCGGGTGACCAGAGCTGGAGCTAACGGAGAAGATTACCAGGGATCTCCTGCACGGAACGAGACAAGGTATGTACCGTCATCAACAGTGTCACCTGCACTACCTGTCGGTACTGACAGGTTAGTGCAGGTGACACTGGTGACAGATTTCCTTTAAGTCTTCGTATAGAACCACATAATTAGTTTGCAATGCGGTTTCGTTGCATAGGGGTTGGCCACATGCAGTAGTTAATTATGAAATACAACTGTTAAACTGTGTTCTTATATTTGCCAGTTGTTGTTATTTAACAATGGGGGGGTACTTAGATTAATTTATATGGAACACACTCTTTAGTTAACCCCTTAACTACGCAGGATGTATATTTACGTGGCCCCGCGTCATATCGGGTCGGGACCATCAATGGCCAGGAACCACGGCTAATACCAGACATCACCAATCGTGGTGATGGCCAGTATTAAACCCTCAGACTCGCCAATCAAAGTTGATCGCCGTGTTTGAAGTGAAAGTGAAACCTTCCCGGCACCCCAGTCAGGCTGATCGGGACCACCTCGCTGAAACCGCGGCATCCCCATCAGCTGTACTGACACGAGGAGAGTCCCTACCTGCCTCTTCGCTGTCCAATCGCCAAATGACTGCTCCGTGCCTGAAATCCAGGCAGGCGCAGTCGAGCGACGATAACACTGATCAATGCTATGCGATTGCAGAGCAGTGATCAGTGTAGGAAATTAGTGTATAGGAAATCAGTGTGTGCAATGTTATAGTCCCCTATAAGTGTTAATAAATGTGATTTAACCCCTTCCCTAATAAAAGTCCGAATCCCCCCATTTCCCATTAAAAAAAACTATGTAAATAAAAATAAATATAAGCATGTGTGGTATCGCCACGTGCATAAATGTCCGAACTAGCATTAATTAAACCGCACGGTCAATGGCGTACACATAAAAAAGAAAATTCCAAATTAGTGTATTTTTGGTCACTTTTTATACCATAAAAAGTTTATAAAAAGTGATCAAAAAGTCAGACAAAGCCAAAAATAGTACAAATAAAAACATCAGATCATGGCGCAAAAAATGAGCCCCATTGATCCCCATATGCGGAAAAATAAAAAAGGTATAGGGGTCAGAAGAGGACATTTTTAAACATATAAATTTTCGTGCATGTTGTTAGGATTTTTGCCAGAAGTATGACAAAATTAAACCTATATATGTAGGGTATCATTTTAATCGTATTGACCTAAAAAATAAAGAGAAGGTGTAATTTTTACAAAAACTGCACTGCATAGAAACGGAAGCCCCCAAAATTTTTTTTTTTTTTCAATTTTGTCACAAAATAATATTTTTATTTTGGTTTCGCCGTAGATCCTTGGGTAAAATGACTAAAATGACTCTCTCTCTCTCTCTCTCTCTCTCTCTCTCTCTCTCTCTCTCTCTCTCTCCTAGGGAATCCTCCTAGGGAAAGGTATAGGCTCGGTATAGGTATAGGTGAGGAGAAGTGAGAAAACTTAGTTGATGTAAAAAAATCTTGCGCAGTGCGTAATGTGTAACAGGGCATATACAGATATATATATATATATATATATATATATATATATATATATATATAAGCTTGTTCTCGTACCTAATTGCCGGGGAGATGGCGAAGTAGTTGTGACAAGCGCTTGGATGAAGCAACAGTGTTGAAGTGGGTAACAGTATCTTTTGGATCTATGAGTGTTCAAAAGAAGATGCTTATACAATTGTTACACTTTCTGTATCTATAAGGTATCAATTCAGAGAGATGCTACCTTTAGATCTTTAGAGGAGTCTTTCTGCGCACAACTTGCGGTATGATAGAGGAGGACTATGAGCAGGGGATCTGAGCGAAAAAGAGTGAGTATGTATATGGGAAAAACGTTGGAATCTGCTTAGTAGAATAATACCTAATTTATGTGTGGAAGAGATAGTGGTTCGTTAGGGAGAAAAGGTGTCCTGAGACTTGTGGTGTTTTAAGAATATTTTCGGATCATGTGTCCTGTCTTGCAGCGGTCTTAAGGCTATGCAGAGCACCGAACGGGGAAGACAGAAAAGGGGGGGAGTACTATATGAAAAATGTGTTTGTTTTTTCTTCCTTGGGAAAATTAATAGAGGAACTTTAAATCTGACACAATGCTGTATACTTGTTTTCTTACTTTTGCCACTTGGTAGGGTAAGGAAGTGTCCGTTGTAATGAATGTGGTACGAATCGCTGCTGCAGGTGAGATATTCTGCAGTTTGTAGCTCCAAGAGGTATGATGGAACGTATAGAGAAAATGTGTTGAGCACCCTGAAATTATCAAATAAATGACAACTTATTTGTATCCTGTTGTATTGATTTAAAAGAAATGCAATAATACAATGCTGATGCGCTAGTTGCAATAGTCTGCAGCCGCACTACTGTGCTCCTGTTTTAAAGCGATGTGAGAGAGTTACTCTCTTTAAATAATACCTTGCAGTATTCTAGCAGGTGGGTGTCCTGTTTGGAGTAAGAGGGGTACCTTGTGTAGAATCCTGGGGTGTCAGCACCTTCCTCCGGTGTATCCTGTATCCTGTTGGCTCCGATGTAAGTGTCTAGGAGACAACCCCGGTGGGTGGCGTCTCTACTAGATCCCGTTACAGCTGCACGATCAGCTGAGTACCATTTCCATATTTAACCCTTTAGGGGCTATAGTGTCATACGTAACCCTTTAGGGGCTATAGTGTCTCCCTTGACACTATAGCCCCTAAAGGGTTAAATATGGAAATGGAACTCTTTGGTTTTCTTTTAAATATTGTTGCCCCATGCAAAACACAGAATCCTACTTAGTACTTTAACCTCATTAATGGAATTCAATGCACCTGTATCACTCAATCAACTAGGCAGCTGCCGATATATAAGAGAAGAAATCGCTGACCAAGAGGCACTCCCTGATGAAGGAAACAATGAGTTTCTGAAATGAATTGGAGCTTTTTTTGGTCATTCTCTGGACTCGTAGTGATGTCACTCTAGCGGCGCAAATTTGGAATTTTTTCCCTTTTTCTGATCATGCAGCTGTAACGGGATCTAGTAGAGACACCACCGGCTGGGGTTGTCTCCTAGACCATTACACCGGAGCCAACAGGATACAGGATACATCGGAAGAAGGTGCTGACACCCCAGGATTCTACACAAGGTACCCCTCTTACTCCAAACAGGACACCCACCTGCTAGAATACTGCAAGGTATTATTTAAAGAGAATAACTCTCTCACATCGCTTTCATACAGGAGAACATTAGCGCGGCTGCAAACTATTGCAACTAGCACATCAGCATTGTATTATTGCATTTCTTTTAAATCAATACAACAGGATACAAATAAGTTGTCATTTATTTGATAATTTCAGGGCGCTCAACAAATTTTCTCTATATGTTCCATCATACCTCTTGGAGCTACAAACTGCAGAATATCTCACCTGCAGCAGAGATTCGTACCACATTCATTAAAACGGACACTTCCTTACCCTACCAAGTGGCAAAAGTAAGAAAACAAGTATACAGCATTGTGTCAGATTTAAAGTTCCTCTATTAATTTTCCCAAGGAAGGAAAAACAAAAAAAAAAAAAGACTGCTTAAGACCGCTGCAAGACAGGACACATGATCCGAAAATATTCTTAAAACACCACAAGTCTCAGGACACCTTTTCTCCCTGACGAACCACTATCTCTTCCACACATAAAGTAGGTATTATTCTACTAAGCAGATTCCAACATTTTTCCCATATACATACTCACTCTTTTTCGCTCAGATCCCCTGCTCATAGTCCTCCTCTATCATACCGCAAGTTGTGCGCAGAAAGACTCCTCTAAAGGTAACATCTCTCTGAATTGATACCTTATAGATACAGAAAGTGTAACAATTGTATAAGCATCTTCTTTTGAACACCCATAGATCCAAAAGATACTGTTACCCACTTCGACACTGTTGCTTCATCCAAGCGCTTGTCGCAACTACTTCGCCATCTCCCCGGCAATTAGTTACGAGAACAAGCTTATATATATATATATATATATATATATATATATATATCCTGTTGGCTCCGGTGTAATGGTCTAGGTGACAACCCCAGCCGGTGGTGTCTCTACTTATATATATATATATATATATATATATATATATATATATATGTATATGCCCTGTTGCACATTACGCACTGCGCAAGATTTTTTTACATCAACTAAGTTTTCTCACTTCTCCTCAGCAGCTCCGAGCCTATACCTTTCCCTAGGAGGACACCACCAGAGCGGCAAGAGAGTATCATTTTTTTCAAGAAAAAAACACAAATATTTTACCGTTCTTTTTAATTGATTTTATTTGTTTTTGTCCACTATTTATTAATCAATAAATAATTGTTTACATTAGCGCCGGTATTATTGTATTATATCTTTTAATTACAATAAGAATTGTTTTTATGGAAGAGTCTACCTCAGGAACTGCTCCCTACTATACGATGCTCCACCACTTCTGGTCCTTACAAAAAACCTTGTGATACAGAGATCGCAATATTCTTCTCTGGAAAGCAAGAGGAATGGAAAATAAAAACTTTAAGGATCACTAAGTATCATATTTTCTAAATCACTCCATTAAAGTATATTTATTATTCACACAATTCCTCCTGGACTGTTTTCATCTCTTTTTAATGTAATTCCATGCATCACGTACAATTATTGTCCATAAGTTCTTAATTTCCTATGCATAGAGAAACTCGTAATAAACATTACACACCAAGAAAAAACTGGAGTCAGAATTCCACCACTAAAATGTAAACAACTTTATTTGCACATTAGAGCTGCTTTAACATAATATTTTAGGTATTTATTAGAATTCAAAGCTAAAATAGTTATGAAGAAGCTTACAATCATATCATGCCTGTTTAACACAATTCATACAGCTACATATATTCACATCATGCAAACACAGACAATCTATACTATATGTTGAAGGCCTATCCGCCAATTAGGGGCTTTTTACAAGGGAAAACTATTTGCTGTGGGCTTTCTTAAGGGGAAATTACTATCAGGGGCATATATACAGGAAAAAACTACTGGGCCTCTATGTCTGGGGAAAACTATTTACTGGGGCCTACTACAAGGGAAACTACATATTGCTAGTCTGTACTGGAGAAAATGCACACAGGTAGCACTTACTTAATTGGAGAAACTACATACTGTGGCTTATTCCTGCTGCTCTGGCTGCTATTGCTATGATCACACCCATGTATAGCGGAAATATGCTACCTTTAACCCCTTAAAGACTAAGGACGTAAATGTACATCCTGGTGCGGTGGTACTTAACGCACCAGGACGTACATTTACGTCCTGTGCATAACCGCGGGCATCGATGCCCGTGTCATGCGCGGCTGATCCCGGCTGCTGATCGCAGCCAGGGACCCGCCGGCAATGGCTGACACCCGCGATCTCACGGGCGTCCGCCATTAACCCCTCAGGTGTCGGGATCAATACAGATCCCGGCATCTGCGGCAGTACGCGATTTCAATGAATGATCGGATCACCCGCAGCGCTGCTGCGGGGATCCGATCATTCAGAACGCCGCACGAAGGTCCCCTCACCTGCCTCTGTCCAGCTCCTGGTGTCTTCTGCTCTGGTCTGAGATAGAGCAGACCAGAGCAGAAGATCACCGAAAACACTGATCTGTTCTATGTCCTATACATAGAACAGATCAGTATTAGCAATCATGGTATTGCTATGAATAGTCCCCTATGGAGACTATTCAAGTGTAAAAAAAAATGTAAAAAAAGGTAAAAGTAAAAAAAAAAGGGAAAAATCCCCTCCCCCAATAAAAAAGTAAAACGTCTGTTTTTTCCTATTTTACCCCCAAAAAGTGTAAAAAATAAATTTAATAGACATATTTGGTATCACCACGTGCGTAAATGTCCAAACTATTAAAATAAAATGTTAATGATCCCGTACGGTGAACGGCGTGAGCGCTCCGGGTCCCCGCTCCTCCCTGGAGCGCTCACAGCGTTCTCCCATTCGCAGCGCCCCGGTCAGACCTGCTGACCGGGTGCGCTGTGATAATGTTCCCAGCCGGGATGCGATTCGCGATGCGCATCTTGACCCGCTTACCAGACTCGTTCCCCGTCTGTGCTGTCCCGGCCCGCGCGGCCCCGCTCCCTAGGGCGCGCGCACGCCGGGTCTTTGCGATTTAAAGGGCTGCTGCGCCACTGATTGGCGCATGGGTTTTAATCAGTACCTTCACCTGTGCACTTCCCTTTTATACCTCACTTCCCCGGCACTCCCTTGCCGGATCTTGTTGCCATTGTGCCAGTGAAAGCGTTTCCTTGTGTGTTCCTAGCCTGTGTTCCAGACCTCCTGCCGTTGCCCCTGACTACGATCCTTGCTGCCTGACCTTCTGCTACGTCCGACCTTGCTTTTGTCTTCTCCCTTGTACCGCGCTTATCTCAGCAGTCAGAGAGTTTGATCCGTTGCCGGTGGATACGACCTGGTTGCTACCGCCGCTGCAAGACTATCCCGCTTTGCGGTGGGCTCTGGTGAAAACCAGTAGCAACTTAGAACCGGTCCACCGACACGGTCCACGCCAATCCCTCTCTGGCACAGAGGATTCACCTCCAGCCAGCTGAATCATGACAGTAGATCCGGCCATGGATCCAGCTGAGGTCCCGCTGCCAGTTGTCGCTGACCTCACGAGGGTGGTCGACCAGCAGTCGCAACAGGGCCACCAGCTGTCTCAACTGACCGTGATGCTACAGCAGCTACTACCACAGCTTCAGCAACCATCTCCTCCGCCAGCTCCTGCACCTCCTCCGCAGCGAGTGGCCGCATCCAGCCTCCGTTTATCATTGCCGGACAAATTTGATGGGGACTCTAAATTTTGCCGTGGTTTTCTTTCACAATGTTCCCTGCATTTGGAGATGATGTCGGACCAATTTCCAACTGAAAGGTCAAAGGTGGCTTTCGTAGTCAGCCTTCTTTCTGGGAAAGCCCTGTCATGGGCCACACCGCTCTGGGACCGCAATGATCCTGTCACTGCCTCTGTACACTCTTTCTTCACGGAGATTCGAAGTGTCTTTGAGGAACCTGCCCGAGCCTCTTCTGCCGAGACTGCCCTGCTGAACCTGATCCAGGGTAATTCTTCTGTTGGCGAGTACGCCATCCAATTCCGTACTCACTCCTCCAAATTGTCCTGGAATAACGAGGCCCTCTGCGCGACCTTTAAAAAAGGCCTATCCAGCAACATCAAAGATGTGCTGGCCGCACGAGAAATCCCTGCTAACCTGCATGAACTTATTCATCTTTCCACCCGCATTGACATGCGCTTTTCCGAAAGGCGTCAGGAGCTCCGCCAGGATATGGACTTTGTTCGCACAAGGTGGTTTCTCTCCCCGGCTCCTCTCTCCTCTGGTCCACTGCAATCCGTTCCTGTGCCTTCCGCTGTCGAGGCTATGCAAGTTGACCGGTCTCGCTTGACACCTCAAGAGAGGACACGACGCCGCATGGAGAACCTTTGCCTGTTCCTGAGCGACCATGGTCTCAGATTGGTATGGACTTTATTACTGACTTACCTTTATCCCATGGCAACACAGTTATTTGGGTGGTCGTTGATCGATTCTCCAAGATGGCTCATTTTATCCCTCTTCCAGGTCTTCCTTCTGCGCTTCAGTTGGCGAAACAATTTTTTATACACATTTTTCGCATTCACGGGCTTCCTACGCATATCATCTCGGATAGAGGCGTTCAATTTGTGTCAAAATTCTGGAGGGCCCTCTGTAATCAACTTAAAATCAAATTAAACTTCTCGTCTTCTTATCATTCCCAATCCAATGGGCAAGTAGAAAGAATTAATCAGGTTCTGGGTGACTATTTGCGACATTTTGTTTCCTCCCGCCAGGTTGACTCGGCCGATCTTCTACCATGGGCCGAATTCTCGTACAATTTCAGAGTCTCTGAGTCTTCCGCTAAATCCCCATTTTTTGTGGTGTACGGCCATCATCCTCTTCCCCCTCTTCCCACTCCCATGCCTTCTGGTTTGCCCGCTGTTGATGAGGGGACTCGGGACTTCTCCACCATCTGGAAAGAGACTCAAAATTCTCTCCTACAGGCCTCATCCCGGATGAAGAAACATGCCGATAGAAAAAGAATTCCCCCCATTTTTTCTCCCGGAGACAAAGTATGGCTCTCCGCCAAGTATGTCCGCTTTCGTGTCCCCAGTTATAAACTGGGACCACGTTATCTTGGTCCTTTCAAAATCAAGTGCCAAATCAGCCCTGTCTCTTACAAACTCCTTCTTCCTCCTTCTCTCCGTATTCCCAATGCTTTCCATGTCTCTCTCCTTAAACCACTCATCCTTAACCGCTTCTCTCCCAAGGTTGTTGCTCCCACTCCTGTTTCCGGGTCCTCTGACATCTTTTCGGTGAAAGAAATTCTGGCATCCAAGACGGTCAGAGGTAAAAAAAAAATTCTTGTTGATTGGGAGAATTGCGGCACAGAGGAGAGGTCATGGGAACCCGAGGACAACATTCTTGACAAAAACCTTATCCTCAAATTCTCAGGGACCAAAAAGAGAGGGAGACCCAAGGGGGGGGGGGGTACTGTTACGCCGAGCGCTCCGGGTCCCTGTTCCTCCCCGGAGCGCTCACAGCGTTCCCCCATTCGCAGCGCCCCGGTCAGACCTGCTGAACGGGTGCGCTGCGATAATGTTCCCAGCTGGGATGCGATTCGCGATGCGTGACATGCCCGCTCGCAATGCGCATCCCGACCCGCTTACCAGACTCGTTCCCCATCTGTGCTGTCCCGGCGCGCGCGGCCCCGCTCCCTAGGGCGCGCGCGCGCCGGGTCTTTGCGATTTAAAGGCCCCCTGCGCCACTGATTGGCGCATGGGTTTTAATCAGTACCTTCACCTGTGCACTTCCCTATTTATACCTCACTTCCCCTGCACTCCCTTGCCGGATCTTGTTGCCATTGTGCCAGTGAAAGCGTTTCCTTGTGTGTTCCTAGCCTGTGTTCCAGACCTCTTGCCGTTGCCTGCCCTGACCTTCTGCTACGTCCGACCTTGCTTTTGTCTACTCCCTTGTACCGCGCTTATCTCAGCAGTCAGAGAGGTTGAGCCGTTGCCGGTGGATACGACCTGGTTGCTACCGCCGCTGCAAGACCATCCCGCTTTGCGGCGGGCTCTGGTGAAAACCAGTAGCAACTTAGAACCGGTCCACCGACACGGTCCACGCCAATCCCTCTCTGGCACAGAGGATCCACCTCCAGCCAGCCGAATCGTGACACATACTAATTTGGTTAAAAAGTTTGTGATTTTTTTTTAAGCACAACAATAATATAAAAGTATGTAATAATGGGTATCATTTTAATCGTATTGACCCTCAGAATAAAGAACACACGTCATTTTTACCGTAAATTGTACGGCGTGAAAACTAAACCTTCCAAAATTAGCAAAATTGCGTTTTTCTTTTTAATTTCCCCACAAAAATAGTGTTTTTTGGTTGCGCCATACATTTTATGATATAATGAGTAATGTCATTACAAAGGACAACTGGTCACGCAAAAAACAAGCCCTCATACTAGTCTGTGGATGAAAATATAAAAGAGTTAGGATTTTTAGAAGGCTAGGAGGAAAAAACGAAAACGTAAAAATTAAATTGTCTGAGTCCTTAAGGCCAAAATGGGCTGAGTCCTTAAGGGGTTAAAGGCTAAGATTATATAAAAAAAAATTGATTTATAGGTGCTCCAAAACCTGATGCTCTGTGTATGCAAATGATGCAATTAATTATTGAGATAAAACTAACAATCCTGCTCTTTGGCACTACTCAGTATACCTCTTGAAGGGTAAACTCACCTTTACCTGAGGAGAATTTATAGAACAAAAGATTACAAAGCATTGTCTTTATTCAAGGAGATTGTAACATATAGAAGACACGCTGAAGAGAATGAAATAGATTTTTTGGACATGGTCACAATAAATGTATGTTTAGTGGGAAGCCTATAAGGCTGAATTTGTGGGAGGGGCTTTGGCTACTTAACATCCATCAGCCCCTCCCTCTGGGCGTATGCTGGGTTGGCGAAATTGCGGGGGTTCTTTCGTTGCGTACGCTGGGTCAGGTGTGTGGTGGTGCAGGTAAGTGCCGGGTGACCGACAGGTTTCTTTTACTGGGGCCCTGGTCTGTTGCTATTGCTCCCCTCGTTTGGTGGGCAGGCTCCGGCACCCAGCGTGTTATGTAGGCGGCGGTCCGTCGGTGCAGCGCGTGCCCGGGCTGGCCGCAGTGAACACGGCCTCTGGATCCAGCGGCAGCTGGCGGCATGGCAGGCGCGGGGAGACGCGACCCACGTGGGTCTCCCTGTGCCGGCGTCTCACGTGTAACACGGGGTTCTGAACGGGCGGAGTCACAGCATGCCAGTGAGCCGGTGGTATAGCTCCACGGATGGCCAGCAGGTGGCGCTGGAAAAAAAATAAATAAATGTGTGTGAGGAAATGTGTTAGGCTTACAGAGTGTATTGGTACCATGCAGTAATAAGGGGCTGGCTCATGGTGCACCGGTGTCAGGCCACAGTTCCTTACACATGCACTGTCGCAGACAAGGGGCAACTTGTAAGTTAATAATAGTATAATCCATATTACTGTGGCTTCGGTTTAGGGGGGGGGGGGTCATGCATATCGGGGTACCGGGTCAGAGGCTTGGGGTAGTCAAGTAATTAGTGGGGTTGGGGTAGTTTTGGGCATAGGGGGGGGGGCTAGGGGGTGCCAGCATGTATGGGTCAGAGGTGGTAGGTGGCGCGTAAACCATATGGTTAGAACACTGTTAGTTTCTCTTGCAGATTAGGTGGGCTGTATCCAGTTAGGTGGTCGTTACGTTCCTGGTCATTGCAAACTTGGCTACGGTCAGTACCAACCGTACGGCGGTTGTTCATGTTATTTATTCACGTTTCACGGTGGTCATCACTTTCGCTAGCAGACGCTAGTTCACGTCATTTCAGTTCAAATGCTTAATACTCCTGTTACATTAGTTAATGTTACGCACTGCTGCTGTTACACATAGGCCCTGAATCACTGTATATCTGACTCGACATGTCAGATAGGGTTCAAGGCGTCATTGCTACTGTCACGCATACAGAGCATTTCGTTTACACGGGTAGTGGTCACTGCGATCTTGACTCTTCTTCAAGGGTGACCACTTGCCTGCGGTGGTTGCTGACACGTCTTCAGAGCCATCGCTAGTTAGTTAGAAACGGTGCACACTGTAATCTTGGCTCGCAGTCAGGAGGTGTTCACGGTTTAATTATTCATGACTATACGCGTCATACACACGTTCTCGGTCAGACACACAGTCAGGCCTCATTTCAAACTATTCAGGTGGTACTCTGGGTCGCACTGGCACTACGGTCAGCACTCTTGGGTTCTGCCACATTGCACGGGCAGTCATCTGCAGCTGTAAGCTAACATTAAGTATGTATTCGGTTGTTTGCAGGGTTACAGTCGATTTGCTGTTCGTTTCAGGCGTCTTATTGTTGTGTTACAGTGGTGGTAAGGTCAGTCAGTACTCAGCAAGGGGGGTACACGTTTCTCATATCTGGTGACTCATGATTACCGTTTTTTTCCCCGGCACCCGTTACGGCCCGGACAGGTCATGTCTCACGTGTCAGACATAGAGGACCCGATGTCCATCCCTGATACACCAGCTAGAAGCTCCGTGCGAGGGACGCCCTCCTCTGTAGCTTACAGGGCTTGGACGATCCCCAAGTTGATGGAGGAGTTGCGCAAGAGGGTAATGCCATTTCCAGCAACCGCCCGAAAAGCAGAGTTGTACAAACTCCTCATGGCGGATCAGGGGGCTGGCGATAGTCAGGAGGGGACCTCGGGCCAGTCCACCCTCTCTGAACTGCATGCAATGATGACTTCCATGTTGGGCAGGCTGGATTCTCTAGAGAGAAGGGGCATTCAGGGGCCCCCAGCTCCAGCAGCATTGCAGGCGCCAACGCCTACACAGATGTCTGCCCCTGTTCCGGTAGGCAACCCAGGTAGGCGCTCTGGGCCACCAAGGGTGTCACCAGTCCATTTTGTCCCAGCGGCCCTGAGAAAGGACATACTGGAAGGGAAGGACATCAATTTGGCGGCCCTGTTGCTATCTGCCTTCGACGTTGAGGACACTAGAACGGTAGCTTGCACTGACTTATCTGTTGTCCTTAAGAGTAAGGACACCAGGCTGAAACGGAAGCTAAATATCCACAAGTTTGTGATTGCTTTCAGCAAATACAGGGAGGTGATATGCTCAGCCAGGCCGGAGCGCAGAGAGGAGCTCGACCTGTATTTGCTGAGGGTTACTGAATACGCATACAAATACGGTGGTACCCATTTCTACGATTATCATAGAAGTTTCTCAGCCATGGCAGTGGCGGCCTTCAGCCAAGATGGGTACCTCACGGACTGGAGCATCGAAGATTCACAGATGTTCTGCAGCCACTTCGCAAATCTCAAATTCCCCGCATGTGCCGCCTGTCAATCAATCACGCATACTACGGCGTGGTGTGTAGGGCTGGCTCAACAGGGCGAGCAGGGCGCCACCAGACCGTCCACTTCCACGGACAGTTTCAGCAGGTCCGCACCTTCCGTGGATAAGTTGGGCCGTCCAGTACACTATCTCGGAGGCTCACAAATTTGTAACAACTATAACATGTCTTCGTGCAACTTCAGCAATTGCAGGTTATTACACGTCTGCTTCTACTGCTTCAGGGCACATCCGGGCTCTGCATGTAGGCAGAAAGGGCCAGCATGACTAGGCGGGGTACGTACCCCAGTCCTGGCCGCTCTGCTCGCGGATCACCCGGACCCAGATTGGGTCCAGTGGTTGATCAATAGTTTTGACAGAGGCTTCCACGCCGGCATGGTCACACTGCCGCAGGCCACATTTGAATGCGACAATCTGCTGTCTGCCGTAAACGATCCCGCTGTTGTCACTGAATTAATAAATGCTGAGCTTATGAAAGGTTATATGATTGGCCCCTTGTTAGTTTCTCCATTCAGGTCTTGGAGGGTCAGTCTGGTAGGGGTGGTAACAAGCAAGTTCAATGGGAAAAAGAGACTGATATTTGACTTGTCGGCTCCTCATGGGTCACTTGTCCCCAGTATCAACTCTCTCATTCCATCCGAGGAGTTTAGCATGCATTATTCTTCCATAGACCAGGCTATTCAGGTCATCTTGGCGCTCGGCCCAGGGACTTGGATGGCGAAGGCGGATATCACTGATGCCTTCAAGTTGCTGCCATTGCACAGGGACCAGTGGCAATGGTTTGGGCTCAAATGGCAGGGGGCATATTATTTTGCTTCCAAGTTGACTTTCGGATGCAAGAGCAGGCCGTGGCTGTTTGACCAACTGGCCCAGGCATTGCACTGGCTGCTGGTTAATATCTCTGGACGCAGCTAGGTCATCCATTATTTGGATGACTTTCTTCTGCTCAGTCGCCCGAGGGAAGAGCCGGACCAGTTGGTCAGATTGCTGAAACTGTTCACTGATATTGGGGTGCCAGTGTCTCCCTAGAAAACGGTCGGTCCAACTAAGTGTCTCACCTTTCTGGGAGTAATCCTAGATTCAGTCGCAATGCAAGTCAGCTTGCCCACTGACAAACTCAACCGTATCAGAGACACTATCCACAAGTACACGGTCTCCCAGGTCACGACCAAGGGCGAGTTGCAGAGCTTGCTGAGAATGCTGGCATTTGCTATGCGAGCAATTCCGCAGGGCAGAGCGTTCGCATCCAGAATATTGTCTTTGCTGCATGGTGTCCCTCATCAACACAGTAGGGTTTGGTTAGATTGCCAAGCCCTGGCTGACCTGAACATGTGGGATAGGTTCATGGCACAATGGAATGAGACGGCTATGTTTGTCCCGCCAGCCTCCGAGTTGTCCCCCAAGATCTGCACCGATGCGTCATCTTCCACCGGTTATGGTGCAGTGTGGGGCAGCAGGTGGATGGCGGGCCAATGGTCCAAGCAGGTATTGGCTCTGGCAGGCTTCAGCAGCACTTCGGCACTTTTTGAGGTTTTCCCCATTGTAGCAGCTGCAGTGACATGGGGCGACAAGTGGTCAGGGCAGACGGTGGAGTTTCAGTGTGACAATCAGGCGACAGTTGCCATAGTCAACAAGGGCAGTTCCAGGCATGCTACTGTCATGTCATTCATGCGCAGGCTAGTCTGGGTGTCCTTACAACACAACTTCAATTTTGTAGCCAGACACATACCGGGGGTAGACAACACGGCCGCAGATGCTCTGTCCAGGGCTAATTTCCATCTCTTTTCACAGGTGGCTCCTCAAGCAGACGCAGTAGGAACACAACCCCCTTGCCTGGCACAATTAATCATGGACTGAATTATTACACACAGGTGGCCCGGGAGTTAATGTCGGACGCCTTAGCCCCCAATACCAGAAAGGCCTATCATGCAGCACACAACACCTTTAGGTCATATCTGTCGCAACATAGCATCCTCTTTTCTTACGACACCACTATCATTCTATCTTTCATCGGTTTCTGCCACTCTTCTCTGCACCTGTCTCATAGCACTATTAAATCTTACCTTTCGGGCATTCAGCATTTCATTTCTTTATCCCACCCAGACAGGCTATCTATCCTATCATCTCAGGCTGTCAAGGCTGCGCTCAGAGGGGTGGTGGCTCGTAGCGCCACAGCGCCACCTCTCAGGAAACCGATCAGCGCCGAGCTGTTCCGAGCCATGTCTGACGCATTAGCCAATAACCCGTTTGGCTTTGAGCGCAGTCTGATAATCAAATCTGCCATTTATCTAGCCTTCTATGGCTTCCTCCGGCCGGGTGAATTTTCATGTGTCAGGCGGGGAGCGACACATCCACAGAAGGCTCATTTAAGGTGGCAGGGTTCTTGGTTCGAAGTTTCACTGTCCGTCACAAAAACTTGCAGGTGGGGGGCGGTGGTTAAGTATTTTCCTTCAGGCAACAACTGGTGCCCAGTGGCGGTGTTGGCACAACTGGTTGAGTTCCTCCATGATAAGCCTCCGGAGTCGCCACTGTTGCCTTTCGGTGGGGGTGCTCTTACCACTTCTCTTTTCACATCACATGTCCGCACGCTGCTTGGCAATTTAGGACACAACCCCAGAGAGTTCTCAGGTCACTCATTCCGCATAGGAGCAGCATCGGCGGCCTCCAGGCACAAGGTGCCTGTACATGTCATCCAGAAGTTAGGGAGGTGGCGTTCTAATGCATATACCACTTATGTCCCAGATCCCTCAAGGGAAATGGCAGAGGCATTTCAATTTTTGGCATTATAAATAAATGATACTTAATTTACCCTAACTGGTGGTGTATTTTTGCCCTCTATAGGCGGACCCTCGACGCGGTTTTCAGGCACACCTCAACCGCTGTTCTATGTTATAAGTAGAGTTTTGTGTTAGGTCTTGGTAAATCTAGTTTCTTGCAGGTGGCCTTGGCAGGAGATAACAGGTAAGCCCATGCACGGTTCAAAGTCCTGACCACAACTGTATTATACAGAAACATTCAAATTATAGTTGAAGCTCCACACATCTCCACGTTGCACAGCTCTAAGCCATTTTTTTTTATTTATTTAATTTACTAGTATTATATGCCTATGCCTATTACACAAGGTCAATTTAATGCAAAGTAATTTAAGCTAGTATTTTTAAAAAATTACAGAAAGAACTTGATATATATCTTGGGTAAAAAAAACTGAAATGTATCTATCTATCTATCTATCTATTTATCTATTACAGCTGTTGTTGTTTTTTGTGCTATTTCAGTAACTTAGCTTAGACATTTGGTACTTTTGTCTTAAAAATTATTGGATGTGCAACATAAGAGAACAAATTGTAAGTTTGGAAGATCCATGGACTGAACATACTGACACTATTTGTTGTGAAATACTTTAGGTAACAGCATTGATGGCTACTTTATTGATTAAAGCATTATTTTTGACAATATTTTAGACAATCAGATATGAGAGGGTGACCTGATTTAACCCCTTAAAGGGGTATTCCAGGCCAAAACTTTTTTTTACATATCAACACGCTCCGGAAAGTTAAACAGATTTGTAAATGACTTCTATTAAAAAATCTTAATCCTTCCAATAGTTATTGGCTTCTGAAGTTGAGTTGTTGTTTTCTGTCTAACTGCTCTCTGATGACTCACGTCCCGGGAGCTGTGCAGTTCCTATGGGGATATTCTCCCATCATGCACAGCTCCCGGGACGTGACATCATCATTGAGCAGTTAGACAGAAAACTTCAGAAGCTAATAACTATTGGAAGGATTAAGATTTTTTAATAGAAGTAATTTACAAATCTGTTTAACTTTCCGGAGCCAGTTGATATATATAAAAAGGTTTTGCCTGGAATACCTCTTTAAGGACCCAGACAATTTTCAGTGTAGGACCCGTCCATTTTTTGCATACCTGACCACTGTCACTGTTACGCCTAGCGCTCCGGGTCCCCGCTCCTCCCCGGAGCGCTCACGGCGTCTTTCTCCCTGCAGCGCTCCGGTCGGTCCCGCTGACCGGGAGCGCTGCACTGTCTTGGCCGTTGGGGATGCGATTCGCACAGCGGGACGCGCCCGCTCGCGAATCGCATCCCAGGTCACTTACCCGTCCCGGTCCCCTGCTGTCATGTGCTGGCGCGCGCGGCTCCGCTCTCTAGGGCGCGCGCGCGCCAGCTCTCTGAGACTTAAAGGGCCAGTGCACCAATGATTGGTGCCTGGCCCAATTAGCTTAATTGGTTCCCACCTGTTCCCTGGCTATATCTAGTCTCCTCCCTTGCACTCCCTTGCCGGATCTTGTTGCCTTGTGCCAGTGAAAGCGTTTAGTGTGTCCAAAGCCTGTGTCCTGAACTTCTGCTACCCATCCTGACTACGAACCTTGCCGCCTGCCCCCGACCTTCTGCTACGTCTGACCTTGCCTCTGCCTAGTCCTTCTGTCCCACGCCTTCTCAGCAGTCAGCGAGGTAGAGCCGTTGCTAGTGGATACGACCTGGTTGCTACTGCCGCAGCAAGACCATCCCGCTTTGCGGCGGGCTCTGGTGAAAACCAGTAGCCTCTTAGAACCGGTCCACTAGCACGGTCCCCGCCAATCCCTCGCTGACACAGAGGATCCACTACCTGCCAGCCGGAATCGTGACAGTAGATCCGGCCATGGATCCCGCTGAGGTGCCGCTGCCAAGTCTCGCTGACCTTACCACGGTGGTCGCTCAGCAATCGCAGCAGATTGCCCTATCCGTCCTCCACGCCTGGGAAACGCACGCACGCACCCAGCCCACGTGGGTGTGGCGTCTCTTGGTTCCAAGTCTGCTCCTCCACGTCTCACGGTACCCGTGCGGATTTCTTCTTCAGCCAGCTCCTCCCTCTCAGCCGTGGCCTGCTTGGACTCCGGTGCCTCAGGAAATTTTATTTTGGAGTCATTTGTTAATAAATTCAGCATCCCGGTGACCCGTCTCGTCAAGCCGCTCTACATTTCCGCGGTCAACGGAGCCAGATTGGACTGCACCGTGCGTTACCGCACTGAGCCCCTCCTCATGTCTATTGGACCCCACCTTGAGAGGATTGAATTTTTCATTCTCCCCAACTGTACCTCTGAGGTTCTCCTCGGTCTGCCTTGGCTCCGGCTTCATTCCCCCACCATTGATTGGACCACCGGGGAGATCAGGAACTGGGACTCTGCCTGCCACAGGAAGTGCCTCTCCCCCCCTTCCAGTCCCGTCAGGCAAGCCTCTGTGCCACCCCATGGCCCCCGTCCTGGTGTCACACTGCCCCGTGCCAGGTCTCGCCCTCTGCCCTCCCTCCCCATTCCCACTCCTGCTGTACTGCCTGCCGTTGAGGAAACCCTCCATTCTTTCCCGGTGTCCTCATCCCAGGGGAGGCAGTTACTGGACAAAGAGAAGGGGAGACCTAAGGGGGGGGGTACTGTTACGCCTAGCGCTCCGGGTCCCCGCTCCTCCCCGGAGCGCTCACGGCGTCTTTCTCCCTGCAGCGCTCCGGTCGGTCCCGCTGACCGGGAGCGCTGCACTGTCTTGGCCGTTGGGGATGCGATTCGCACAGCGGGACGCGCCCGCTCGCGAATCGCATCCCAGGTCACTTACCCGTCCCGGTCCCCTGCTGTCATGTGCTGGCGCGCGCGGCTCCGCTCTCTAGGGCGCGCGCGCGCCAGCTCTCTGAGACTTAAAGGGCCAGTGCACCAATGATTGGTGCCTGGCCCAATTAGCTTAATTGGTTCCCACCTGTTCCCTGGCTATATCTAGTCTCCTCCCTTGCACTCCCTTGCCGGATCTTGTTGCCTTGTGCCAGTGAAAGCGTTTAGTGTGTCCAAAGCCTGTGTCCTGAACTTCTGCTACCCATCCTGACTACGAACCTTGCCGCCTGCCCCCGACCTTCTGCTACGTCTGACCTTGCCTCTGCCTAGTCCTTCTGTCCCACGCCTTCTCAGCAGTCAGCGAGGTAGAGCCGTTGCTAGTGGATACGACCTGGTTGCTACTGCCGCAGCAAGACCATCCCGCTTTGCGGCGGGCTCTGGTGAAAACCAGTAGCCTCTTAGAACCGGTCCACTAGCACGGTCCCCGCCAATCCCTCGCTGACACAGAGGATCCACTACCTGCCAGCCGGAATCGTGACAGTCACTTTAAGTATTAATAACTCTGGGATGTTTTTACCTTTCATTCTGATTCCGAGATTGTTTTTTTGTTACATATTCTATTTTATATTAATGGTAACATTTTGTCGATACTTTCATAAATTCTTGGTAAAAAATTCAAAAATTTGATGAAAAAAATGAAAATGTTGCATTTTTTTTACTTTGAAGCTCTCTGCTTATAAGGAAAATGGATATTCCAAATAAATTATATATTGATTCCCATATACAATATGTCTACTTTATGTTGACATCATAAAGTTGACATGTTTTCACTTTTAGAAGACATCAGAGGGCTTCAAAGCATAGCAGCAATTTTCCGATTTTCACAACATTTTAAAAATCAAACATTTTCAGGGACCAGTTCAGTTTTGAAGTGGATTTTAGGGGCCTTCTTATTAGAAATACCCCCAAAATGACCCCATTATAAAAACTGCACCCTAAAAGTATTCTAAATGACATTCAAAAGGTTTGTTAACCCTTTAGGTGTTTCACAGGAATAGCAGCAAATTGAAGGAGAAAATTCAAAATCTTCATTTTTTCCACTGGCATGTTCTTGTAGACCCAGTTTTTGAATTTTTGCAAGGGGTAATAGGAGAAAAGCCCCCTAAAATTTGTAACCCAATTTCTCTAGAGTAAGGAAATACCTCATATGTGTGCAGTAGAGGGCTCAGAAGGGAAGGAGCGACAATGGGATTTTGGACAGTGAATTTGGCTGAAATGGTTTTTGGGGGTATGTCGCATTTAAGAAGCCCCTATGGTACCAGAACAGCAAGAAAAAAAAACACATGGCATACTATTTTGGAAACTAGACCCTTCAAGGAACGTAACAATGGGTACAGTGCGCCTTAACACCCCACAGGTGTTTGACGACTTTTTGTTAAAGTCATATGTGTAAATTATAATTTTTTTTTTACAAAAATGCTAGTTTCCCCCAAATTTTACATTTTTACAAGGGGTAATAGAAGAAATGGGGTTACAAATTTTTGTGGGGCATTTCTCCTGAGTATGGAAATACCCCATCTATGGACATCAAGTGCTCTGCTGGCGCACTACAATGCTCAGAAGAGGAGGAGTGCCATTGAGCTTTTGGAAAGAGAATTTGTTTGGAATGGAAGTCAGGGGCCATGTGCGTTTCCAAAGCCCCCTGTGGTGCCATAACAGTGGACTCCCCCACATGTGACCATTTTAAAAACTACACCCCTCACATAATTTAATAAGGGGTACAGTGAGTATTTAGACCCCACTGGCGTTTGACAGATGTCTGGAACATTTTTATTTTTTATCTTCATGGACCACTGTTCCAAAAATCTGTGAGACACCTGTGGGGCGGAAATGCTCACTGCACCCCTTATTACATTACATGAGGGGTGTAGTTTCCAAAATGTGGTCACATGTGGGGGGGAGGTTCCATTGTTCTGGCACTATGGGGGCTTTGTAAACACACGTGGCCTTCAATTCTGGACACATTTTTTCTTCAAAATCCCAATGGCGCTCCTTCTCTACTGAGCATTGTAGTGTACCCACAGAGCAATTTACATCCACATATGGGGTATATTCTTATTCAGAAGAATTGGGGTTACAATTTTTTGGGGGCTTTTTTCCTATTTTCCCTTGTGAAAATGAAAAATGTAGGGTAACCTAACATTTTAGTGAATTTTTTTTCCATCCAACTTTAATGAAAATTCTTCAAACACCTGTGGGGTGTTACATTCTGCAAGGGGTGTAGTTTCCAAAATGGGGTCACATGTGGGTATTTATTTTTGTGTGTTTATGTCAGAACTGCTGTAAAATCAGCCACCCCTGTGCAAATACAACAATTTAGGCCTCAAATGTACATAGTGCGCTCTCACTCCTGAGCCTTATTGTGCATCGGTAGAGCATTTAATGGCCACATATTGGTTATTTTCATACTCGGGAGAAATTGCGTTACAAATTTTGGGGGTCTTTTTTTCCTTTTATTGCTTGTGGGGGAAAAAAGTATGGGGCAACACCATTGGTTTAAAATGTTTTCTTTTTTTTACAATAACAGGCTGGTGTAGCCCCCAACTTTTCCTTTTCCTAAGGGGTAAAAGGAGAAAAATCCCCCCTCCCCCCAATCCCCCTTATTTTCTGGGTCACCAAGTCACCGGAGACCCGTATGACCCGGAATTGGCGCAAATCGCCGGTGTGAACTCACCGGTCTGTTACCCCCTTGGGCATTTGCTCGGGGTGCCTTCTGATCGATATCAGCAATCACCCCGGTCCGGTCCCCGCCTGGTGCGTGGCGGGGACCAAAATTCCCACGGGCGTACAGGTACGCCCTGGGTCCTAAAGTTCCAGGGTGTCAAGGCATATCTGTATGCCCTGGGTCCTTAACAGGTTAAGCATCCTGTCATATCCCTGATAAACCCTAACAAGCTTTTCCAAGAGACAGCTTTGTGGTCATCTGATCCCAAGCTTTCTCCATAGTGACCCCAGCCCTGGTAACCACAGCTATTAGGTGTCTCAATCAGCTTTGGCTGTGGCACTGAGTTATAACTGCTCGGATTGCAGTTTTGATGGGTGTGCAGATGAGCATTGCAACTGTCCTCCTGCCAGTGATTACAAGGGCACAAAGACAATTCCCACATGGTCAAGGTGATATAATACTGTAAGGACAAGTCTCATCCGAAGGGTAACATTTCCTGGCTTGGCTTGATTGCTGTGGCTACACCCAAGCCAATCTGGGGCTGTGGACAGTTAACCATGCTGAGTCCTCACCTGTCTTTCTAGCTATATAAGACCTGCTGTGGCCTTCAGAATCTGCTATTGAAAGAGTATTTTCCAGTAACTAGCATTCCTATTGATATTCTGCTTTCTAGTTTTGACTTTGGCCTTTAATCTCTAGACTTCCCTCTCACTTTCTGACTTGGTATCTCTTTGCGCCTCTCGGTTTAGAGGCAGTAATTTCTGTATTGTTAGGCCATCTTCATAAGTCGGAATGTCCGCATGGAAAATCTCAGTACGGACATTCCTCATATTATGGCAGCGCTAGGACCGCACAGGATTGCAGGTCTCATAGACGGCTATACATTCCATGCGTAGTCCACAGAAAGAATCAACGTGTTCTTTCTCCAGACACATGAATTAGAATCCAGGCGTGTGCAGTGTACCAGAATCCCGTTGAATTCCACTGGACTCTACTGCAGCAGAATCTTAGCGCCGAATTCCAACGTGGAATTTGGCATGGAAATTCTGACGTGTGAACATGGCCTTGAGTTAGTCTTCCCTTGTATTCCTGAACAATTTCCTGACATGTACTTTGACACCGACAGACCCTGCACATAGACAGGCAGGGTCTGTCTTCAGTTGTTGACCCGTAATTTAGGACAGATAAACAAAAGGAAGAGAGCTCCCCCCTCCCTCATGATAGGAGTAGTAGTCCAAGGGCAGAGGGACAGATCTCTGTTCACATTATGCATTTTTCATAATGGGAACAGAGCCTTTCTGGCAGTGTGTTCCCAAACAGGGAGACTCCAGCTGTTGGTTAACTACAGCCTCATGATGGGAGTTGTAGTTTAGCAACAATTGAAGGCTCCCTGTTTAGGAACACACTGCATTATGTGCTCTCTTCCCAGGGGAGAGCAAAAAAAAAAATGTACTAACCAATATTTCTTGTTTTTCTTTTCTTCTCATTTCAGATAAGTGAATGCGGAGGACTACATCAGATTCGGTGGACTGCAAGGATGACCAGCGTTTTCTTTTTTTTTTATTCAATAAAATGGTTAACAAGGGCTGTGGGGCAGTGTTTTATTTTTTAAATAAATATTTTTTTCACTGTGTCTTGTTTTTTATAATAGAATTTTCAGGGTTTATGGTGCTCCTGGGCCTAGGCGGTAACAGGCTTGCGTTATTTAGGCTGGAAAGGGCCAGTAACAATGGTCCTCGCCCATCCTGGTAACATCAGGCTGTTGCTGCTTGGTCGGTATCTGTCTGATACTGAAAATAGGGGGAACCCTATGTGTATTTTTTTTTTATAAATAAAAAAAGTGTGTGGTTCCCTCATTTTTTCAGTATCAGCCAGATACCAACCAAACAGCAACAGCCTGACGTTACCAGGGTGGGCGCGGACCATTGTTACTGGCCCTCCCAAACCTAAATAACGCCAGCCTGTTACCGCCTAGGCCCAGGAGCGCCATTTCTCATGCTCCGGCCCTGTTGGTACCGGCTCTTCCTGGAACCACTGTGGCGGTAGGTACCGGGGTAATAATTGGGGGTTTGCACTAGTTGTTTTGGGGGCTAAAAAGTAAATTTTTTGGTTTCCAAACACCAGCAAAAATGCAAGAAAAAGAACACAAGAAAAACTGACAAAACGCAGGAAAAAGCTGGGACAGTTTTTCTGGCGTTTTTTTTTTTATGATGGACAAAAAACCACAATGGAATCCTGGCCTCAAAGCAATAGAACAAAACCCCTACGTCCACTTTTCCTGTGAGGTAGAGAAGGAGTGTACAGTAGAGCGAGGGGGGCATTTCTATATTTGCACAAGATTTATGAAAGGAGTGTACAGCCTTAGTAAATTCTGAGCAAGAGTGTACAATAGAAGTGTAAAGGGGTAGAACTGTGTCTACAATAGACACATATTGATGGATCCCCACCAATGTGTGTATGTGTATGTGTGTATGTTCCAGCATCACGTCCAAATGGCTAAAGATATTAACATGAAACTTGGCACACATGTTATTTATATGTCAAAAACAAACATAGGATAGTTAATATAACCCTTGCTCACCCCCATTTGCCAGGGTCTGGGTTTTTGTTTAAAGTCCTATTCAAGTCTATGGGAAATATGTTACTGCATAACTTCCAAACGACTGTAGATATTTCAATAATACTTGGTCACATGTTACTTATATGTCCACTTAAAGTAACAGTACAGTTAATTTAACCCTTAACTACCGCCATTTGTGAGGGTCGGGGTTTTTGTTTGAAGTCCCATGCAAAGCAATGGAAAATGTATGTTCCCACATAACTTCCGTACGGCTGGAGATATTTCAATACCTGATACACATATTACGGGTCAGGATAGGAGGTTGAGATATTAGGACGGGATAGGAGGACGGGATATGAGGACGGGATAGGAGGTCAGATAGGAGGTCAAGATAGGAGGACGGGATAGGAGGTCAGTATATGAGGTCGAGATAGGAGGACGGGATAGGAGGTCGAGATAGGAGGTCGAGATAGGAGGATGGGAAATGAGGTCGGGATAGGAGGTCGAGATAGGACGGGATAGGAGGTCGAGATATGAGGATGGGAAAGGAGGTTGGGATAGGAGGTCGGGATAGGAGGTCGAGATAGGAGGACGGGATAGGAGGTCGAGATAGGAGGACGGGAAAGGAGGAGGTTGGAATATGAGGTCGGGACAGGAGGTCAAGGTAGAAGGATGGGATTTGAGGTCGAGATAGGAGGTTGAGATTAGAGGACAGGAAAGGACGTCATGATAGGAGGTCGGGATAGGAGGTCAGGATAGGAGGTCGAGATATGAGGACGGGATACAAGGACGGGATAGGAGGTCGGGATAGGAGGACGGGATAGGAGGTCAGGATGGGAGGTCTAGATAGGAGGACGGGATAGGAGGTCGGGTTAGGAGGTGGAGATAGGAGGATGAGGTAGGAGGACGGGATAGGAGTAGTGATGTCGCGAACATAAAATTTTCGGTTCGCGAACTGCGAACGCGACTGTCCGCAAAAGTTTGCGAACCGGCGAACAAGGCGAACCACCATTGATTTCAATGGGCAGGCAAATTTTTAAACCCACAGGGACTCTTTCTGGCCACAATAGTGATTTAAAAGTTGTTTCAAGGGGACTAACACCTGGACTGTGGCGTGCCGGAGTGGGATCCATGGCAAAACTCCCATGGAAAATTACATAGTTGATGCAGAGTCTGGTTTTAATCCATAAAGGGCATAAATCCCCTATTATTTCTAAATGGTTTGGAATAACGTGCTTTAGCCCCCTTTAGGCATCACATAGTTAGATTCCCCCTTTAGACAGCACATAGATTCCCCCATATTAGGCAGCACATAGTTAGAGCCTCCCTTTAGGCATCACATAGTTAGATCCCCCTTTAGGCATCACATAGTTAGATTCCCCCTTTAGGCAGCACATAGTTAGAGCTCCCCTTTAGGCAGCACATAAGATTCCCCCATATTAGGCAGCACATAGTTAGAGCCCCCCTTGAGGCAGCACATAGTGGGATTGGAACACAAGGCCCCAGCGCTGCAAGGCAGCAGTGCTAACCTCTGAGCCACCATGCTACCCTTAGCATACATCTAATATCCACGGTTGGAAAAATGGACAGAGATGTCAGCAGAGAATGCCTGAAAAATTAGACATGTCCACATGCCTGAAAAATTTGGTATTGTTGCAGCCGCTTCTGTAGCAGCGGCCATAAAAATTGAAGTACCATAACAATTGCAGCAGCAGAGGCCAGAAAAATTAGGCATGTACACATGGATGAAAAATTGGGTATTGTCGCAGCCGCATCTGTAGCAGCAGCCAGAAAAATTGCAGCACCAGAAAAAGTGCAGTGGCAGAGGCCAGAAAAATTAGGCATGTACACCTGGCTGTAAAATTTGGTATTGTCGCAGCTGTAGCAGCGGCCATAAAAATTGCAGCACCATAACAAGTGCAGCAGCAGAGGCCAGAAAAATTAGGCATGTACACATGTGTGAAAAATTGGGTATTGTCGCAGCTGCAGCTGTAGCAGCAGCCAGAAAAATTGCAGTACCATAACAAGTGCAGCAGCAGCAGAGGCCAGAAAAATTAGGCATGTACACCTGGCAGGAAAATTTGGTATTGTCGCAGCTGTAGCAGCGGCCAAAAAAATTGCAGCACCATAACAAGTGCAGCAGCACAGGCCAGAAAAATTAGGCATGTACACATGGATGAAAAATTGGGTATTGTCGCAGCCGCAGATGTAGCAGCGGCCATAAAAATTGCAGCACCATAACAAGTGCAGCAGCAAAGGCCAGAAAAATTGGGCATGTACACCTGGCTGGAAAATTCGGTATTGTCGCAGCCGCTTCTGTAGTAGCGGCCATAAAAATTGAAGTACCATAACAATTGCAGCAGCAGAGGCCAGAAAAATTAGGCATGTACACATGGATGAAAAATTGGGTATTGTCGCAGCCGCATCTGTAGCAGCAGCCAGAAAAATTTCAGCACCAGAAAAAGTGCAGTAGCAGAGGCCAGAAAAATTAGGCATGTACACCTGGCAGGAAAATTTGGTATTGTCGCAGCTGTAGCAGCGGCCATAAAAATTGCAGCACCATAACAAGTGCAGCAGCAGAGGCCAGAAAAATTAGGCATGTACACATGGATGAAGAATTGGGTATTGTCACAGCCGCAGCTGTAGCAGCAGCCATAAAAATTGCAGCACCAAAACAAGTGCAGCAGCAGAGGCCAGAAAAATTAGGCATGTACACCTGCCTGGAAAATTTGGTATTGTCGCAGCCGCTTCTGTAGCAGCGGCCATAAAAATTGAAGTACCATAACAATTGCTGCAGCAGAGGCCAGAAAAATTAGGCATGTACACATGGATGAAAAATTGGGTATTGTCGCAGCCGCATCTATAGTAGCAGCCAGAAAAATTTCAGCACCAGAAAAAGTGCAGTAGCAGAGGCCAGAAAAATTAGGCATGTACACCTGGCTGTAAAATTTGGTATTGTCGCAGCTGTAGCAGCGGCCATAAAATTGCAGCACCATAACAAGTGCAGCAGCAGAGGCCAGAAAAATTAGGCATGTACACGTGTGAAAAATTGGGTATTGTCGCAGCCGCAGCTGTAGCAGCAGCCAGAAAAATTGCAGCACCATAACAAGTGCAGCAGCAGAGGCCAGAAAAATTAGGCATGTACACCTGGCAGGAAAATTTGGTATTGTCGCAGCTGTAGCAGCGGCCATAAAAATTGCAGCACCATAACAAGTGCAGCAGCAGAGGCCATAAAAATTAGGCATCTACACATGGATGAAAAATTGGGTATTATCGCAGCCGCAGCTGTAGCAGCGGCCATAAAAATTGCAGCACCATAACAAGTGCAGCAGCAGAGGCCAGAAAAATTAGGCATGTACACCTGGCTGGAAAATTTGGTATTGTTGTAACCGCTGCTGTAGCAGCGGCCTGAAAAATTTCTGTTTGTTTTGCCAGGCAGAAAGTGCCCTAAAACATTGCGGCTTGAACCCAAGTTGGTGGCGGATAGGTCACGCAAGTCATCCGGCATTCAGAGTTCAAATACAGCAGCGTGTGGACCATTTTTTAGGCCAAGGCAGCTCATCTGATCAGGCCTTGTTCAGTCAAATGTATCGCCCATTGTCAGTCCCTTCGGGATCCATCCCTCATTCATCTTAAGAAAGGTGAGGTAATCCAGACTTTTTGACCAAGGCGACTCCTCTTCTCAGTGACAATACCTCCTGCTGCACTGAAGGTCCTTTCTGACAGGACACTTGAAGCGGGACAGGCCAGAAGTTCGAGCGCAAATTGGGATAGCTCAGGCCACAGGTCAAGCCGGCACACCCAGTTGTCAAGGGGTTCATCGCTCCTCAGAGTGTCGATATCTGAGGTTAAGGCCAGGTAGTCTGCTACCTGTCGGTCAAGTCGTTTTCTGATGGGGGACCCTGAAGGGCTGTGGCGATGCGTAGGACTTAAAAAGCTCTGCGTATCCTCCATCAACAGCATGTCTGTACAGCTTCCTGTCCTTGCTGGCGTGTTCGTGGGAGGAGGAGGAGGATTACTTTCACCTCTTCCCCTGTTAGATTCCTGTTGTGCTGTGACATGACCCTTATACGCTGTGTACAGTATATTTCTTAATTTATTTTGGACCTGCTTTCCGCCTTGCTGTAATGTGGTAACATGTCAGGCACTTTATGTTTATACCGGGGGTCTAGTAGCGTGGACACCCAGTACAGATCGTTCTCCTTCATCCTTTTTATACAAGGGTCCTTTAACAGGCACAACAGCATGAAAGACCCCATTTGCACAAGGACGGATTCCGAGCTGCTCATGTCCCGTTCCTCGTCCTCAGTGATGTCAGGGAAGGTATAATCTTCTTCCCCCCAGCCACATACAACACCAATGGAACCAGATAGGTGACAAGGAGCACCCTGGGATGCCTGCTGTGGTTGGTCTTCCTCCTCCTCTTCAAAGCCACATTCCTCCTCTGACTCCTCTTCCTCACAATCTTCTTCCAGCGTTGCCGCAGGTCCAGCAAGCGATGCTAATAAGGCTGTTTCTGGTGGTGATGGTGTCCACAACTCTTCCTCTTCACGCTCATCTACTGCCTGATCCAGCACTCTTCGCAGGGCACGCTCCAAGCTCCGCAGATGATTTCCTAGCACCCCGGTCATACAAATATTCGTTGATGGCTTTTTCTTGTTGGAGCAGGCGGTCGAACATTAGGAGTGTTGAATTCCAACGTGTCGGGCTGTCGCAAATCAAGCGCCTCACTGGCATGTTGTTTCGCCGCTTGATATCTGACAAGTGCGCCATGGCCGTGTAGGAATGCCTGAAATGGCCACACACCTTCCTGTACTGCTTCAGGACATCCTGTAAGCCTGGGTACTTGAGCACAAAGCGTTGTATAATCAGATCACACACATGTGCCATGCACGGCACATGTGTCAACGTGCCCAACCTCAATGGCGCCAACAAATTTGTTCCATTGTCACAAACCACCTTGCCGATCTCCAGTTGGTGCGGAGTCAGCCACTGGTCCACCTGTGCGTTCAGGGCCGACAGAAGCGCTGGTGCGGTTTGACTCTCTGCTTTGAGGCAATTCAACCCCAAGATGGCGTGACACTGCCGTATCTGGGAGGTGGAATAGCACCTGGGTAGCTGGGGGGGGTGCCGGTGATGTGGAGCAAGAGGCAGCAGTGGAAGAGGACTCGGCCAAGGATGTTATGGAAGAGGATGGAGTAGGAGGAGTAGAAGTGGTGGCAGCAGGCCTGCCTGCAAGTCGTGGCGGTGTCACCAACTCCTCTGCAGAGCCACGCATTCCATGCTTGGCAGCCGTCACCAGGTTTACCCAATGAGCAGTGTAGGTAACATACCTGCCCTGACCATGCTTTGCAGACCAGGTATCAGTGGTCAGATGGACCCTTGCCCCTACACTGTGTGTCAGACATGCCATAATTTCCTTTTGCACAATGGAGTAAAGGTTGGGGATTGCCTTTTGTGCAAAAAAAAATTTGTCCGGGTACCTTCCACTGCGGTGTCCCAATGGCTACAAATGTTTTAAAGGCCTCAGACTCCACCAGCTTGTATGGTAAAAGCTGGCGGGCTAGCAGTTCAGACAAGTCAGCTGTCAGACGCCGGGCTAGGGGGTGACTTTGAGACATTGTCTTCTTGCGCTCAAACATCTACTTGACAGACACCTGACTTTGGGCAGATGAGCAGGAACTGCTCAAGGCGAGAGATGGAGAGGCGGATGGTTGAGAGGGGGCAAGGAGGGCCGCAGTGGTTGACCTGGCTGAAGATGCTGGACCAGGAGGAGGATGGCAGCTTTGACTTTGTGTGCTGCTTGTACTGACGTGTTGATCCCATAGACGTTTGTGATGTGACATCATGTGCCTTTGCAAAGCAGTTGTGCCTAGGTGGGTGTTGGACTTCCCACGACTCAGTTTCTTCTGGCACAGATTGCAAATGGCCTCGCTGTTGTCAGAGGCAGACACACAAAAAAATGCCACACTGCTGAGCTCTGTGATGACGGCATTCTGGTGGTGGCAACAGCATGCGTTGATTGGCGTCCCGTCTGGCTGACCCCGGGTGCTGATGCATGCTGTCTGACTGTGCCACTAGCTCCTTGCGACAACCTCCCCCTGCTTCCAACTCGTCTCCTCCTCCTCTCTGTCTCCCCATCTGAACTTTCCCACTCTTCTTCTCTTCTAGCGGGCACCCACGTGACACATCGTCATCATCAACACCTTCACCGCTATCTGACACCTCAAGAAAGGAAGCAGCAGCAGGCACAACATCATCATCACACCGTACGTCCATGTGTGTAATGCTGCCTGACTGAGACATATCCCAGTTAACTACGTCCTCTGGCAATAATGGTTGTGCATCACTCATGTCTTCAAACTGATGTGTAAATAACTCCTCTGACGGATCAAGTAAAGCTGCTGCGGTGCTAGTGTTGGTAGTGGCGGCAGGCGGGCAAGTGGTAGCATGAGAGGTGCCCGAAGCTAAGCTAGAGGAGGAGAAGGACGGTGCGTCAAGGTTCCGAGCGGAAGCTTTAGTAGTAGATTGGGTGTCTTGTGATAGCCAGTCAACTAAGTCCTCAGAACTTTGGAGGTTCAGGGTACGTGGCCTCTGAACACTGGTCATTCTAGGGCCAAAGGGAATCCCAGCACCACGACGGCCCCTGCAGGGTGGCCTTCCTCTGCCTGTCATTTTTTTGGTTAAATTTGCACAAGTGTCACACCTAATGTGATTTGCACTAGGGTGACACAATTTGCCCTGCAGGCAAGAAAAATGGCAACTGTAACGTGAACTAACAGTGACGAACAGCCAAAAAAAGGCATTTTTTTTTTATTTACACAACTGTCACACCTAATGTGATTTGAAACTAGGGTGACACAATTTGTCCTGCAGGCAGGAAAAATGACAACTGTGACGTGTACTAACAGTGACGACTGATTTTATTTAACAGCCAAAAAAGGTATTTTTTTTTATTTGCACAACTGTCACACCTAATGTGATTTGCACTAGTTTGACAATGAGTAAAAAAACTTGCCTGCAGAGTTCCCCTTTTATGCAGTGGTCCCCAACCAGGGTGCCTCCAGCTGTTGCAAAACACACGGACTGATATATTTCAGCCCTTTGAATACTGTAGTAGTTAGTTGCTTTAAAGAAAAAAAGCTTGCCAGCGGAGTTCCCCTTTTATGCAGTGGTTCCCAACCAGGGTGCCTCCAGCTGTTGCAAAACACACGGACTGATATCTTTCAGCCCTTTGAATACTGTAGTAGTTAGTTGCTTGAAGGAACTTAAGTTTAATTGCGCAGTACCCCTTTTAACCAGCGGTTCCCTCCCAACCAGGGTGCCTCCAGCTGTTGCAAGACTTACAGACTGATATCTTTCATCCCTTTGAATACTGTAGTAGATAGTTGCTTGAAGGAACTTAAGTTTGATTCTGGAGTACCCCTTTTAACCAGCGGTTCCCTCCCAACCAGGGTGCCTCCAGCTGTTGCAAGACTTACAGACTGACATCTTTCAGCCCTTTGAATACTGTAGTAGATAGTTGCTTGAAGGAACTTAAGTTTGATTCTGGAGTACCCCTTTTAACCAGCGGTACCCTCCCAACCAGGACTGATATCTTTCAGTCCTCAAAAGGGCTTTTTTTTGGGTGCTGTCCTTAAAGCAGATGTTACACTAGTGCTTTAGGAGTAAACTGGACGCTGAATACACCACCTAGCAGCAACCTAGCTATCGCTTTCCCTATACAGCAGGAGCAGCTTCTCTAACCCTCCACTTCCTAAGCCTGCAGCATGCTGAAGGAGGCTAAAATGGTGTCCGTGCAAGAGGTAGGAGGGTCTGGAAGGGAGGGACTGCTGCTGATTGGCTGTAATGTGTCTGCTAACTCTGACTCACAGGGTCAAAGTTTACTGCAATGTTAAAGTATAGGGGGCGGATCGAACTTCACATAAGTTCGCCCGGTGATGCGAACATGCGAAATTCGCCGGGAACTGTTCGCTGGCGAACAATTTGCGACATCTCTAGATAGAAGGACGGGATAGGAGGTCGAGATAGGAGGTCGGGATAGGAGGATTCCTCCTTTGTTGATTTTCCTCCCCAACAAGGACTAGGAAGGGAAAAACCGGGCAACACTGGGTACTCAGATAGTATATAATAAAATATAAGAAGGTTAAAAAAATACAAAAAATGCCATAAAAAACTACCTGCTTATTATACATACAATGTTATAGGCCACATGCCATAAGACAGTAGTACTTAGTGCAGCACAACATTAATAAGTACACTACAAATGGACATTTTTACTGTTAAAGTTGGTAATTAATTGCATTCTTTACTTTATATAGTATATCTTAAAGGAATTGTGCACTTTGGAATGCCTACTTATTAGAAGGGTTCTTTAGCAACAAGCAGATCATAGAGCATTTCTCCCCCAGCGATTAGCTCCAATCTGTGAGGAAACTTAGCAGCAAGTGTTCTGTTTCTCTGCAGTGTGGCCACAAGGGTAATGAAGCGCTTCACATAGCCTATTAGAAATAATGCAATGTCTGTGCAACGCTGGACAGGACCAAGAGGTGGTGGTCTACAGAAGATCTCCCCCATATTAACTCATTTATGAATAGGGTATATGAAAACTGGGCAACCCTTTTTAATGTGTAGCAAGAAAAAACACCTTGTTTATTTATGCAGTGTGGTTGATATATATTATTCATGTCTGACATAACCAGTTATTTCTTTACGTTTTCATAAAGCTTTTATCACAACATGAATAAATGTAAGACACATTGTGTGCAATTGAGTGCAATTCCAGAATTAGGGACTTAATATGATTAAGCTTAAAGGCTCATAGAAGAGATAAGAAAAGGCATCTGGCAGTGAAGAGATGTCACATAGCTAGAGGAGAAAGTAACAGATGTATTCAGACATCAGTTAGCCTCAGTGGTAGACATAATATATGGTTGAGATACAAAGTGCTGAATAATAATAAAGTATGCTCTACTTAATGACTTAATGAAAGCAGCTATTAAAAGAAACCTTGTCCCTGGTTTTACTCCCATCGCTTCAATGACATTCTGGATTTCAGGAGCTTTTATTTTTTTGTATCTTATTTTAATCTTATTACCTTTGTTAAAGGGGTTATCCAGAAATAGAAAGGCAAATACAGGTAAAAACAGCATAATCCTTGTCACTTGCCTCTTTTTATTTCAACAGAACTGAGCTGCACTATCGCGCACAACCTGTGGACAGGTGTGCCACTGTTTTTGAGAGAAATTAGCTCTGATTTTCTAACCCTAGATGACCCCTTTAATTATTTCATACAAAATGAATTGTATGAGCTATCATGTTCATTGTTATGAGTTTTGTAAGTGGACATTCACTTACTGGTTTTCTTTGATGACTTTTTTGGGCTTTTTTTTATAATGGATTTTTTACAATGAGAGTTTTCATCAATCAGTCTGTATGTCTTCAGAGCATGTACATTCACTGCTTTAGAGGGGTACTCAGCCCCTAGACATCTTATCCCCTATCCAAAGGATAAGGGATAAGATGTCAGATCGTGGGGGTCCCACCGCTGGGGACCCCCGGGATCTCGGCTGCAGGACCCACCTGTTGCGGCTTCTGGAAAAGCTGGAAGCTTTGGCTCTCGACCATGGTGATGTGAGATCGTGATATCATGACTACGCCTTGTGTGACGTCACACCCCGCCCCTCAATGCAAGTCTATGGGAGGGGGCATGACAGCCGCCACGCCCCCTCCCATAGACTTGCATTGAGGGGGCGGGACGTCACGATCTCACATCACCGTGGTCGTGAGGCGTTAGGATGAGAGCCTCCAGCGCTGCTGGAAGCCACAACAGGTGGGTTCTGCAGCCGAGATCCCGGGGGTCTCCAGCAGCGGGACCCCCACGATCTGACATCTTATCCCCTATCCAAAGGAGTCTAGGGGCGGAGTACCCCTTTAATTATAAATTCCCAAACCCCTTTAACCTTCAGCATAGTGTCCATCTCAGTCAGTGATTGGCTAAGCAGCACCTGGAAGAATGGGGCTGTGTGGTACATTGTCGCTTAGCCAATCGCTAGCTGAGGCAGGAAACTTCAACAGTCAGTGGTTCACTTTGCAGCAATGTGGTGAATTGCCTTCCAGCAACAGAAAGTGGATCACATTGGGGACCGGAGCAGCAATACCAAAGGCCCTGTGGGAGAGCAGGAGGTAAAAGTTTATTTTTTATAAGGAACAGGCTGGGCATGTTAAAAAAAATAAATAAAAACATAGCACTAGAACACCCCTTTAATATTTATCTTGTACAGAATACCATGTGTATATTAACAATACAGTAGATCTTTGGTGTACAATTAAAATATCATATTTTAATATCCTTTATGAGTTCTGATAAATAATGACATAAATTTGAAAGTGGGAAAAAAGAGAAACATTCTTGATCTAGCTTGTGCTAGCTGCAGGATATTTATGGGGTTCCTTTGGGGATCCAAATCAACAATTACATTAATGTCCTTTATATACACATATAACATAACCTAGTCAAATTATAGAGATATCCAGAAGAAAAAAATTAAGCACGACACACACCACAATATCGTCGAAATCACGGTATATTTACTGTGACATCACATCAAAAACATCAGATCTTTCTGGCTGACACGCCAAGGGAGAAAGTTAAGGTGCAGGGGCAAGGAAGCAAAGTCCTTTTTATGTCTGGTGACGCTTCTTCTGGCCAATGGGTAAGCAGGTTTTCTTGTTGACAGGTCTGTGTGAAGGAAATGTGTCATTAGAAATATGAACTACATATCG
Organism: Hyla sarda; assembly: GCF_029499605.1. NCBI lineage: Eukaryota > Metazoa > Chordata > Amphibia > Anura > Hylidae > Hyla > Hyla sarda. Next base: position 108,856,497 of record NC_079193.1, on the reverse strand, counting down.
ACCTGTCACTTGAGTTTAGTTAAAGGAATACTCCTGCTTTTGCAAGCTTATTCCCTGTCCACAGCATAGGGGATAAGTGTCTGATCGCAGGAGGTCCAACCAATGGGACAGCTGAGAAAACAGGCTTAAGGCTGGGTTCACACTACGTTTTCTCCCATACGGGAGCGCATACGGCAGGGGGGAGCTAAAACCTCGCGCTCCCGTATGTCACCGTATGCACTCCCGTATGTCATTCATTTCAATGAGCCGGCCGGAGTGAAACGTTCGGTCCGGTCGGCTCATTTTTGCGCCGTATGCGCTTTTACAACCGGACCTAAAACTGTGGTCAACCACGGTTTTAGGTCCGGTTGTAAAAGCGCATACGGCGCAAAAATGAGCCGATCGAACGTTTCACTCCGGCCGGCTCATTGAAATGAATGACATACGGGAGTGCATACGAAAGCGTACGGGAGCGTGAGGTTTTAGCTCCCCCCTGCTGTATGCGCTCCCGTATGGGAGAAAACGTAGTGTGAACCCAGGCTGCATTTATACTTGCCAGTTTTTTTCGGTAATCTGCCACTTTACAGCTGAAGAAAGAAGTGGACCCATGAGGAAGGACAAGTATAAAGGGGTACTCTGGTAGAAAACATTTTTTCTGATGCCAGAAAGTTAAACAGATTAGTAAATTACTTCTATTCATTTGGTGCACGCAGTGAGCTTTTCTCCGTGCCTGATGACTGGTGATGCAGGGGCTGGAGGAATGTGATGTCACAGCCACGCCCCCTCATGATGGCATGCCCCACCCCCTAAATGCAAGTCTATGGGAGCGAAGATGGCGACTGTCATGCCCCCTCCCATAGACTTGCATTAAGACGGCGGGGCCATGACATCATGATCCTTCAGCCCCTGCATCGCTAGTCATCAGGCACGGAGCGAAGCTCGCTCCGTGCACCAGATGAAAGGGGTGCTGCAGGAGAGATTGCAGGGATTCCCAGCGGCAGGACCCCCGCGATCAGACATCTTATCCTTTGGATAGGGGATAAGATTATAACAGTTTTAGAATTCTGACAAATAAATAAAATTATATTTTCTCTTATTTATTAAGTTAAATTTCCCATTTTCTTACTTGATAGTGATTACTATTTGCCCACTATTTTAGGCTACACCATGTGTATTTTGTAGCTATTTAGCAGTTCTGCAATGGATAAGTGCAAGGGCTTGTGATAGGTAGTGTTGACCGCGAATATTCGAAATGCTAATTTTTTACCGCGAATATCGCCACTTCATGATTTAGCAAATATTTAGAATATAGTTATATATTCGTAATGACGAATATTCGTTTTTTTTTCCATCACAGTAGACATCACAAAAATGAAGTGTACTGTGATCATCCCTCCCTGCTTCCAGCTTGTGGTCCAAAGAAGGCTCCAATATTATTTACTGTGGGAGTCGGTGTGGAGCGAGCATATTTCGTATATGCGAATATGATAATATTCGCAAATATCGGCACTTCCAGAGAACACTGATCCCTCCCTTCTTTTAGCTTGTGGGCCATTGGAAAGGATGCAAATACAGTTGTCAGAGGTTAGCAACATCCCTAGCAACCAATAGGAAAGTTTCCATCCCCTTAACTATATAAGATTTTTTGCAGTTTCATGTGGTTGTGAGAGGGGATTGAGCACTGTCGGTGCTGTGTTTGTTTGTTTTTTTAAAAGCAAATCAAATTATATATTTAATTGATTGTTAGTGTTCGATAGGGTAAGTTAGTTTAACAGATAGGTTCTAGTGTTGGGCATAGTGTTATTTAGTTGAAAGATGTAATCGCGCATGCACACTATATGAATTTCATTACAATTTTCGCATGGAAAAAAAAGTGAACGAACATAGCGAATATGCAAATTTCGCGAACATAGGACGAATATTTGTCCATATATTCAATTGCGAAATATCACAAATTTGAATATGATTTCACTTCACTATTGATAGGAATAGTTTGGCTATGTGTATATTATGTCATTTCTACATTACTTAGTTAATACTGGAACTGAATTCTATAATTTATAATGACTAAATTCCACAGACCTTCTCCTTTACATGAGCCTAGAAGACCCCACAAGTGCCCCCCAGTGTTAACGAAGATTTACACTGTAGTAATGGTAAGAGTCTTATAAAGATTTTCTACATGCCTTCATACTAGGTCCCTTTGCTGTACACCTGTATATGGTTTATTTCTTGGCACCCAACTGTTTAAGCTGCTTTCAAACTGTATAATTAAAGATCTAGATGTACAATATCTTTTCCCCTTGATGGTAGAACCATATTTTTTGTTATTTTTCCACTGTGCATTGGGAGTTTAATGAAATGGGTTTCCACAGCTGAGCAGCTGCACAAAAGCCTAAGCTCAGCACACACAATGCCAAGAATTGGCTGGAGAGATGTAAAGCAAGCTACCATTGTACTTTGCATCTGGATTTGGTTTTACTATGAAGGTATCTACTGTGAAATGTGGTAAAGAGTTAATCCTATAGGTTTTCTAGATTTGGGGTAAGGCCCTACATTTTTTTATTTAATTTAAATGATAACATTTTAGACATGTGTATGCTTGGCAACAGTTTAGGGTAGGTCATTTTCTAAACCAGCATAACTGTGCCCCAGTGCACAAAATGGAATGCATAAAGGCATGGTTGGATAAATTTGATGTACCCTTGACCTCAACCATACAGCACCTTTGGGATGATTTGTACTCCCCCAACATCTGGGGGTGTCCTCACTCCAACTACAAGCTAGGGTTTGGCTAGAGTTTTTTTTCGTACTTAAAAAAGTTGGTCATATCCCCGCTTAAATGCCACTTTTCAAGAATAAACACATTTTATTCTTTTAAACGTACCTCATAACTTAGATCTAAGTCCCTTATTAGCTGGTTATCTTTGTAACTTTTCTGATTCCCACGCATCCTTTTCATAATCTGATGTCCGGAACGTTACAGCACATTCCAGGTGAGGCCACACAGATGCTTTATAAAGTGGTAATATTATGTCCCTGTCCTGTCCAAGTCAGTTTGTAACTTATGCACATTTTCTATAGACTGCACTATATTACAAAGCTGCAGAAAATAGAAACAGAGCTCATCCTCTATATCAATAATAAATAAGTTAAATAAATGCTGGCCAAGTACTGAACCGTGAGATTCACAACAAATAACTGGAAACCATTCAGAGTAGGAATAATTGACCATCATTCTCTGGATGATGAGTGAGCAAGGAGGGATGGAGGAAGGTTCATATCTGGAAGGTAGCAGTATAGATGTTCTTCTTGAGGAGGAGTTGGATGAGATTGTGGGACCAGAGAAGGAGGAAAAAGTCTGTAAGGGATAGGGGACAAGGTAGCTACACCTACTCTTTCTTTTACCCCTTCCTCTGCCAACCATTTCTTTAAGAGACATTTATTATTATTATTGAAAATGACGTGTTGGTTATTGTTATGTTTTTGGGTAATTTGGCACTCACCAAGTAATCAAGTGGTGGAGAAACTGTCAATGAACTTTTCACTTTCAGTGCTTTTAACCCCTTAAGGACCCGGGCTTTTTCCGTTTTTTCATTTTCAATTTTTCCTCCTTAACTTTAAAAAATCATAACTCTTAAAAATTTTCACCTAAAATTATATATAATGGCTTAATTTTTGCGTCACTAATTCTACTTTGTAATGACATTAGTCATTTTACCCAAAAATCTACGGTGAAACGGGAAAAAAAATCAATGTGCGACAAAATTGATGAAAAAACACTATTTTGTAAGTTTTGGGGGCTTCTGTTTTTATGCAGTACATTTTTTGTCAAAAATGATACCTTATCTTTATTCTGTAGGTCCATACGGTTAAAATGATACCCTACTTGTATAGGTTTGAATTTGTATCACTTCCGAAAAAAATCATGAATACATGCAGGAAAATTAATACGTTTAAAATGGTCATCTTTTGACCCCTATAGCTTTTTTATTTTTATGTGTTGAGGGCGCTTTGAGGACTCATTATTTGCGCCGTCATCTGAAGTTTTTAGCGGTACCATTTTTGTTCTGATCAGACTTTTTGATCACTTTTTATTCACTTTTTTGTGGTATAAAAAGTGATCAAAAATGCACTATATTGGACTATGGAATTTTTTTGCGCGTACGTCATTGAACGGAGCGGTTTAAAAAGCAGTATATTTTTATAATTCGGACATTTCCGCACGCGTCGATACCACACATGTTTATTTTTATTATTATTTACATAATGTTTTTTTTATTTTTGGAAATGCCGGGTAATTCAAACTTTTATTAGGGGAAGGGATAATTAAAAGGGTTAATGATTTTTTTACACTTTTCTTATGCAATATTATAGCTCCTATAGGGTGCTATAACATTGCATTAACTGATCTTTTACACTGATTGATCCATCTCCATAGGAATGGATCAATCAGTGTTTTCGGCGATTGAATGCTCAAGCCTGGATCTCAGGCTTGAAGCATTCATTCGGCGATCGGACAGCACAGGAGAAGGTAAGAAGACCTCCTCCTGTGCTACAGCTGTTCGGGATGCCGCGATTATACCGCGGCGATCCCAAACAGCTCCCTGAGCCAACCGGCACATTTTACTTTCGTTTTTAGCCGCGCGGCTCAGCTTTGAGCCGCGCGGCTAAAGGGTTAAAAGCGCGCGGCACAGCGATCAGTGCCGCGCGCTATTAGAGGTGGGTCCCGGCTTCACTATGACGCGGGGCCCGCCACGATATGATGCGGGGTAACCGTGTGACCCCGCGTTATATCGCAGGACCGGGACCCAGGACGTACCCATACGTCCTGGGTCCTTAAGAGGTTAATGCATATGTTAAACACAGGTAGAAATATTATTTATTTGACTAAACCCAGAAAATACAGGCAACTTGGCCTAAAATGCATTTTCCCACATTTTCTCTAAATACTTTTAATGCATATTAATAGCCCTCCAGATGTTGCAAAACTGCAAATCCCAGCATGCCCACACAGCAAACAGCTGTCTTGGCATGCTGGGAGTTGTAGTTGCGTACCTCCAGATGTTGCATAACTACATCTCCCAGCATGCCCTTCGGTGATCAGTACATGCTGGGAGTTGTAGTTTTGCAACAGCTGGAGGCAAACTGGTTGGAAAATACTGAGTTAGGTAACAGAACTTAACTGAAGGTTTTCCAACCGGTGTGCCTCCAACTGTTGCAAAAGTACAACTCCCAGCATGCACGGTCTGTCAGTGCATGCTGGGAGTTGTACTTTTGAAACAGCTTGGAGGTTTGCCCCCCATGTGAATGTAATAAAAATGAAAAACGTATTGTACGGCAGTGTTTCCAAAATGGAGCCTCCAGCTGTTGCAAAACAACAACTCCCAGCATTTCTGGACAGCCACTGACTGTCCAGGCATGCTGGGAGTTCAGCAAAAGCTGGAGGCACCCTGTTTGGGAATCACTGGCGTAGGATACCCCTATGTCCACCTCTATGCAATCCCTAATTTAGTCCTCAAATGCACATGGCACTCTCTCACTTCAGAGCCCTGTCGTATTTCAAGGAAACAGTTTAGGGCCACATATGAGGTATTTCCGTACTCGGGAGAAATTTCACTACAAATTTTCGGGGGCTTTTTCTCCTTTTACCCCTTATGAAAAGGAAAAGTTTGGGTCTACACCAGCCTGTTAGTGTAAAAGAATAAAAAGTTTTACACTAACAAGCTGGTGTTGCCCCATACTTTTTATTTTCACAAGAAGTAAAAGGAAAAAACGACCCCCAAAATGTGTAACACAATTTCTCCTGAGTACGCAAATACCCCATATGTGGGTGTAAAATGCTCTGCGGGCGCACAACAAGGCTCAGGAGTGAGAGTGCACTATGTACATTTGAGGCCTAAATTGGTGATTTTCACAGGGGTGGCTGATTTTACAGCGGTTCTGACCCAAACGCAAAAAAAATAATACCACCATGTGACCCCATTTTGGAAACTACACCCCTAAATAAGCAGACAATAGGGGCAGCATATCAAGGGCATAACATATATTTATATGCTGCCCCTATTGTATGTTTCATTAATATACAAGTGACTACACTCATAGTTATTGGTGCCATTTTTTTTACTTGTTTTTATATATTACATGTATATTTATATGTATTTACTAATAAAGATTGTTATATATTTTTGTGATATCATTGTGTGATAGTGTTCTTGTTTTGGGGTATTGTTTTATTCTGTGTTACAATTGTTTGATGCTATATTGTTAATGTTTTTTTTCCACCCCATCATAGTTTTGTACCAAAACTATTAAACAGTGAATTTACAGAAAAGTTTCATTTCAATTCAAAAGAATTTTCAGTGTGTGTAGCCTACTTGGGTAAAAAAAAAAAAACTATTGATTAACATTTATCTCTGACCCTGGAGGATCTTGCCGACTAATTTATCTTCCTTAGTTGCCCATACAGTACAATTGGACAAAATGATTTTTTAGGAATAATCATAAATTGCAAACATAAAGTCATAGGGGAAGATTTATCAAGGGATTTAGAGAGTTTTTTTTTTTGCTTACAAAATTCGTACAAAAGTCGCACGTGCGCATAAGCAACTTTTTGTGTGACTATTGTGGGTAAGGAAAAAAATACCAATCAGCTCAACCTAAGCAATTTTCAGTTTTCACTTTGTAGTGGTCGGGAATTTATCAAGTGCGAAAGTCACACATAAGAAAAAAAAAGTCACAAACCCCCTTCAAAGATCGCAAGTGTAATCCAGGTCAGATCTGGCCTACAAACTTGCCTTTGAAAGCAATTTTTAAAAAAGTCATACAAAAAGTCGCAACTGCGAGTTTTGTACTACTTTTTGCGCAGCTCCGCTCCCCAGACGCCCGCCCGCATCTATCACCCACCCGCTAGCTGTTGCAGAAATACAACTCCCCAAAACAGCTAGCGCTAACCCCCAATTATTACCCAAGTACCCACCACCACAGGGGTGCCAGGAAGATCCAGTACCAACATGCCAACAGTAAAAAAAAAAAAAAAACACATTTAAAAATACTTTTATTTTAAAAAACACTTGCGTACAAGCCTTTGTTAACCATTTTGTTAACATTAAACAAAAAAAAAATGCTGGTTAGTGTAGTAGTTGACCAAATATGAAGTAATCCATAGGATACACGGATCTGAAATGAGAAGAAAAAAACAAATAAAAAATGGGTTAGCACATTTAGTGTGGAAAATTGTTAAAAAAAATGTAATAAACACACACATACATATATTGCACATTTTTTTTTCACAGCTGCGACTTGAGGTGGGGTTACAAAGTGCTGTTCTGAAGTCATTTATTGTTTTTTGCTTATGTGTGCTAAAAAAAATGGTATTCGAAAGTAATTTATTGGTTTTTGCTTATGTGAGCCAAATTTATCAACCCCCCAGTGATAGTATGTCACTCATAGAGTGTACCTGTTACTTATGTGTTGTCGAGTTTTAAATTTGGATAGAGAATCATCAAAAGCCAGTTGGGTTTTATATGTTCTGAAAATACAGAGCTCTTTCCCCAAAGGATATTCTGTTGCATTTTAGTTTACATACAAATAATAAAGAACCTAAAATATAGGTGTTCACATGCATATGTTAAAGACAAACAAAAAAATGTATATAATTCTTAAAAGAGTACTCCGCACCCCTATACATCTTATCCCCTATCCAAAGGATAGGGGATAAGATGTCAGATCACCGGGGTCCCGCTGCTGGGGGCCCCCAGAATCTCGGCTGCCACACCCACCTGTACGGCTTCCACCTCACACCGGCAATGCTGGAGGCTTCGGAGCCCGACCACAATGGCGGACGAGTGTGACGTCACGACTCTGCCCTGTGTGACATCACGCCCCGCCCCCTCAATGCAAGTCTATGGGAGGGGGCGTGACAGACAGGTGGGTGTGGAAGCCAAGATCCCGGGGGCCCCCAGCAGCGGGACCCCGGCAATCTGACATCTTATCCCCTATCCTTTGGATAGGGGATAAGATGTCTAGGGGTGCGGAGTACCCCTTTAATATAAATATTGTAATATTTTTACAGGAGCTCCCCTTAAACAAACAAAAAAATAACTATGTTTCCTGCATGGGTCTTTCAGAAGTCAAAATAATTTCCCACTGTAAGACGTAATGATAAAATTGCAAAAATGATTATACTCAGAGCATCACATAAAGCTTCCAACGCTATTCCAATCTACCCCTCTGGCTATCCACATGACCATTAGTATGTGTACTCTGACAGGGATTGGCTGCAGTGATGACATGGGTGTATGTGCATGGCATTACTGTAGCATTACGGTAAACAAAACCATGTAGGGAGGACTGGAATGAGAGCACTAGAGGCAGTGAGGGATCATACTGGTTGTATAGTTTTTTGTTATATTGGGTCCCTTTCTTTAATAACTTTAAAAACCTTTTAAATATAATTGCTTAAGTATTTTGTAGAATAGAAAATTATGCCCAAAGTAAGTTGGATAACAAGTTAAATAAAACATTAAAAAGTAATATAAATCTCAACATGCATCTTGTACTTTTAAACTTCAGTTCTATGCCCCTTAGAGAGAGAAATTCAGATTTCTCGAGTACATTGCTATAATTTCAGAGAAAGTAATGTAATTAATCTAGCTGAGTCTATTATGCAGAACAGGTCAATTAAATCTGCATGAAAATATTGTTTCTGCTGTTAAATAATAAAAGTATAAACCATTTTATTCTGCTCTTTAATTCAACTGAAAAATACAGCTGATGGGAACATTATTTATGTATAAAATTATGTATTGAAACCGGAAAACAAACAGGACCTCTTTGAGTCAACAAAGCTAAATCTACATATATTTGATACCATGTGTTTTCTTCCTATTCAGGAAGTTCTGCTTATAGACATTTTTTTTAAAGAAAATTTTATGTCATATTGGTATTTGCGTCAGTATAGACTACTTCCCTCCCGAGCGTTTATTTTTTTTTTTATTTTTTTTATTTTTTTAACTTTAATTTACTTCCTTTTCCTTTTTTAATATCCACAGCATTTCTACTTTTCTGTTCAAGGGGTTATCTAGGAATTTAAAAACAGAGCTAATTTCTTTCAAAAACTGCTCTACATCTGTCCCCAGGTTGTTTGTGGTATTTCAACTTGACTCCATTCACTTAAATGGAACTGAGCTGCAGAACCACACTGTACCTGGAGACAGACGGGGAGCAGTTTTTGAAAGAAGCTCTGTTTTTCTATTCCTGGATAACCCCTCAATTGAGGGTTTATATTTTGTGAAACAAGTCTTACTTTTTAATGAAACCCTTTATTTTACCATATAATGTATTGCCAAACAGAAATATATGTTTGAAGAGGTAAAGTGGAAATAAACAACCCTTTTAAAACCAAAAACTGCTTTGCATCATCACCATATCCTAACTTCTCTAACATTTTTGATTTTCTGTCTGCAAAGCTGTGTAAGGTTTTTTTTGCAAGGTAAGCTGAAGTTAATCTTAAAGGGGTTGTCCAGCTTTATAAAGGTAATTTAATTTGGCTATTTTCTATTTTAAGGCAATAATGGACTGTGCCCTTGAGGCGTAATAGTTTAGATTTTAAATTTTTTTTAAATTGGGATTTTTTTTTTTTGAAAATGTTTATTTATTTAATTCACTTAGGGGTTTGATCACAGCTTACTTATATATTGTGTATTTCATTACCCCTGTCTCTATAACAAGCTTGATTTTGCAGGACAAGTTATACTTTCTAATTAAACCATTTTGGAGTACATCTAAATTATGTTTAACTTTTAATACTTTTTTTGTTGGGAGGTAATAGAAAAAATGCTGTGGTAAAAATGGTAAACATGACAGTATAGCTGGATCCTCTAGGCCAGTACAACAACAGCAATACCAAATGAAAATAGTTATTTTCAAGTTTTACTACTTTGGCACTATAGAAACCTTTTTTTTTTTTATTGAAAACCCACAACATTCTTATAACCCTTTTAGTTTTCTAGTGACAGAGTTGTGTGGGGCTTGTTTTTTGCTTTTTGCTTTTTTTCAGCGTTCATGGTATGGGATAAATAATAAGATAGTTTTAAAGTTTGAGTTTAACCAAATATTATTTTTTTAAAAAATAATAATACTTTTGTTAGGAGAAAACACATTGGCATCTTCTCCTACAAGGTCGTACACATAGAATCCTCTGATTGTTTGTGTAATAGATTGCACTACAATTGGCTGCCATAAAAACCCCATCAGAACCCTATGATCATGTAGTAGATGTGCCAATGAAGTGAAAATACCTTGGAAACCACTTAGATGCCACAATCTCAATTTGAATGTGACAAAAAAAGAGGTGTCTACCTTTCTGGTATTAAGAGCAGGACAGGAACTGATACTGCAATACCTAGCACAGGAGTAAAGATCCATGCTGGTCTATTCTCCAGCCCTTTAAAGTCATATGGGAAGGAAAAAAAAGCCCTTTGATGGCCGCCATAACAAGGTGTTTTGATCATTGAAGGGTTAAATCCTATATCAATTGCTATTACCTAAATATTCTAGCAATGAGTCAATTTACACAGTTCTTATACAATTGTTTTCTTTATAGAGCCCGTATATATATCAGAACAATGAAACAATGCCTCACCAATAGTGCATGATATACCCTACAGACTAATATCTAGCAGAGCCTTAAAGATACTACATTTCATTTTAATATGTGTCTTTTATTTATTGCATGTGATGGGGTATTGAACTACCACAAGTTTTCTTTTTTCAGTTTCTGTATCCAGGAAACATAAAAAACAGAGAAAGACAACTGACTCAGACAGACAATGCAGCACGACAGAAATTGATTTAATGAATCACTCCTAATTGCCCCGTTTCTATGTCACAGCTATTCCATCTTCACATTTTGTCTTTTTGTCTTTGTACTATTTCAGCTCAGACATTTATTGGCCCTTTTATATTCGTGTCTTAACGGTTACCAAGTCACTGGATGTGCAACATAATAGAACAACTTATCAGTATGAAAGGTCCAAAGACTTTGACACAGATACATAATGTATGGTGTACAACAACTGATGATATATATATATATATATATATATATATATATATATATATAACTATATATGTATATATATATATATATATATATATATATATATATATATATATATACATATATATATATGCTGATGACCTAAATAAAGACCACAACCTTTTTGAAATTGGGAGTCTGCATACTTTTTGCTGTGACCTATACCATTTGGATGTTCTATATTTGGACTAGTTATCCGGATGGTCACGGGCATAAGAGCAGGGACTAGTGCTGTCTTCCCTCCTTGACGTATATATATATATATATATATATATATATATATATATATATACAGCTTGAAAACGGTGGCAAGAGGCTGCTGAAACGTAGCGCATTTGTAACACTGGATATGGAATAAAATCACCATCTATTTTTGAAAGAATCGTTTTGGTGTGCTGTGGAATCATTGGATTACTATATATATATAAGTGCCTCACTATTTCATAGTTTCACATTTGTATCTATTACACCATAGCTGTATAGCTCTCCATGTTTTAACTGCATATTCATGTTTCATCTATATCTTTGTGCTGGCAGTGTGCTGCTGCATTCTTCTGTTGCTATATATATATATACAGTTATATCCTTAGACTGTATTGTTATGTTATGTTGTTATTTTTTCTGCTATCAATATATATATATATATATATATATATATATATTTTATATATATATATATATATATATATATATATATATATACATTTATATATATATATATATATATATATATATTTTTTTTTTTATAAAGTATTGATAAAGTATTATGACCCTTTACTTATAACTTAGTTGAAATATCTTTAGCAGTGATTACAGCCTATAGTCTTCTTGGGTATGAAGCCACAAGGTTGGTTTTGCACACCAGGTTGCATAGGCACCATCAGTAGAAGCCATTTTCAGGTCTCTCCAGAGATGCTGATTAGGCTATAGCTGTGCTACTCAATCACATTTTTTCACATAGGCTTTTTTCTTATAATAAATAAATTATCACTTCAAACTTCATTATTATATTTATGTAACATTAATATTTCTTTGATGATGTGATCAAAATAACAAAGGGCAAGTATTTTTCCACAGTATATATACTGTACACATGTATTTCTTTTTTTATAAACATGCTATTAACCCAAATTCTTACTTCATAAGCTACTGCTTTGCTAATTTTTATTGTGATTAGTTTTTTTTTAAATAGATCAATAGTTTATTTTTTTACCATTTTGCAAGAAAAAAAAGTTAACCTACATATTAAGGTAAATAGTAAAAAAAAAGAGAAGAGGATCAGCTCTCCCAACGCAGACCCACTGCAACACGGACAAGTGCGGATTGACCAATGTGTAATCAGGAAGGATGAAGTCCAGTGCAGCTTTTCAAACAGAAATGCGGTTTATTTCACGCAAGCAGAACACAGGACAAGCATAGAGGTGACGCATTTCGGCCGGTGGCACCTGGCCTTACTCATACGGGTGACCCACTGCAAGTTACACTGCCATTCATTTGAACTGACACTTTTGCGGATTGTCTCTGGACCTACACAAATTAATGGTAGCATAACTTGCAGCGAGTTGCCCACAGTGGGAAACCCCCTACTAGTTACTAGCGTATGAAGGCACCCTTAATGTGTTTTTATTTTATTATATTCATTTGAAATTGCAATAAAATATAACATTTGTCATATTGAGCATATACCTTTTTTGAGTTTTTCATAACAGAACAATATCTGTTTTTGTGATGTGATAAGCCCATTAAACCCTAGGTGGCTACCTATATGTCATTTTACATTAAGGAAACTTAGGCCAGGCTACTGCTTTTAATGTTAGTAACTGTATGTGCATCATCAAGATGTACACATAGTTGAAAGTATGTTGGCAGTAGTGACTTTGGTGGAGGCAGCATCTCTGAAGTGAAGACATGTACACAGAGAGTACAGAAAAGAGTGGCGGGGGAGAGGTGTAAAAGGTAGGTATTGTGTTTTTAAAGGGGCAGTGTGGAGGCCTAACTGTGTGGAAATACAGAGGAGACTAATTATTATGTGGGAGCACATGGGGGGGGGGGCTATATACTATATGGGAACACAGAGGTACCTTTCTAATGTGGGCATATTTACTAAGTATTCAGGATCTGGTCAATAACAGTAGGATGGTAATATGTATGGTGTCAGAATTATAGTCATCTGAAAAAAATGAAAAAAAATCTGAAACAATTAAAAATATCAAACAATGTATGTAACTTTTATAAATTGCTTAAAATATGGAAAACTGTGCAATTCATACTATCTGGACCTGACATCTTAACTTATTTTGTATAGTAATTTTAACATTGCAATGCATAAAACAAAAAACAGGTATTCATGTAAAAATATACAGTTTATTGTGATGTAATAAAAATCAATAAAATAAAGTTCAGTGCAGTGCAAATAAGCTGAATATGTAACAATAAAGATTAATCCATACCAAAATTAAACACAATATGGCAGATTAACTCACTATATCACCATAGCAACCGAGTAACACATGAAACTAATACTAGATGGTAGCTTACTGAAATATATATGGACACAGAAACAACACAAATATATCAAATAAATAGGCATTTAGAATTACTGGATATTTTGTGAGAATACTATAACCAATCTAACAATACTTATGTAATATAATCCAAGAGGTAATTACTCAACCAGTTATTGGCCTCACAATTTGGCTATAGTGCATCAACTCTAAACTAGGGACACCCTGTCATTGTGTCTGCATGGATTACTCAATAGAGCTATTGTATCTATAAGGAAATCTAGAATACTGGACACTATTTTAGATTAGGATCATCCAGTAATAAAACTGGACATTTACCCAGGGATGAAATTGGACATGTACTGGCAAGTAAATGGTTAATAAACTTAGGCAAAAAGATACATCCTCGGCAGATGTTATATGGTACCTTGGTGCATAGGCAAAGACATGCAAAGGACATTTTCTGCATATTATACACAAATAAAAAAAATGGAAATTTAATTTGCTAAACTAGCTATTATGTTAAAACCAGTGTATTTCTGTATATATTTTCATATAAAGTACTAGTTTTGATGGGGCCAGGGACCAGGTCTTAAATTTCCCCTGGGGTCCACCACAGGAATAACTGTAGCCTGGGCTGAACCTTACATTACACTGCAATTTAAGCACAGAGAATTGTCCCAGACATTACAAGGGACTATTCTTACACACCAAATTTTTTTTTCTTTAAAACAGTTTCATTGTCTATAGCATGGTTGAAAAATGTATAAATGAAAAAAGAGAACCATATCTTACATTCCCGCTTTACTGTTGGTATAACAGAGCTCTGGTCCCTGCTGTCCGACACTTTGGGGTTTGGGGGCATGATGTGCCGACTGCGTGGGTGTGTAACATCTTTTCATCAAACTTGAAAGCCCTAGACACATAGGAGGAGATTTATTAAAACATGTCTAGAGGAAAAGTTGCAGAGTTGCTCAAAGCAACCAATCAGATAACCTCTTTCATTTTCAACAAGGCCTCTACAAAATGAAAGAAGCGATCTGATTGATTGCTATGGGCAACTCAGCAACTTTTCCTCTGGACAGGTTTTGATAAATCTCCCCCATAGGGACTGGAGCTCTTTTATAACATCAGTGGCGAGGGAGGGAAGAAGGTAAGAGACAGTTCTTTTTATTTACCCCTTTCCTGACTTGATCTAAAAAAATATCTTTGACCAGACAACCCCTTTAAATCATAATTGGCAAATATGTATAATATGAACCTAGCCATTTTCTATGCCAACATACTATAGGGGAGATGTATAAAACCTGTGTAGAGGAAAAGTTGACCAGTTGCCCATAGCAACCAGATTGTTACTTTCAATTTGAAAAGGTCTCTGAAAAACAAAAAAAGCTATCTGATTGGTTGCTATTGGCAACTGGTCAATTTTTCCTCTGCACGGGTTTTGCTCAATCCTCCCTTAATATTGTCTATTAGCTTTCAGATTAGAGGTCTTTACATGTTTTGTTTGACAGACTGAAGGTCAGCCTTGGGCAATCCGCCAGGATGTCTGATTAAAAATCTAAACACAAGCAAAAGAATTACAGCAACACACTGCTAGCACAAAACTATATATGAAATATATGAACTATGATATGCTATATTGCTATAGTGACAAATTGAGGTTCTTAGCTTACCTTTTGGCCAAATAGCATGTACCATCCCACCCCCATAAGGTGACCTCATTGGGACAGACCCTACACTATAAATATGCATCTGAGCATTCAGTTTCCAGACTTGTAAGGTCTGAAACATCCAGCACCTTATAAAATGGGTGGGGTGCACAAGCTTCCGTGTTCGGATGCCGCAGCTGCCGGACCGGAGATTGCAGGGGTGCCCAGGGGCGACCCCTGCGATCTAACATCCTATCCCCTATCCTTTGGATAGGGGATAGGATGTTTGCAGCGGAGTATCCCTTTAAACTGATAACTGAAAAAAGCATACGTTTTTACATTTAATGGGGCCTGTGAATGGGCCTTTCTCTGCATGACATATATCAATCATTAATAACTGAGAATTCAAGAATATAGAGCAGTTTCACACTTTCAAAGATGTAAAGCTTCAGTTTCTCTCCATTCAGACTTTGATGCAGTATAAGTATGCTTTTGTTTTCCTTGTTCTAAAGACAAATCTACAGTACTTTTATTGCTGTTCCTTTTTGATCCATAGAAATACATATCATTCAGAATCCATTCTGATGAAAGTCACGGAACATGAAAGATTTAGCTATGGCTCCACAACTTGTGTCTCTTTCATGTTTTAGATGCTTTATGTTTATATAATGTCCATGCTATTTGTTACTTTTGTCACATATTGATCTTATGCAGCTAAACTGGCATAATGAGAAGTTAACATTTGCTGGCCCCTGTTGCTTAGACTTTAAGATCAGTTGTGCACTCGTGTTTCCCTTTATCCATTTTTGGAATTACATTGATGAATATTTGAGTAGCTGAGGCACCAGCGAAGAAATCAATAAAATTGAACCTTGCAAATGTGTCCTGCAAAGGTTTTCTTTAAGTGTGTTGTGACTTAGAGATTTATTCTGTGTGTTCTTTCTATTTCATTTAAATGTCAGATCAGTATGCATTAGATTGGCTTTTTGTTGCCTTCAGCAAGAAAGCTATCCTATTTGTTTGCTTAGCTTTACTGTACATGCTTAAAAACAATGCAGCTTCCAAAAATAAACGTTACATTTCTAGATCTGCATTCAATCACTCAAGTAGAAAACAATAATGCATTATATTTTTTGCCAGCAAGTCCATTTTGGCTACATATTTGCCCTGACTGAAAACCATGATTCTCATCTGCATTTAATTAAGACCAATTCAGAGACCCCTGGTAGAATGAAACTCTTAATGTGCGATGAATAGTAGCTACCAACAATATTGTAAATATTACAATGTGGATGAAAAGTGGATCTTTCATATTTTTAGACAATACAACATATTTTTTATGAAAATTTTAATTTTTTTTTGTTTGTTAGAAAGAAATACCTATATAAATTACCTCCTTAACCCCTTAAGGACCCAGCCATTTTACACCTTAGGACACGGCCATTTTTTTGCACATCTGACCACCGTCACTTTAAACATTAATAACTCTGGAATGCTTTTACTTATCATTCTGATTCTGAGAACGTTTTTTCGTGACATATTCTACTTTAACATAGTGGTAAAATGTTGTCGATACTTGCATCCTTTCTTGGTGAAAAATCACAAAATTTGTTGAAAAATTTGAAAATTTTGCATTTTTCTAACTTTGAAGCTCTCTGCTTGTAAGGAAAATGGATATTCCAAATAATTTTGTTTTATATTCACATATACAATATGTCTACTTTATGTTTGCATCATAAAATTGACGTGTTTTTACTTTTGGAAGACACCAGAGGGCTTCAAAGTTCAGCAGCAATTTTCCAATTTTTCACAAAATTTTTCACAATTTTTCAGGGACCAGTTCAGGTTTGAAGTGGATTGAAGAGTCTTCATCTTAGAAATACCCCACAAATGACCTCATTATAAAAACTGCACCCCCCCAAAGTATTCAAAATGAAATTCAGTAAGTGTTTTAACCCTTTAGGTGTTTCACAGGAATAGCAGAAAAGTGAAGGAGAAAATTCACAATCTTCATTTTTTACACTCGCATGTTCTTGTAGACCCAATTTTTGAATATTTACAAGGGGTAAAAGGAGAAAATGTATACTTATATTTGTAGCCCAATTTCTCTCGAGTAAGCACATACCTCATATGTCTATGTAAAGTGTTCGGCGGGCGCAGTAGAGGGCTCAGAAGCGAAGGAGCGACAAGGGGATTTTGGAGAGTATGTTTTTCTGAAATGGTTTTTGGGGGGCATGTTGCATTTAGGAAGCCCCTACGGTGCCAGAACAGCAAAAAAAAAAAAAAAGCATACCATTTTGGAAACTAGACCCCTTGAGGAACGTAACAAGGAATAAAGTGAGCCTTAATACCCCACAGGTGTTTCACGACTTTTGCATATGTAAAAAAAAAAAAAAAAATCACTAAAATGTGTGTTTCCCCCCAAATTTCACATTTTTGCAAAGGTTAATAGCATAAAATACCCCCCAAAATTTGTAACCCCATCTCTTCTGAGTATGGAGGTACCCCATTAGTTGACCTAAAGAGCACTATGGGCGAACTACAATGCTCAGAAGAGAAGGAGTCATATTTGGCTTTTTGAGAGAAAATTTTGCTTGGGGGCATGTCGCATTTAGGAAGACCCTATGGGGCCAGGACAGCAAAAAATACCCACATGGCATACCATTTTGGAAACTAGACCCCTTGAGGAACGTAACAAGGAATAAAGTGAGCCTTAATACCCCACAGGGGTTTCACGACTTTTGCATACGTAAAAAAAGAACAAATCACTAAAATGTGTGTTTCCCCCCCAAATTTCACATTTTTGCAAGTGTTAATAGCAGAAAATACCCCCCAAAATTTGTAACCCCATCTCTTCTGAGTATGGAGGTACCCCATAAGTTGACCTGAAGTGCACTACGGGCGAACTACAATGCTCAGAAAAGAAGGAGTCATATTTGGCTTTTAAGAAGCCCCTATGGTGCCAGGACAGCAAAATAACCCCAACATGGCATACCATTTTGGAAACTAGACCCCTTGAGGAACGTAACAAGGGGTACAGTGAGCATTTACTCCCCACTGGTGTCTGTCAGATCTTAGGAACATTGGGCTGTACGAAATTTTTAATTTGCACAGCCCACTGTTCCAAAGATCTGTCAGACACTAGTGGGTGGTAAATTCTTACTGCACCCCTCATTACATTCCGTGAGGGGTGTAGTTTCCAAAATGGGGTCACATGTGTTTTTTTTTTTTTTTTTGCGTTTGTCAAAACCGCTGTAACAATCAGCCACCCCTGTGCAAATCACCTCAAATGTACATGGCGCATTCTCCGTTCTGGGCCTTGTTGTGCGCCCCCAGAGCACTTTGTGCCCACACATGGGGTATCTCCGTAGTCGGGAGAAATTGCATTACACATTTTGGGGGGCTTTTTTCCCTTCTACCTCTTGTCAAAATGAAAAGTATAGGGCAACACCAGCATGTTAGTGTAAAAAATTAATTTTTTTACACTAACATGCTAGTGTAGACCCCAACTTCACCTTTTCATAAGGGGTTAAAGGAGAAAAAGCCCCCCAAAATTTGTTAGGCAATTTCTATCGAGTACGGCGATACCCCATATGTGACCCTAAACTGTTGCCTTGAAATATGACAGGGCTCCAAAGTGAGAGCGCCATGCGCATTTGAGGCCTGAATTAGGGATTTGCATAGGGGTGGACGTAGGGGTATTCTATGCCAGTGATTCCCAAACAGGGTGCCTCCAGCTGTTGCAAAACTCCCAGCATGCTTGGACAGTCAACGGCTGTCCGGCAATACTGGGAGTTGTTGTTTTGCAACAGCTGTAGGCTCCATTTTGGAAACAGTGGCGTACCAGACGTTTTTCATTTTTATTGGGGAGGGGAGGGGGGTTGTGTAGGGGTTTGTGTATATGTAGTGTTTTTTACTTTTTATTTTATTTTGTGTTAGTGTAGTGTAGTGTTTTTAGGGTACAGTCATATGGGCGGGGGGTTACAGCGAGTTTCCCGCTGCGAGTTTGAGCTGCCGCACAAAATTAGCTGCATTGCAAACTTGCAGCGTGATACTCACTGTAAGCCCCCTGCCCATGTGAATGTACCCTGTACATTCACAGAGGGGGGGGGGGACCTCCAGCTGTTGCAAAACTACAACTCCCAGCATGCACAGTCTATCAGTGCATGCTGGTAGTTTTAATTTGCAACAGCTGGAGGCACACGGGTTGGGAAACACTGAGTTAGGAAACAGACAATGTTTCCCAAGCAGTGTGCCTCCAGTTGTAGCTAAACCACTACTCCCAAACATTCTCAGGCATGCTGGAAGTAGTAGTTTGGCAACATCTTTAGAGCCAGATGTTGCCGAACTGCAACTCTCAGCATGCTTGGAGTTGTAGTTTTGCAACATCTGGAGGACTACAGTTTGCAGACCACTAATACACTGGTTCCCAATCTGTGCCCTTCCAGATGTTGCAAAACTACAACTCCCAGTATGCCAAAACTGTCCAGGCATGCTGGGAGTTGTAGTTCTGCAACATCTGAAGGGCCAGATGTTACAGAACTACAACTCCCAGCATGCCTGGACAGTAAGGGCATGCTGAGGATGTGTAGTTTTGCAACATCTGGAAGGGCACAGTGGTCTCCAAACTGTGGACCTCCAGATGTTGCAAAACTGCAACTCCCAGCATGCCCGGATGCCAAGGGCTGTCTGGGCATGCTGGGGGTTGTAGTATACAGGGTCCCATTACAGCAATGCATGTCGCTTTACGGCTACGTGCATTGCTGTAAATTACCCGACCGTGGCTGAAGAGGAACTCACCTGTAGCTGCCGCCGTCTTCATCGCTGGGATCCGGGTCTTTAGGGACAAGGTAAGTACCGGGGCCAGGCCCCAGCACTCCCCCGTCCCCCGCCGCGTCCTCCGGTCTTCCTCCCGTCCTCTCCGGACTTCCAGGGGCCAGGCAGGGTGGTCGGAAGTAACGCCCCCCCCCCCTGCAATTGGTCGGTTAGCTAACTGACGCATCGCAGGGGATAGGAGGAGGTGGCAGGCTTGCCACCTCGCTCCTAGCCTTCAGCATGGTCCTGGCTGTCTGTGACAACCGGGATCATGCAAAATTACCGGGAGGTCGGGTCCCAGAGACCCGATCAGCCCGGTATCACCGCAGATCACAGGGACGATTTTCCTTGCGATTTGCGACGATCGCCGACATGGGGGGCCTACATGACCCCCCTCAACGTTTGCCCTGGATGCCTGCTGAAGCATTTCAGCAGGCATCCGCTTCCGATCCCGCCCAGCATGCGGCAAGGACCGGAATTGTCCCTGACATACGCGTACGTCAAGGGTCCTTAAGGGGTTAAACTGCAAACACAGACAATCGACTAAAGTTTAGAAGATGTCCTAAAGAAAACCATGGCCAGGTGTATTGTTTGGTTCTAAACACAACATTGTGAAGCAATTTTTCATTCAGATTATTTTTTTTGCTACATTTATAAGCAGATTCAATATGAATTTGAAAAGTAAAGAAAAAAACTTTTGTTCCTAATGGACTAGCTTTTGGCTTTAAATAAAAAAAAAAGTGAATTAAAAGCTGTGATCAAATACCCAACAAAATATATGTGAAATCTCCTTACAGATCATCAAGATTTAGCAAGCAGGGGAAGATTGGGGGATCAGACATGTGCAAACAGGATCTATGAGGAACCAGGGCTAGTGTACTGGTCCTTTCTAGTGTTGGGCGACAATTCTGTGTACTGTGTCTGCTGTGCTTCCTGGTCTTCCTGCCCTGGTGTGTCTTCTGTTGCTTTCACTTTGTCCACTAGGGGCCATGCGCGA
Source organism: Hyla sarda (assembly GCF_029499605.1). NCBI lineage: Eukaryota > Metazoa > Chordata > Amphibia > Anura > Hylidae > Hyla > Hyla sarda. Next base: position 108,835,449 of record NC_079193.1, on the reverse strand, counting down.
GCACTGGCTGAATTTTATAAGTCTAGCCTGCATTCCCTAATGCAGTGTTTCCCAACCTTTTTTGGCTCGGGGCAGCCTCAGAATTTTTTTTTTCGCGGGGCACCCCTACTGAAGTTGATGAGCAAAAAAAAAAGAGGAAAAAGCCGCAATGCACAATATCTATTTATCTATGGGTATGTAGATAACAGTGCTGCTTTATACAGCAACTCACAAATTACATCTTTTCTAATCAGTGTTGTTCCCTTTTTCTTCTCCATCTGGTCCGGGCCATCATGGCGATTTCTTCGTTAAACCAGCTAAACAAACATATTAGGCTCTGCACTTTTCTAGAATCAGCCTCCAGATTCCCTTTTTACAAGTGAAGAGGAAAACAGAGTGTATAGGTGTAAAGGGGTGACAGAGGGGTGTAGAAAGGTTTACATGGGTGACAGGTGTGTAGAGGAGTGTACATGGGTAATGGGGGGTGTAGGGGTTAACAGAGGGGTGTAGGGGGTGACAGAGGGGTGTACATGGGTGACAGAGGGTGTTGGGGGTGTACAGGAATGTACATGGGTGACAGAGTGGTGTAGAGGAGTGTACATGGGTGACAGAGGAGTGTACATTGGTGACAGGGGTGTAGAGGAGTGAACATGGGTGGCAGAGGGTTGTAAATGAGTGTACATGGGTGACAGAGGAGTGTAGAGGAGTGTATATAGGTGACAGAGGGGTGTAGAAGAGTGTACATGGGTGACTGGGCGTAGGGGGTGACAGAGGTGAAGGGGGTGATAGAGGGATGTACATGGGTGACAGAGTGGTGTTGGGGGTGTAGAAGAGTGTACATGGGTGACAGAGGGGTATAAATGGGTAACAGAGGGTTGTACATGAGTGACAGAGTGGTGTAGAGGGGTGTACATAGGTGACAGAGGGGTGTACATGGGTGACAGATGGGTGTAGAAGAGTGTACATTGGTGACATAGGGGTGTACAGGAGTGTACTTGGGTGACAGAGGGGTGTAGAGGAGTGCACATGGGTGACAGAGGAGTGAACATAGGTGACAGAGGAGTGTAGAGGGGTGTACATGGGTGACAGATGGGTGCAGAAGAGTGTACATGGGTGACGGAGGGGTGTACATGGGTGATAGATGGGTGTACATGAGTGAAAGAGGGGTGTAGACGAGTGTACATGGGCGACAGGGGGGGTAGGGGGTGACAGAGGGGTGTAGGTGGTGATAGAGGGGGGTACATGGGTGAGAGAGGGATGTAAAGTAGTGTACATGGGTGATAGAAAGGTGTACATGGGTGAGAGAGGAGTATACATGGGTGGCAGAGGGGTGTAAAGGAGCGAACATGGGTGAAAGAGGAGTGTACATGGGTGACAGAGGGGTGTACATGGGTGGCAGAGGAGTGTAGAGAAGTGTACATTGGTAACAGAGGGGTGTACATGAGTGACAGAGTGATGTAGAGGGGTGTATATTGGTGACAGAGGGGTGTACAGTGGTGACAGAGGTAGTAAAGGAGTGTACATGGGTGACAGAGGGGTGAAGAGGAGTGTACATTGGCGACAGGGGGGGGATAGGGGGTGACAGAGGGGTGTAGGTGGTGATAGAGGGGTGTAGAGGAGGGAACATGGGTGGCAGAGGAGTGATAGATGAGTGTACATGAGTGAAAGAGGGGTGTAGACGAGTGTACATGGGCGACAGGGGGGTATAGGGGGTGACAGAGGGGTGTAGGTGGTGATAGAGGGGTGTACATGGGTGAGAGGGGGATGTAAAGTAGTGTACATGGGTGATAGATGGGTGTACATGGGTGAGAAAGGGGTATACATGGGTGACAGAGGGGTGTAAAGGAGCGCATATGGGTGAAAGAGGAGTGTAAAGGAGTGTACATTGGTGACAGAGGGGTGTACATGGGTGGCAGAGGAGTGTAGAGAAGTGTACATTGGTAACAGAGGGGTGTACATGAGTGACAGAGTGGTGTAGAGGGGTGTATATTGGTGACAGAGGGGTGTACAGTGGTGACAGAGGGTGCAAAAGAGTGTACATGGATGACAGAGGGGTGTAGAGGAGTGAACATGGGTGGCAGAGGAGTGTAGAGTAGTGTACATTGGTGACAGTGGGGTGTAGGGGGTGATAGAGGGGTGTACATACATCACAGGGGTGTTAGGGTGTACAGGAATGTACTTGGGTGACAGAGGGGTGTAGAGGAGTGTACATGGGTGACAGAGGAGTGTACATGGGTGACAGAGGAGTATAGAGGCGTGTACATGGGTGACAGATGGTGCAGAAGAGTGTACATGGGTGACGGAGGGGTGTACATGGGTGATAGATGGGTGTACATGAGTGAAAGAGGGGTGTAGATGAGTGTACATGGGCGACAGGAGGGGTAGGTGGTGACAGAGGGGTGTAGGTGGTGATAGAGGGGTGTACGTGGGTGAGAGAGGGATGTAAAGGAGTGTACATGGGTGATAGATGGGTGTACATGGGTTAGAGAGGGGTGTAGAGGAGTGTACATGGGTGGCAGAGGGGTGTAAAGGAGCATACATGGGTGAAAGAGGAGTGTAAAGGAGTGTACACGGGTGACAGAGAGGTTTACATGGGTGGCAGAGGAGTGTAGAGAAGTGTACATGGGTAACAGAGGAGTGTACATGAGTGACAGAACGGTCTAGAGGGGTGTACATTGGTGACAGAGGGGTGTACATTGGTGACAGAGGGTGTAAAGGAGTGTACATGGGTGACAGAGGGGTGTAGAGGAGTGTACATTGGTGAGAGAGGGGTGTAGAAGAGTGAACATGGGTGGCAGAGGGGTGTAAATGAGTGTACATGGGTGACAGAGGAGGGGGATTAGGGGGTGATAGAGGGGTGTACATAGGTAACAGGGGTGTTAGGGTGTAAAGGAGTGTACATTGGTGTACATTGGTGACAGATGGGTGCAGAAGAGTGTACATGGCTGAAAGGGGTGTACATGGGTGATAGATGGGTGTACATGGGTGAAAGGGTGGCGTAGGGGGGGACAGAGGGGTGTAGGGGGTTATAGAGGGGTGTAAATGAGTGTACATGGGTGAGAGGGGTGTAGAGGAGTGTACATGGTTGACAGAGGAGTGTACTTGAGTGTCAGAGGAGTGTACATGAGTGACAGAGGGGTGTAGAAGAGTGTACATGGGTGACAGAGGGGTGTAAAGGAGTGTACATGGGTGAAAGATGAGTGTAAAGGAGTGTACATGGGTGACAGATGGGTGTAGAAGAGTGTAAATGGGTGGCAGAGGGGTGTACACGGGTGACAGAGGGGTGTAGAGGAGTGTACATTGGTGACAGAGGGGTGTAGAGGAGTGAACATGGGTGGCAGAGGGGTGTAGAGGAGTGTACATGCGGGAGAGAGGGGTGGACATGGGTGACAGAGCAGTGTAGAAGAGTGTATATGGGTGACAGGGGGCGTAGGGGTGACAGAAGGGTGTAGGGGGTGATAGTGGGGTGTACATAGGTGACAGAGGGGTGTTGGGGGTGTACAGGAGTGTACTTGGGTGGCAGAGGAGTGTACATGGGTGACAGATGGGTGCAGAAAAGTGTATATGGGTGACAGAGGGGTGTACATGGGTGACAGATGGGTTCAGAAAAGTGTACATGGGTGCAAGAGGGGGGTACATGGGTGTTCATGGGTGACAGAGGGGTATAGACAAGTGTACATGGGTGACAGTGGGCGTAGGGAGCGATAGAGGGGTGTACACGGGTGAGAGAGGGGTGTAAATGAGTGTACATGGGTGATAGATGGGTGTACATTGGTGACAGAGGAGTGTACATGGGTGACATAGGAGTGTAGAGGGGTGAGCAAGGGTGACAGAGGGGTGTACATGGTTTACAGAGGGGTGTAGATGAGTTAACATGGGTGACAGGGGGTGTAGGGGGGTCATAGAGGGGTGTGGAGGGTATAGAGGAGTGTAGGTGGGTGACAGAGGGTGGTAGAGGAGTGTACATAGGTAACAGAGGGGTGTGCATGGGTGACAGAGAAGTGTAGAATAGTGTACATGGGTGGCAGAGGGGTATACATGGGTGAAAGTGGGGTGTAGAAGAGTGTACATGGGTGACAGCGGGGTGTACATGGATGGCAGAGGGGTGTACATGGGTGGTAGAGGGGTGTAGAAGAGTGTACATGGGTGACAGCAGGGTGTACATGGGTGGCAGAGGGTGTAAATTGGTTACAGAGGGGTGTAGAACAGTGTACATGGGTGACAGGGGGGAGTGGGGGTTATAGAGGGGTGTACATTGGTGACAGAGGGGTGTTGGGGTGTAGAGGTGTGTATGTGGGTGACAAAGGGGTGTAGAGGAGTGTACATAGGTGACAGAGGAGTGTAGAGGGATGTACATGGGTGGCAGAGAGGTGTAGAGGAATGTACAGAGGGGTGACAGAGGGGTTTACATGGGTGACAGAGGAGTGTACACAGGTGGCAGAGGGGTGTGCATGGGTGACGGGGCATAGGGGACGACAGAGTGGCGTAGGGGGTGAAAGAGCGATGTTGGGTGTAAAGGAGTGTACATGGGTGACAGAGTGGTGTAGAGGAGTGTACATGGGTGACAGAGGGGTGTAGAGGCGTGTACATAGGTGACAGAGGAGTGTAGAGGGATGTACATGGGTGGCAGAGAGGTGTAGAGGAATGTACATGGGTGACAGAGGAGTGTAGAGGAGTTTACATGGGTGGCAGAGGGGTGTAGAGGAGTATACATGGGTGACAGGAATGTACATGGGTGACAGAGGGGTGTACATGGGTGATAAAGGGGTGCAGAGGAGTGTACATGGGTGACAGAGGAGTGTACATGGGTAACAGAGGGGTGTACATGGGTGACAGAGGAGTGTACATGGGTAACAGAGGGGTATACATGGGTGACAGAGGGGTGTACAGGAGTGTACATGGGTGACAGAAGAGTGTACATGGGTGACAGAGTGGTATACATGGGTGACAGAGGGGTGTAGAGGAGTGTACATGGGTGACAGAAGAGTGTACATGGGTGACAGAGGGGTATGGAGGCGTGTACATGGGTGACAGATGAGTGTAGAGGGGTGTACATCGGTGACAGATGGGTGCAGAAGAGTGCACATGGGTGACAGAGGGGTGTACATGGGTGTTAGATGGGTGTACATGTGTGAAAGAGGGGTGTAGACGAGTGTACAGGGGTGACAGGGGGGTAGGGGTGACAGAGGGGTGTAGGTGGTGATAGAGGGGTGTAAAGGAGTGTACATGGGTGATAGATTGGTGTATATGGGTGAGAGAGGAGTATAGAGGAGTGTACATGGGTGACAGAGAAGTGTACATGGGTGACAGCGGAGAGTACATGGGTGACATATGAGTGTAAAGGAGTGTACATGGGTGACAAAGGGGTGTACATGAGTGACAAAGGGGTGTAGAAGAGTGTACATGTGTGGCAGAGGGGTGTAAAGGCATGTACATGGTTGAAAGAGGAGTGTAAAGGAGTGTACATGGGTAACAGAGGGGTGTACATGGGTGACAGAAGGGTGTAGAGGAATGTACATGGGTGACAGATGGGTGTAGAGGAGTGTACATGGGTAACAGAGGTGTATACAAGGGTGACAGAGGGGTGTAGAAGGGTGTACATGGATGACTGATTGGTATACATGGGTGACAGAGGGGTGTACAGGCGTATACAGGGGTGACAGAGGAGTGTACATGGGTGGCAGAGGGGTGTAGTGGAAAGTACATGGGTGACAGAGGGGTATACATGGGTGACAGAGGGGTGCAGAGGAGTGTACATGGGTGACAGAGGAGTGTACATGGGTGACAGAGGAGTGTAGAGGAATGTGCATGGGTGACAGATGGGTGTAGACAGGGCCGGTTTAAGGCTTAGCGTGGCCCTTGGCAAAATCAAAAGAGGGGGCTCCAGAAGTCGTAATAGGGCACTAACCAGATTTGATCATTTTTGGTCACTTCAAATACCATAAAAAATATCTTAAAAGCAATTGAAAAGTCCCATCAAAACAAAAATGGTACAGATAAAAACTACAAATGAAAGCACAAAAAATGACCCTCATAGATCCCCATATACAGAAACATAAAAGAGTTATAGGATCAGAATAATACAATTTTATATTTTTGTATAGTTCCACCACATTAGGTTGGCAGTAAAGTTCCCCCCACATTAGGTTGGCAGTATAGTTCCCCCCACATTAGGTTGGCAGTATAGTTCCCCCACATTAGGTTGTAGTTTCCCCACATTAGGTTGACAGTATAGTTCCCCCACATTAGGTTGTAGTTCCCCCGCATTAGGTAGGCAGTATAGTTCCACCACATTAGGTTGGCAATATAGTTCCCCCCACATTAGGTTGGCAGTATAGTTCCCCCCACATTAGGTTGGCAGTATAGTTCCCCCCACATTAGATTGGCAGTATAGTTCCCCCACATTAGGTTGGAAGTATAGTTCCCCCACATTAGGTTGGCAGTATAGTTCCCCACATTAGGTTGTAGTTCCCCCACATTAGATTGGCAGTATAGTTCCCCCACATTAGGTTGGAAGTATAGTTCCCCCACATTAGATTGGCAGTATAGTTCCCCCACATTAGATTGTAGTCCCCCCACATTAGGTTGGCAGTATAGGGTTCCCCCACATTACATAGTTACATAGTTAGTATGGTTGAAAAAAGACATACGTCCATCAAGTTCAACCAGGGAATTGAAGGGAAGGGTGTAAGGGGATAAGGGGAAGGGATGTAGTTTTATAATTCTGCATAAGCATTAATGTTATTTTGTTCCAGGAATTTATCTAACCCTGTTTTAAAGTTATTAATTGTTCCTGCTGTGACCAGTTCCTGAGGGAGACTGTTCCATAAATTCACAGTTCTTATGGTAAAGAAGGCGTGTCACCCCTTTAGACTAAACCTTTTCTTCTCCTCGTCCTTTGGGGGGGTTTAACCTGGAACAGTTTTTCTCTATATTTTTTGTATGGGCCTTTTATATACTTATATACGTTTATCATATCCCCCCTTAAACGTCTCTTCTCAAGACTAAACATTTGTAACTCCTTTAATCGCTCCTCATAGCTAAGATGTTCCATGCCCCATATTAGTTTAGTCACACGTCTCTGCACCCTTTCCAGCTCCGCAGTGTCCCTTTTATGGACAGGCGACCAAAGCTGAACCAAAACTGAACAGCATATTCCAGGTGAGGCCGTACCAATGCTTTATGAAGGGGGAGTATTATGTCCCTGTCCCTCGAGTCCATGCCTCTTTTGATACATGACAATATCCTGCCGGCCTTGGAAGCAGCAGCCTGACATTGCATGCTATTCTGTAGTCTGTGATCTACAAGTACACCCAGATCCTTCTCTACCAGTGACTCTGACAGTTTAATCCCCCCTAAGACATACGACGCATGCAGGTTATTAGTACCCAGATGCGTAACTTTACATTTATCCACATTGAACCGCATTTGCCAAGTGGATGCCCAGACACTTAGTCTATCCAAGTCATCTTGTAACTTATACACATCCTCTATAGACTGTACTGTGCTACAAAGCTTGGTGTCATCTGCAAAGATAGAAACAGAGCTGTTAATACCATCCTCTATATCATTGATAAATAAATTAAACAACAGCGGGCCCAGTACTGAACCTTGGGGTACACCACTAAATTACCGGGGACCAATCAGAGTATGAATCATTGACCACCACTCTCTGGGTACGATCCATGAGCCAGTGTTCAATCCAGTTACAAACTAAAATTTCCAAGCCCAAAGACCTTAACTTACCTGTCAGACGTCTGAGAGGGACAGTATCAAATGCTTTGGCAAAATCCAGAAACACTATATCCACAGCCATTCCTCTGTCAAGGCTTCTACTCACCTCTTCATAAAAGCAAATTAGATTGGTTTGACAACTTCTATCCTTAGTAAACCCATGCTGGCTATCACTTATAATACAATTATCCCCTATGTATTCCTGTATGTAATCCCTTATAAGTCCTTCAAACAATTTACCCACAATGCACGTTAAACTTACCGGTCTATAGTTTCCTGGGGAAGACCTAGAGCCCTTCTTGAAGATGGTACCACATTCGCCTTGCGCCAGTCCCTTGGCACAATACCAGACACCAGAGAATCTCTAAATATCATGAACAAGGGTACAGATATTACTGAACTTACCTCTCTTGGGTGTAATCTATCCGGCCCTGGAGATTTGCTTACATTTACTTTACTTAACTTACCTTGTACCAAATCTACATTAAGCCAGTTCAGTACATTGCATGATGTGTTACCAGCACTGACCTGTCTGTCCAATGTCAGCTCCTCCTTCTTCTCTAGTATATACAGAACTAAAGATCCCATTCAGTAGCTCCGCCTTCTCTTTATCGCCTGTGACAACCTCCCCATTATCATTATTAAGGGGTCCTTCATGCTCTGTCCCTGTTTTTTTTGTATTTATGTATCTAAAAAAATATTTTGAATTTTTGCTGTTTTTATTACATTTTTACAGATTTCATTAAGCTCCTTGTACTGTTTAAATCTTATAGCTGACCCATCAGATTTGTATTTTTTGAAGCCTTTTATTTTTTTTGTTTATTGCTCTTTTAACATCATTTGCCAGCCATGTAGGATTTAGTTTTAATCGTTTATATTTGTTCCCCTTTGGTATATATTTATTTATTTATTTAGAGTTGATTTAAAGATGTCCCATTTACCTTCTGTATCAGTATTTAAGAACACCTCCCCCGAGTCTATGTCCTGTAGTGCAGCTCTCAGCCCAGGGAAGTTTGCCTTTTTAAAGTTATATGTTTTTGCCTTCCCTGTCTGTCTTTGTTTTCTACATTTTAAGTCAAAAGTAACTATATTGTGGTCGCTATTACCAAGGTTTTCCCGCACAGTTACATTACCAACCAGCTCTGCGTTGTTGGAAATGATCAAATCAACAAGGCATCACTTCTTGTTGGGTCCTCCACAAACTGGCCCATAAAATTATCCTGCAATAAATTTAGGAATTTTCTCCCCTTTGTAGTTAAAATCTCCCAGTATTACCACTGTACCTGCCCGGGCGGCCCTCTCTATTTGTTTATACAGCCGACCTTCTATCTCCTCAGTGATATTAGGGGGTCTGTAGATTACACCAAATACAATTTTTTCAGTATTTCCCTTCTTTTGTAATTCTACCCACAATGATTCCACAAAATCATCACACACTATGTCATCGTTCACACTGACTTTCATACCACTTCTAGCATACAGACAGACTCCACCACCTTTTCTGTTCATTCTATCCTTGCGAAACAATGCAAAACCCTGCAGATTAACAGCCCAGTCATGCGAGGAGTCCAGCCATGTCTCAGTGACCCCAACTATATCAATATGTTCCTCCAGTATCAAGGCCTCAAGCTCCCCCATTTTGTTTGCTTGGCTTGAACATACACTTTACATTTCCATTAAGTTTTACATATATAGTCTCACTAATGGGATTTTCTGAGTTATTGGGGTTAATGTTATTATTTGAGTTAAAAGGGCTAATTGTACTATTTGAGTTGTTGGGGCTAATGGGATTTTTTGAGTTATTGGGTCTAACGTTATTATTTAAGTTAAGGGGGCTAATGGGATTTTTTGCGTTATTGGGTCTAACGTTATCATTTAAGTTTTTGGGGCTAATGGTATTTTTTGAGTTGAGGTATTAGGTTGGCAGTATAGTTCCACCACATTATGTTGGCAGTAAAGTTCCCCCCACATTAGGTTGGCAGTATAGTTCCCCCCACATTAGGTTGGCAGTATAGTGTTCCCCCACATTAGGTTGGCAGTATAGTTCCCCCCCCCACGTTAGGTTGGTAGTATAGTTCCCCCACATTAGGTAGGGAGTATAGTTTCCCCACATTAGGTAGGGAGTATAGTTCCCCCACATTAAGTGCAGTATAGCTCCCCAACATTAGGTGCAGTATAGTTCCCCACATTAGGTGCAGTATAGCTCCCCACATTAGGTGCAGTTCAGTTCCCCCACATTAGGTGCAATTCAGTTCCCCCACATTAGGTGCAGTATACATTAGCTCCCCAACATTAGGTGCAGTATAGATCCCCACATTAGGTGCAGTATAGTTCCCCACATTAGGTTGGCAGTAAAGTTCCTCCACATTAGGTTCAGTATAGTATAGCCAGCAGGAGACGTCACTCATCATATTATGCACACAGCCCACAAGACCTGCCGCATCACCTTAGCCTGCCAAGCGCGGACAGGTAAGGAAATATGAAAAATAGAAAAAGCAGGAGAAGAGTCCGGGCCCGCCGCTGGTCACTGTTTTAAAGTGGCCGCTGCCAGGCTGCAGCGGGCTGCTGATCCACTACTGAGCAACCGGCAGGGGGCCCCCTGGGGGATGGGGGCCCTAGGCAATTGCCTGGTTTGCCTCGCCCTAACACCAGCCCTGGATGTAGAGGAGCGTACATGGGTAACAGAGGGGTATGCAAGGGTGACAGAGGGGTGTAGAAGAGTGTAAATGATGACAGGGCGTAGGGGTGACAGATGGGTGTAGAGGGGTGTACATGGGGGGCAGAGGGATGGACAGGGGTGACGAAGGGACAGAGGGGTGAATAGGGGGTGGACATTGGTGACAAGGATGTAGTCAGAGGGGGTGGACATTGGGGGGTCAAACATGGGTGACAGGGGGATGGATGGGGTGACCGAGGGGTAGATAGGGAGTGGCCAAGGTCGACATGGATGACAGGAGGGTGGACATGGGAGAGAGGGGGTCAGATGGGTGGACAGAAGTGACAGAGAGGGACAAAGGGGTGAATAGGGGGGTGGACATGGGTGACAGTGGTGTAGACTGGGGGTGGTCAGAGGGGTGGACAGGGGGGGGGCATGGGTGACAGAGGGGTGGCCAAGGTGGACATGGATGACAGGGGGGTAAACATGGGGGGCTAAACAGGGGTGAGAGGGGGTCAGAGGGGTGGACAGGGGTGACAAGGGGGTAAAAGAGGGGTGGACTGGAGTGACAGAGAGGGGTGAATAAGGGTGGACATGAGTGACAGAGGGGTAGACTGGGGGTTGTCATAGGGGTGGACAGGGTGGGTGAACATGGGTGACAGAGGTGACAGAGTGGTGGCCAAGGTGGACATGGATGACAGGAGGGTGGACATGGGTGACAGTGGGCAGACTGTAGGGGGGACAGGGGGGGTGAACATGGATGACAGTGATGGACAGGGGAGTGGCCAAGGTGGACATGGATGACAGGGGGGTGGACATGGGAGACAAGGGGGGTGAACAGGGGTGGCAGGGGTCAAATGGGTTGACAGGGGTGACAAGGGAATAAAAGAGGGGTGGACAGGAGTGACAGAGACGGGTGGACAGGGGTGAATAGGGGGTGGACATGGGTGACAGGGGGAAGACTGGGGGGTGTTCAGAGGAGTGGACAGGGGGTTAACATGGGTGACAGAGGGATGGACAGGGGTGACAGAGGGGTGGACATGGATGACAGGAGGGTGGTGAACAGGGGTGACAGGGGGTGGCCAAGGATGACAAGGGTGATAAAAGAGGGGTGACAGGGGTGACAAAGGGACAGAGGGGTGAATGGGGGGGTGGACATGAGTGACGGGGTAAACTGGGGGGTGGACGGGGGGGGGTTAACATTAGAGATGAGTAGACTTTTCAAAAATTCGATTTGACCGTTTCGCCAAATTTTTTCAAAAAGTTTGTTTCGGGTCGAATAAATTTGCTGCGAAAATGTATTAAAAACAGCTATTTCTGGCCTACAGAGAGCCCCAATAGGGGTGTAGAACACTTTGCCTTACTGTAACATGCATAGGGAGTGTGCTTGATTACTGAAATCACACTGTTATTCATTATGACATGCAGATTGCAGGCATTGCCATTAGAATCACTGCTGCAGAGCATCTATGTGGCAGCAGGGAGACCATAAGGTGTCAAAATTGAAGAGGATAAAGAGATCTTTTGTATTATATTTAATGTAATTTGATGTGAAAATGTAAATTTTTCATTACCCATTCTGGTAAGCATTGAGCTGGCGGTTCTTCGCCAGGCGAGATACCACCTGTCCCAACCCCTGCCTCTCAGTGCCCCCCTGATTCATTGGATTCTTGTGATAATTGCACAGGTAATATAACGTCGACGGCCAAAGGGCCTCAGTCTTGAAAAAATTACAACCCCTAAGATTAAAAGATGAATGTTGAAATCTCTATTGAAGATGTATGTTAGCTAGTGCTACCATCCAAAAATTTAAGGCCCAAGCCCAGAAGCATCATTGAGCCAAGTAGTTCCTGAAACACACAGTCAGGAGCAGGCAGTACACCAGCGGGTTTCATAACCCCTAAGATTGAAAGATCAATGTTGAAATTTCTATAAAGCATGTATTTAGCTAGTACTAAACATCCAAAAATGTAAGGCCCAAGCCCAGAAGCATCATTAAGCAAAGTAGTTCCTTTAACACACAGTCAGAAGCAGGCATCAGGCAATTTTCGGTTTGCGAACCGCGAACGCGAACTTCTGCAAAAGTTCGCGAACCGGACGGACCGCCTTTGACTTCAATGGGTAGGCGAATTTTAAAACCCACAGGGACTATTTCTGGCCACAATAGCGATTTAAAAGTTGTTTCAAGGGGACTAACACCTGGACTGTGGCGTGCCGGAGTGGGATCCATGGCAAAACTCCCATGGAAAATTACATAGTTGATGCAGAGTCTAGTTTTAATCCATAAAGGGCATAAATCACCTAACATTCCTAAATGGTTTGGAATAACGTGCTTTAGCCCCCTTTAGGCAGCACATAGAGCCCCCCTTTAGGCATCACATAGTTAGATCCCCCCTTTAGACAGCACATAGATTCCCCCATATTAGGCAGCACATAGAGCCCCCTTTAGGCAGCACATAGTTAGATCTCCACTTTAGGCATCACATAGTTAGATCCCCCTTTAGGCAGCACATAGATTCCCCCATGTTATGCAGCACATAGTTAGAGCTCCCCTTTAGGCAGCACATAAGATTCCCCCATATTAGGCAGCACATAGTTAGAGCCCCCCTTACATAGTTACATAGTTAGTACGGTTGTAAAAAAAACATACGTCCATCAAGTTCAACCAGGGAATTGAAGGGTAGGGGTGTGGCGCGATATTGGGGAAGGGATGGGATTTTATATTTCTTCATAAGCATTAATATTATTTTGTTCCAGGAATGTATCTAATCCTGTTTTAAAGCTGTTAATTTTCCATGCTGTGACCAGTTCCTGAGGTAGACTGTTCCATAAGTTTACAGTTCTCATGGTAAAGAAGGCAAGTCGCCCCTTGAGAGTAAACTTTTTCTTCTCCAGATGGAGGGAGTGCCCCCTCGTCCTTTGGGGGGGGGGTTTAAACTGGAACAGTTTTTCTCCATATTTTTTGCATGGGACATTAATATACTTATATACATTTATCATATCCCCCCTCAGACGTCTCTTCTCAAGACTAAATAATTGTAACTCTTTTAATCGCTCCTCATAGCTAAGATGTTCCATGCCCCACATTAGTTTAGTCGCGCGTCTCTGCACCCTCTCCAGCTCCACAGTGTCCCTTTTATGGACTGGTGCTCAAAACTGAACAGCATATTCCAGGTGAGGCTGTACCAATGCTTTATAAAGGGGGAGTATTATGTCCCTGTCCCCCGAGTCCATGCCTCTTTTTATACATGACAATATCCTGCAGGCCTTGGAAGCAGCAGCCTGACATTGCATGCTATTCTGTAGTCTGTGATCTACAAGTACACCCAGATCCTTCTCTACCAGTGACTCTGCCAGTTTAATCCCCCCTAAGACATACAACACATGCAGGTTATTAGTACCCAGATGCATAACTTTACATTTATCCCCATTGAACCTCATTTGCCAAGTGGATGCCCAGACACTTAGTCTATCCAAGTCATCTTGTAACCTACACACATCCTCTATAGACTGTACCGTGCTACAAAGCTTGGTGTCATCTGCAAAGATAGAAACAGAGCTGGAAAATTTGGTATTGTTGCAGCTGTAGCAGTGGCCATAAAAATTGCAGCACCATAACAAGTGCAGCAGCAGAGGCCCGAAAAATTAGGCATGTACACCTGGCTGGAAAATTTGGTATTGTCGCAGCCGCTGTAGCAGCGGACAGAAAAATTTCTGTTTGTTTCGCCAGGCAGAAAGTGCCCTAAAACATTGCGGCTTGAACCCTAGTTTGTGGCGGATAAGTCACGCAAGTCATCCGGCATTCAGAATTCAAATACAGCAGCGTGTGGACCATTTTTGGCCCAAGGCAGCTCATCTGATCAGGCCTTGTTCAGTCAAATGTATCGCCCAGTATCAGTCCCTTAGGGACCCATCCCTCATTCATCTTAAGAAAGGTGAGGTAATCCAGACTTTTTTGACCAAGGCGACTCCTCTTCTCAGTGACAATACCTCCTGCTGCACTGAAGGTCCTTTCTGACCTGACACTTGAAGCGGGACAGACCAGAAGTTCGAACGCAAATTGGGATAGCTCAGGCCACAGGTCAAGCCGGCACACTCAGTAGTCAAAGAGTTCATCGCTCCTCAGAGTGTCGATATCTGCGGATAAGGCCAGGTAGTCTGCTACCTGTCAGTCAAGTCGTTCTCTGATGGTGGACCCCGAAGGGCTGTGGCGATGCGTAGGACTTAAAAAGCTCCGCATGTCCTCCATCAACAGCATGTCTGCACAGCATCCTGTCCTTGCCGGCGTGTTCGTGGGAGGAGGAGGAGGATTACTTTCACATCTTCCCCTGTTAGATCCCTGTTGTGCTGTGACATGACCCTTATACGCTGTGTACAGCATACTTCTTAATTTATTTTGGACCTGCTGAATCCTTTCTGCCTTGATGTAATGGAGTAACAATTCAGGCACTTTAGGTTTATACTGGGGGTCGAGTAGCGTGGACACCAGTACAGGTCGTTCTCCTTCATCCTTTTTATACGAGGGTCCCTCAACAGGCATGACAGCATGAAAGACCCCATTTGCACAAGGACGGATGCCGAGCTACTCATATCCATTCATCGTCCTCAGTGATGTCAGGGAAGGTATCATCTTCTTCCCCCCAGCCACGTACAACACCACAGGAACCAGATAGGTGACAAGGAACACCCTGGGATGCCTGCTGTGGTTGGTCTTCCTCCTCCTCTTCAAAGCCACATTCCTCCTCTGACTCCTCTTCCTCATAATCCTCTTTCAGCGTTGCCGCAGGTCCAGCAAGCAATGCTGATAAGGCTGTTTCTGGTGGTGATGGTGTCCACAACTCTTCCTCTTCCCGCTCATCTACTGCCTGATCCAGAACTCTTCGCAGGGCACCCTCCAGGAAGAAAACAAATGGTATGATGTCGCTGATGGTGAATTCGGTGCGACTGACCAGGTTTGTCACCTCCTCAAAAGGACGCACGAGCCTCCAGGCATTGCGCATGAGCCTCCAGTAACGTGGCAAAAAAAATTCCCAGCTCTGCAGATGATGTCCTAGCACCCCGGTCATACAAATATTAGTTGACGGCTTTTTCTTGTTGGAGCAGGCGGTCAAACATTAGGAGTGTCGGGCTGTCGCAAATCAAGCGCCTCACTGGCATGTTGTTTCTCTGCTGGATATCTGACAAGTGCGCCAGGGCCGTGTAGGAACGTCTGAAATGGCCACACACCTTCCTGGACTGCTTCAGGACATCCTGTAAGCCTGGGTACTTGAGCACAAAGCGTTGTACAATCAGGTTACACACATGTGCCATGCATGGCACATGTGTCAACTTGCCCAACCTCAATGCCGCCTTGCCGATCTTCAGTTGGTGCGGAGTCAGCCTCTGGTCCACCTGTGCATTCGGGGCCGACAGGAGCGCTGGTGCGGTGTGAGACTCTCCGCTTTGAGGCAAGTCAATCCGGGATGTGGAATAGCACCTGGGGAGCTGGGGGGGGGGGGGGGTGCCGGTGATGTGAAGCAAGACGCAGCAGTGGAAGAGGACTCGGCCGAGGATGTTATGGAAGAGGATGGAGTAGGAGGAGTAGAGGAGGTGGCAGCAGGCCTGCCTGCAAGTCGTGGCGGTGTCACCAACTCCTCTGCAGAGCCACGCATTCCATGCTTGGCAGCCATCACCAGGTTTATCCAATGCGCAATGTAGGTGATATACCTGCCCTGACCATGCTTTGCAGACCAGGTATCAGGGGTCAGATGGACCCTTGCCCCTACACTATGTGCCAGACATGCCATAATTTCCTTTCCTTTTTCGGCTGGGTACCTTCCACTGCGCTGTCCCAATGGCTACAAATTTTTTAAAGGCCTCAGACTCCACCAGCTTGTATGGTAAAAGCTGGCAGGCTAGCAGTTCCGACAAGCCAGCTGTCAGATGCCGGGCTAGGGGGGGATTTTGAGACATTGTCTTCTTGGCTCAAACATCTCCTTGACAAACACCTGACTGTGGGCAGATGAGCGGGAACTGCTGAAGGCGAGAGATGGAGAGGCGGATGATTGAGAGGGGGCAAGGAGGGCAGCAGTGGTTGACCTGGCTGAAGATGCTGGACCAGGAGGAGGATTGGCGGCTTTGACTTTGTGTGCTGCTTGCACTGAGGTTTTGATCCCATAGGCGTTTGTGATGTGACATCATGTGCCTTCGCAAAGCAGTTGTGCTTAGGTGGGTGTACGACTTCCCACGACTCAGTTTCTTCTGGCACAGGTTGCAAATGGCCTCGCTGTTGTCAGAGGCAGACACATAAAAAAAATGCCACATTGCTGAGCTCTACAATGACGGCATTCTGGTGGTGGCAACAGCATGTGTTGATTGGCGTCCCGTCTGGCTGATCCCGGGTGCCGATGCATGCTGTCTGACTGTGCCACTAGCTCCTTGCGACGACATACCCCTGCTTCCAACTCGTTTCCTCCTCCTCTCTGTCTCCCCATCTGAACTTTCCCCCTCTTCTTCTCTTCTAGCGGGCACCCATGTGGCATCCACGGACACATCGTCATCATCAACACCTTCACCGCTATCTGACACCTCAAGAAAGGAAGCAGTAGCAGGTACTACATCATCATCACACCATACATCCATATGTGTAATGCTGCCTGACTGAGACATATCCCTGTTAACTACATCCTCTGGTAATAATGGTTGCGCATCACTCATGTCTTCAAACTGATGTGTAATTAACTCCTCTGACGGATCAAGTAAAGCTGCTGTGGTGCTAGGGTTGGTGGTGGCGGCAGGCGGGCAAGTGGTAGCATGAGAGGTGCCCGAAGCTAAGCTAGAGGAGGAGAAGGATGGTGCGTCAAGGTTCTGAGCAAAAGCTGTAGTAAATTGGGTGTCTTGTGATAGCCAGTCAACTAAGTCCTCAAAACTTTGGGGGTTCAGGGTACGTGGCCTCTGAACACTGGCCATTTTAGGGCAAAAGAGAATCCCAGCACCACCACGACCCCTGCAACGTAGCCTTCCTCTGCCTGTCGTTTTTTTTTTGTAAATTTGCACAAGTGTCACACCAAATGTGATTTGCACTAGGGTGACACAATTTGCCCTGCAGGCAAAAAAACTGGTAACTGACAGTGATGACTGGTTTTATTTAACAGCCCAAAAAGTTTTTTGTTTTTTTTATTTGCACAACTGTCACACCTAATGGGGGGTATTTATCAATAGTTGCTGTGCCTTGTCAATTTTTACCCTTCTTTTTTTCGCGTTGTTTTTCACGGACGTGTGCCAATATCAATTGTCGCATGTCCATTAATAACTTTGGCACAAGTTCCGAAAAACACATTAGACCGCGTATTCCAGTCAGGAACGGCCGCCAGAACCCCTGTGCTTCAAAGCTACTTTCTCTGCTGCTTTTAATCGTGAGTTTCAGTAGGTATTAGTTTGTCAATGAAGCTTGTTGGTTTGAAACATGTAATTTTGGTGATGTTAAACATGTCACTCACTAATTGGGCTTTTAACTGTTCTTCCCTAACGTCCTCATATATATATATATATATATATATATATATATATATGTTACACATTTCCCAAAAGTCATGCAAAAACGCTAACCTTTGTCATTGACTCTTGCTTAATGGGGTACCTAGAGAGGTTTACGGGTTGCCAGTTTAAGATAACTAAGGGTTATGTGGAGAGGGCAGATTTAGCCGATTTTCTGGACATGTAATTTCATGGCCGCTAGATGCGACTAAGTTGCGGGAAAAGTGAATCATGTTGCGCCAAACCAGCATTGTCGCAGTTAATAAATTTGCGTCCACTGTAGCCAAAGTAGCTATGCCGCACTACTTTGCGGTTGTCGCAAGCATAGTCACAAAAACACAAAGACGCAAGACACATGCGCCAAAGAACCACCGAAAAACCGGAGTAAAACGCATGATAAATACCCCCCAATGTGATTTGCACTAGGGTGACACAATTTGCCCTGCAGGCAAAAAAACTGGCAACTGTGATGGGAACTGACAGTGACGACTGGTTTTATTTAACAGCCAAAAAAGGTATTTTTTTTTAATTTGCACAACTGTCACACCTAATGTGATTTGCACTAGGGTGACACAATTTGCCCTGCAGGCAGGAAAAATGGCAACTGTGACGTGAACTAACAGTGACGGCTGATTTTATTTAACAGCCAAAAAAGGTATTTTTTATTTATTTGCACAACTGTCACACCTAATGTGATTTGCACTAGGATGACACAATTTGCCCTGCAGGCAAAAAAACTGGCAACTGTGACATGAACTGACAGTGACGACTGTTTTTTTAAATTTTTTTATTTGCACAACTGTCACACCAAATGTGATTTGCACTAGTGTGACAATGACCAGAAAAGCTTGCCAGCGGAGTTCCCCTTTTAAGCAGTGGTCCCCAACTAGGGTGCCTCCAGCTGTTGCAAAACACACGGACTGATATATTTCAGCCCTTTGAATACTGTAGTAGTTAGTTGCTTTAAAGAAAAAAAAGCTTGCCAGCGGAATTCCCCTTTTAAGCACTGGTCCCCAACCAGGGTGCTTCCAGCTGTTGCAAAACACACAGACTGATATCTTTCAGCCCTTTGAATACTGTAGTAGTTAGTTGCTTGAAGGAACTTAAGTTTGATTCTGGAGTACCCCTTTTAACCAGCGGTTTCTTCCCAACCAGGGTGCCTCCAGGTGTTGCAAGACACACGGACGGATATCTTTCAGCCCTAAAAAGGGCTTTTTTGGGTGCTGTCCTTAAAGCAGATGTTACACTAGTGCTTTAGAAGTAAACTGGACCCTGAATAAACCACCTAGCAGCAACCTTGCTATCGCTTTCCCTATTACAGCAGGAGCAGCTTCTCTGACCCTCCACTTCCTAAGCCTGCAGCATGCTGAATGAGGGTAAAATGGCGTCCATGCAAGAGGTAGGAAGGTCTGTAAGGGAGGGACTGCTGCTGATTGGCTGTAATGTGTCTGCTGACTCTGACTCACAGGGTCAAAGTTTACTGCAATGTAAAAGTATAGGGGGCGGATCGAACTTCACATATGTTCGCCCGGTGATGCGAACGCGAGCATGCTAAATTCGCCGGGAACTGTTCGCCGGCGAACAATTCACGACATCTCTCATGGTGTGGATGTGTAACAATTAGAATAATACAATACAGGAATATGGGTGCACTACTGTGGTAGATGTATACAATGACATTGGCTATCCCTCAACACTGATGTTAAAATTGAGACATTCGCCAGTATATCCTTATATGAAGGACATACCAGAGCCCGCACACCAACGCCAAGGTTTCTCAAATGGCACGGGACCTAACGCTAAACCTACCTGTGCGTGATAAGCAAAACAGGGGCCAGTGGGCAATTACGGCAGCATTAGATGGACTCACAGCATCCTCCCAGGTACCCTCCAACGTGGCTACAAGCACACACATACAATGGGAGGAGAGAGGCAGGCTGCAAGCCCCACCTAAGTTGCCTAATATAGGTGCATGGCCTCACAGGTGCTACCCTAATGCTGCCTGGAAGATATTCAAGGCGCATTACATATGGAGTTTACACATCTCCAAGTATAAAATTTAAACAAACAACAAAAAACGTGGTCTTAAATGGCTGGAGGTGCTCAACCCCAAATGCGGTTGTGCATTTATACTTGGGAAGCAGATCCTGCCCTTGTAGTCCGTTGCTAGGGGCGATCCCCAGCATAAAAATGCATACAATGGAGGATGCCTGCAGCGGACTACAAGTGCCACAAATGAATCCTACACCAGATAGACAGTGGGGATGTATAACAATTAGAATAATACAATACAGGAATATGGGTGCACTACTGTGGTAGATGTATACAATGACATTGGATATCCCTCAACGCTGATGTTAAAATTGAGGCATTCGCCAGTATATCCTTATATGAAGGACATACCAGAGCCTGCACACCAACGCCAAGGTTTCTCAAATGGCACGGGACCTAGCGCTAAACCTACCTGTGTGTGATAAGCAAAACAGGGGCCAGTGGGCAATTACGGCAGCATTAGATCGATTCACAGTATCCTCCCAGGTACCCTCCAGCGTGGCTACAAGCACACACATACAATGGGAGGAGAGAGGCAGGCTGCAAGCCCCACCTAAGTTGGCCTCACAGGTGCTACCCGAATGCTGCCTGGAAGATGTTCAAGGTGCATTACAGATTTTAAGGTACAAAAAAGTACACTACTTAAATGTAGGTATGTGGTAGGCACGTATGAGGGCGTAAAAAATGCGCTACAGTATACTTGGAAAACATATTTTCATGAAACAACAGCCAGTGATTACTTTTCCCTGGCCTTTCACTGTATGTAGGCGTGTTACAGATTAACAGGTACAAAAAAGTGCACTACTTAAATGTAGGTATGTGGTAGGCATGTATGAGGGGGGAAAATGCGCTACAGTACACTTGGAAAACGTATTTTCGTAAAACACCAGTTGGTGAATACTTTTGTCTAGACTTGTTACAGATTTACAGCTACAAAATAGTACACTGCTTTGATGTAGGTATGTGAGCAGAAAAATGCACAACAGTCCGCTGAAAAAACTTATTTTTGCACAACAGCAGCAGTACACAACAGTGCAGCACCACAACAACAAAAATGTGTATTCAACCCAAAATTGCACCTCTGCTGTCCATTTTAGGAACTGGAGAAAATCCCCATAGCAAACATATGCTTCTCTGGACAGTTCCTAAAATGGACAGCAGTGGTCAGCAGATAGCACTGTGGTCAGGACATCACAGGAAATACATTTCTTTTGGGATTTTTCTTTAGTATACAGCCCCTAAAAGTACTGGAAGGATTAAGATGTTTTAATAGAAGTGATTTACAAATCTTTTTAACTTTCTGGCACCAGTTGATTTAAATAAAAAAGTTTTCCACGGTAGTACCCCTTTAAGAATCGAGTGAACTTCTGGTTATCATACCGTCTACAGACTAGTATAAGCAGCAGATGATTTCTTGTGGAAAAACATACACAGAATTGCACTGAAAAATCATTCATGCCTCCTCTGCTAAGGTTGATGAAGTTGAGGCAGCCTGTTGAAATGTATGATGCAACAAAAAGCTATCTGCCCCTCTCTGATAAAATGCTGAATAAAGTGACTGGAAGGTTAATGGCTGGCATAAAAATCCTTTTCAGTGAGAACAAGCACTGCTCTCTCTCTCTCTATCCACAACTGATGTGACTAGCAGTTGGAAGTGGAATGCTGCGTAATGATCAATTCAGTGTGTCTGTGTAACATACAGAGACACGCAGTCCGTCCTATCACTCTGCAGTGTATGGCATGAAATGAGCAGCCGCAAAATGGCTGCCGATTATATAGGGCTGTGACATCACAGAGGTGACTGAATGCTGATATGCTGCATCCTGCATGTGATTCAGGGTCATTCCGCCTACCTCCCTTCCTGCCTTGCCTTCCCAGCATCCGCTGCCCCATGTGCTGACATGTGGATACACCATTTTAGGTGTCCTGGAGCCTGGAATGCTGTTAAATCGAGTTTAATGAAGCAATTTGCGCGATAGAATCGTGGCGATATTTGCATTCGTTGCAAATTAAACATTTCCTGAAATTTGTAACGAACTCGGGTTCGTCTGCTTTGATTCGTTCATCTCTATTTAACATTGGTGACAAGGGGTTGACTGGGGGGTGGACGTGGTGGTGAATATGGGTGACAGGGATGGACAGGGGGGTGGACAGGGTTAAGAAGGGGTAACAGAGGGGTGGAAAGAGTACAGTACCTTAAGCAAGCCATTTTTCTTCACTACACCAGCACGGGAATACAGCGCAGCTTCCACGGCAAGAAGGGCTCCTGCAGGGCACCATTTTTGGTCTGCAACTCACTCACTGCGCCGAAGGGGAGAGGGGGATGCTGGGAAATGCAGGAAGACGCTGGGGGACGATGTGTGCGCACGCACAGCAAAGTGCACACAGGCTTCCCTTCCCCCCTGTGGCGCCGTGAGTCACAGGCCCACCGGCCGGGGCGGGAAGTTAAAAAAAAAAAATGAGTTGGGAATCATTGCCCTAATTGAATGTTCCTACTATTAGAGATGAGCAAACTTTGAAAAATTTGATTCGGTTGATTCAAAAGATTTTTCAAAAAAATTTGGTTTGATCCGAATTTATTCGTGGCAAATCTATATTAAAAACAGCTATTTCTGGTCTACAGGTAGCCTCAATAGGGGTGTAGAACACTTTGCTGTGTCTTAACACGCATATAGAGTGTGCTGGGGTAGTGAAATAATACTGTTATTCAGTATGACATGCAGACCACAGGCATGGCTTTTAGAATCACTGCCGAAGAGCGGCACAATGACAGAGCCTGGAGGTGGCATCAGTATGAGGAGACCATAAAGTTGCTGAGAGACACAGTGTGGAGGTGTTGGCAGCATGAGGAGACCATATAGTGGCTGAATGACACAGCTTGGATGTGGCTGACGAATGAGGAGACCATATAGTGGCTGAATGACACAGCGTGGAGGTGTTAGCAGCATGAGGAGACCATATAGTGGCTGAATGACACAGCCTGGAGTTGGCAGCAGCATGAGTAGACACTAGGGCTTCACAATCCCTAAGATTAAAAGATGAATTTTGAAATTTAAATCGAAGATTTAGGGTAGCTAGTGCTACCATAAAAATGTTTTATTCCCAGGCCCAGCAGCATCAGTAAACCATATATTGCCTGAATGACACAGCCTGGAGTTGGCTGAAGCATTAGGAGACCATAAAGTGTCTGAATGGCACACCCTGGAGTTGGCAGCAGCATGATTAGACACCAGGGCTTCACAATCCTTAAGAATTAAAGACAAATTTTGAAATTTTAATTGAAGATTTAGGGTAACTAGTAGAGATGAGCAAACTTTTCAAAAATTTGATTCGGCCGATTCGCTGAATTTTCCGAAAAAGTTTGTTTTGATCTGAATTTTTTCTCAGCAAATCTATAACCTAAAAAAGGCTATTTCTAGTCTACATACAGCCTCTATAGGGGTATAGAACACTTTGCTGTGTTCTAAAACGCATATGGAGTGTGCTGGGGTAGTGAAATAATACTGTTATTCAGAATAACATGCAGATTACCGGCATCGCTTTTAGAATCACTGCCGCACAGCAGCACAATGACAGAGCCTAGTGGTGCCATCAGTGTCAGGAGACCATATAGTGACTGAATAACATAGCGTGGAGGTGTTGGCAGCATGAGGAGACCATTTAGTGGCTGAATGGCACAGCGTGGAGGTGTTGGCAGCATGAGGACACCATATAGTTGCTGAATGACACAGAATGGAGGTGTTGGCAGCATGAGGACACCATATAGTGGCTGAATGGCACAGTGTGGGGGTGTTGGCAGCATGAGGACACCATATAGTGGCTGAATGACACAGAATGGTGGTGTTGGCAGCATGAGGACACCATATAGTGGCTGAATGGCACAGTGTGGAGGTGTTGACAGCATGAGGACACCATATAGTGGCTGAATGGCACAGTGTGGAGGTGTTGGCAGCATGAGGACACCATATAGTGGCTGAATGAAACAGCTTGGATGAAGCTGAAGCATGAGGACACCATATAGTGGCTGAATGGCACAGTGTGGAGGTGTTGACAGCATGAGGACACCATATAGTGGCTGAATGGCACAGTGTGGAGGTGTTGGCAGCATGAGGACACCATATAGTGGCTGAATGAAACAGCTTGGATGAAGCTGAAGCATGAGGACACCATATAGTGGCTGAATGGCACAGTGTGGAGGTGTTGGCAGCATGAGGACACCATATAATGGCTGAATGGCACAGTGTGGAGGTGTTGGCAGCATGAGGACACCATATAGTGGCTGAATGACACAGCTTGGATGAAGCTGAAGCATGAGGACACCATATAGTGGCTGAATGACACAGCGTGGAGGTGTTGGCAGCATGAGGAGACCATATAGTGGCTGAATGGCACAGCGTGGAGGTGTTGGCAGCATGAGGACACTATATAGTGGCTGCCGCAGTACCCAAGAGGGTTTCATAACCATCCCCTTACATTTAAAGATCAATGTTGAAATTTGCATAGAGCATGTATTTAGCTACTGCTAAACATCCAAAAATTGAAGGCCCAAGGCCTGAGGGCAGGGAGGCAAGTAGTTCCTGAAAGACACAGAATGAGTATGGAGCAGGCATTCGCAGTACCCAAGAGGGTTTAACCCCTTAAGGACACAGTCCTTTTTCACCTTAAGGACTGAGCCCTTTTTCGCAATTATGACCACCGTCACTTTACGAATTAATAACGCGAAAACGCTTTGGCCGAATATTCTGAGATTGTTTTTTCATGACATATTCTACTTTATTTTGGTGGTAAATTTTCGGTGTTAATTGCATCCTTTTTTGGTGAAAAATCCCAAAATTTCAGGAAAATTTTGAAAATTTAGCATTTTTCTAACTTTGAAGCTCTCTAATTGTAAGGAAAATGGATATTCCAAATAAATTAAATTTTTCTTCACAAATACAATATGTCCACTTTCTGTTGGCATCATAAAATGGACATACTTTTGCTTTTTGAAAAAATTAGAGGGCTTCAAAGTAGAGCAGAAATTTTCAAAAATGTCATGAAAATTGCTAAATCTGAAGGGACAGATGTTACAGAACTACAACTCCCAGCATGCCTGGGCAGTCGAGGCATGCTGAGAATTGTAGTTTGGCAACATTTGGAGGGCTACTGTTTGGGCACCACTGTAACAGTGGTCTCCAAACTGTGACCCTCCAGATGTTGCAAAACTACAACTCCCAGCATGCCCAGACAGCCTTTGGCTGTCTGGGCATGCTGGTAGTTGCAGTTTGGCCCCCCTAGTGATTGCCACAGTAAAGATCGATTTACTTTCACTTTCAATTCAACCCCCTGTCCTGCGCTGCCATTGGTCAGAACTCCGTTCTGAGTAATGGCAGGGGATAGGAGGAGATCACAGCTTTGCGAGCTCACTCCTATCCTTTAGGCTGATCGGGGCTGTTGCTGACAGCTCCTATCAGCCCTATTTTCCGGGTGATCGGGTCACGAGAGACCGATCAGCCCGGAATTGGAGAATTGGAGATCTCCGACATGGGGGGGGGGGGGGGGGGTCTCAGGACCCCCCTGGGCGATGTGCCTGCATCTGGCTCCGGTCCCCAACCGGCTAGTGGTGGGGACCGGATTTCCCACGGGCGTATGGATATGCCCTCGGTCCTTAAGGACTCGGAATGCAGGGCGTATCCATACGCCCTGTGTCCTGAAGAGGTTAATAACCCCTTACATTTAAAGATCAATGTTGACATTTGCATTAAGCATATATTAGGCTACTGCTAAACATCCAAAAATTGAAGGCCCAAGGCCAGAAGCATCAGTGAGGCAAGCAGTTCCTGAAAGACACAGGATGAGCCAGGAGCAGTCAATTGCAGTACCAAAGAGAGTTTCATAACCCTAATTGATAACCCAAGAGGGTTTCATAACCAACCATAATTGGGAAATGTTGGTGTAGCAGCATGGTCAATCTACTCTGAGGCATCTGGCATTGGTGGCTGGAAATCCTGGCTGATCCATCCCTGATTCATCTTGACAAACGTCAGTCTCTCCACATTTTTTTAGGACAGACAAATTCTCCTTGGGGTGACTATGGCCCCGGCCGCACTAACCACCCGCTCTGATGGCACACTACTGGCCGGACAGGACAGATTTTCCAGGGCAAACTCTGCTAGTTGTGGCCATAAATCAAGTTTGGCTGCCCAGAAGTCTAGCGGATCTTCAATGGTTGTTGGCATGGCCATGTTAAGTTATGTCACCACCGGCCGGTTCAGGTCCTGCTCCATGTCTACCTGCTGCTGATGAGTTGCTTCACTATGCAGGTGAAGAAAGCTACTCATCAGCGACTGTAGACTCCGGCTGCTGCTGATTGAGCTAGTACTGCTCCTCCCACCCCTCCCCAGCAGCCATGGCAGTGGAAGGTGAGCACAGAGGGCCCCCCGAGTCAGACCTGCGAGTGGATGGACCATGTGGCCGATAGGCATCAGCCAACTGACTACGTAGAATCTCTCTGTAATAGGTCAGTAAAGGCCCCCATTTTGGGACGGTAGCGAGGGTCTATTAAGGTGGATATCCAGAAGTCATCCCGCTGACGAGTTTTGACAATTCGGGGGTCACTACGCAAGCAACTGAGCATGCATCGTGCCATTTGTGCCGGTGACTCGGAGGGACTACCTGCCTCCATCTCCACTGCATACTGCCACGGTGTGTCTGGGTCCTCTGTCTCAACTTCCTCATAACCCTCTAGCTCCTCTGGCTGTCCTGCTCCTCCTCTCCTGTCCGAAGACTAGAAACACCGGCCATCTCATCCATGTAGGAGTGGAATTATGCCATTCATGGAGTAATCCAGACAACTCACAAATAATGTGGCTTCCTCAAAGGGCCTCAGCAAACGGCAGGTGTCACGTATGAGCTGCCACTGGTTCACATATGGAGGGTGGAATTCCAATGTGTGACAACGTCACAAATAAGACTATGTTGTGACATACCGTTCTGACGCTGCAGTTCAAGGAAGGTGTGCTTGGCGGTGTACGAGTGGCTGAAGTGCATGCACAGTTTCCTTGCCATTTTCAGGATGTTTTGCAAATGGGGTGAAGACTTGAGGAAGTGCTTGATAACCAGATTCAACACGTGTGCCATGCAGGGCGCATGTTTCACACTTCCTTGTCGCAGCGCGGACACGATGTTCTTCCCGTTGTCGGTCACCATGGTTCCCATTTCCAGATTTCGTGGAGTAAGCCATACTCGGATTTCTTTACAAATGAACTTTAGCAGTTCCTCCCCTGTGTGACTCCGTTCGCCAAGGCAAACCATATGAAGAACAGCTTGACACCGCCGTGCCCTACACACATGTTACGATGAAGGGCCACCGAGATTTGGACGTGCAGTGGAGGCCGAGGACCTGGTGGAGAATGAGGAGGCGGCGTCGCACACTGTAACAGGACCAACTGCCTGTGAGCGAGAGCGTGGAGGAGGAAGCGGTGTGACCTGTCCAAGTTGCTGTTGTGGCTGTACAGGAACCACATTTACCCAGTGAGCCGTAAAAGACAAGAATCCCTGCCCGTAGTTACAGCTCCACACGTCTGCGCTGCCGCGCACTTTTGAACACACCGACAGGCTCAAGGACTGGCCCACCTTCTCTTGTACAAACTTATACAGGGCTGGTACTGCCTTCTTCGCAAAGAAATGACGGCTTGGGACTCTCCACCTCGGCTCGGCACAAGCCATCAATTCTCTGAAAGGTGCAGAGTCCACCACTTGAAAAGGGAGGGATTGCAACAACAGCAACTTGGACAGGAGCACATTCAACTTCTGCGCCGTTGGATGAGTGGGCGCATACTGTTGTCTCTTGGACATGGCTTCGCCGATGGATTGTTGGCGCAATGGCTGACTAAAAGCGGGAGAAGCAGGAGCGACAGAAGGAGGGTTTGACACACAGCTCCCTTCGGCTGAGGTGGTGGAGCCTTAGCTGGATGAAGGAGGGAGCGGATGGCCACTGGGTGATGCAGCAGGCTGGACCACTACATCTGAGCCATGGTTCTCCAAGGCCACTTTATGGTAGCAAAGCATGTGTTGATGCAGGGCCGTGGTGCCGACATTGGGACCCTGGCCCCCCTTCACCTTCTGCCGACAGATCTTGCATGTGGCTACGTGAACCTCCTCCGGATGCCTTATGAAGTCTTCCACACCGCCAAGTAGCTGATTTTCCCAACCGCAGTCCGCACTAATTGACTGCTACCGGTGCCTTCTCCAGGAACCCCCGTTCCACTACCTCCCGGAAAGGTAGGCTGCCGCGAAGCAGGTGGTCTCCCTGGGCACGTTTGGCTCCTGAATTTACATTACTGCCACCACGCTGACTGACAACCGTGCTACCGTCTTGCTGCCTCAAGGGCAACCTGCAACTCTCTTCTCCTGATGATGATGAAGCTCCTTCTGCACCCGGCTCCCAATTGCGATCGGCTTCATCATCATCAACAGTTGTGTGCACGTCACTGATGTCCTCCTCAGGTTCCCCAACAGTGTCTGCTTCAGGACCCTGAACACTTGCAACACCGCCTCCCACGTCACTCTCCACATCACTACTTGGCCGCCTAGCGGAGCAAGCGGCGCATGTCTCCTCCCCTTCTTGGCTGTCCAGTAGCTGCTGACTGTCCTCTATTAGATTGTCCTCAGTAAATAGTGGAGCTGAACCCACAGCATAACATACTTCTTTAGATGAGGGAACAGCATAGGACAAAGGCAATGGGAGGACAAGGACAGCTCCCGGGCCATGCCAACTGAGGGTTTTGTCTGAGGAACCCACCGACTGTTGACTGGGGGTGTCAGATGTCACTTGTGATGATGTGGATGAGCGTGTAAACCAATCCACAATGGCAGATGGGTTGCTGGTGGAGACACGACCGCTGGCTAATAACGGGAGCTCAGGCCTCTCTCTGCGACTCCTGCTGCCACTCGCCCCAAGTCTGCTGCCAACTCTGCCTGAAGTATTTAGGCCTCTGCCACTCCTCTGTGCACGTCCTGCCACTTCTCTGCCTGACATACTTAGTGAGTTTATGAGGGTATTACAATAGGCTACACTACTCTTTAAACAGTATTTGTCTAGAACAGCAGCAGGTGATTACTTACGGCTGTCCTTGAACAGTATGTAGGCCCTTGACAGATTAACAGGTACTAGATGGTACAATACTTGGATGTACGTATGCGGTATGCACTGATGAGGGCAGGAATATGCCTAACTATTAGCAGAAAAAAATCTGTATTTTTGTAAACCACCAGCCGGTGGATACTATTGTTTGGACTTTGATGGTTTTGAGCACCTTGACAGCTTAACAGGTACTAAATGGTACAATACTTGGATGTACGTATGAGGTATGCACTGATGAGGGCAGTAATATGCCTAACTATTAGCAGAAAAAAAATCTGTATTTTTGTAAAACACCAGCCGGTGGATACTATTGTTTGGACTTTGACGGTTTTGAGCACCTTGACAGATTAACAGGTACTAAATGGTACAATACTTGGATGTACCTATGCGGTATGCACTGATGAGGGCAGTGATATGCCTAACTATTAGCAGAAAAAACTCTGTATTTTTGTAAAACACCAACCGATGGATACTATTGTTCGGACTTTGATGGTATGGAGCACCTTGACAGATTAACAGGTACTAAAGGGTACAATACTTGTATGTACCTATGCGGTATGCACTGATGAGGGCAGTAATATGCCTAACTATTAGCAGAAAAAAATCTGTATTTTTGTATAACACCAGCCGGTGGATATTATTGTTTGGACTTTGACGGTAT
The DNA here is from genome assembly GCF_029499605.1 of Hyla sarda. Classification (NCBI taxonomy): domain Eukaryota; kingdom Metazoa; phylum Chordata; class Amphibia; order Anura; family Hylidae; genus Hyla; species Hyla sarda. The sequence goes on along the minus strand of NC_079193.1, from coordinate 108,805,728 downwards.
GGAGCACCTTGACAGCTTAACAGGTACTAAATGGTACAATACTTGGATGTACCTATGCGGTATGCACTGATGAGGGCAGTAATATGCATAACTATTAGCAGAAAAAAATCAGTATTTTTGGAAAACACCAGCTGGTGGATACTATTGCTTGGACTTTGACGGTTTTGAGCACCTTGAGTTATATGCCTAACTTTTAGCAGAAAAGAACTCTGTATTTTTGTAAAACACCAGCCGGTGGATACTATTGTTTGGACTTTGACCTCTGATGCTCAATGCCAAAACCTTAAGGTAATTAACCTTTCAGATCGAGTTTTAACACCTGCCCAGTTAGATGTTCTGAATCTAGGTCTCACTTTTGTTCCCACTTCTAGAATTAATCAGTTTGATACCATTAAAGATCTACATCTCTTCGCACGAAAGCTAGTATTCAAGAAGATATTTCATAATCAATCCTCTGCAACAATTTGTTCAACAAGAGATGAATACATTGCACTCCAAGCCCTTGAAGAATTGGCAGATGAACAACAAGACACACCTCCTGAGTGGTTTCCCAAAACTCTCACACCAAAATCACGTAAGTGTCCTCCTCTTTCACTCGTTTCCAATGTTGATCTGTTTGTTCAGCTGGCAACAAAAGAAATTGAAGGTTTTAACACTGAGCACATTCGTCAGAATTGTACTGCAAGCCAACGGAAAGCGATCAATGAATTACAAAGGATGTTGTCATTAAGCCATCAGATAAAGGTGGGAACGTGGTCATTTGGCCCACCCACCTTTATGAAAAAGACGCTCAGAGACAATTGCGAGATACTGCCTGCTACAAAAAACTAACATTTAATCCAACCCTTAAATTTCAGGCTGAACTAACAGACATTTTTCTACGTGCAGTCTCTAGAGGAACCATCACACACCAACAGATGGGACAACTGATGGTTGAATATCCCACAGTGGCAACATTATACCTTCTGCCTAAGGTGCACAAGCACCCGACGTCTCCACCCGGCCGACCAATCGTATCAGGTAGGAACAATTTTTGTGAGCCTATTTGTAAACTTATAGACTCCGTCCTACGAGATATGGTCGAAACATTACCATCATATCTAAAGGACACCACTGATGTCCTTCGCAGGATGCAGGATATACACCTCGAGGATGACATGTTAATTGTTACATGCGACGTTGAATCGCTTTATACATCTATTCCACACACGGATGGCATCAATGCAGTAAAACTCTTCTTAGGATGTCTGATACAGAAGTTGGAGTCGGTGAGTTCATTGTTGAATTATTACAGTTCGCTTTGACCCACAATTTCTTCCTGTTTAAACAATCTTTTTACTTGCAAACGCAGGGCACAGCAATGGGGGCGGCTTGTGCGCTCTCGTATGCTAATTTGTTTCTAGGCACTTGGGAACGTTCCATTTTCCAGACTGACACTCACATTTCTGTTGACAGGGTCCAATACTGGGCAAGATTTATAGATGACATCATCTTCATATGGAAAGGCACGGTGGAAGAACTGAATCTATTTATGGAAAATCTTAATAGAAATGATCAGAACATCAAACTTACCTTCAAGTACGGACGGACCAATATGGATTTCCTGGATGTCACATTCAAGGTAGATGATAGTGGGATCATACAGTCGGATCTATACAGGAAAAGTACAGCTATTAACTCACTCCTTCATGCCAATTCTTCCCACCCTAGGAAACTCATTCAGAGTATTCCCATTGGCCAATTTTTACGCATACGTCGTATCTGCTCGAATGAGGAGTCGTTTGAGATAAGAGCAAGAGAATTGAGTCAAAGATTCCGTGACCGGGGCTATGAAGAACATGTCATCAGGAGAGCCTACTTCAGAGCCAAAGCTGCCAACCAGAACACGTTACTCCAAACTCGACCTAAGAACAACAAAGATGATCAGGTGAGGTTCATCACCACATTCCATACACAATCCAATGAACAAATATTGGGACCTATTGACTGTAGACCCTATCCTCAAATTGTATATCCAGAAGTATCCATCTGTCACATATAGAAGATCCACGAATCTTCGAGACAATCTTGTACATAGCCATTACACAGGACCTTCTATCACAGTGATACCTGATAACAAGGGCCCACGTTGGGGCTGTAAATCATGTGGTAAATGTGTGGCATGCAAGAATGTGGTTGATGATACCCATTTCCTTGATTCCAGTGGCGAACAGAACTTCAGGATTACATACAATATCACATGTAACACTGTCGAAGTCATCTACCATGCCACATGTCCTTGTGGACTTATATACGACGGCATGACCACGAGAGAGTTCCGAAGACGTATTAGGGAACATGTTCTTGGTATTGCAGCCGCCGTTAATCAAGAGGATCTATCCAGTCTTACCGTCATCCCCAGACATTTCAAGACACACCATAACAGTGACCCCACAGGACTCAGGTTCAGAGGAATAGACAGGATCTTCATCAGTCCCAGAGTAGGTGAGTGGAGAAAATTGTTGGCACAACGGGAAATCAAATGGATTGTGAAACTAAAAACCATGCAACCTGCCGGACTCAATGATTATATCAGTTATGCCCCCTTCATCTAAAACATTACCATCACACGTGTATTCTATATATTTGGTCTGCTCCCAGTTGTTTATTTCTGGTTTTATTGGGTTTTAACTATTTTATTTTAATTATTTTCCCTTCTTTTTCTCTTGTTCTCTTTGCTGGATGGGCACCATTTTCCTACTGGACTATCTACTGTTCAATGCACCTTATATCTTTCGGCTTTTTGCTGCTAACATGCTTATTTATCATTAACTGAGCCATGTATTATCTGCGCCTAGGCGGCATTCATTTTCTGCATTTCCACTTTTTTTTTTGCATGTGTATAGATGTATTTATCTTCTATATACACCTTCATAGATTTTGATATCACCATTATTTTTATACGTGTGTGTATTTACATAAATTTTCTTATAATGTCTCTTTATAGAGAAATGTTTTTATATATGTTTTTTACATACTCTAGTAATTGTGCACAAATCATCCATTAAGGATGTGGTTTAATATTATAGTCCATTAACTGTTCACTACGTTGTTTTTTATGTTATATCCACATAAGCACATGGCACTTCACTCACTAACACCTTATCTCACATAGTTACACATAGTTTATACAATATTCACATTATCCTACACACCACATTCACTTTATTTATTTTTCTTCTACATTCTCACATTTTGCTGACACACACGTATTTTCCATTATCTCACTACATTCATTTAATACCACACATTATGTAATTCATTGGTTCCATACAGTAATCACCTTAGGTAGGTATCAATTTTTATTACTATTTATCTTTTTTATGTCGCACTTGTTGTTCACTGTTTTTTCACTTGCACTGCATGATCCACTTTAGCACTATTTGCACTTCTCACCTTGTCTAAGTTCGTCCTGAACACATGTGCGCATGCGCCTCCATCAATGCCTTGCCTCTATCCTGCCGGCGTTTATTATTGGCACGCAGGATTTTGTTTACTGCCGCGTCATCACACGGGCGTGTCTCCGGTCATGTGACTGCAGCCACTTCCGGGATCGCGCGGCACTGTTATGGCATCAGCCCACCATCTCTTTGAATCATGTACGGTTTAACATATAACTACTTCCTCTAGGTGGCAGCTCACGATTGGTGCATTTGGTTGTCTCTCATGGTAAATAGTTAGGGATAGGTCAGTTCACCATATAAATAGAACAACTGTATCCAGGAATAGCCACGCCCCCTGACGAAGCGCATTGGCGTGAAACGTTTGTTGGGGTAGGTGCAGGTAACTACATGGCTCTGTTGTGGTAATATATACTTGTCCTTTTCTCTGACTGTTGTTGCACTTGTACTCAGTTTATTTAGCTATACTGCATTGTCTGCATTTCTTCATTGAGTCCCCTGTTTATGCAACGTTTGTCAGTGTTCTTTTTATTCAATACCCTTTACTTTGAGTCTGTATGTTCCTGCCTTTTCTTCCAGCTGTGTGCTTTTTAATTGCTATGATGAATATTTTATATGATTCTCAATAAATAAACTTTTGTAATGTTTCATACATTCTTGTTGCTGACGCTTTTGTTGTTGGTGTTGGATTTTCAGTGGGTGGCCTCGGCAACATATTCTTTGTTGTATTGCCTTATAGGTGACAGGTACTTAATGGTACAATACTTGTATGTACGTATGCGGTATGCACTGATGAGGGCAGTAATATGCCTAACTATTTGCAGAAAAAACTCTGTATTTTTGTAAAACACCAGCCGGTGGATACTATTGTTTGGACTTTGATGGTATGGAGCACCTTGACAGCTTAACAGGTACTAAATGGTACAATACTTGGATGTACCTATGCGGTATGCACTGATGAGGGCAGTTATATGCCTAACTATTTGCAGAAAAAAACTATTAAAAAAAAAAAAAACAGCCGGTGAATACTATTGTTTGGACTTGCACAGTATGTAGCCCCTTGACAGATTAACAGGTACAAAATGGTACAAATGCACTACAGTCCACTGAACAATCACATATTTCTGAACAGCAGCAGGACCCCACAAAAAAAAATCCAGGTATTAAACCCTAAATTGCACACAATTCTGAGCAGCAGAAGATTTGTGGAGCAAAAAAAAAAAGCTCAATTGGGCTGAAAAATGAGGAGATAAGATGCTTCAGAAAGTTCAGGCAGCTTGGAGATCTGTATGAGGCAGCTGACAGCTATCTGCCCCTCTCTGCTGCAATGCTCAATAACATGAATAGGAGGTTTAGCTATCAATGATCCTTCTCAGTGTTACAGCAAAGCACTCTGCACTCCTGCCTTTCCCTAATGCTGATGTGACTAGCAGTTGCAGTGTAACGCTGTGGTATGAGCTATTCACACACACACAGTCCCGTCCTCTCCATCTGAGTGCATAGATGAAATGAAGAGAGGCTAGATGGCCGCCGATTATATAGGGGCTGTGACATCACAGGGGTCAGTGAACATTGATAGGCTGCATCTCACATGTGATTCATGGTCAGCCCGCCTACCTTCATTCCCTATGCTGTTTCCCGCCCTCCCATAATCCCCTGCCCCATGTACTCACATGTGGATCCGCCATCTTAGGTCTCCAATAGCCTGGAGCGCTGTAAAATGGAGTTTAATGAAGCGATTCGCGTGATCGAATTGCAGCGATATTCGCATTCGTTGCAAATCGAATTTTTCATGAAATTCGTAACGAATTCGGGTTCGTCAACTTTGATTCGCTCATCTCTAATCCTAACAATCGGAAGGAAACTTTGCATGCACTTCAGCCACTCGTACACCACAAAGCACACCCTCCTTGAGCTGCAGCATCAGAACGGTATCCCCCAACATAGTCTGATTTGCGACGTTTCAACATGTTGAAATTCCACCCTATATATGTTGGTCCGACTATATGAACAGAGAAAGCCATCACCAATTTCTTGATGATCCAAGCGGATAGGGAGACTCCCCTGTTTAACTTCAATGTCAACAAATGGCAGCTCATACGGGACACCTGCCGTTTCCTCAGGCCTTTTGATGAAACCACATTATTAGTCAGTAACCAGGATTACGGGATGAACAACGTCATTCCACTGCTTCATTTACTACAACACATGTTGGAAAAAATGGCTGGTCAGGGCCTACATCTCACGGCCACATGAGCCCTATGGGGGCTGAACTGGAGGAGGAGGGGTAGGGGCACAGTGGAGCACAGTTTAGGTTTCGCAAGATGGGCGGTTTTTCTAGTCATCTGATAGGAGAGGAGGAGCATTTAGAGGAGCTAGAGGGTTATGCGGAAGGCGAGACAGAGGACCCATACACACCGTGGCAGTATGCAGTGGAGATGGAGGCAGGGAGTCTCTCCGAGTCACTTGCATAAATGGCACTATGCATGCTTACTTGCTTGCGTAGTGACCACCGAATTGTCACCATTCGGCAGCGGAATGACTTGTGGCTCTCCATCTTATTGTACCCTTGCTACCGCCACAAAATGGGGGCCTTTTTTACACCCACTAAAAGGGAGGACAAACTGACCTACTACAGAGACATCCTACATAGTCAGTTGGCCGATGCCTATCTGTGCCATCGTCCATCCTCTCGCAGGTCTGACTCGGGGGGCCTTCTGCACTCACCTTCCACTGCCATGGCTGCTGGGGAGGGGTGGCAGGAGCAGTACCAGCTCCATCAGCAGCAGCCTGATGAGTAGCTTTCTTCACCCGCATAGTGAAGCAACTCATCAGCAGCAAATAGACCTGGAACAAGACCTGAACCAGCAGGTGGTGGCATACCTTGACATGACCAAGCCAACACACCTTGAAGATCTGCTGGACTTCTGGGCAGCCAAACTTGATTTGTGGCTGCAACTAGCAGAGTTTGCGCTGGAAAAGCTGTCATGCCCGGCCAGTTGAGTGCCATCAGAGCAGGTGTTTAGTGTGGTGGGGGCCAAAGTAACCCCAAAGAGAACTTGTCTGTCTACAAAAAATGTGGAGATTAATCAGGCATGGATCAGCCAGGGTTTCCACCCACCAATGCCTGATGCATCAGAGTAGATTGACCGTGGTGCCCCACCAACACTTCACAAATATGGATAGTGCAAAAAACACCATGTGCCACCTACACCACCAAGTATTGATGTGATGCAAAGACCTCTAAAAGTGGAAAGGAACAGCGTATGATCCATTGTAACCGGTGGGTGTAAAAACTTCCCCTGTAAGGCCCTACTCTTGCATTATTAATTCCCTTCTTGGCAAGTGTTACTCGCCCTAAAAGTGCAACCCCACACCGGAACCTCTCCCTATTCCCCTACAAACATTGCCATTTCCCAGGGTTTTTAGGTGGAAACAGAGAGAGCTTCCTGTGTGGGGCCGACCACTTTTATGGTGAGTAACACTTGCCAGGAAAGGAATTAATAGGGTGAGAGTAGGGCCTTACAGGGGAAGTTTTTACCCCCTACCTGCTACAATGGACAATACGTTGTTCCCTTCCACCTTTTTGAGGAAAGTGTTACTCTTTTTAAAAAGTGCGGCCCCACACAGGAACCAATCCTTATTTCCACCTAAAAACCCTGGGAAATGGCAGTGTTTGTAGATGGAATTAGGGAGAGGTTTCTGTGTGGGGCCACCTTTTAGGGTGAGTAACACTTGCCAAGAAGGGAATTAATAATGTGAAATTAGGGCATTACAGGGGAAGTGTTTACCCACTCAGGTTACAATGGACCATACGTTGTTCCCTTCCACCTTTTAGAGGTCTTTGCATGACATCAATACTTGGTGGTGTAGGTGGCACATGGTGTTTTTTGCACACCTTTCCTTTGGTTTGATTTTCAAAAAAACAAAAGACTTTGGGGGCCATATATTTTATCCTAAGCATATTAATAAAAGTTAAGTTTTACGTAATGTATATCCTTAATACTTACTTGTGCACACTAACACTTTTACAAAAGAGACTGTTTTTTTTTCTGCCTACCTGCCTTAGCTACTATTCTGATCCTGCTGCCCGCCTGATGCCAAGTTCTCCTTTTTTCACCCACCTTCGTCACCGGATACTGGTATTGCCACCCACCGCACCACTCTGTCAGTGATTCCCTTTCAGGACTCCTGATGCTGCTGCTGCCACCTCCAGGCTGTCTCATTCTGCCACCATATGTTCTCCTCATGCTGCTGCCACCTCCAGGCGGTGTCATTCAGCCACTATATGTCTCCTCATGCTACCGAAAACTCCAGGCTGTGTCATTTAGCCACTATGTGGTCTCCCCATGCTGCCGCCACCTCCACATTGTGTCATTCAGCCACTATATGTTCTCCTCATGCTGCCAGCACCTCCACTCTATGTCATTCAGCCACTATATGTTCTCCACATGCTGCCGCGAACTCCAGGCTCTGTCATTTAGCCACTTTGTGGTCTCCTCATGCTGCCGCCACCTCCACACTGTGTTATTCAGCCACTATATGTTCTCCTCATGCGTCCGCCACCTCCACGTGTCATTCAGCCACTATATGTTCTCCTCATGTTGCCGCCACCTCCACGCTGTCTTTCAGCCACAATATGATCTCCTCATGCTGCCGCCACCTCCACGCTATATCAGTTACAGTACAGCTGTGATTGTGCGGCCATAGTGAGGGGAGGGGGGAGATGGGTGTAAGAGCATGTTTCTCCGTCCTGCCCACCATTTCTGAGAGATCTGGTGTGCACGTGCTGCCATCTCTCCCCTCGTAGTGAAAAAAGTTTTTTAAAAAGTGCCCCTTGCCCCTCTCTGTGACCCCTTGGCACAGAAAGCAGCCAGGGAAAACTTTAGATTAGGTAGGGACAGTTGGGAGTTAAAAAAATGTTTTTCTTTTTTCAGCGTACTATCCTTAGGTGTCCGCAGGTCCGTAGCACCTTTAGCTGCGTGACCCCGGCCCTACTGGGTCGCTGCGATCTGCCTCCAGCATTTTATTTTATTTTTTTGCTACACGTGTGGCCGGACCCTTTTAGCTGTAATAGTGTGGTCCGCCACCGTTAGCTAAAGCCCACCTGCCCCTGATCAGTCCCGCAGTACTGATCAGCGTTGTTTTTTTGTGGTGCAGGTCCTTTTTCGGGTTATAGCAGCTTTTTTATTTTTTGCACTTATAGGCGGTCCGTGCCACCAGTAGCAGGCCTGTGCTGTGTGAACGGACCATACCTCTGTGTGCGGCCTGCCCCACCATGATCAGTGATTTATCACTGATCTGCGTTTTTTTTGGGGGGGGGGGGGTTCATGCGGGTGCATTTTTTCGGGGTTAAGCATTTTATTATTTCATTTTTGGGGTATTTTGTGTGGGGGTCTGTGTACGTGCCACCAACCACTGTTCTGGGCTGAGTGGCCGTACCCCCACTGACTCCTGCGCTCCCTACCACCACCAAGCGCTAATCAGTGCGCACACCACTGATTAGGTACACGCTTAGTTAGTAAGGTTAGGGTGGGTTAGGGAGGTAGTATCGTACCACACCACACACAGCACATACACAAATAAAGTTTTTCCCCCCACATATATACACTTCACTCCCCCCCTCCCCCCATTACAGTAGGGAAATGGCCCGCAGGGCGTTTTCAGTGGAGGAAGCCTATGCCATACTTGCCTCCGATACTGAAAGTGCCTCAGAGGACGAGGAAGACCCCACCTTCCTTATTTCCTCGTCCTCCTTATCATCTAGTTCTGCGGGACCGCAAACCTCCTCTGCTCCTGATCCTGTGCCCCATGCTAGTATGAGTCCCCCTGGCGCTCATACTAGTCAAGCCCACCAGCCAAGTTCACTGCTGCCTGCCCCGTACCGGAGAACTTGTCTGGACTCAGCCAGCGGACCACGAGCCCGTGATTCCTGAGTTTGTTGGTGACTCAGGAATCAAGATTGACATTGTCGGGTTCACTGAAATGGACTATTTCAGTTTTTTTTTCAGTGACGACTTTTTCAATCTGATGGTTGACCAGACGAACCTGTGCGCCCCACAGTTCGTCGCCGCAAACCCGGGCTCACTTTTGGCTAGGCCCAATGGCTTGTTCCCAGACGATGCAGCCGTAATGAGGACATTTTGGGGCCTCGTACTGCATATGGGCCTGGTCAAAAAAAACAGTGTCAGGTAATATTGGAGTGGGGACGTCCTTTACCAGACCCCGCTCTACAATATGGCCATGGCACGTCCCCGGGTCGGCGCCATTTGGAAATGTTTGCATTATGCTCATAATGCGGCATGTCCCCACCGAACTGATCCCGCGTATGACCGCCTGTATAAAATCAAGTCGGTCATCAATGACTTTGGGGCCAAATTTTGGGAGGCCTATTTCCCTGGAAGGGAGGTCGCTATTGATGAGTCTCTCATCAGCTTTAAGGGGAGACTCAGCTTTCGGAAATACATCCCTACCAAGCAGGCACGGTATGGCATGAAGATGTATAAACACTGCGAGAGTACCTCAGGGTACACTTGAAAGTTTACGGTGTATGAGGGACAAGATTCCCGTATTGAACCACCAGAATGTCCCCCCACTCTGGGTGTTACCGGGAAAATCATTTGGGGGCTTTTGCACCCATTGCTAGATAAAGGTTACCACCTTTACGTGGATAATTTTTATACTTGTATCCCTCTCTTCCTCACCGCCAGATCCACGCTCGCTTGTGGAACAGTCTGGAAGAATCAAAGAGGCCTTCCTTCCTATCCCCTCCAAATTCCTATCCCCTGGGGTGAGTCCCGTGCCCTTACCCATGAAAACCTGTTGCTGGTAAGGTATAAGGATAAGAGGGATGTCCTTATGCTCACCACAATTCATGGAAACGGCAGCACCCCTGTCCCTCTGCGAGGTACCGTTGGACCGTTCCTCAAGCCCGATTGTATTCTGGACTGCAATCGGTATATGGGGGCAGTTGATCTTTCTGATCAAGTACTCAAGCCATATAATGCCATACGGAAAACACGGATATGGTACAAAAAAGTTGTGGTCTACATGGTACAGGTTGCCATATATAACTCTTTTGTACTGTCCCAGTATGCTGGCAACACAGGGCCATACCTGCAGTTTTAAGAGGAAGTTCTAAAGGCCCTCATCTTTGGTGACCGCTAAAGAGCGGGTGAGAGCACCTCTGGAACTGTGGGCCCCCGGCCAACACTTGTGTGAGGTCCCCCACACTGGAACGAAGGGGCGATACCAGAAAAATGCAGAGTGTGTCGCAAGAGGGGGATTCGTAAGGACACCATAACTCATTGTGACACTTGCCTCGATCATCCGGGCCTCTTTATTAAAAACTGCTTCAGGGAGTATCACACTTTCATGGAGTTCTAAATTTTTAATCCTTTCACCTGATTTTAATTCCCCAGAACTCAGCTCCAATGTACCAGTTTAGAGTACATTGTCTACCAAATTTAAAACCAAAACACCCACCCTAAAAAAAGAAAGAAAAAAAACCTCTTTGCCAATACCCCCGCTATTCCTCCCCTCATCCAAAAAAAAAAAAAAATGGGTCATGGGACACAGATTCAACAGCATTGAGGGTTTGCAGTTGCCTCAAATGCGCAGCGGTCTCTCCCCACCTGAGCGGGTTGCGCATTTGAGGTAACAGGTTAGGGACGGCCACACACATCACATTCCCAGAATGATGATTTAGAGCGTAGGGTTTGGGGCGGGCATCATTTTTACTTTCAGCTATTACTCTGGGTCATCATTCTGGGAATTGGCATATCAGTATTAAAATTGCAATTTTAATTCCCCTCCATAGTACACTTCATTCATTCCTGGAAAATAAATTAGGGAACACCCGTCTGTTCCAAATCTCCACTTTAACCCTGTACACGACAATTCTGAGTCACATGTTAGTTGTTCGCAGAAAGATGAAGCAGAGCATAGGTTGAAAATTGCAATGTTCAAAAGCTACCCTTCATCCATTCCTGGAAAAAAAATTTGGGAAACACCCGTGCATTCAAAATGTACTCTTTACTAATGGTGTCACGTGTGGGTCTTTCATTTTCGTATTTTTCTCTGAATGTATGTAACCGTCAGCTACTGATATGCCATAGGCCACAAATGCAAACAGACCTCTATGACTTCTGAGCCTTGTTGTGCGCCCGCCCAGCACTTTACCCCATATGTGGATGTATTTTCATAGTCAGGGGAAAAAGCTCTCCAAACTATGTAACCCAATTTCTCCCATTACCCCTTGTGAAAATGTAAAAAATTGGGTAACCCCAGCATTTTTGTGAAAAAAACAAAAACAAACTGTGAGGTGTAAGTACTCACTGTACCCCTTGTTACCTTCCTTGAGGGGTGTAGTTTCAAAATTGTGGTCACTTGCCGGGTTTTTATTTTGCAGTGCGAAGCACCACTTAAGCCTCGAATCTCATCGGTGCTGTCTTACTCCTAAGCCCTGTTATGCACCCGCATAGTGCTTTACTGCCTTATATGGGGTACTTTTTGTGGAGCTTTTTTCTCTTACTACTTGTAAAACTAAAGAATTTTTGGTTCATACCAGCAATTCAGTGTTAAAAATCATTTTTTTCACCTTTACGGTCCACTGTTCAAAAAACATATGAGGTGTAAGTACTCACTATAACCCTTGTTACGTTCCTTGAGGGGAGTAGTTTCTAATATGGTGTCACATGTGTGGGGTTACTGCTGTTATTGCACAATGGGGGCTTTGTAAATGCACATGGCCCCCAACTTCAATTCCAACAAACTTTTCAATCCAAATGCCCAATGGTGCTCCTTCTATTCTGAGCATTGCAGTGCACCCACAGAGCACTTTACATCCACATATGGGGTATTTTCTTTCTCAGGCGGGGATTGCACTACAAATTTTGTGGGCCTGTTGTCCTATTACCCTATGTGAAAATGAAACATTTGGGGTAACATTATCAATATAGTCTGAAAAATCTAATTTTTCACTTTTACGGCCCACTGTTCAAAAAACCTGTGAGGTGTAAGTACTCACTGTCACCCTTGTTACGTTCCTGGAGGGGTCTAGTTTCCAAAATGGTGTCACATGTGAGGGGTTTCTGCTGTTCTGGCTCCATGGGAGGTTTGTAAATGCACATGGCCCCCGACTTCAATTCCAGCAAAATTCTCTTTCCAAAAGTCCAATGGCGCTCCTCCTATTCTGAGACCTGTAGTGCACCAGCAGAGCACTTAAAGGGGTACTCCGGTGAAAACCTTTTTTCTTTTAAATCCACTGGTGGCAGAAAGTTAAACATATTTGTAAATTACTTCTATTAAAAAATCTTAATCCTTCCAGTACTTATTAGCTGCTGAATGCTACAGAGGAAATTCCTTTCTTTTTGGAACACTGATGACATCACGAGCACAGTGCTCTCTTCTGCTGTCCATTTTAGCAACCATGCATAGCAGATGTATGCTAAGGGCTGCATGATGGCTCAGTGGTAAACCCCACTTTTGTCCATAGGTGCGGTCCTCTACCCCATTGTATGAGTGCACAATTGCACTTGGGGTTGAGCACCTGTTATCACCTTGAGACTATGTTGTTTTGTTTTTTTGTTTAAAGTTAGTCATGTTGTTTGCATCCATATACACGTTTATCAGGTGTCAGGATGTGATTGTGGTACCTGTGACCGTCTGCAGGGATTCTCCATTGTATGCAATTTTGCTGGGAACATCGCCCTTAGCAACGGTTGACAAGTGCAGGGCCTCCACCCCAGCGAAGGTGCACAATTGCACTTGGGGTTGAGTTTCCTGCTATAGCCATGTCCATGCAAATATAAGCCGGCAAGCGTCTTTTAAGGCTTATACCAATGCACCCTTTTATCTTATTGGGTAGCGTTGGGGGTTTCACCTGTGAGGCCTGCTATATATAAACCAGCAAGGGTGGGGCTTGTAACCTGTCTTCCCCCTCCCATTGTATGTGTGCTGAGTTCACACTGGAGGGGATTGGGGAGCAGTCTGCAAGTTGGACCTTAGGCTGCTGTATATCTGGTTCCTGGTTCTATGCATCTGGCCAGGCAAAAAAGGTTAGTGGTTAGGTCCCGCATCACATGAGAAACCTTGGCGTGGTGTGCGGGCTCAGGTATGTCCTTCATATAAGGATATACTGGCTAATGTCTCATTTTTATATCAGTTTTGAGGATTAGCTATTATCATTGTATATATTTACCACAGGATTGAAACCCCACTTTTGTCCATAGGTGCGGGTCCTCTACCCCATTGTATGAGTGCACAATTGCACTTGGGGTTGAGCACCTGTTATCACCTTGAGACTATGTTGTTTTGTTTTTTTGTTTAAAGTTAGTCATGTTGTTTGCATCCATATACATGTTTATCAGGTGTCAGGATGTGATTGTGGTACCTGTGACCGTCTGCAGGCATTCTCCATTGTATGCAATTTTTGCTGGGGACATCGCCCTTAGCAACGGTTGACAAGTGCAGGGCCTCCACCCCAGCGAAGGTGCACAATTGCACTTGGGGTTGAGTTTCCTGCTATAGCCATGTCCATGCAAATATAAGCCGACAAGCGTCTTTTAAGGCTTATGCCAATGCACCCTTTTATCTTATTGGGTAGCGTTGGGGGTTTCACCTGTGAGGCCTGCTATATATAAACCAGCAAGGGTGGGGCTTGTAACCTGTCTCCCCCCCTCCCATTGTATGTGTGCTGAGTTCTAGTGTTGCTCGCGAATATTCGCAATTCGATTATTATTCGCGAATATCGCATATTCGCGAATTCGCGAATTTCGCAAATATAGCGCTATATATTCGTAATTACGAATATTCTTTTTTCTTTATTTTTTTTTTCTTCACAGTACACATCACAGTGATCACCCCTCTCTGCTTCCAGCTTGTGTGGTGTAAAGAAGGCTGTAATACTACTGTGTGAGACTGGCGCGCGGAAATTTGCATATGCGAAAATTAGCATATGCTAATTTTCGCATATGCGAATGTTCGCGTATGCTAATTTTGTATATGCTAATATTCACATATGTTAATTTTCGCATACGCGAATTTTCGCATATGCGAAAATAAAACGAGACTATAACGAATATGCGAATATTCGCGAATATATGACGAATATTCGTCCATATATTCGCGAATATTCGCAAATTCGAATATGGCCTATGCCGCTCAACACTACTGAGTTCACACTGGAGGCGACTGGGGAGCAGTCTGCAAGTTGGACCTTAGGCTGCTGTATATCTGGTTCCTGGTTCTATGCATCTGGCCAGGCAAAAAAGGTTAGTGGTTAGGTCCCGCATCACATGAGAAACCTTGGCGTGGTGTGCGGGCTCAGGTATGTCCTTCATATAAGGATATACTGGCTAATGTCTCATTTTTACATCAGTCTTGAGGATTAGCTATTATCATTGTATATATTTACCACAGGATTGAAACCCCACTTTTGTCCATAGGTGCGGGTCCTCTACCCCATTGTATGAGTGCACAATTGCACTTGGGGTTGAGCACCTGTTATCACCTTGAGACTATGTTGTTTTGTTTTTTTGGCTCAGTGGTTAGCAGTGCTGGGGACTTGGGTTCAAATCCCACTAAGGACAACAATAAATAAAGCATTATTATTATTATTATAATAACGTCAGCAGAGAGAACTGTGGTCGTGATGTCATCAGAGAGCATTCCAAAAAGAAAAGAATTTCCTCTGTAGTATTCAGCAGCTAATAAGTACAGGAAGGACTAAGATTTTTTAATAGAAGTAATTTACAAATATGTTTAACTTTCTGCCACCAGTTGATTTAAAAGAAAAAAGGTTTTCACCGGAGTACCCCTTTAACATCCACATATGGGGCACTTTTTTAATCAGGAGAAATTGGGCTTAAAATTTTGGGGTCCATTTTCTCCTATTACACCATGTGAAAATGAAAAATTTGGATTAATACCATCATTTTAGTGTTGAAAATAAAATTTTTCATTTTCACGACCAACTTCAAAACAAAGTCGTCAAACACCTGTGAGGTGTAAAGGCTCAATATACCCCTTGTTATGTTCCTTGAGGGGTGTACTTTCCAAAATAGTATGCCAGATTTTTCTCCTCCACTTTGCTGCTATTCTTGTGAAACACCTAAAGGGTTAACAAACTTTCTGAGTGTCATTTTGAATACTTTGAGGGGTGTAGTTTCTATAGTGGGGTCATTTATGGGGTATTTCTCACAGAAAGGCCCCTCAAATCCACTTCAAACTTAACTGGTCCCTGAAAAATTCAGATTTAGAAATTTTCGTGAACATTTTTAAAATTACTGCTATACTTTGAAGGCCTCCAACGTCTTCAAAAAGTAAAAACATGTCAACTTTATTATGTCAACATAAAGTAGACATATTGTATTTGTGAATCAATATATAATTTATTTGGAATATCCATTTTCCTTACAAGCAGAGAGTTTCAAAGTTAGAAAAATTTCAAAATTTTCATGAAATTTGGGGATTTTTCACCAAGAAAAATAGTAATGACAAAAATTTACGTTAAAGTAGAATATGTCACGAAAAAACTGTCTCGGAATCATACAGTCTTCCTGAACCTCCACCATTGAAAAAGGGGATGCAGTTCCCCGAAACGCGTCTGGTGTTAAGACAACCCTGCACATCATCTGAGACAATCGTTACCGCATTGCCGGTCCTCACCTACTCTCTCACCTGCTCCCCGTGCCGTCGGGGTAGAGAGGATAACTCCAGCGTTGCCATACGCTGCTACGACTGCTAGGCTTCACAGCACTGCCACATGCTGCTTCCCAGCCATCATCTCCGACCCCCAGCACCGGATCATATCACCCCTCCTACATTTCTCCCGTGCTGCCGGGACAGAGGGACGTGTATCTCACTGCACTCACCTGACTGTGCACACTGTAGCCGGTAAGAGGCACTAAGTGCCTGAACTGTATAGCGATTGCCCTCTTGCATTCAGTCCCCGTGCCGTCGGGGTAGAGGGGGCATCGCCTGTATCTCTGCACCTAAAAACGTTTATAGTGGGCCCCAATCTCGGAGGCTCCAGAGCTAACAAAAATTTGCCTTATTGGATTATCAACTTTTTTGCTATGTACTTTAATCTGGATTAATCCTGGCTCTTATAATATGACTTTACAGTATAACTAAACAGATACTGTTTGCACTGTCCCATTGCCCCACTTTCATTGTCTCATTGTCCAATTAGGGAAGTGCAATACCACTGTGTATATTTTATATTTTTAGCATTTTTTACCATTGTAACCATTTTATCTAGTGACCAGTCTGCGACAAGGGCCCTGCCGCAGACCTCACATCATTTTTCCAAATAAATGTTATCATTTTATGCTATTTTAGACACGTTTTCTTTTTTTTCCTCTCTCTCTTTCTTCTAATTTTTCACCTTATAGTCAGCAGACATTGGTGAACTGGTGAGCTGCTGCCATTTTCTTTTTTTACATGTTTTGTACTTGCCACAGCAGCGTGCACCCGTGTATTGGGTATAGGTGCTTGCTACATTTTTGTTTTTTTGTTATTGAACTAGTCATAGTTGTAGCCAGGCTTTGTGATGCCATTGCAACAGGATTGGTGTCTCAAAATAGTAGAGAAGAAGTAAACATTGAAAAGTAGAAAATAAAAATCCTCCCTTTTTGGGAGTTGCAACAGGTTTTCTGGCTTGCAAGTTAAGAAGACGCAATGGATTAGTCTCACGAAATGTTGCAGACAAAATACCTTTCGCATGAAAAGCCGAAAAAATAATCCCTTTTTATTGGGATCATGAATTGTGTATATGCAGACCTGGCCGGTAGTAGCAGCAGCAAGGATGGTAGAGTGGTGGTAGTTGTAGTTGCCAGCGGATAGCAGTAGTGATGATATAGTGCTAGTTGTAGCCAGCGGACAGCAGGCATTGGTGGACTACTGTTAATTGTAGCCTGTCCTTGTGATAACGTGAATACTACGAATACGCAAATTTAGCGAATATATGACGAATATTCGTCCATATATTCGCAAAATATTGCAAATTCGAATATGGCCTATGCTGCTCAACACTATTTATAGAGCCATAATGCTTAAACTCAGACCATGGCTATGCCTTACTCTCTTTTTGCACAGACACTGTGCCTGGTTTTCTGCATCTTATAAGATGTAAAAAGAAAAAGAAAAAAAAATGTCCACATGGCAGGATACTGTAAAGAGATAGTTACACTACCACCATACAGAATACACCATACACCATCCCTCCTATGGAAAGCTTTTTCTTAAGCTTACAGATGCAGCTGATCCTGGGCTGGTACAACCCCTGGTATGTTTGAAAAATGTTCTGGCCCTACCTCGGCTTCGCTCTATATTGCTAACATCATCCCCACCACTCTTCTCAGTATAAACTTCTAATGTTTGATTGTGGGCTCCTTGCTCTGTTCCCCCTCAGCATGTCCAATATGATGCCTTACAATCTCACCACCATGCCTACCACCACCACTCCCACTAGTGTTATGCTCTAACACTGCTCCCACCTCCACCACCTCTGCAACACTCTCCAAAGACTGACTGGGACTCAACTCCTCCTCATGGCTATTTCTCCCCTACTATTCAGCACTAGGGGGCAAAGCAAAAACAGATGATGGAACAGACAGTCATGGAAGGACATTTACACTTCACCATGTAACTATAGGCAATGCGAAATCCACTAACATCTGGCTTAATGTTATATCAGACTCTTCCTACTCCTGAGATAAGCAAGAACAAGCCAACCGGTTTACAATGGCTGTGGTATTCTTCGAAACCACACAACCCCTTGGCAACATGGACAACTTTTGCTTGCTGCTGCTGCTACTGTCTCCAGGTACTTGGCTGCTACCTGCTTTGGTGCTGGCAGTATAAACAACATGCTTAATGGCAAAGGACATGGCTGGGGTGCTCTTTCTGTTACCTTGTCCTCGTCCAACCATTCTTTTACCAGGCATTTTTTTTTTTATATTAAATATTTGAAGGTTATTTTTATATTTTTCGGGCAATTTGTCACTCACCTAAAAGTTAAGTGGCAAAGATCTGGCATCTTCTGTTGAGTATGTTCTGATAGCTAGCAATTTAGTTTGTCAAAGTTTATCTGATAATATATTCTTACATTTGGTAGGGGGTTATACCTTCTCAATATCTGTATGTCCTACACTATGGGGGGTATTTATCAAAGGATTTATGTGCTTTTTTTTACGTACCTTTGGCGCAATACTTTGGCGCAGTGTCTTTTTGCGCCAAAGTTTGGCGCATCTTCTCCACTGTCATTTTTACAACTTTCTCAAAATCACACGGTCCTGTGTGTGATTTTAACTTTAGTCAGTAATTCATCATTTGCGCCAATCGATTCATCATTGGCGCAATTTTGGCATAAATCCCGTTTTTTTTTGGCGCAAATCCCCGCCAAGAGATTTTGCACATGGAAAACACACTTACCAATGTCAGGAAATGTAAAGGCGGCAAAATACATTAAAACATTTTTTTTGGTGAAAGCAGCGACACCTCCAGGGCTGCTCAATACTATCCTGCGAAAAGGTAAGCACTAAAGCAGTGGTCTCCAACCTGCGGACCTCCAACAGCTGTCCGGGTATGCTGGGAATTGTAGTTTTGCAACATCTGGAGGTCCGCAGGTTGAAGACCACTGCACTAAACTAACAAAAAAAAAAAAAATACCCAAATTTTAAAATAAAATCCATTTCACATGATGGCTATAAACCCCATAAAAGAAAATAACTCATGTCGCTTGCTGATATACTGCAGGAGGGACTCCGAAATGGCTGCTCTACAGGGTAAAATACGCTGTCCTCTATGGCGGTAAGTTCTGTGTAGAAGGCGCTGTGAACAGCTGATTTCAACAATTGAGCCAAAATTACTAACAACTTGCACCAAATGATAAATTTGGTGCATGTCCACGAAAACCAAAGTGAAAAAAAAAGGGTAAAAAGAAACTGTCAACAGCAAAATTGATAAATACGCCCCTGTGTGTGCACTTTTATTTTTGCTCGTATGACAAGCAGAAATTCACAGATCTAAAGACATGCTTGTGGAGGTTCTTCATTTTGTGAAATTATCTGATAGACTTCCTTTAAGCTTGCATCATATCTATAACATATTATATTTTTCTTTTACTGTGTGTTTCTACCTTAGTGTTTAGATTATATAAACCAGGTAAAATTGGCAATAAGATCAGCCCTAGCTAATTATATAGAAATTGTTTAGATAATTAGAAGTTCAGTGGTGTAAGTATAATCTGTTATTTTTCTATTACTTTGTTAGTTAAGGTTTGCTTTATCTTTACAGCCATTGTAACATTTAATTAGATGTTAATTAAGTTTAAAGCTATTTTACTCTTTTATCTATTATTTTTTGACAAAATTATTTTTCTTGAAAATAAATGGAAGGTAGTCACGGGGTCACTTCTAAGACTAGCATTAGTAGTGAGACCTCTAATAAATACATATAATTAAAAGATAATTACACCCATGATCTTTCATCTCAGTGATGCTCAATGTTGAACAACTTTCTACAAGAGATGAATGAAAGCAACATTTCATGAAAGTATGTGATTAAATATATGGCTACTTAATACATTATAAAAACAGATATATGTCATTACACTTGTAAAGTACATGCAAATAATTCAATATTTCACATTGAGACTGAGTCCGTGCACAGTTGCTCAGATATATAAATTTGTCAAAAGTCTTAGTGGGGCACAGTTCACCCCAGATCACGATCTAAAGAATCACCCCAGCAAATTCCTGACATCACCAAGATAATCTTAATCCCTCTTTTGACACTCTGGATCCCCCAAATTGCTGTCTCCCAGCCTGCTCATTACACCTTGTGGCTGAGGTGCCGTGCTTACCAGCTGGCACCATCTTACTGCAGGGAGCTGAGATGGAACTTACTATACCTGCAGCCTCCAGATTCAAGCGCAGATCGGATTTCCAGCAAGGGCAGGTATGTTTTCATACCCTGTGTGCTGCAGTCTTCAAAAGTAAAACTCAGTCATGGCATCAGATGAGTGGTTGGGAGGTGGTCTCCCTGTCTTCTCCTGTCTGTCTCTGCTTAAAGGGGTACTCCGCCCCTGGCATCTTATCCCCTATCCAAAGGATAGGGGATAAGATGTTAGATCGCCGCGGTACCGCTGCTTGGGACCCTTGGGATCGCCGCTGCGGCACCCCGCCATCATTACTGCACAGAGCGAGTTCGCTCTGTGCGCAATGACGGGCGATACAGGGGCCGGAGCAGCGTGATGTCATGGCTCCGCCCCTCATGATATCACAACCCGTCCCCTTAATGCAAGTCTATGGCAGGGGGCGTGACGACCGCCACGCCCCCTCCCATAGACTTGTATTGACGGGGGAGGGCCGTGACATCACAAGGGGCGGAGCCGTGACATAACAAAGCTCCGGCCCCTGTATTGCCCGTCATTACGTGCAGAGCGATCTCGCTCTGTGCAGTAATGATAGTGGGGTGCTGGAGCAGCGATCCCCGGGGTCCCCAGCAGCGGGACCCCAGCGAACTGACATCTTATCCCCTATCCTTTGGATAGGGGATAAGATGCCAGGGGCGGAGTACCCCTTTAATTGATAGATCTCTGCCTATACACAAAGCAGGGAGAGACCTATCAATCGCATTGCCAGGGGAAAGTATGGGGGCCTGCCTCATAGAAATCTCATGGCTCTGTTTTAAAATAATTTTTTATCTGACATTTCATGCTGCCCCATTGTTCAGGCAGTGAAAATGTACTGGAAGATACAGAGATGGGAGCTCTACGTAAAATACTTAAAAGAGGACCCAGGCCGAGGATACTGTGTTGCACACACCTGATGTGCCTATAGAAACTAATAATTAACAATAAACGGAGCAGTCCTACTAGGCTAGGGGAAAAAGGTTATGGAAATCAGAAGAATTAAAATAATAGGAGAGAAAAAGGTTTGTGTCAAATGTTGGACATTTATTTAAATGTTGGACATTTATTTAAAAAAACAATGATACTCTTGATGACATAATGGTGATGTCCAAATGATATATAAAATGTAAAATACATAAAAACACAATTGCTAGCTAAAATTGCACTAGTGAGGTGGCTGGGACACAGGGTCTGTGCTATAGTAAGCACAGTGGGACAGTCTGGAAATTGCAAATGTCCTATTTGTTATAGGTGATGATTGGTGTGAATTGTAGTCTCAGTGAGGGTATTTTACGCAAATAGCGCTGAAAGATTAAATCCACAGTGTTGGCCGTAGTTGCAGCGCTTGACAGCGCTGGAGACTCCCAGTACTGAGCCCACTCTCCCTTTTTTTTTTCCGCAGGGCTGTCTGTAGAATAGGCAGATGCGCGTGGTAGCACTGAAGCTTCACCAAGTTTCACACACTATCACAAAGTTACTCCTTCTATACCCCGATGGCACAGGGACAAGTTAAAGAAGGTGAGAAAGTATAGGCACTATGTGCCTCTTACCCGCTCTACAAATGCTCGGTGTTCTGCGCGTATCTGCGTTGGAAGTCCTCCGGGCTCTGCCTTCTATACCCCGGCGGCACAAGGACGATAAGTAAGAAAGACAGAGGTCCAAGGCCAAATGCCGGTGCTAGCTGTGGCTAGTTAGTAATGCAAGTCTCGGGCTCTGCTGGGGTAGCCGAGTGTCAGGCTCTGCTGGGGTAGCGGAGCGTCCCTGTTAAGTCCCAATCTCTGTGCAATTTCCAAACTATCCCACTGTGCTTACTATAGCACAGACCCTGTGTCCCAGCCAACTCACTAGTGCAATTTTAGCTAGCAATTGTGTTTTTATGTATTTTACATTTTATATATAATTTGTATTATATTGTGTGTTGTCCAAAGCAAGGGCCCTGCCAAGGACATTACCATTAAGTCATCAAGAGTATCATTGTTATTTTAACCCCTTAAGGACTGAGCCCTTTTTCACCTTAAGGACTCAGCCATTTTTTGCAATTCTGACCACTGTCACTTTAAACATTAATAACTCTGGAATGCTTTTAGTTATCAATCTGATTCCAAGATTGTTTTTTTTGTGACATATTCTACTTTAACATAGTGGTAAAATTTTGTGGTAACTTGCATCCTTTCTTGGTGAAAAATCCCAAAATTTGCTGAATAATTTGAAAATGTAGCATTTTTCTAACTTTGAAGCTCTCTGCTTGTAAGGAAAATGGATATTCAAAATAAAAAATTTTTTATTCACAAATACAATATGTCTACTTTATGTTTGCATCATAAAATTTACGTGTTTTTACTTTTGGAAGACACCAGAGGGCTTCAACGGTCAGCAGCAATTTTCCAATTTTTCACAAAATTTTGAAACTCGCTTTTTTTCAGGGACCAGTTCAGGTTTGAAGTGGATTTGAAGGGTCTTCTTATTAGAAATACCCCATAATAGACCCCATTAAAAAAACTGCATCCCCCAAAGTATTCAAAGTGACATTCAGTCAGCGTTTTAACCCTTTAGGTGTTTCACAGGAATAGCAGCAAAGTGAAGGAGAAAATTCACAATCTTCATTTTTTACACTCGCATGTTTTTGTAGACCCAATTTTTGAATTTTTGCAAGGGGTAATAGGAGAAAATTTTTATTTGTATTTGAAACCCAATTTCTCTGGAGTAAGCACATACCTCATATGTCTATGTTAATTGTTCGGCGGGCGCAGTAGAGGGCTCAGAAGGGAAGGAGCGACAAATGGTTTTTGGGGGGCATGTCACATTTAGGAAGCCCCTATGGTGCCAGAACAGCAAAAAAAAAACACATGGCATACCATTTTGGAAACTAGACCCCTCGGGGAACATAACAAGGGGTAAAGTAAACCTTAATACCCCACAGGTGATTCACAACTTTTGCATACGTAAAAAAAAATAAAAAATTCCCTAAAATGCTTGGTTTCCCAAAAATTTTACATTTTTAAAAAGGGTAATAGCAGAAAATACCCCCCAAAATTTGAAGCCCAATTTCTCCCGATTCAGAAAACACCCCATATGGGGGTGAAAAGTGCTCTGCTGGCGCACTACAGGTCTCAGAAGAGAAGGAGTCACATTTGGCTTTTTTGAAGGAAATTTTGCTCTGGGGGCATGCCGCATTTAGGAAGCCCCTATGGTGCCAGGACAGCAAAAAAAAACACATGGCATACCATTTTGGAAACTAGACCCCTTGGGGAACGTAACAAGGGGTAAAGTGAACCTTAATACCCCACAGGGGTTTCACAACTTTTGCATATGTAAAAAAAAAAAAAAAACTTACCTAAAATGCTTGGTTTCCCAAAAAATGTACATTTTTACAAAGGGTTAAAGCAGAAAATACCCCCCAAAATTTGAAGCCCAATTTCTCCCGATTCAGAAAACGCCCCATATGGGGGTGAAAAGTGCTCTGCTGGCGCACTACAGGTCTCAGAAGAGAAGGAGTCACATTTGGCTTTTTGAAAGCAAATTTTGCTCTGGGGGCATGCCGCATTTAGGAAGCCCCTATGGTGCCAGGACAGCAAAAAAAAAACACATGGCATACCATTTTGGAAACTAGGCCCCTCGGGGAACGTAACAAGGGGTTAAGTGAACCTTAATACCCCACAGGTGTTTCACGACTTTTGCATATGTAAAAAAAAAATTTTTTTTTTTACCTAAAATGCCTCTTTTCCCAAAAATTTTACATTTTTAAAAAGGGTAAAAGCCTTGAAATACGACAGGGCTCCAAAGTGAGAGCGCCATGCGCATTTGAGGCCTAAATTAGGGATTGCATAGGGGTGGACATAGGGGTATTCTACGCCAGTGATTCCCAAACAGGGTGCCTCCAGCTATTGTAAAACTCCCAGCATGCCTGGACAGTCAGTGGCTATCTGGCAATACTGGGAGTAGTTGTTTTGCAACAGCTGGAGGCTCCGTTTTGGAAACAGTGGCATACCAGACGTTTTTCATTTTTATTGGGGAGGGGGGCTGTGTAGGGGTATGTGTATATGTAGTGATTTTTACTTTTTATTTTATTGTGTGTTAGTGTAGTGTAGTGTTTTTAGGGTACAGTCACATGGGCGGGGGTTCACAGTAGTTTCACGCTGGCAGTTTGAGCCGCAGCTCAAACTTGCAGCCGGATACTTACTGTAATCCTCCGCCCATGTGAGTGTACCCTGTACGTTCACATTGGGGGGGGGGGGGGAACATCCAGCTGTTGCAAAACTACAACTTCCAGCATGTACGGTCTATCAGTGCATGCTGGGAGTTGTAGTTTTGCAACCGCTGGAGGCTCCGTTTTGGAAACAGTGACGTACCAGACGTTTTTCATTTTTATTGGGGAGGGGAGGGGGGTTGTATAGGGGTATGTGTATACGTAGTGTTTTTTACTTTTTATTGTGTGTTAGTGTAGTGTAGTGTTTTTAGGGTACAGTCTCACGGGCGGGGGGTTCACAGTAGTTTCTCGCTGGCAGTTTGAGCTGCGGCAGAAAATTTGTCGCAGCTCAAACTTGCAGCCGGATACTTGCTGTAATCCTCCACCCATGTGAGTGTACCCTGTACGTTCACATTGGGGGGGGGGGCATCCAGCTGTTGCAAAACTGCAACTCCCAGCATGTACGGTCTATCAGTGAATGCTGGGAGTTGTAGTTTTGCAACAGCTGGAGGCACACTGGTTGTGAAACACAGAGTTTGGTAACAAACTCAGTGTTTTGCAACCAGTGTGCCTTCAGCTGTTGCAAAAGCTACAACCCCCAGCATGTACGGACAGCGGAAGGGCATGCTGGGTCTTGTAGTTATGCAACAGCTGGAGGCATACTACTTTGGCTGGGGATGCTGGGGACTGTAGTTATGCAACAGCTGGAGACACACTGGTTTGCTACATAACTCAGTGTGCCTTCAGCTGTTGCAAAACTACAGTCCCCAGCAGTCACCGACAGCCAACGGGCATGCTGGGAGTTGTAGTTATGCAACCAGCAGATGCACTACTACAACTCCCAGCATGCACTTTAGCTGTTGGTGCAAGCTGGGAGTTGTAGTTACACAACAGCTGAAGGTACACTTTTCCATAGGACATGCTGGGAGTTGTGGTGGTCTGCCTCCTCCTGTTGCATAACTACAGCTCCCAGCATGCCCTTTTTGCATGCTGGGAGCTGTTGCTAAGCAACAGCAGGAGGCTGTCACTCACCTCCAACGATCCTCGCCGCACAGGTCAGTCCCTCGTCGCCGCCGCTGCTCCTGGGGCCCCGATCCCAACATTGACGCCGGGGATCGGGGTCCCCAGCACCTGGGATGCACGTCCCGCACCCGCTCACGTCCTCCGGAAGAGGGGGAGTGACACCTGCAGCAGGCGCCCTGATTGGTCGGCCGGTAATCAGGGCGATCGTGAGGTGGCACCAGTGCCACCTCACCCCTGCAGGCTCTGGCTGTTCAGGACCATCGGAAACGGCCCCGAACAGCCTGTAATTCCGGGTCACCGGGTCACTGGAGACCCGATTGACCTGGAATCTGCCGCAGATCGCTGGACTGAATTGTCCAGCGATCTGCGGCCATCGCCGACATGGGGGGCATAATGACCCCCCTAGGCGATATGCCCCGATGCCTGCTGAACGATTTCAGCAGGCATCGGGCACCGGCTCCCCCCCAGCTAGCGGCGGGGGGCCGGGATTTGACAGGACGTACTCAAACGTCCTGAGTCCTTAAGGACTCGGAAAAGGGGCCGTTTGAGTACGTCCTGCGTCCTTAAGGGGTTAAATAAATGTCCAACATTTGACACAAACCTTTTTCTCTCCTATTATTTCAATTCTTCTGATTTCTATAACCTTTTTCGGTTAGCCTAGTAGGACTGCTCCGTTTATTGTTAATTATTAGTGAAAATTTTCTGACAGGCTCAGATTGTTTTTTTTTTTTTTTATATTTGTTAAGAGTACCTGTCATGATCTTGATAAATTTTTTAATCCTCCCAGTTCACTCCCCCATCATAATAAAAAAACAAAGACAATGGCACCCGTCAATGATTTAGTTGGCTGTAGGCCAGTGAAGGAAGGAGATGAGATTAAGGAGGAAGGGCAGTCTCTGTCTTTTCTTTATTGTCTTCTATTAGAAGAAAATGCTGCTATGGTGAGGGATTGTTTCATATTTCCCTGGCTGCTGCTGTAACTGAATATAGACTGTATGGTGATTGTCTATGTTTTCTATGTGGTGTTGTTAACAGTATATGGCGCGGGCTCCAGACTCGAGCCCACATCAAACCAGCCGGTCCCCAGCTGATTTCTATAGCTGGGGGGTGGCGTTAATAGACGACATGTGGCCGGCTATTAACCCTTTAGATTGCCGCAGTCACAGCTGACAGCAGCGTCTAAAGTTGCCTTTATCACATCCCTGGTGATCCAGTGGGGTGGATCGCCGCCCACAGCGCCTCTCCTTCCATGCTGGCTCCTGCGCTTAGAATAATTAAGCCTGGAAGGACCAGGCTTTATCAATCAAGCGCAGAGCACACAGATCAATGTGGTTTTATGGAGCCACATTGACCTATATGAGGAATCAAATCATTCCTCCTAAAAGTCCCCTAAGGGGACTAAAAGTGTAAAAAATAAAAAGTAAAAAAAAGTTTAAAAACACACATTAACCCCTTCCTTATTAAAAGTTTAAATCACCCCCCTTTTCCCAAATTCCATATAAAAAATATATAAACATAATAAAAATAAATATATGTGTATAAAAATGTATTGTTAATTAAACCACACGGTCAATGGCGTACGCGCAAAAAAATCCCAAAGTCCAAAATAGTGTATTTTTGGTCACTTTTTCTACCATGAAAAAATGAACAAGAAGTGATCAAAATCAAAAATGATACAGATAAAAACTTTAAATCACGTCTCAAAATATGAGCCCTCATACAGCTCCGTACGTGAAAAAGAAAAGTTATAGGGGTCAGAAGAGGACAATTTTAAATGTATTAATTTTCATGCATGTAGTTATGATTTTTTCCAGAAGTACGACAAAATCAAACCTATATAAGTAGGGTATCATTTTAATCGTATGGACCTACAGAATAAAGATAACGTGTCATTTTCACCGAAAAATTTACTGCATAGAATCAAAAGCCCCCAAAATTTACAAAATGGCGTTTTTTCTTCAATTTTATCGTACAATGATTTTTTATTCAGTTTTGCCATAGTTTTGGGGTAAAATGACTGATGTCATTACAAAGTAAAAAAAAAAAAAAAAAAAAAAGCCCTCATATGGTTTATTAGGTGCAAAATTGAAAGGGTTATGATTTTTAAAAGGTAAGGAGGAAAAAACTAAAGTGCAAAAACAGAAAAACGCTTGGTCCTTAAGGGTTTAAAGGAATGTGTCATCAGAAATGTACCTATTGCTTGAATCAAGTTTTTATGTTAAACATATTTTAAATATTTTTGGTGATTTATTTTTCAAATTTTCTTTTCGCTATCTATTTTATAAAATAGTCTTGACATCTTGCAGAATTTATAATGTTACACTTGTTTTCACCTCTTGTACATTACATTTATCTTGTTTCATAATAAATCTAATATGTTAGATTGCCACTTGGTCTAACATTAGGCTGAGAACTATTTTTTTTTTTATCAACTGATGCCAGAAAGTTACAGATTTGTATATTACTTCTATTTAAAAATCCTAATCCTTCCAGTACTTATCAGCAGCTGTTTTTTGTAACTTTGATATTGCAGGGAAAGGGGCCTAGACACACTTTTTGCACATAGTCCCTCTAAAACCGTGTCTACCCTTGCTATATATATATATATATATATATATATATATATATATATATATATATAAATAAATTGAAAAGACAAAGCAGCATTCCTGAAAAAGGGAGGTCTTTCTCTGGGTGCAAGCAGTCTATGGGACCCCGCTCCTGGGTCCAATAATGTAGAGATGAATAGAGATGGCTGCAGGACCCCAACGTAGCAAAAATGAATCATTTAATCCAGCTAAAAAGTGGACAATGCTTCTGTGGTCTCACCACCTCTGTCAAGTCACAGTGCATGTGATCCAAAGAAGTTTAAATAGACATAGTCATGTGATGAAATCATTAACATACATAATACAGAACTAAATTGACAAGTGCCTGATCATAATACATAAGTGTATAGTAAGGGATACTACAAAGGTATCCAATTGTGCCATCATAGTAAAACTTAGTGCAAAGTGACGAAGTATAAAAAAAACCTGTAAAAACATTCATAAAATAGATAATTATAGCAGCTGACAATAATCAAACACTAATGCAAAGGGCAGGAAGGAGTCGTGGCATATTGCTCTTACCAGCCTGTGTTTATAAAGACCTTCTGCACATGACTTTGTTTACAAACACAGGCTGGTAAGAACAATATGCCACGACTCCTTCCCGTCCTTTGCATTAGTGTTTGATTATTGTCAGCTGCTATAATTATCTATTTTATGAATGTTTTTACTGTTTTTTTTTATCACTTCGTCACTTTGCACTAAGTTTTACTATGATGGCACAATTGGATACCTTTGTAGTATCCCTTACTATACACTTATGTATTATGATCAGGCACTTGTCACTTCTGACTTGTCTCTGTCTATTCATCTCTCTCACTCTCTCTTTCACTCTCTCTCTCTCTCTCTCTCTATCTATCTATCTATCTATCTATATATATATATATATATATTGAACTGTGCTTTCACATGTTTTGGTTTAATGAATCATTTTAATAAAAACATTTTAATAAAAAAATTAATAAAAAATTCTGAAATGCTCTTAATACCTGTTTTAAATTGAAACTGTTTTGACGCTTTTTACACATCATGCAGACATGTCAAAAGTTTTCATCTGTCATAGTGCTGTGACACCTATTGATCTCTAGCTATAGCTAGGAGAGTCACTCCCTGACTCAACCCTCATTCCATCTCATTCCAGGAGACACGCTTTATGCATCTGTGAGATCATTTGAGACCAGAATGAGCTATATCGAGAGATTGGTAAGGGTTTAAGCTCTGAGACCTGGTCATCAAAACTTTTGACATGCCTGCGAGACATGTAAGAAATGTTTTGAATGGCAGTAATAGTTATGCCAGTAAGTTGCAGAGATTCTTTTAATATAAAAATACTGCTTGTGTTTTTTCCCCCCCTTTTTTCCCTTTGGGCTGCTGCTAATCTACTGTATACTAAAGGGAAAAGATCTATGCTAAATTAGTCTCCTATCCCCTCTAACAGCTGACAATGTAGTCCTTTTTTCTGCAGATATCCACAGTATGCACTCATTTAGAGACCAAGCGAGGCAGAAAGCTATTTCTGTAGGATGATTTGCAATAAACAATGGACCACTATGTAAATACCTGGCTTTGAGGAAAATAACTGTACGCTACAAATCAATCTTAGGTCCTGGCAGTGTGGAGCTGTCACGATGCCGGCTGGCAGGAGGTGGATCCTCTGTGCCAGAGAGGGATGGCGAGGACCGCGCTAGTGGACCGGTTCTAAGCCACTACAGGTTTTCACCAGAGCCCGCCGCAAAGCGGGATGGTCTTGCTGCGGCGGTAGTGACCAGGTCGTATCCACTAGCAACGGCTCACCTCTCTGACTGCTGAAGATGCTGAAGATAGGCGAGGTACAAGGGAGTAGGCAGAAGCAAGGTCGGACGTAGCAGAAGGTCGGGGGCAGGCGGCAAGGATCGTAGTCAGGGGCAACGGCAGGAGGTCAGGAACACGGACTAGGAACAGACAAGGGAACGCTTTCACTAGGCACTAAGGCAACAAGATCCGGCAAGGGAGTGCAGGGGAAGTGAGGTGATATAGGGAAGTGCACAGGTGAACACACTGATTGGAACCACTGCGCCAATCAGCGGCGCAGTGGCCCTTTAAATCGCAGAGACCCGGCGCGCGCGCGCCCTAGGGAGCGGGGCCGCGCGCGCCGGGACAGAACAGACGGAGAGCGAGTCAGGTAGGGGAGCCGGGGTGCGCATCGCGAGCGGGCGCTACCCGCATCGCGAATCGCATCCCGGCTGGCAGCGGAATCGCAGCGCCCCGGGTCAGAGGACGTGACCGGAGCGCTGCCGCGGGGAGAGTGAAGCGAGCGCTCCGGGGAGGAGCGGGGACCCGGAGCGCTCGGCGTAACAGTACCCCCCCCCTTGGGTCTCCCCCTCTTCTTGGGGCCAAAGAACCTGAGGAAAAAAAAGTCAATTTTTCCGTGATGAGGTCCGATGCACATTAGGAGGGGTTCTGTGCGGAAACGCATGAGACAGTCCAATCTTTTATTGTTAATACAATAGATGTAGAGGGGTCTGGCGAGACTGGTCACAGGGACGTAGAACCTGTTGATAAGAGAGGCCAAAAAAAATTTTCCTGCAGATCCGGAATCCAAGGAGACCATAGTAGAGAAGGAGAAGGCAGAGGCAGACATCCGCACAGGCACAGCAAGGCGTGGAGAAGCAGAGTCGACATCAAGAACTGTGTCACCTTTGTGCGGAGCCAGCGTACGTCTTTCCAGGCGGGGAGGACGGATAGGACAATCCTTCAGGAAGTGTTCGGTACCGGCATAGTACAGGCAAAGATTCTCCATGCGGCGTCGTGTCCTCTCTTGAGGTGTCAAGCGAGACCGGTCAACTTGCATAGCCTCCGCGGCGGGAAGCACAGGAACGGATTGCAGAGGACCAGAGGAGAGAGGAGCCGGGGAGAAAAAACGCTTCGTGCGAACAAAGTCCATATCCAGGCGGAGCTCCAGACGCCATCCGGAAGAACGCATGTCAATGCGAGTGGCAAGATGAATGAGTTCATGTAGGTCAGCAGGAGTCTCTCGTGCGGCCAGAACATCTTTAATGTTGCTGGATAGGCCTTTTTTAAAGGTCGCGCAGAGAACCTCACTATTCCAGGACAACTCGTAAGCAAGAGCACGGAACTGAATGGCGTACTCGCCAATGGAAGAAACACCCTGTTCCAGGTTCAGCAGGGCAATCTCGGCAGAAGAAGCTCGGGCAGGCTCCTCGAAGACACCACGGACCTCAGCGAAGAAGGACTGGACTGTGGCTGTGGCAGAATCATTGCGGTCCCCATCAAACTTGTCCGGCAGGGACAAGCAGGGGTTAGGAACGGCCGGTTGCTGCGGAGGAGTTGCAGGAGCCGGCGGAGGAGATGGTTGTTGCAGCTGTAGCTGTGACTGAAGTTGCTGTATCTGCGGCAGCAGCTGCTGTGACTGAAGTTGCTGTATCTGCGGCAGCAGCTGCTGTAACTGTGACTGAAGACGCTGTGTCTCGGAGATCAAGTATGCCAGCTGTTGATCTCGTTGGGCGATCTTTACGCCAAATTTGTCCGGCAGGGACAAGCAGGGGTTAGGAACGGCCGGTTGCTGCGGAGGAGTTGCAGGAGCCGGCGGAGGAGATGGTAGTTG
Organism: Hyla sarda; assembly: GCF_029499605.1. Classification (NCBI taxonomy): domain Eukaryota; kingdom Metazoa; phylum Chordata; class Amphibia; order Anura; family Hylidae; genus Hyla; species Hyla sarda. The sequence continues at coordinate 108,773,945 of NC_079193.1, read as the reverse complement.
CAGCTGTAGCTGTTGCTGTATCTGCAGCTGCTGTATCTGTGACTGAATACGCAGTGCCTCGGAGGTCAAGTATGCCAGCTGTTGATCTCGTTGGGCGATCTTTAAGGCTAGCTGGGCGACCAGTGTAGGAACTTCAGCGGGATCCATGGCCGGATCTACTGTCACGATGCCGGCTGGCAGGAGGTGGATCCTCTGTGCCAGAGAGGGATGGCGAGGACCGCGCTAGTGGACCGGTTCTAAGCCACTACAGGTTTTCACCAGAGCCCGCCGCAAAGCGGGATGGTCTTGCTGCGGCGGTAGTGACCAGGTCGTATCCACTAGCAACGGCTCACCTCTCTGACTGCTGAAGATGCTGAAGATAGGCGAGGTACAAGGGAGTAGGCAGAAGCAAGGTCGGACGTAGCAGAAGGTCGGGGGCAGGCGGCAAGGATCGTAGTCAGGGGCAACGGCAGGAGGTCAGGAACACGGACTAGGAACAGACAAGGGAACGCTTTCACTAGGCACTAAGGCAACAAGATCCGGCAAGGGAGTGCAGGGGAAGTGAGGTGATATAGGGAAGTGCACAGGTGAACACACTGATTGGAACCACTGCGCCAATCAGCGGCGCAGTGGCCCTTTAAATCGCAGAGACCCGGCGCGCGCGCGCCCTAGGGAGCGGGGCCGCGCGCGCCGGGACAGAACAGACGGAGAGCGAGTCAGGTAGGGGAGCCGGGGTGCGCATCGCGAGCGGGCGCTACCCGCATCGCGAATCGCATCCCGGCTGGCAGCGGAATCGCAGCGCCCCGGGTCAGAGGACGTGACCGGAGCGCTGCCGCGGGGAGAGTGAAGCGAGCGCTCCGGGGAGGAGCGGGGACCCGGAGCGCTCGGCGTAACAGGAGCTCACGTTGTGTACATTGCAGTACATGGCTCCTTCTTCCACTCTACACCCTGTCAGGACCTGCAGCCTCCACACACAGGACTGACACATGTATAGAACTGTGAGCTGACATTTGGTACTGCACTCACTAATCTCTGAGGAGTGACATCAATATAGAGAAATCATAAGAGAAAGGGATTGTGCAGTTACTATTACCCCATAATCCCCAACACTTACAGGATAATATGAGATCACATGCATGTCACATCCTGCTGCCTGAGACTCCAGCACGCCCCTTATGGAAATCACAGCCCCTCATTTCAGCATCAGTACACAGTAGTGTAATGTAACGTATACCCATCTGACTATTTCACTAACAAATGTCAGATGTGGTACAAAAACCCTCACATCTAAGGAATGGGGGGTGCATTACTAAAATAATAAAAACCCTAGACTCAAGGTACCCTCAGCTTTAAGGGATGATTAAAAAGTCCACCTGGGGGGGGGGGGGGGGGGGGCACAGGTCCTTTTTTTTTTTATAAAGGTTTCAGTGTCTTCTGTTTTGTAATGTGATGCCAGAGAGGTTGGATAAGATGTTCGGAGGGGAGCCTCTATATGAAGAAATAGCCCATTTATGCAATTTCTTGGAGATAGAACCCTTTTGAGTGTAGTAATACACTCTACATATGACATTGCAGGGATTATTTAAGTTGGTTGGTCGAAATACAGTGAGACCCCAAGACATCTTTCAAAAATATTTTTAGGTGTTACATGGTGATTTTGTGTCTCACATTGTTGTTAATTAGCTCTTGAACGTCCCCTTCATGATGCATAGCTTTTTTATATTCCATTTCAGATGGTTTGATCAGTACTTGGCTGTTTGCCAGCATTACTCACACATGGACTTCCTTTCCCTTACCTGCCAATGACAATACTCCTCTGGCCAATGACAGGAAAGCATCTTCTCACAAGCCTTCCTCCATTTTACCATTTCTGTATTGCTTCACACAAATTAGATATGGTGTACGGTGAGTGCCAACATACATTGAACTGAACAGAGTGTCACTGTGTAGGAGGATGATTTACAGTACACTACTATAAATGGCAACTGAAGGTAATTGCTTATAATGACAATACTAGACTAAAGGAAGGGGAGGATGGGGCTTTCATTCAGGAAGCAGCACTGTGTTCATAGAAGGAACACTAATATTTATACAATCAACATTTTCCCAGCACTTTATGGGTGATAAGAGATGAGAGAGAAGCTTGGATTATTTGCAGACATATATTGAGCTCAGTGTCTCCAGAAGGGTATTTTGATTCTGTTTTACTGGAGAGGTCAGTAAACTACCTGCAAAAGACTGTATTCCTGGGCATATTTCTTTTAAATTAGGGCTTAAAGAAGGTGGCAAAATTATTAAAGTTGACCCTTGATTAAAAAACAGACAGCCATGGAAAACAATTATAAAATAAAAAAAAGAAAGTATGCAAAAAATACTCTATGTGGAGCTTCTTCTGCTTACCAGGGGGTAGGACACAAAATATTGTATCAGCGCTTGGTTACAATGTACGATTAACTTAAGCCTGAACGGATATTTTATACCTTAATCCCTTGATTATAAACCCACATCCGCATTTTATTCAATTATGCAAGTTGGTGAATAGTTATTGGCCATTTAGGTGTTAAGAGGGAAGAAACCCAGGAATATGTAAGTGTGTGTTACATGAGGTGGATGTCAGCTAGAGACAAGTAGATGTTGATCTGTCCATCCATTGAAGTTAGACACACAGACCCAAATGTGTCAGATGTGACACCCCTCCTTAAGCCTGACCATAAAAGTTTCCTGGCTCCTCCAAAGGGGCTTTTATGTGGCCAGGACATAGACATATTTCTTTTGTTTCCACTGTTGAAGACTCCTGCTTTGTTCAGCTACACATTGTGTATCCCACAATGCATTTTTTTTAAATCTGTCCTTGAACTTCAACTCTGTTCTTGACATTTCTTTGTCAAGCCTGAGTTAATAGTCTCCAGATGCCCATCTGTCCATATCTTTAGTTATTGTCAAAGCAGACCACTGGCTGTGGCATGCAGGATAGCACATAACTAAGTCAATTCCCTCTTGCCAACATTCTTGATATAAACCTGCTACCATCTGTTAAAATGTGTGTGAACCTGTCCTGTTTGCTATTGATACATTGGATTCACATGGTGTTTTCAAATAATGCCACTGTTAATGGTTACATTGCCAGCTTAGTAATGCTTTTCGAAGGAAACAAGATATGAGATTGTAAGTGATGCAAAAAAAAAAAACATGCTTTTTTATTTTTTTAACCACATTTACTCTTTATGTACAGTATATCATAGCTTACCTTAAAGTTTTTCAAGAATGAAGGAAAAGTTAACAATTCCTGTTCATACTATCAAGATTGCTTTTAGTTGCTTAGATTGTGTGAAAAATGAAACATTAAATCAGTGGTAAAAATTTGAGCAGTCTCTTTTATTTCAAATCTAATCATAAATAATTCTGGGCATGCATCTGTTGGATGTGCTGTGACTTGGCTCTGTTATCTATTAATTCAGCCAAAATGTAGAAGACATTTGCTGATTGCCGGCTGCTCAAAGCATAGAACAAAACAACAACAGAGCGCCTGTTTTTGAATGATTGGATTGCTGTTATTACTTAATGCCAGTTTTCAAAGATCAGTTTTTACATTTGTAAATTAAAATGTGTGATGTGCTGTAATAAAATTGCAGTTGTTCTAAAGTAAAAGTAATATAAACTGAATCAATCGGTGTCCTGGCTGCAAAACTGCAGCTCTATATGCCATCAAACAGTACATGCAATTAGTAAATAAAGGGCAATAAATATTTTCAATTTGAATCCATAGAAGATCAACACATCAGATACAATTGAGCATGGCTGCTTTTTGAAAAATCTACTATAAAAATGTTTAAAAAAATAGCTTTTGAAGATGTTATGGTTAAGAAAATAAATAAATAAAAATAAACAAATAGTGATGCTACCTATATAATTTAGAGAGTTATCATACCAAAACATAAAAGGGAGAGTGCCTAAAAACATATCCCCTTATCTCTGGCAAATCCTTATTGAATGAGTAGAGCAGCATTGTGCAGGATTATTTTGCGGCTCCTTTCAGACGGGAGACTGCAGGGGGTTCCAGCTGTTGTCCTCCCTGTGACCAGACACTTATTTCCTGTTGAATAAGATATAAGTTATTGGGCACTGGAATGCTCCTTTAATCATCTGTTAATGGGATAGGTGATGAATGTATGATCACTGGGAGTTCCACTGCTGGGCCTTTACTGATGACCAGTAGGGCTGCTCTAGTCAATGTCTATGGGGCTAAAAATGATAACCAAGTACAGCATGCTGCAGTAAATATTCCTCTGCTCTTGAGTGACAGCAATAGTACTTTTCTGAAAGGATTCTACAGATGGTTCTCAAAATAGGAGGGATTAGGGAATATTTAATTCAGAGAACTCAAGACACTTTACAATTAGGCTAAACCCAAGTAACACACTGGGCCATGAGTCAGGCTAAAATTTCACTATTTAGTAACTATCAAGTTTGGAATGTTTTAGCCTGTTTGCATGTCAACTATATTAGCTCACAAGCATGTTCGTCAATCTACTATTGTGTGGTGTTCAAGGATGAGGTAATTCCCAATAGGCAACAATAAAAGGAAATATTGGCACCTATGTGTCTTGCAACATGCATATCCTTAACATAACAAAGCATAGAGTATCGCTGCCAATACAACAATGTAGCATATAGCAATCAGCAGGACACAATTGAGGCAATCAACAACTTTTGTCACCTACATATGCAATCTCTGCCCCCCCCCCCCCTTTCACCATTATCAGCACCATGGTCAGCACCCTGATCAACACCGACAAGTTATGCTCGCAAGCATGTTCGTCAATCTACTATTGTGTGCTGTTCAAGGATGAGGTAATTCCCAATAGGCAACAATAAAAGGAAATATTGGCACCTATGTGTCTTGCAACATGCACATCCTTTACATAACAAAGCATAGAGTATCGCTGCCAATACAACAATGTAGCATATAGCAATCAGCAGGACACAATTGAGGCAATCAACAACTTTTGTCACCTACATGTGCAATCTCTGCCCCCCCCCCCCTTTCACCATTATCAGCACCATGGTCAGCACCCTGATCAACACCGACAAGTTATGCAAAAAGTAGTAATTGAGCTGCCCAGTGCTGCAAAGTTACTCATCTGGCACCTTTATGCTTTATTAGACTACACTTAATACTGTTTCTGGAATAAAATGTTGTAGCCTATTAAATTATGACCAGAGTTTATAATTCCCTAGTGAATGTGTTATTTGTGCTTTGATTATTATGTTGATAGTATTATATGTTATCGTATTATATATTCATATTAGCTTATCTGAGCAAATTTAAAAAATATATAGCAATAGTGACTGTCTTTGATAATGCAGCCTATGTTATAACACAGTCCTAGTAAAGATTTCTTCCAGCAAAAGTAGGTCGCACAATTTAGGATACCTGCTGTGACCTTTATTTATATACATCAAACGCACACAAATATTCAACAGCACACCAAAGTTTGCTGATGCATATTCATGCTTGTTTCCTTATGTATTGTAGTCATAGCAGATTTGCACCTAGATTTACATGGAAAATGGAACTAAGATAAAAATCCTGTGCTGCTTTCCTGTTTTTTTAACATGGCGTGGAAAACAAATTCCTATTTTATATGTCGAGATTAAGACTCTGTCTATATTTTAAGACACACATTAGAATACAGCTCCTCAGTATGCTAAATTGTAAAAAAAATAAGTTAGTTTTAATACAAACAGTAGCAGTTTTTGTTGATCTTTATTTGGAGAGGTACTATCACCTTGACAAAGTGGAATTCTGTAACCCAAGGGAACAGCAATTCAGCTTTTTATTACTATGGGAGCAAAGCTGCAAAAAGACAAAATCATATTGTAGCAAATGAGGCAATTAGTGAGCACAATGTTGTTTTATAAACTTGTTTTCATTAAGGGAGGAAATAACCACATGTACCATATACATTTTCATTTGCTATTTCAATTTTCTAGACCTCACTTAATAACAACAAGACACACAGTTAATATGAATTATTTTGTTACTATTTTTATATACCGTATTTATGGGGGTATACCACGCACCGGCCTATAACACGCACCCTCATTTTACCAAGGATATTTGGGTAAAAAAAGTTTTTTACCCAAATATCCATGGTAAAATCAGGGTGCGTGTGTGTGCGTGTGTATACCCCGATACACCCCCAGGAAAGGCAGGGGGAGAGAGGCCGTCGCTGCCCGCTTCTCTCCCCCTGCCTTTCCTGGGGTCTAGAGCCCTGCTGCCGGCCCTTCTCTCCCCCTGGCTATCGATGCCGCTGCCCGTTCTGTCCCCCTGACTATCGGTGCCGGCGCCCCATTGCCGGCGCCGATAGCCAGGGGGAGAGAAGCGGCGCCGACAGCCAGGGGGAGAGAAGGGGCAGCGGCACCCATTGTCAGCGTCGCTGCCCCGTTGCCTCCCCCCATCCCCGGTTGCATAATTACCTGTTGCCGGGGTGGGGTCCGCGCTGCTTCAGGCCTCCGGTGTGCGTCCCCTACGTCGTTGCTATGCGCTGCACGGCGCGGCGCATAACGTTGGGTACAGAGCAGTGTCCTTTTTCAGCCAGTGATTGGCTAAGTTAAAATGTGACACATTAGCCCTGATTTACTAATGTCAACCCGACTCTTTTTGTCGGGTTGTGCAACCAAATGTGTGTCACACAAATTTGGTCGCACAACCCGATAAAAGATATCATCACTCCTAGTGTTTTTTAAACTCGTCAAAATGGGCGTGGTTATCCCAGAAAGGGGCCTGTTCCCAACAAAAAAGAAAAAAACACTCAGAGTATGATGAAAAACTCACAGGAAAACCTGTGAATTTTTCTTCACCAAAACCCGACAGCTCTGAGCTGTCGGGAAATTACTGAAAACCGAGTGAATCCTACCTCCATCATGGAACAGAGTCTGTGCCATGTTGGGGGTCGTAGTACAGGGGCTGAGGGATTGATTGCATCGGGTCTCACTTCTGAGACCCGATCTGATCAAAGTTATTAGGCAGGGGAGCGGGCGGCGTGCTCCGCTCCCCAGCGATGAACGATGTGTTTTTTTTTCATTTTCAAATTCCCCTCCAGGATCCCTGAATGGCCAGTACTGAAGAGCCTGCAGGGTTCTCAAATAGAAGAGCTGTGGTGGGGGAAGATATATAGAATCACTGGGGGTTTTGTATATGTCTGGCTCCCCACAGCTTCTATATATCTGGCCCCCATATAGAGTTATCTGGTCCCCACAGCGCATCTATACACATATGACTCTGAAGCGCTATTATTGACAAGCAGAGCATTAGCAGAGCATCTGACCGGGAAGCCGACTACCCAATGCTCTGCTAAAAGAATACTTGTCATTGATAGCACTTGAGGCATATGTGTATAGAAGCAAAGTGGGGACCAGACATATACCATTATCTGGTCCCCGCACGCATCTATACACATATGCCTCTGAAGTGCTATGATTGACAAGCAGAGCATTAGCAGAGCATCGGGTAGCCGGCTTCCCGGCCAGATGCTCTGCTAATAGAATGCTTGTCAATGATAGCGCTATCGGGAGCTTATGATATATAAATGACATATAAATTTTATATTATTTCACAAATACAATATGTCTACTTTATGTTGTCATTAGAAAGTTGACATGTCTTTACTTTTTGAAGACATTAGAGGGCTTCAAAGTATAGCAGTAATTTTCAAAATTTTCACGGAAATTTCAAAATCTGAATTTTTCAGGGACCAGTTAAGTTTGAAATGGATTTGAGGGGCCTTTCTGTGGGAAATACCCCATAAATAACCACATTATAGAAAGTACACCCATCAAAGTATTCAAAATCACATTCAGAAAGTGTGTTAACCCTTTAAATATTAGCAAAGTGGAGGAGAAAAATCTAAATCTGAATTTTTTACACTAACATGTTCTTGTAGCCCCATTTTTTTTTTCATTTTTAAAAGTGGTATAAGAAGAAAAAGCCCCCCAAATGTGTAGCCCAATTTCTCTCAGGTATGGAAATAGCTCATATGTTGACATAAAGTGCTCTGCGGGCTAACAACATGGCTCAAGAGGGAAAGAGAAACTGGGATTTTTTAAAACAAATTTTTCTGTCAGGGTTTTAGGAGGCCATGTTGCATTTAGGAAGCCCTCATGGTGCCAAAACCTGCAAAATAACCCTCACATGGCATACTATTTTGGAAACTAAACCCCTCAAGGAATGTAACAAGGGGTATAGTGAGCCTTAACACCTCACAGGTGTTTGACGACTTTGCGTTGAAGTTGGACGTGAAAATGGAAAATTTAATTTTTACACTAAAATGATGGTGTTACCCCAAATTTTTCTTTTTCTCAAGGGGTAATAGGAGAAAATGGACCCCAAAAGACCAATTTCTCCCGATTAAGAAAACGCCCCATATATGGACGTTAAGTGCTCAGCTGGAGAACTACAGGTCTCAGAACAGAAGGAGCACCATTGGACTTTTGGAGAGAGAATTTTGCTGAAATTGAAGTCGGGGGCCATGTGCATTTTCAAACCTCCCATGATGCCAGAACAGCAGAAACTCCCCACATGTGACACCATTTTCTAAACTACACCCCTCCAGGAACGTAACAAGTGTTACAGTGAATACTTACACTTCACAGGTTTTTTAAACAGTAGGCCAAAAAAGTAAAAAATTAGACTTTTAACACTAAAATGATGATGTTACTCCAAATGTTTCATTTTCAAATGGTGTAATAGGAGGAAATGGACCCCAAAATTTGAAGCACAATTTCTCCCGATTAAGAATACACCACATATGTGGACATTAAGTGCTCTGCTGGCACACTACAGATCTCAGAACAGAAGGAGCACCATTGGACTTTTGAAAAGAGAATTTTGCTGAAATTGAAATCGGGGGCCATGTGCATTTACAAACCTCCCATGGTGCCAGAACAGCAGAACCCCCCCCCCCCCCCAAATGTGAAACCATTTTGGAAACTACACCCCTCACAGAATTTAATAAGGGTTGCAGTGAGCATTTAAACCACACTGGCATTTGACAGATCTTTGGAACTGTATTTGAAAATTTGAAAATTTTTCATTTTCATCGACCACTGTTCAAAAAATCTGTCAGACACCTGTGGGGTGTAAATGCTCACTGCATCCCTTATAACATTCCTTGAGGGGTTTAGTTTCCAAAATGGGGTCACATGTGGGGGGGGCACTGTTCTGGCACCATTGGGGCTTTGTAAACACACATGGCCTTCAATTCCAGACATATTCTCTCTCCAAAAGCCCAATGGCGCTCGTTCTCTTCTGAGCATTGTAGTTTGCCCGCAGAGCACTTTACATCCACATATGAGGTATGTCCATACTCAGAAGAAATGGGGTTACAAATTTTGGGGGGCTTTTTTCCTATTACCCCTTATGAAAATGAATACTTTGGGATAACACCAACATTTTAGTGAAAGAAATAAAAAAATGTCCTTTTCACGTCTTGCTTTAATGAAAATTCTTTAAACACCTGTGGGTTGTTAAGGCTCACTATACCCCTTGTTACGTTCCGTGAGGGGTCTAGTTTCTAAAATGGGGTCACATGTTTGTTTTTTGTTTTTGCGTTTATTTTTTGCATCAGAACCACTGTAACTATCAGCCAACCCTATGCAAATCCCCTCAAATGTTTATGGTACTCTCACTCCTGAGCCTTTTTGTGCACCCGCAGAGCATTTTACGTCGACATAATGGGTATTTCATACTCATGGAAATTTAACATTTTGGGGGTCTTTTTTTTCCTTTTACTTCTTTTGAAAATGAAAAGTATGGGGCAACACTAGCATGTTAGTGTAAAAATGTTAAATTTTTTACAATAACATGCTGGAGTAGACCCCAAATTTACCTTTTCATAAGGGGTAAAAGGAGAAAAAGCCCCTCAAAATGTGTTAGGCAATTTCTCCAGAGTACGGAAATACCCCATATGTGGCCCTAAACTGTTGCCTTGAAATACGACAGGGCTCCGAAGTGAGAGAGCACCATGCGCATTTGAGGCCTAAATTAGGAATTTGCATAGGGATGGACCCGGATGCAAGAATTACCCTACGGCAGTGTTTCCCAAACAGGATGTCTCCAGCTGTTGCAAAACTCCCAGCATGCCTGGACAGTCAATGGCTTTCCGGCAACACTGGGAGTTGTTGTTTTGCAACAGCTGGAAGCTCTGTTTCAGAAACCGTGCCGTACCAGAAGTTTCTCATTTTTATTGGGGGGGGGGGAGGATAAATGTGTAAGGGTATATGTAGTGTTTTTCTTTTTATGTATATGTAGTGTTTTTAGGGTACATTCACATGGGCGGGGGTTCACAGCGAGTTTGCTGCATCACATGGGGGGGGGGGGCAAACAATCAGCTGTTGCAAAACTACATCTCCCAGCATGCCCTTTGGCTGCCTGTGCATGCTGAGGGTTGTAGTTATGCAATAGCTAGAGGCACACTGGTTGCAATACAATGATAGTTTATTATTTATCTCAAAGTTTTGCATCCAGTGTGCAACAGTGGAGGCACATTGGTTGTGAAACACTGAGTTAGGTAACAAACTCTGTGTTTCGCAACCAGTGTGCCTTCAGCTGTTGCAAAAACGACAACTCTCAGCATGCAGTGACAGCAGAAGGGCATGCTGGAACTTGTAGTTATGCAACAGCTGGAGGCATACTACTAAAACTTCCAGCATGCCCTTTGGCTGTCTGTGCATGCTGGGGGGTTGTAGTTATGCAACAGCTGGAGGCACACTGGTTGTAAAACACAGAGTTTGTTACTTAACTCAGTGTTCCCCTACCTGTGTGCCTCCAGCTGTTGCAAAACTACAACTCCCAGCATGCATGGTCTGTCAGTGCATGCTGGGAGTTATAGTTTGAGCAACAGCTGGAGGTACATGGGTTGGGAAACACTGAGTTAGGAAACAGACAATGTTTCCTAACCAGTGTGCCTCCAGTTGTTGCAAAACTACAGCTCCCAGCATGCCCAGACAGCCGAAGGGCATGGTCGGAGTTGTAGTTATGCAACAACTGGAGGAGAACAGTTTGGAGACCACTGTGTACTAGTGTCCAAACTGTAGCCCTCCAGATGTTGTAAAACTACAACTCCAAGCATGCTCAGACTGCCCAGGCATGCTGGGAGTTGTAGTTCGGCAACATCTGAAGGGCCAGATGTTACAGAACTACAACTCCCAGCATGCCTGGGCATGCTTGGAGTTGTAGTTTTGCAATATCTGGAGGGCTACAGCTTGGGCACCACTGCATAGTGGTCTCCATACTGTGGCCCTCCAGATTTTGAAAAACTACAACACCCAGAATGCCCAGAGAGCCTCTAGCTGGGAGTTGCAGTTTGACAACTCCTAGAAGGCAGCAGTGAAGATCACCCCCACCACCACCACAGCAACACCATGCCCACAGAGGGACCCAGTGGCCAGGCAGCCCCACTGCTGCCGACCAAGCCCCTGGCTCCGGGCCACACCACCCCAAGAGGGGACAGACTACAATTGTAAAACAAAAATAGAGAAAAAGAAACACAGCCACACATCCACAATTTGTATTTTGATCTACTTGCTTCTCAGCATAAATTAAAAAACTAACAGGTTGTTAGTATATTTTGATCAAAAAGTACAATCCCACTCGCCACGTCAAGGCCACCTATTAAGAGTGGGTCCCTAACCCAACATTGGCGTAGTGTCGGGCAGTGGCCACCACCACCGCAATACCATGCCCACAGGGGGAGAGACCCAGTGGCCAGGCAGCCCCACTACAGCCCGACCAAGCCCATGGGCCACACCACCCCACAGACAAAGCATCACAGTAACAATGACCGCCGCAGTGCAACCACACCAGGTGAATACCTACCAAGTGCTCCGTGCCAGAGGACTGGGAGAATGCTAGGAGGAAACCCTTATGCAGTCTCCTCCTAATTAAAAACATCTGGGCTGATTGGGTGGAGAAGAGTGCTCTGTTTGTGGGTTGATTTCTGAGATTTAAAGTGATTACAGAAAGTGAAATAGTCATCCCTACTTGCAGAGAAAAGGCTACATATGTAATAATAATAATAACAATAATACTCTTTATTTAGATATCGCTAAAAATTCCACCATACTTAAAGGGGTAGTCCGGTGCTCCAGCATTCTCAACATTTTGTTCAGAACGCTCAGAGCCAGAGGCCGTGTTCGTGATGTCATGGCCACACACCCTCGTGACGTCACATCACACCCCCTCCATTCATGGCACGCCCTCTCCCATAGAAATGAATGGAGGGGGCTTGGGGTGACGTCACAAGGGGGTGTGGCCGTGATGTTACAACCACTGCTGCAGCAACCCGCCGTTTGTTTAGAACACTGGGTGCTGTGGGAGATTGTAGGAGGCCCCAGCAGCGGGACTGTTACGCCGAGCGCTCCGGGTCCCCGCTCCTCCCCGGAGCGCTCGCTACACTTCCCTCACTGCAGCGCCCCGGTCGGTTCCACGGACCCGGGGCGCTGCGTTACCACCTCCGGCCGGGATGCGATTCGCGATGCGGGTAGCGCCCGCTCGCGATGCGCACCCCGGCTCCCGTACCTTACTCGCTCCCCGTCAGTTCTGTCCCGGCGCGCGCGGCCCCGCTCCCTAGGGCGCGCGCGCGCCGGGTCTTTGCGATTTAAAGGGCCACTGCACCGCTGATTGGTGCAGTGGTTCCAATTAGTGTTTACACCTGTGCACTTCCCTATATCACCTCACTTCCCCTTCACTCCCTCGCCGGATCTTGTTGCCCTAGTGCCAGTGAAAGCGTTCCTTGTGTGTTCCTTGCCTGTGATTCCAGACCTTCTGCCGTTGCCCCTGACTACGATCCTTGCTGCCTGCCCCGACCTTCTGCTACGTCCGACCTTGCTTCTGCCTACTCCCTTGTACCGCGCCTATCTTCAGCAGCCAGAGAGGTTGAGCCGTTGCTAGGGGATACGACCTGGTCACTACCGCCGCAGCAAGACCATCCCGCTTTGCGGCGGGCTCTGGTGAAAACCAGTAGTGACTTAGAACCGATCCTCTAGCACGGTCCACGCCAATCCCTCTCTGGCACAGAGGATCCACTACCTGCCAGCCGGCATCGTGACAGTAGATCCGGCCATGGATCCCGCTGAAGTTCCTCTGCCAGTTGTCGCTGACCTCACCACGGTGGTCGCCCAGCAGTCACAACAGATTGCGCAACAAGGCCAACAGCTGTCTCAACTGACTGTTATGCTACAACAGTTACTACCACAGCTCCAGCAATCATCTCCTCCGCCAGCTCCTGTACCTCCTCCGCAGCGAGTGGCCGCTTCTGGAATACGACTATCCTTGCCGGATAAATTTGATGGGGACTCTAAGTTTTGCCGTGGCTTTCTTTCCCAATGTTCATTACACTTGGAGATGATGTCGGACCAGTTCCCCACTGAAAGGTCTAAGGTGGCTTTCGTAGTCAGCCTGCTGTCTGGAAAAGCCCTGGCTTGGGCCACACCGCTCTGGGACCGCAATGACCCCGTCACTGCCTCTGTACACTCCTTCTTCTCGGAAATTCGAAGTGTCTTTGAGGAACCTGCCCGAGCCTCTTCTGCTGAGACTGCCCTGTTGAACCTGGTCCAGGGTAATTCTTCCGTTGGCGAGTATGCCGTACAGTTCCGTACCCTTGCTTCAGAATTATCCTGGAATAATGAGGCACTCTGCGCGACCTTTAAAAAAGGCCTATCCAGCAACATTAAAGATGTTCTGGCCGCACGAGAAATCCCTGCTAACCTACATGAACTCATCCATCTTGCCACTCGCATTGACATGCGTTTTTCCGAACGGCGTCAGGAGCTCCGCCAGGATATGGACTCTGTTCGCACGAGGCGTTTCTTCTCCCCGGCTCCTCTCTCCTCTGGTCCCCTGCAATCTGTTCCTGTGCCTCCCGCCGTGGAGGCTATGCAGGTCGACCGGTCTCGCCTGACACCCCAAGAGAGGACACGACGCCGCATGGAGAATCTCTGCCTGTACTGTGCTAGTACCGAACACTTCCTGAAGGATTGTCCTATCCGTCCTCCCCGCCTGGAAAGACGTCCGCTGACTCCGCACAAGGGTGAGACAGTCCTTGATGTCTACTCTGCTTCTCCACGTCTTACTGTGCCTGTGCGGATGTCTGCCTCTGCCTTCTCCTTCTCTGCTGTGGCCTTCTTGGACTCTGGATCTGCAGGAAATTTCATCTTAGCCTCTCTCGTCAACAGGTTCAACATCCCGGTGACCAGTCTCGCCAGACCCCTCTACATCAATTGTGTAAACAATGAAAGATTGGACTGTACTATACGTTTCCGCACGGAGCCCCTTCTAATGTGCATCGGATCTCATCACGAGAGGATTGAACTGTTGGTCCTCCCCAATTGCACTTCTGAAATCCTTCTTGGACTTCCCTGGCTTCAACTCCATTCCCCAATCCTGGATTGGTCCACTGGGGAGATCAAGAGTTGGGGGCCCTCTTGTTCCAAGGACTGCTTAAAACCGGTTCCCAGTAAACCTTGCCGTGTCCCTGTGCTTCCTCATGTAACCGGTCTCCCTAAGGCCTATATGGACTTTGCGGACGTTTTTTGCAAAAAACAAGCTGAGACTCTACCTCCTCACAGGCCTTATGATTGTCCCATTGACCTCCTCCCGGGCACTACTCCACCCCGGGGCAGAATCTATCCTCTGTCCGTCCCAGAGACTCTTGCCATGTCTGAATACGTCCAAGAAAATTTAAAAAAGGGCTTTATCCGTAAATCCTCCTCTCCTGCCGGAGCCGGATTTTTCTTTGTGTCCAAAAAAGATGGCTCTCTACGTCCTTGCATTGACTACCGCGGTCTTAATAAAATCACGGTTAAGAACCGCTACCCCCTACCCCTCATCTCTGAACTCTTTGATCGTCTCCAAGGTGCCCATATTTTTACCAAACTGGACTTAAGAGGTGCTTATAATCTCATCCGCATCAGAGAGGGGGATGAATGGAAAACGGCATTTAACACCAGAGATGGACACTTTGAGTATCTGGTCATGCCCTTTGGTCTATGCAACGCCCCTGCCGTCTTCCAAGACTTTGTTAATGAAATTTTTCGTGATCTACTATACTCCTGTGTTGTTGTATATCTGGACGATATCCTGATTTTTTCTGCCAATCTTGAAGAACACCGCCAGCATGTCCGTATGGTTCTTCAGAGACTTCGTGATAATCAACTCTATGCCAAAATAGAGAAATGTCTGTTTGAATGCCAATCTCTTCCTTTTCTAGGATACTTGGTCTCTGGCCAGGGACTACAAATGGACCCAGATAAACTCTCTGCCGTCTTAGATTGGCCACGCCCCTCCGGACTCCGTGCCATCCAACGTTTTTTGGGGTTCGCCAATTATTACAGGCAATTTATTCCACATTTTTCTACCATTGTGGCTCCTATTGTGGCTTTAACAAAAAAAAATGCCGATCCCAAGTCTTGGCCTCCTCAAGCGGAAGACGCCTTTAAACGACTCAAGTCTGCCTTTTCTTCGGCTCCCGTGCTCTCCAGACCTGACCCATCTAAACCCTTCCTATTGGAGGTTGATGCCTCCTCAGTGGGAGCTGGAGCTGTCCTTCTACAAAAAAACTCTTCCGGGCATGCTGTTACTTGTGGTTTTTTTTCCAGGACCTTCTCTCCGGCGGAGAGGAACTACTCCATCGGGGATCGAGAGCTTCTAGCCATTAAATTAGCACTTGAGGAATGGAGGCATCTGCTGGAGGGATCAAGATTTCCAGTTATTATTTACACCGATCACAAGAACCTCTCCTACCTCCAGTCTGCCCAACGGCTGAATCCTCGTCAGGCCAGGTGGTCTCTGTTCTTTGCCCGATTTAATTTTGAAATTCACTTTCGGCCTGCTGATAAAAACATTAGGGCCGATGCTCTCTCTCGTTCCTCAGATGCCTCTGAAATTGAACTCTCTCCTCAACACATCATTCCTCCTGACTGCCTGATTTCCACTTCTCCAGCCTCCATCAGGCAAACTCCTCCAGGAAAGACCTTTGTTTCTCCACGCCAACGCCTTGGGATCCTCAAATGGGGTCACTCCTCCCATCTCGCAGGTCATGCGGGCATCAAGAAATCTGTGCAACTCATCTCTCGCTTCTATTGGTGGCCGACTCTAGAGACTGATGTGGTGGACTTTGTGCGAGCCTGCACTATCTGTGCCCGGGATAAGACTCCTCGCCAGAAGCCCGCTGGTTTTCTTCATCCTCTACCTGTCCCCGAACAACCTTGGTCTCTGATTGGCATGGATTTTATTACTGACTTACCCCCATCCCATGGCAATACTGTTATTTGGGTGGTCGTTGATCGATTCTCCAAAATGGCACATTTCATCCCTCTTCCTGGTCTTCCTTCAGCGCCTCAGTTGGCTAAACAATTTTTTGTACACATTTTTCGTCTTCACGGGTTGCCTACACAGATCGTCTCGGATAGAGGCGTCCAATTTGTGTCTAAATTCTGGAGGGCTCTCTGTAAACAACTCAAGATTAAATTAAATTTTTCTTCTGCATACCATCCTCAATCCAATGGACAAGTAGAGAGAATTAACCAGATCTTGGGTGACTATTTACGACATTTTGTTTCCTCCCGCCAGGATGACTGGGCAGATCTTCTACCTTGGGCCGAATTCTCGTATAATTTCAGAATCTCTGAATCTTCCTCCAAATCTCCGTTTTTCGTGGTGTACGGCCGTCACCCTCTTCCCCCCCTCCCTACCCCCTTGCCCTCTGGTCTGCCCGCTGTGGATGAAATTTCTCGTGATCTTTCCACCATATGGAAAGAGACCCAAAATTCTCTCTTACAGGCTTCTTCTCGCATGAAGAGATTCGCAGATAAGAAAAGAAGAGCTCCTCCCATTTTTTCCCCTGGAGACAAGGTATGGCTCTCCGCTAAATATGTCCGTTTCCGTGTCCCGAGCTATAAGTTGGGACCACGCTATCTTGGTCCTTTTAAAGTTTTGTGTCAAATTAATCCTGTCTCTTACAAACTTCTTCTTCCTCCTTCTCTTCGTATCCCTAATGCCTTTCACGTCTCTCTTCTTAAACCTCTCATCCTCAACCGTTTTTCTCCTAAATCTGTTCCTCCCACTCCTGTTTCCGGCTCCTCGGACATCTTCTCTGTCAAAGAGATTTTGGCCTCTAAAAAGGTCAGGGGAAGAACTTTTTTTTTAGTGGATTGGGAGGGTTGTGGTCCAGAAGAGAGGTCCTGGGAACCTGAGGACAATATCCTGGACAAAAGTCTGATCCTCAGGTTCTCAGGCCCCAAGAAGAGGGGGAGACCCAAGGGGGGGGGTACTGTTACGCCGAGCGCTCCGGGTCCCCGCTCCTCCCCGGAGCGCTCGCTACACTTCCCTCACTGCAGCGCCCCGGTCGGTTCCACGGACCCGGGGCGCTGCGTTACCACCTCCGGCCGGGATGCGATTCGCGATGCGGGTAGCGCCCGCTCGCGATGCGCACCCCGGCTCCCGTACCTTACTCGCTCCCCGTCAGTTCTGTCCCGGCGCGCGCGGCCCCGCTCCCTAGGGCGCGCGCGCGCCGGGTCTTTGCGATTTAAAGGGCCACTGCACCGCTGATTGGTGCAGTGGTTCCAATTAGTGTTTACACCTGTGCACTTCCCTATATCACCTCACTTCCCCTTCACTCCCTCGCCGGATCTTGTTGCCCTAGTGCCAGTGAAAGCGTTCCTTGTGTGTTCCTTGCCTGTGATTCCAGACCTTCTGCCGTTGCCCCTGACTACGATCCTTGCTGCCTGCCCCGACCTTCTGCTACGTCCGACCTTGCTTCTGCCTACTCCCTTGTACCGCGCCTATCTTCAGCAGCCAGAGAGGTTGAGCCGTTGCTAGGGGATACGACCTGGTCACTACCGCCGCAGCAAGACCATCCCGCTTTGCGGCGGGCTCTGGTGAAAACCAGTAGTGACTTAGAACCGATCCTCTAGCACGGTCCACGCCAATCCCTCTCTGGCACAGAGGATCCACTACCTGCCAGCCGGCATCGTGACAGGGACCCCCACGATCAAACATGTCTCGACAGATGTCTAGCAGTGGAGTACCCCTTTAACAATATAGAAGGTAAATGTACAAACAAAATCAGTCATTACATAGTTACAATCTACCCAACAATTAAAAACAATGGTAGGAGATTCCCTGCTCAACCTATAAAAAGATTGGGATTATATGGTTGAGAAGGAGCAGATTAGGTTAAACATGGATAAATGTAAGGTTATGCACATTAGAAGGAAAAATACAGTCTGGAAATATGTATTAAATGGGAAATTACTGGGGAAGACTGACATGAAAAAGGACTTCAGAGTTTAGCTTAACCTGTTAAGGACGTAGGGCGTACCTGTACGCCCTACGCCCGATCCCGGTGTTTAAAACGGCTATGGCTTTGCAGGGATCAGAGTAAAAGATCAGTGTGTGCAGTGTTATAGGTCCCTATGGGAGCTATAGCGCTGGAAAAAAAAAGTGAAAAAAAGTGAACAAAGGTCATTTAACCCCTTCCCTAATAAAAGTTTGACTCCTCCCCTTTTCCCATAAAAAAACAGTGTAAATAAAAATAAACATATGTGGTATTGCCGCATGCGGAAATGTCTGAACTATAAAAATATATAATTAATTAAACTGCACGGTCAATTGCGTACGTGCAAAAAAAAATTCCAAAGTCCAAAATAGCGTATTTTTGGTCACTTTTTATAATGATAATGAAAAAAATGAATAAAAAGAGCTCAAAAAGTCTGATAAATACAAAAATGGTACCGTTACAAACGCAAAAAATCAGCCGTCATACCAGCCCACACATGGAAAAATAAAAAAGTTATAGGGGTAGAAGATGAGATTTTTTAACGTATACATTTTCATGCATGTAGTTATGATTTTTTTCCGAAGTACGACAAAATCCAACCTATATAAATAGGGTATCATTTTAACCGCATGGATCTACAGAATAAAGATAAGGTGTCATTTTTACCAAACAGTAAACAGTAAGTAAGGGTTAACAGTAAATTTAGCTTTAGTGACCAGTTTTGGGCAGCTGCTGCCACAGCAAATAAAATCATGGGGTGCATCAATAGGGGCATAGATGCCCATGACAAGGAAATAATTCTACTGCTGTACAAATCACTAGTCAGGCCACACATGGAATGCTGTGCACAGTACTGTACATCAGTGTACAAGAAATATATAGTGGCGCTGGAGAGGGTTCAAAGACGGGCAACCAGACTAATAATGGGAATGGGAGGACTACAGTACCCAGAAATATGATCAGAATAAGGTTTATTTAGTTAAAGAAAAAGACTGCTTCGGGGCGACCTAATAACTATTTATAAGTATATCTGTCATGCCTGGACAGGGAAGGAGTGCACATTATTCTAACCCAGTCCCCCTGTCCCTACCTACTTGCGTACCTGTCCTAAATAACAGGTCCACAACCACGGAGACAGTCCCTTCCTAAATAAGTGAGGGACACTAAATTGTCAAAATAATAAACTACAATAACACAGACTCAGGTCAGGGGACAGTAGGACACAGACAGACAAAAAGAGCAAGACTAACACACTCACACAAGTCCAATGTCCACTATCTGCGTCTAAAGCCAGGATTTGTCAAAGTACAAAATCGCTAATACCAGAGAGAATAGTCAGAGAGGTGAGTCAAAGGGTCAAAATACCAGAAATTACACATACAGTAGAAAGCTAGCTAGAGTACAAACTGAGCTCTTTAGCAGGCACAGACTGGGAGTAGACTGCCAGCTATATATTGAGCCAGAACAGGTGCTCCAATCAAGGTCAGCTGACCAGTCAGAGTCTGGTGTAACCCAGCAACAAAAAAGAACAAAGAACCTGTCAGAACCTTTTAACCCTATAGGTTCTGACAATATCAGGGAGCAGTACAGAGATTTCTCCATTAAACTATTCTTACCCAGGACTGTAATAATAATAAGGAAGCATTCTCTACATCTAAAGGCAAGAAGGTTACTACACCAGCAAAACAGGGGTTCTTTACTGTCAGAGCAATGAGACTATGGAACCCTGTACCAGAGGAGATGGTCATGGTGAACACAATAAAATAGTTCAAAAGGGGCCTGGATGTACCCGTATGCATAATATTATGCATGTTTTTATGTTATAAACAAATTGATCTAAGTCTTACTGTGCTCACTCTGCTTGCAGACCTCCTGAAGGCTGGAAGTGTTTCTTCAGGAACCATGACAAACTTGCTCCTTTCCTCACCCTCTCTCGCCATGAGGTCTACACAAACATTTTTACATTTGCAAAGCTTTGTGCCTAAAGTGCATGTTTTTTATAACTCTAATGCAGCCATGTGAACCTATATGGAAAAAATACACAATAAATAAGTTTATAAAATGACCAAAGAAACACCATTTTGCACATAAATAATGTAACACTTTTTATTACTTGTCAGTGTGCATGGATATGGTCCTCTTCTGAAAAGGCTGGAAGCTGTCTGGATCTCACAGGTGTTCAGCTCATACTGGTGAAAGCTGAATTATACACTGCACTGAGGCACCGAGAGATAACCGCCCCCCTTCTCCCTCCCCTCAGAAAAAAGGTCCAAAATATCTAGTTGATGCACCAAAAAGACTTGGTTAACAGGGTTCATTTGCAAAATGAAAGAGACAGAGACCCCAAGTGGCCGTCTTTTTTAACCATTTTTTCACATCTTTAGCAATCAATTTTTTTAATGAAGTATATTAGGGAAATGCTTCATTTTTAAAGGAAAACTGTCAACTTGCTCCCCCCGCACTAATCAGCAGTACTGGCTGGTAGTGCGGGGGACGCTGATCAGTTTGATGCCGACTGTGCCCGGATCCGCCCGGATCTTCGATTTTCTGTATATGCTAATTAGGTGCTAACTGGCACAAGCGGGGTTACTGGTACTCTGACGTCAGAGCCGCTCATCCACTCATCAATATTCCTCCCCTCCCTCTGCCTCTCCCTCTTCATTACAGAGTGGGGAGAAGAGGGAGAGGCGGAGGGAGGGGAGGAATATTGATGAGATGGGCGGTGCTGCGGCCAGCGGTGCTGATGTCAGAGTGCTAGTAAACTAAATTCCTAACCCCAAGGCCGTAGCCCGGGGTGCATGAACACCTCAAATTAATCCCCCTAAAAATATAACTTTTATTGTGTATACAATTAAAATAAAAATGAACCCAGCAAAGTGATAAATAAAAATAGGATGTCAGGTAGGATAGTTGTAGTATAGTTAGAGCAATATAGCTTCAATATCAAGGGCTCTGCAGCAGCCCAACCTTCCAACACTGACACTAGATTGCCGCCTCTACATGTTTCACCGTCTCCACAGCGTTTTCAAGAGGCAAAATGCGGCAACATCATTACAAAATGGCGGCAGGGACTATCTATAGATAATGCCCCTATCATCATCACTCTGCAACCCTTACATGCCACCTATCGCAAGTCTCCTATAATTGCTCCAATCCATGTTCAGAATAGACAATCACTTCCAAGGTCCTTTTCCTTGGAGCACCAATAGGAAAGCCTACCAACTACCTACCTCATCTTCCCAGGTCAGTCAGATGCTCCACGTCATAATGTAGTGTCAGCTTTATGTGTCGCATCATAACAGTGTGTCACGCATGCCTGCGCATGCGCCCGCACTTAAACATCAAGTCGTCGTGGCTGCCTCTAGTGCGCATGTTACCGCACTTAGACTGTGATCGTGGTCCGTGATCTGACTGTGCTTGCGTGGACTAATGGATGTGCATCTGAATATCTCATGTAGGTATATTATAAGGGGCGATGCATTAGTATACATATTAACTAAACCCCAAGCATCCTATTAACACTCTTCTCCATACAATCTTATATGTTATAACCTAAGGTTTATACAGTATCATTGTCACGATGCCGGCTGGCAGGAGGTGGATCCTCTGTGCCAGAGAGGGATTGGCGTGGACCGTGCTAGTGGACCGGTTCTAAGTCACTACTGGTTTTCACCAGAGCCCGCCGCAAAGCGGGATGGTCTTGCTGCGGCGGTAGTGACCAGGTCGTATCCACTAGCAACGGCTCAACCTCTCTGACTGCTGAAGATAGGCGCGGTACAAGGGAGTAGACAGAAGCAAGGTCGGACGTAGCAGAAGGTCGGGGCAGGCAGCAAGGATCGTAGTCAGGGGCGACGGCAGGAGGCCTGGAACACAGGCTAGGAACACACAGGGAAACGCTTTCACTGGCACAATGGCAACAAGATCCGGCGAGGGAGTGCAGGGGAAGTGAGGTATAAATAGGGAGTGCACAGGTGAACACACTAATTAGAACCACTGCGCCAATCAGCGGCGCAGTGGCCCTTTAAATCGCAGAGACCCGGCGCGCGCGCGCCCTAGGGAGCGGGGCCGCGCGCGCCGGGACAGGACCGACGGAGAGCGAGTCAGGTACGGGAGCCGGGGTGCGCATCGCGAGCGGGCGCCACCCGCATCGCGAATCGCATCCCGGCTGGAGGCAGTATCGCAGCGCACCCGGTCAGTGGATCTGACCGGGGCGCTGCGGGAGCGAGAGTGTAGCGAGCGCTCCGGGGAGGAGCGGGGACCCGGAGCGCTCGGCGTAACAGTACCCCCCCCCCCTTGGGTCTCCCCCTCTTCTTGGAGCCTGAGAACCTGAGGACCAGACTTTTATCTAGGATATTGTCCTCAGGTTCCCAGGATCTCTCTTCAGGACCACAGCCCTCCCAGTCAACCAAAAAGAAGGTTTTTCCTCTGACCTTTTTGGAGGCCAGTATCTCCTTTACAGGAAAGATGTCCGAAGAACCGGAGACAGGAGTGGGAGAGATAAGTTTAGGAGAGAAACGGTTGATGATGAGTGGTTTAAGAAGAGAAACGTGAAAGGCATTAGGAATACGAAGAGAAGGAGGAAGAAGAAGTTTGTAAGAGACAGGATTAATCTGGCACAAAATTTTGAAAGGACCAAGATAGCGTGGTCCCAATTTGTAGCTAGGGACACGGAAGCGGACATATTTAGCGGAGAGCCATACCTTGTCTCCAGGAGAAAAAATGGGGGGAGCTCTTCTTTTTTTATCAGCAAACTTCTTCATGCGTGATGAAGCCTGTAAGAGAGAATTTTGGGTCTCTTTCCATATGGTGGAAAGATGACGAGATATTTCATCCACAGCGGGCAAACCAGAGGGCAAGGGAGTAGGGAGGGGGGGAAGAGGGTGACGGCCGTACACCACGAAAAATGGGGATTTGGAGGAAGATTCAGAGATTCTGAAGTTATACGAGAATTCGGCCCATGGTAGAAGATCTGCCCAGTCATCCTGGCGGGAGGAAACAAAATGCCCTAAATAATCACCCAAGACCTGGTTAATTCTTTCTACTTGCCCATTGGATTGAGGATGATATGCAGAAGAAAAGTTTAATTTAATCTTGAGTTGTTTACAGAGAGCCCTCCAGAATTTTGACACGAATTGGACGCCTCTATCCGAGACGATCTGCGTGGGCAACCCGTGAAGACGAAAAATGTGTACAAAAAATTGTTTTGCCAACTGAGGCGCTGAAGGAAGACCAGGAAGAGGGATGAAATGTGCCATTTTGGAGAATCGATCAACGACCACCCAAACAACAGTGTTGCCACGGGATGGGGGTAAGTCTGTAATAAAGTCCATACCAATCAGAGACCAAGGCTGTTCGGGGACAGGCAGAGGATGAAGAAGACCAGCGGGCTTCTGGCGAGGAGTCTTATCCCGGGCACAGACAGTGCAGGCTCGCACAAAATCCACGACATCCGTCTCCAGAGTCGGCCACCAATAGAAACGAGAGATGAGTTGCACGGATTTCTTGATGCCCGCATGACCTGCGAGATGGGAGGAGTGACCCCATTTGAGGATTCCGAGGCGTTGGCGTGGAGAGACGAAGGTCTTCCGCTTGAGGAGGCCATGACTTAGGATTGGCATTCTTTTTGGTTAAAGCCACGATAGGAGCCACAATGGTAGAAAAATGTGGAATAAATTGTCTATAATAATTGGCGAACCCCAAAAAACGTTGGATAGCACGGAGTCCGGAGGGGCGTGGCCAATCTAAGACGGCAGAGAGTTTGTCTGGATCCATTTGTAGTCCCTGGCCAGAGACCAAGTATCCTAGGAAAGGAAGAGATTGGCATTCAAACAGACATTTCTCCATCTTGGCATAAAGTTGATTGTCACGAAGTCTCTGAAGAACCATACGGACATGCTGGCGGTGTTCTTCTAGATTGGCAGAAAAAATCAGGATATCGTCCAGATATACAACAACACAGGAGTATAAGAGGTCACGAAAAATTTCATTAACAAAGTCTTGGAAGACGGCAGGGGCGTTGCACAGGCCAAAGGGCATGACCAGATACTCAAAGTGTTCATCTCTAGTGTTAAATGCCGTTTTCCCCTCTCTGATGCGGATGAGATTATAAGCACCTCTTAAGTCCAGTTTGGTAAAGATGTGGGCACCTTGGAGGCGATCAAAGAGTTCCGAGATGAGAGGTAGGGGGTAGCGGTTCTTTACCGTGATTTTATTAAGACCGCGGTAGTCAATGCAAGGACGTAGGGAGCCATCTTTTTTGGACACAAAGAAAAATCCGGCTCCGGCAGGAGAGGAGGATTTGCGGATAAAGCCCTTTTTTAAATTTTCCTGGATGTACTCAGACATAGCAAGAGTCTCTGCGGCAGAGAGAGGATAAATTCTGCCCCGGGGTGGAGTAGTGCCCGGGAGGAGGTCAATAGGACAGCTGGTGGCCTTGTTGCGCTATCTGTTGTGACTGCTGGGCGACCACCGTGGTGAGGTCGGCGACAACTGGCAGAGGAACTTCAGCGGGATCCATGGCCGGATCTACTGTCACGATGCCGGCTGGCAGGAGGTGGATCCTCTGTGCCAGAGAGGGATTGGCGTGGACCGTGCTAGTGGACCGGTTCTAAGTCACTACTGGTTTTCACCAGAGCCCGCCGCAAAGCGGGATGGTCTTGCTGCGGCGGTAGTGACCAGGTCGTATCCACTAGCAACGGCTCAACCTCTCTGACTGCTGAAGATAGGCGCGGTACAAGGGAGTAGACAGAAGCAAGGTCGGACGTAGCAGAAGGTCGGGGCAGGCAGCAAGGATCGTAGTCAGGGGCAACGGCAGGAGGTCTGGAACACAGGCTAGGAACACACAGGGAAACGCTTTCACTGGCACAATGGCAACAAGATCCGGCGAGGGAGTGCAGGGGAAGTGAGGTATAAATAGGGAGTGCACAGGTGAACACACTAATTAGAACCACTGCGCCAATCAGCGGCGCAGTGGCCCTTTAAATCGCAGAGACCCGGCGCGCGCGCGCCCTAGGGAGCGGGGCCGCGCGCGCCGGGACAGGACCGACGGAGAGCGAGTCAGGTACGGGAGCCGGGGTGCGCATCGCGAGCGGGCGCCACGCGCATCGCGAGCGGGCGCCACCCGCATCGCGAATCGCATCCCGACTGGAGGCAGTATCGCAGCGCACCCGGTCAGTGGATCTGACCGGGGCGCTGCGGGAGCGAGAGTGTAGCGAGCGCTCCGGGGAGGAGCGGGGACCCGGAGCGCTCGGCGTAACAATCATAAGGCTATATATAATGTGCAATAAAAAATAAATCATATATTAGTATATATAAATTTACATATCAACAAAATATAAAGTGCATGTAAATAAAAATAATAAAAAGCTCAGATGAGTGTAAATCTTAATTATTATACAGATCAAATGTGCATAAATTATGTAAATATAATGTGTATAATGTGCAGGTAAGTATGCAACACAGGTGTAAAATATATCAGGTCAATAGCCATTAAAATATAGTATATAATATTCAAACATAAATAACTCTATCCATTAGTAAGTTCACCAATGGGTTAACATGGAGAAGTGATCTTCTGGATTACTACATGGCTGAAATGATGTCTCAGATGCAAAGCATATCAGATCCACAACCACTAAAATGTACTATGTAAATTACACTCATCAGTAACTTGATCCATCAATAAATGGGTAGGTATGAAGAGACAGTGTTAGCAGTATCTACATAACTGGGATGATGTTCGGTATATAAGTCATAATAATATGCCATTTAGTATTTCACAGTCAACCGCCATATAATCATGTATTGAATACAACACTGGGAAAGTGAAAGTTATAAACAATTAGAAAAATGAAATCAAACAACTAGAGAAATGCTGCAAACGAAAACCCTTCATTCAAGCCATCCGGTGCTTGGCTATGGAGTCTCCAAATCCATTTTGCCTCCTCACGTTGGAGAAGGTTGTCAATGTCCCCTTTGCACGGGCCTAATTTTAGTTGACACAATCCTACGAATTGTAGCTCTCTAATCCGTCCTTCATGTATTGTTCTCATATGTCTGAATATTGGCATGTCTCAGGGGCGTACCTAGAGCATTTGGCACCCGGGACCCTTTGTTTGGGACCCCCCACCACACACACCCGGGGCGGACCCTGTGTTTGCCCCCATCCCCCCAATCGAAGAAAGTAAGAAAACACGCACAAACTTTTTTCAATGTTTTTAGTAATATTTATTGCACAAATTTGTAAACTCTATATCAACTTGAAAAAAACTAGAACTCAGAAAAATAAATAAACTTACAAATAAATTCAACTTAAATAATTACTTAACAGCCAATACGCTGTCTAGACACAAAAAAAGCACAGATCCAAAGTGACCACTTGGCCGAGGTAATTTAAAAGGATTTACATCCTCTGCCTTCGAGCTTTCATCTCTGCAAATGTATCAATTACTTCATCAAAGCTAATCTTACTTACATATTCATGCTCAATGGAAAGTATGGCAAGATTTGTCAACCTTGTCTCACTCATGGTTGAGCGAAATAAATTTTTTATCAATTTTAATTTGGAAAAACATCTTTCACATGAAGCAATAGACCCACAGAGAGTCAAAAAGAATCTTAAACACAGTGACAAAGTTGGCAGAGATTCACAAAAATCCCATTTAACAATGAACTCCAGGAACTGCAATACCGTCCATTTCTTTGCTTCTTCCACACTGATCTTGGCAGCTTCCAAATGCCTCCGAAGACGTTTAATTTGCATAAAGATGTCTTCATTGGAGAATTTGTCAAAAATCTCAGTAAATTTTGAAGTATAATTCTGAATATCTTCCTCTGTTGCAACTACCAGAGTGTTTGGCTGAATAAAAGCAAATATTAAAAGGGTTTTTTCAATTGCCTTAGTCAAATTTCCAACTCGTGATGAAAACGATCAAGGCACTCAAACATAGCCCTTTTCATTTCCTCTGGCAATGTGAGACCTGTGTCCTTTGCCTTCTCTCCTGGCATTGATTTCCGGAGCTTTACTCTCCCTCTCCTTTCCATAGAAATGTCCATTTCTTCACATGTAGTAGTTGCATAACAAATGGCCTTCTCCACAATTTCACTGCGCTGATCTGCAAGAAACGCTTTCAGACCTTGTAGTTTCACAATGCACTTTTCAAGAGTGAGTCCCACTGTTCTGTGTGATATTAACTTCTTCTAGAACTTCACACCAGAAAGAAAGGTAACACAAAAAAGAAAAATCACATACGGCAGATAGCAACAGCTGAGACGATCCTCTTGTGTCCACATTTTCTTTGGGACTACACAGTTTTTCAAGGGTTGAAATCAGTTTTTCGAAATTTGCCCTCACTGGCTTCACAGCATCATAATGAGCACTCCATCTTGTTTGGGAAAGTATTTTCACTGTCACACCTAAATTCTCCATCAGCAATTCCCAACGATGTGTAGAAACTGGAAAAAAAAAAAGAATACACTCTCTCCAATGTTCCAAAAAAGGTCACACAGGAAGCAACACTTCCAAATGAGTGCACCCCACAGAGGTTCAAGGAATGGTGTGCACATGGCATAAACAAAGCCTTGGGATTAATCTCTTTTATTTTTGCCTGAACACCACCATGAATCCCTGCCATAGTTGGAGCATTATCATATTCTTGACCACGGCAAAGGCTTATGTCTAGCCCATCTTCTTCCAGATGTTGCAGGATATTTTCTGTAAGCTCAGCAGCATTCTTTCCAGCAATAGGAAAGAAGCTCAAGAATGATTCTTTTACTTAAACCTTGTCACCTTCAATATGAACATATCTGATCAGTGTGGGACACATCAGGGGTACTGTCAAAACGAATCCCAAAGTACTTTGCTTTCTTGATATCAGCCACTATTTTGTCCTTCACGTGATTTCCCAAAAGACAAATTAATTCATTCAGAATTTTTGGAGAGAAATAGGAAGTCATTCTCTTTCCAGATGCAACAGCATGTTTCAGTCTCATGGAATTTTCCTTTAAAATGGGATTATAGTTTGAGAGCAAATCTATCAATTCCATGAAGTTTCCGTTGTTTGATGATGACATGGTCTCTCTATGACCACGAAAAGGAAGATTCTGTTGAGCCAGAAACAAAGTTATATCCAAGAGGCGATGCAAAATATCCCTCCATTTCCTTTTCTCTCTGTCCATTGTTGTTTGATGGACATGATCAAGGCATTTTTGTAGCTTCAATCCTGCTCTCAAGGTCTTCCATTTCTCCATGCATGTAAGATGCTGCTCAGAAGCCTCATGATCAGACACCTTTGGTTTCAGCTTCCACCACAATTGAAACCCAGTAACAAAACTAGATGTACCTGTTAGTTTGTCATCTACAGCAAAAAGTCTGCAGCAAAAAGAAAACAAACTCTGTTTTAATGGAGAGTACACCATCCACGTTGTAAGAATTTTTTTATTTCGCTTCATATTGTTGTTTTCTCCGGAAAAAAAAAAAATCTAAATATATTTTGGTTCTAGCCAGGGTTGTTTAGTGCGATATCTGTCTAATATTTCCCATCTTTTATTACTTAGTAATTATTTACTTACATTTTGATGATGGAATTCTGAGGCCCCTTACACAGCTCAAGGCCTGGGCCCCCTTCCCGCCACCAAGTACACCCCCAGGGCCTGTCCAATATCTTCACCATTGTGAAAATATTTTGAAACAGGACAAGTGCCCTTTAGTTCAATGAGGAAGGAGGAAATATTACCACTATACATATTACCATCATACTGTTACTGACCAAATCCTGTATACTAAGACCAATATTACTAATAATACCTGTACACAGGGGAGAATAATACCGCCACACCATGATAAATACCATTACCACCACATAGTGACTGGATTAAAACCACTGAACCATAGATCGATATCCCCCCCATACGAGGCCCCCAAAAAATGCAAGTTGGACAGGCATACGCTGCCACCTACGCGGTGGTATATACAGGTTTATGATGGTAGGTGATATTATATGCAGAAACATGGTGTTATGAAGGTATTCTGATAATCACAAAACCTCCAACCTTCTTGTGGATCCCATGTAATAATGTGTGACAGGTCTATAGGAGACAAGTAATTGTGGTGGAAGGGTACAGAGAATTGTTAAAGTACATCTATTACTATGTCTATTACTTTTCTGTCTGTGGACCCTCCCAGAGTTAACCATATATCCATATAGTGTTATCAAGTCATTACTGAAAAAAGACAAATTTAAAAGAGTGGGCTCTGTGTATGCCATGTTCCTAAGACTAGCTGGCAGTTGTTACTACAACTCCCAGCTAGTCTTAGGAAAGTGTTCTCCTACTAGTAGCTTAGTAGCTCTCCTTCTGTTGCTACTAATACTCCTAGCATGTCCTAGGCCATTGTTCCCCAACCATCTTTTGTTGTTACAACTCTCAGCATGTCCTAGATCATTGTGCGAGTTGTAGTTTTGCTGCAAATTCAAGAGCCATTAGATGTAGAACTTTGTCCTAGAGCAAGTGGGTGAAAGTTTTGCTGACACTAATAGTGTATCTAGTGCCATGTTATATTGTATCTAGTGCCAGGTTGTGGAACACTGCCCTAGGTCGTGTTTAGAGTTGTAGTAATAAAAGCTGTAGAGCCACAGATTAGAGACCACTTCCTCAGGACATGCTGAGAGTTGTAGTAACAGAAACAGAAAGGGGTAATGAGAATCAGGTGGTGCTGTCCTGAAAGCGGCTCCATACCAGGGGCGGATCCAGAGTCTAGTCTCGGGAGGGGCACTATTAGAGTATTTTTTGTTGGCGGACAGTAAATAAGGTGTTGCTTAAGGTACTTACAATATTGAATGTATCAAACCTCATCAGTCCTAACCTTGTTTGAGACTCATAGGCCATGTTCACACGTCAGAATTTCCAATGCAGAATTCGGCACAGGCATTCCGCTGTAGCAGAGTCCCATTGAATCCAACAGGATTCTGCTGCGCTGTGCTCACAGCAGAATATCCATGCCAGATGTTTCCAGCACGGAAATTCCGTTTTCTGTATCCACAGAAAGAATGAACACATTCATTCTTTCTGCAGACACCGCACGGAATGTTTAGCCATCTAGGAGACGGCTGTCCGCACAGAGATTCTCCCTGTGGACAGATAGGATATGTTTAAACAGATATATCAATATTACAAAGATCATAAGACATTTTAAGCAGTTTACGTATAATATATTAGAATGTTTACATAAACAGGACTACACATAGGACACATGGTCACACATTTAGTAGGAGATTTATCAAAACCTGTCCAGAGGAAAAGTTGACCAGTTGCAAATAGCAACCAAGGCCTTTTTACAAATGAAAGAAGCGATCTGATTAGTTGCTATGGGCAACTCAGCAACTTTTCCTCTACACAGGTTTTGATGAATCTCCCCCTAAGACTGGAAGAAAGGAGATTTTGTCTAAGGCACTGGAAAGGATTTTTTACACTAAGAACAATAAGGATGTGGAATCCTCTGCCTGCAGATGCAGTTTTATTAGTCTGTACAGACGTTTAAACAGCAACTGGATGAATTTTTGCAAAAACATAACATTAAGGGATATAGGCCCTGATTTTTTTAGCATGTTGTGATGCCCGCTCTGTACCAGGTCGTGATGCCCACGCTGTAGCATAAAATAGATATTGCAAAAAATAATTTCCAGTATAATAATCAAATATACCAATTGCCACAGAATGGGAAAGTGCTAAAAAAAAGTTTTTTTTACCATTTAAAACTATAGCTCCCAGTATGACCTTAAGTATGTGGTAAGGTTATGCTGGGAGTTGTTGTTTCACCTATCATAACTGCAGAACTTACAAGTGACTCCAGCTCTGATAGGACATAGTGAGGAGAATGTACAATGATATCAGTGACTACAGGTGACGTCTTCTCTATAGTGAGGAGGATACAGAATGATATCAGTGACTACAGGTGACGTCTTCTCTATAGTCTTTCCTTATCTAATTCAGATGGTACATACCGCCAGGACTTGTTCCAGCTAAATGTTCACTCAGCAGAACTATGTCAGCGCATTCTGATCCTCTATATTAAAACTATAATCATTATAATACTGCCAAACACTGTACCCTCTGAACATAATACCGCCACACACCGTACCCTCTGAAAATAATACTACTACACACTGTACCCTCTGAATATAAAACTACCACATACTTGCCATGCACCCTCTGAATACAATACCGTCATGTATTGTGGCCCATAAAAACCATACTACCCCAAAAATTCCTTATAATATACACTATGGCCGACATGTATCATTGTCTTTAGACTGTTTTTTGTGTCTAAATATGGTGCAAAAAAGGCGCAAACAGGGTTTATTTGTGCCTTTTTTGCACTTGAATTGCAATCCACTGATTTTTCCAATACACATGATATGGAGGGGTTTTATGAATTGCGCCTTTTTGTGAAAAGGCACAAAAAAGGCGCAAAAGCAACATAAAGTTTCTAAATCTACACCAGCCCAGACTTAGCAAATTTTTTGAAAATGTGACCTCCACAAAATGTATCAAATGGTCTGCTACCTTTTAATAAATGTGGTGCTCCTACACATTACCAGCACACACAAAAAAAGGTGTAGAAAAATGTTTCACTTACACCTACAATGATAAATGCCTGCCTATACCTCTGAAATGCAAAACACTCTGTGCCCCTCATATATAGTAATAATGCCCCATCCTGTGCCCCCACATATAATAATTACAACCCGTCCTGTTCCCCCACATAATAATTCCCTCTGTTCTGTGTCCCTCGCACATAATGTCCCATGTCCTGTGCCTCTCACATATAATGCCCGTCATGTTCCCTTCAGATATAATGCCCCCTGTCCTGCCCCCTCAGGGGGCATTATATGTGAGGGGCACAGGACATGGGGCATTATATGTGAGGGGCACAGGACAGGGGGCATTATATGTCAGGGGCACAG
Organism: Hyla sarda; assembly: GCF_029499605.1. Taxonomy (NCBI): domain Eukaryota; kingdom Metazoa; phylum Chordata; class Amphibia; order Anura; family Hylidae; genus Hyla; species Hyla sarda. Next base: position 108,741,667 of record NC_079193.1, on the reverse strand, counting down.
GACAGGGGGTATTATAAGTGAGGGACACATGACAGGGGCGCATTTTAAGTAAGGGGGCAAACGTCAGGGGGGCATTATATGTGCCTCAGGGGGCATTATATGTGAGGGGCACAGGACATGGGGCATTATATGTGAGGGGCACAGGACAGGGGATATTGTAAGTGAGGGGCACATGACAGGAGGGCATTTTAAGTAAGGGGCAAACATCAGGGGGGCATTAAATGGGCACATGACAGGGGGGCCTCACATATGATGCCCCCTGTCATGTGCCACCACATATAATTCCCCCCATCATGTGCCCCTCACATATAATGCCCCGTCATGTGCCCCTCACATATAATCCCCATGTCATGTGCCCCTCACATATAATGCCCCATGTCCTGTGCCCCTCACATATAATGCCCCCTGTCCTGCCCCCTCAGGGGACATTAAATGTGAGGGGCACTGGACATGGGGCAATATATGTGAGGGGCACAGGACATGGGGCATTATATGTGAGGGGCACAGGACAGGGGGCATTATATGTGAGGGGCACATTATATGTGCATTATATGGGCACATGACAGGGGGGGCTGTCATGTGCCCCTCACATATAATACCCCCTGTCCTGTGCCCCCCACCATGTCCTGTGCCCGGGTGCCCCTCACATATAAATTATAATGCCTCCCTGACATGTGCCCCTCATAATTTGCCCAGCAAATTCTTCATAATTTCCCTGTACCACGAGCAGCTCTCTCTAGTGGTCACATTTCACGCTCTCCTTTCACGCTGAGTGAAAGCCGCGGGGACGTGATCTCCGGGCGCCGGCATGATGATGTGACGTCCCCGCGGCTCTCACTCGTGAAAGGAGAGCGTGAAAGGTGACCACTATGTCTGGATATTGGAGTGTCTTTCTCCGTCCTAATAGAACTTAGGTGTTGGGAGATACGCTTGCGAAATTCCTGTATGGTTTTGCCCACATACCACTTAGGACAGGAGCACTGGGCTATGTAAATGATATTATGAGAGCTACAGTTGATGAACTGTCTAATCTCATATTGATGTCCATCAACATGGTTCGTCACTGTTTTTGTCTTGTGGACCTGCTGGCAAAAGCTACAGTGTCCACAAGGATAACTGCCAATAGTAGTGTTCCTCAACCAACATTTTTTTTTCCCACGGTTCCCAGGTGACTGTGGACCAGCTGATCTTTAATGCTGGGACCCTTCCTAAACGTAATTGGAAATTTTCCAATAACCTGTGCCCGATCTTTTTTTAATTTTAAAACTTTTATTCGTTTTGTAGTAACAAAAACATAAAACAACCGATCTCATCAATGTAAGAGACAACAGTGTACAGAAAAACAATTGGTCCTGTGACATAAGAGTAGTCTCAAAAAGTATTAAACAATAATTTGAGATAGATCTGACAGAGGCCAACATAGTCCAATTAAGTTCAATAAAGTCCAATAAAGTTTAATTAAGCTCCGGATGGATTTGTATCAGTGTCCCGATAAGCAATTGTCATAGAGGAGCTAGAATGTCCATAGACAACAGCAATTTCAGGCGATAAGGTATGGAGCAGGAAACAAAAATAACATAAGTAGATGCAAGCTGAAGCATCCACAGATAAAAATAATGAAATAATACAAACAAATTGAAAACACTGAGCGGCACAATACCTCCCATAGATCATGGGGATGAAGTCCTCAGGGTTCAAGAAAGGGAAGTACACGGTGCAACTAAGAGTCAGTCACGAGATCTCCTCTAGAGTGCGTGGATAGGAAATATCAGGTAAGAAAGTGCACAGATAGATGCAGAGAGAAGGAAAGGAAGAAGTAAAGAAGCAAAAAGAAGTAGGCACATTATCATATACATGAACCCGTCTGAAAGGGACAAAACGGATTAAGAGTAGTAATGCGGGCTATGTATCCACAGGTCCCACTCTCAAAGGAATTTCGCATCAGTGGAATTAGCAAGGGCATAGGCCCTCTCATATGCACAAGATAGATTGACATATGTCAGGATATCTGATAAAGTCGGTACAGAAGGGGACTTCCACTTTCTAGTGATATGCAATTTAGTGGACATGAATAGATGGGCAATTAATGTTCTTGCTGTGGAGGGGTAGCTCTGAATGTCAATCAATAGTAAAGCAGTGCATGGTTGTAGCGGAACCTGGAATCCCAGAAGCTTTGTGACTACCCTATCTATGCCCTCCCATATAGGCTGGATAATCGGGCATTCCCATAGAAGGTGAAACAGCGTTCCGACTCCTCCACAATTACGCCAATAACTGGGAGAACAAGTTGGATTAATGCGATGCAGTCTATGGGGAGTAAAGTACCATTGGTAGATAGTTTTAAACATCACTTCCTGGTGATTTGTACATTTCAATATTGTCATCACGAGTCAGAACGCTGCCTGCCACTGTTCCAAGGAGAATTCTCCGCCCAAGTTACTCTCCCAACGTTGCATAAAAAGAAACCGAGATATTTCCAATTTGTTCCCCAACAGGTCATAGAAAAAGGTGATTCCCCTGGTCTGGCTATCTGACACATTCAAAAAACCGAGGAGTCTTGGTGAGATTTTGATATCATTCAGAAGACCTGTGTCAAGACAACTTCTTATTTGTAGACTCCTAGAAAATTCCTTATTAGAAATGTGATATTTCTCTCGGATTGTGGGAAATGTACCGAGTTGTTTTCATCTAAGATATCTCTGATTGAATATGCACCAGCAGTATGCCATTTTCGAAGATCCAAGCCAGGAATGTAGAGACCCAGCAAGTCAAGAGGGATCACCGCTGGAGAACAATAGGGGCTTTGGGGGGAAAGACGCATGCAATCACGCCATAGTTTATCTGTAACAGTCACAGATGAGAGAAAGGACTTAGGCAGTTTATTATGTGAGGGCGGCACCAGAAGCCTTGCTTTTAGGGAACAGGTATCATTAAAATATTGTTCCAACTCCACCCATTTTTTGTCTGACGCGCCAGACCACCAGTGTCTCGCTTGATCAAGGACTGAAGCTTTATAGTAATCTTCTAGAAGTGGTCTGCCTAACCCTCCACTAGACTTTTTATGTAACATAACCTGTCTGGGAACTCTTGGTCGTTTTTGGTTCCAAATAAATGTATCCAGAATGCTGTCTAAGGATCGAAAAAAGGATCAAGGAAGAGCAATAGGTAGATTGCAAAATAAATAGAGTAATTTTGGTAGCAAGAGCATCTTGAATGCCGCTACCCTTCCCAGCCAAGGCAGAATATGCTTACTATAAGATGCAATAGCTCCTGCAAAGGAGGTAAGGATAGGCAGGAAATTAGCATGGAAAAGATCAGATGAAGGATATGTAAGCTATATGCCCAAATAGGAGATAGAATGACGCTGCCAGTCCAGTGGGAATGTATGACTCAAGTCGGGGGGCGTGGCTTCCTGAGCATGGCGGTTGCTCTGTGAGTAGAGGAGAGGCGCACCGCTAAACCTACCGGCCTGAACTCGGCACAGAACGGCAGAAGGGACTAAGATTGGAAACCTGACTTATGTTGAACTAATAAATATTGGAAATTGGACATTGAATATCTGCCCATCTCATTCGCCTAATAGAAAAAAAGGTAACACCCGGCTACCTCTGCCGTTGTCTACCCTGGATATACCTGCTGCACATGACGCGAACAAGATCTAAGAAAAACACAGTAACTCTGGTTAAAATGACAGCTTTCTACTCACCCGGCGGGGAGAAAAGTGGGAGACGCGGGAGTCTGGGGCGGTTCCCTGGCGATAAGGACTCCCAGGCACGAGCTGGATGGACGGGGAGGCAGCCTGGAGGTGGAGGCTCGCCGCTGAGACCCGGAACGCCGGGGAAGCCGGCTGAGAGACCCGGAAGCGCTCGGTGTCCCCTGGCGATGAGTGCCCAATCACAGAAGAGACACGTGACTGGGCCCAGCGGCGGCAGCAAGCTAGCAAAGGGAGGAGATGCAGGCTTCCCCAGTGGACACTGTGGGGAGATGGATGCCGGGAGCGGGTGGCCGCCCCTCCAGGCAGGTGGAGAGGGGGCTGCGGATCGCCGGGATACTGCACCTGAGGCTGGCTGTGACCTGACGGAAGCGGCAGAGGTGGTGAGTGATGCTGAAGTGAATGAGATGGAGGGACTGTTTAAAAGAAACCAGATTAGATCTGTAGAAAAGAGTATCAACATGCATGAAAAGGAAGCACAACACGGGGAAGTACCAACGCTGGCTAGTTTATCTGCCCCTGCATCTTTTGGCGTAGTAGCCCGTAGACATTCAATGGGAGGCAACCCCAATTCAGACACTGCATGTTATAAGTGGGGGCTGCGAGAAGCTGTAATTAAAGAAACAGAGAGATCTAAACTAGGCAGTGATAATGCAACTGTCAAATATGACCCTAATGCACCAGTATCAGAAGCATCAATAAGATTACTGTTATCAGGCCTGCAAACTTCATTTACCAAAGCTCTCCAAGGAGCAGTTTGTACTATACAAGAAGAGATACAATCACTGGGTACCCGTACCTCCCAGGTGGAAAACAGAGTAGAAGAACTATGCGGTGTACAAAATAAAATGGCAGATGCAGTTCAAAATCTAGAGGGGGGAAGTGGCCTTTCTGAAAGTTAAATTAGCAGATATGGAGGATCGCTCCAGGAGGAATAACCTCCGAGTCAGGGGGATTCCTGAAGACGTAAAAATGGAAGATCTGAGGGGATTCCTCCTGGAGTATTTTGGAACATTATTACCACATCTTTCAACATTGGACTTAACCTTGGATCGGGTACACAGGTTACCGAGACCTAAATTTATAGCCTCTACTTACCCGAGAGATACTATTCTACGAGTTCATTTTTATCATGTGAAGGAGATGATATTATCAGCAGTCAGAAACCCCCATGTTATGCCTGAAAAATTTAGTAAATTGGCCTTATACCCTGATTTATCCGCAACTACCCTGACAAGACGTCGGGAATTTGCAGAGGGGACCCGTCTGCTGAGAGAAAATGGGATTGTGTACAAATGGGGGTTCCCTGTAAAAGTACTGCTCACTTTCAAAGGAGAGAAATACATTGCCAATTCACCACATGCTCTGATAAACCTATGTAAAGAATGGGGTATAACCTCAGAGCGCCGAGGTGAACAGGGAAATTTACACCAACCAGCAGAATGGACGACTGTTAGCCATAAACAGAAGAAGAAGAGGGGGGAATAAAGGGATGTTGAGAGATAATTAATAATTGGAAGTTATGCTTATATGAGTTTCTTATCTCCTTTTTTTTTTTTTTTTTTCTTCTTTTTTTTTTTTCCCCTCCGTGTTGCTGTTTGTTCTTTTTGAGGCTTTGAATCCCTGTAATAGCCGGTTTAGCTTACGTATAAATATGTTGGAATTTGGCCAACATACCCCTAACTGGGCTGTTTTTGGCCCTTTTGTTCACAGTGTGGTTGGTATGGAGGTTCTGGGGATTAAATTATCTTCAGCAAGAAGAATGAATGTTGTAGTACGTTTTTTTTATATCTTATTGGTGTTTAATCGCTCCTCTTCTTCCCACCCAGGATTAAGACAGAAGAATATACAAGGCGTAATAGGGAAGAAGCCAGAGGTAGAAAAAACAATATGGCATTGAGGTTAGTGTCCATAAATTGTAAAGGATTGAATTCCCCCCTGAAAGGGAGTAAAATGTGGAACGAGGCTCTGGACCTGAGGGCAGACATTTTATCTTTACAAGAAACACATTTAAAAGTAGAGGATGGCCACAGATTACACCACAAGGAATATCCCCATATATTTCAGGCTCCGGCCCCAAATAAAAAAAGGGGAGTAGCACTGATCTTTAAAAAATCATTGGCAATTACCAACTTTACAATAGATGCAGATGAAGGCGGTCGATTTATAATATTCAAGGGAAATATAAATAATGTACTTATGACTATAGTAGCGATTTATGCACCCAACACTAAACAAAATAGGTTCTTAAGTACAGTACTATGTAAGGCAGCCTTCTCTACAAAAGACAAAGTAATAATAATGGGTGACTTTAACCATCCGGTCTGGCCATCTGTAGATTCTACTTCGAGAGTACATCAAAATGAACCGACACCTTTATTTAAAACCATTTTGAAGAACACATTATTTGATATTTGGAGAATTCAACACCCTACAGAATCAGATTTTACTTTTTTTTCACATCCACATCAGGTTTACACACGGATAGACTATTTTCTTATTAGTAGATCACTATTGGACTTAGCTATATCCTCGGAGATTAAAACCATAACATGGTCGGACCATGCCCCAATCCTATTAACTTTGCGGAGTCTGGAAGTGGGCTACACTCAACGCTTATGGAGAAGTAGTCTGCATATACTACAAAATCAGAAATATAAAGAATCCTTGTCAGATTTTGTAGAATCATTCTTTGAAATAAACAAGGGCTCTGTTTCTACTATGTCTGCACTATGGTGCGCTTTTAAAGCAACACTTAGAGGTAGAATAATAAGCCAAACGGCGCACCATGGGAAGCAGACAAAGTTAAGAAGGCAGGGCCTTTTAATTGAACTGGCAAATTTACACAGACAGAATAAAAAGAAACATAGTTCTAGCATAGTTGCACAAATTCATACCTTAACCGCTGAATTGCATAACATGGACTTATATAAGTTTGAATTAGCTCTAAGGGAAAAGAAAATGGATAAATATTGGTTATCAAATAAGCCAGGGAATGCTCTAGCAAAACAAGTAAAAAAGGAAAAGAGGGAAAGTAAAATCTCGTATATTAATTTAAGTAAGGGTAGAAGGGTCTTTGACCCTAATGGGGTAGCAAATGCATTTGCCAGTTATTATGAAGCCCTTTATAATTTAAAAGACGATGTGGGAATACCTCAACCAACACAAAATGTGATCAACAAATTTCTAACAAAAGTATCACTACCGAGCCTGACGGGCCCTCAAATTATGGACCTGCAGGTCCCATTTTCTGGAGAAGAAGTTGCAAAACACATTTATGCTTTAAAAAATACAAAATCCCCGGGACCCGATGGATAAAGGAATGAGTTTTATAAAATACATATAGGAAAAGTGGTCCCCTACTTAACTGATCTATTTAATGAGATTTTACTCTCTGGAAAAATGCCTAAGGAGATGCTGGAAGCAGCTGTGGTTGTGCTTCCTAAAACCGGGAAAGACCCCACCATATTGGGTAATTATAGACCTATTTCACTGCTAAATAGCGACATTAAGTTATATGCCAAATTATTGGCAGCTAGAATAGGTAAAGAGCTACCAAGTTTGATTAATATGGACCAGGTGGGGTTTGTTCAAGGTCGGCAATCTCTAGATGGGAATAGAAGGCTTTTGAACCTTATTGATGTGGCAGTGCGCGGTCGGGTGCCTTCTCTTCGTCTAGCTATAGACGCTGAGAAGGCATTCGACCGCGTCCACTGGGGGTACTTGGAAGCTGTGCTGGGGAGGTTTGGGTTTACCCCTGATCTGGTGAAGGGAATTATGGCCCTTTATGCTGGGCCTTCAGCAAAGGTTTGCGCAGGAGGCTCTATATCTAGAGACTTCTGCATTACGAATGGTGCCAGACAGTTGTGCCCTCTGTCCCCTGTGCTCTTTGTCTTAGCGATGGAGCCATTAGCCCAGATGATTCGGGACTCTGAGGGGATTCGGGGCATACCTGCTGGTACTAAAGTGCACTGCATAAATTTGTTCGCAGACGACATATTAATTATATGTACAGATCCCTGTAATTCCTTAAAATCATTAATGACCCTGTTAGCGCAGTTTAGTGCTGTGAGTTATTATAAAATAAACATATCTAAGTCCACTATATTACCATTATGTATAGACAAGGATATCAAAGACGAACTGCTATCGAGTTATTCCTTTGACTGGGCTGCAGAGTCCTTAAATTACTTGGGGATAAAATTGACAAGGTCTCCTAAGTGCACCATGCAAACTAATATAGAGGTATTAAAGACACAACTTAATGCAGACATAGCGACATATTCCAAATTACCATTATCTTGGCTTGGGCGTATTGCAGTCATTAAGATGTTTTTACTGCCAAAAATACTATATATTTTTCGGAACCTGCCAATTGAAATTCCCCAACAAGTGATTAGGGGCCTGCAAAATACACTATTGCGATTCGTCTGGAGAAACAAAAAACCAAGAGTATCTGGTAAAGTACTGTACTTGCCTCTCAGAGAAGGTGGGTTGGGTTGCCCAAATATTTTAGCTTATTATCGAGCATCTTTACTCACTCAGGTACAGAGATTATGGCAGAATGATAACTCCGCACACTGGGTGTCATTGGAAACACATTTAAACAAATCAATATCACCAAATTGGTTATTATGGGGATTGGCACTATCCAAAGAAACCAAGTGCATAAAGAGTCCAACACTGAAGGCAAGTGCAGGAGTCTGGCTATATGCCTTGTCACATAAAATAATCAACCCTATCAAATATGATAAAACACCGTTAGAAGTGATCCAGAGCTTCTTGCCCGCCACAGACCTCTCCCAGTGGATAAGTAAGGGAATAAAAACCCTTGGGGATATTAGTGAGGGCAATATCCTTTGGTCCTTTGAAGATATCTCTGTTAGGTTTGATATACCAGCTAGGGACTTTTTTTTAAATATTTGCAGATGCGTCACTGTATAGCATCACTAAAGTGGGGAAGGGGGGAAATCGATGAGACCCTAGATCTGAGTAAGCCAGTAAGGAGAGGAGGTATATCTAAAATGTATAAAGCCCTACAAAAAGCAGAACCACAAATAACAATGAATTTTCAAGAGAAGTGGGAGAAAGACTTGGGACGCACAGTTTCTAGAGAATCATGGGTCAGGACATATCTAATTCCATCTAAGGCATCTCACTGTGTGTCGCATTTGGAGTCCTCCCGCAAGTTGCTGTACCGGTGGTATCTCACACCAAACAAAATGGCTAAAATTAACACGGCAAATTCCTCAATATGCTGGAGGTGTGGGAGAAGGGAAGGAACATTTATACATGTTTGGTGGGAGTGCACAGGGGCCCATCGACTGTGGGAGGAGACCAGGTGGCTCTTGCGGGTTGTTTTGGATGGTGAGATGGGGTTCACCTGGGGACCAGAGGTGGCATTGCTATCACTGGGATTGGAATCAATGTCGCGCAAAAATCTAACCATAGTCTTTCACATATTAGCAACAACTAGAAATGCAATAGCTAAGTGTTGGAAGGACACGGAGTTACCTAATATACTAAAAATAATAACTTCCCTTAAACAAGTATGCATTATGGAAAGACTGTGGTTGGATAGAATGGTAAACACCAAAAGACAGGAAGGGGAAGTTAAAGTTTGGGAGAAGTTCAATGCAGATTTGGGAAAAGCTGGAAAGATGAAGCTAGGCGCCTTGTGAACAAAGGCCTGGGAAGGAGGGAGAAAGAGGAAGCGATCAGTGAAGGAAGAACGAATGATTGTAGGAGTGAGTCAGTATGTTTTGTTGAGTGATGTATTGTCAATGTGGCTGTATCAACTGTATTGTTTGATTACTTTGTTTGTATCTTATTTTATGTATGTACTACGAAAATAATAAAATATATTTAAACAATGAAAAGTATGAATCAAGTCGAAAAGAGCCATCAGGGAGGGCCAGGGTTCATCAAGGTCAGCAAAACGTCGTCTGCGAAGAGAGAAAGTTTGTGCTCTGTCTTACCTACAGAGACACCCGCTATATCGTTGTTCTGTCTGATAGCTTGCGCTAAGGGTTCAATAGTGATGAGAAAAAATAACGGGGAAAGGGGACATCCCTGCCGTGTTCCATTCCACAGAGCAAATCTGGTGAGAGAGCACCATTGGTGAAGACTCTCGCGACTGGATTGGAATACAGCGCCTGAACAGCCGATAATATTGGGCCATCAAAGCCAAACTTTCGTAGAGCCGAGAAGGCATATTTCCAATTTACTCTAGCGAAAGCCTTCTCGGCGTCTAATGTCAGGAACACGGCAGGGATTTTGTCATGCTCACAATATTGCAGCAAACCCGGTAAATATGGACATAGACGTTGCGCCAATATTTCCGCGTCTATTTTAACGTCTCCATTTAGGAGTAATATGGGGCGGTAGTTCGAAGCCAAGTCAGGAGATTTGCCCGGTTTAGGAATAGTCGTGATCAGGGTGTCTAACATGTCGGGGGAAAAGATCCTGTGATCATGGGGGAGGAGAAGACAGGGTGAAGGTAAGGTAGTAGAGTAGGGAGGAATCGTTTATAGTATTTGTTAGGGAGTCCATCAGGTCTAGGGGCTTTATTATTAGGCATAGATTTGACAGCAGCAGCTATCTCCTGGGATGATATGGAGGCATTGAGAGCAGAGAGAGCGACAGGAGAGAGTTGAGGGAGCTTTAAGGAAGATAGGAAGGCATCTATTTTACATTGGTCAGGTTGAGGACACGAAGGGTCAGAATGCAAGTTGTAGAGAGAATTATAGTATTCTTTAAAGGCATTTGCTATGTCTCAGGGAGCTTGTTGTGGCTGTTGTGTTTTAGGGTGCTTAAGACAGGAAATTATTTGCCTGTAGTGGGCTGGCCTCAACTTCCTAGCAAGCAGGGAGCCTGTTTTATTGTCTTGGGTGTAAAATTTAACCCTTGATTTTTTTCAGTGTCTGTTCGTACCTATATGGCAGTAAGCGCCTAAGGCGAAATCTCTCGTGGGTCAGTTGGCTGTCAATATCACCAGAGAACTGACACTTAAGAAGGGACTCTAAAGGGGTTATCTTATTAAGGGATTCAGTGAGTCCTAAATTTCTTTGTTTCCTTAGCTGGGCCCCCAATTGAATAAACTTGCCCCGTACAACTGCTTTGTGGGCAAGTCAAATGGTCATTGGAGTGACATCTGCAGTGGTGTTAAGAGCAAAGTAGTCAGCTAGAGTGCCATTGATAGTGGCAGAGTGGTCGGTGTGGGCTATCAAGTGGGTGTTTGCGCGCCAGACAAAATCACTATGCTTTTGGGTGACATCTTGCACCTCAATTCCAACAGGGGCATGGTCAGACCATGTTCTCTGACCAATGTGAGAGGAAACAACCAGAGATGAGCGAATCGAACTTGACGAACATGAATTCGTTACGAATTTCATGAAAAATTCGATTTGCAACGAATACGAATATCGCCGCAATTCTATCGCACAAATCGCTTCATTAAACTCCATTTTACAGCGTTCCAGGCTATTGTAGAGCTAAAATGGCGTATCCACATGTGAGTACATGGGGCAGGGGATTATGGGAGGGCAGGAAACAGCGGCGGGAATGAAGGTAGGCGGGCTGACCCTGAATCACATGTGAGATGCAGCCTATCAGTGTTCACTGACCCCTGTGATGTCACAGCCTCTATATAATCGGCGGTCATCTTGCCTCTCTTCATTTCATCTATGCACTCAGATGGAGAGGACGGGACTGCGTGTGTGTGAATAGCTCATACCACAGCGTTACACTGCAACTGCTAGTCACATCAGCATTAGGGAAAGGCAGGAGTGCAGAGTGCTGTGCTGTTACACTGAGAAGGATCATTGATAGCTAAACCTCCTATTCACGTTATTGAGAATTGCAGCAGAGAGGGGCAGATAGCTGTCAGCTGCCTCATACAGATTTCCAAGCTGCCTGAACTTTCTGAAGCATCTTCTCTCCTCATTTTTCAGCTCTATTGAGTTTTTTTTTCTCCACAAATCTTCTGCTGCTCAGAATTGTGTGACAGAGTGCAATTTAGGGTTTAATCCCTGGATTTATTTTTTTGGTGGTGCTGCACTGTTGGGTCCTGCTGCTGTTCAGAAATAAGTCATATTAGTGTGGACTTTAGTGCCTTTTTACCATTTTTCACCTGTTACTCTGTCTCTGTGCTAAATTCAGTGTTATACCACACGTTATACACCTGCCGGTGTATTAAAGACATTTTTATTTTCCTTAGTACAAATACGCTTAACAGTGGCCTTATCATTGCAAAGGGCCTAAATACAAACAAATAGCGTACCATATACTACCTTTTTTTCTGTCTCTGTGCTAAATTCAGTGTTATACTACACGTTATACACCTGCCGGTGTATTAAAGAAAAAAAAGTTTTTCCTGAGTACAAATACGCTTTTTCAGTGGCCTTATCATTGCAAAGGGCCTAAATACAAGCAAATAGCGTACCATATATCACCCTTTTTTCTGTCTCTGTGCTAAATTCAGTGTTATACCACACGTTATACACCTGCCAGTGTATTAAAGAAAATACATTTTTCCTGAGTAAAAATACGCTTAACAGTGGCCTAATCATTGCAAAGGGCCTAAATTAAGTGTTATACCACACGTTATACACCTGCCGGTGTATTAAAGACATTTTTATTTTCCCGAGTACAAATACGCTTAACAGTGGCCTTATCATTGCAAAGGGCCTAAATACAAACAAATAGCGTACCATATACTACCTTTTTTTCTGTCTCTGTGCTAAATTCAGTGTTATACTACACGTTATACACCTGCCGGTGTATTAAAGAAAAAAAAGTTTTTCCTGAGTACAAATACGCTTTTTCAGTGGCCTTATCATTGCAAAGGGCCTAAATACAAGCAAATAGCGTACCATATATCACCCTTTTTTCTGTCTCTGTGCTAAATTCAGTGTTATACCACACGTTATACACCTGCCAGTGTATTAAAGAAAATACATTTTTCCTGAGTAAAAATACGCTTAACAGTGGCCTAATCATTGCAAAGGGCCTAAATTAAGTGTTATACCACACGTTATATACCTGCTGGTGTATTAAAGAAAAAAAAGTTTTTCCTGCGTACAAACACGCTTAACAGTGGCCTTATCATTGCAAAGGGCCTACATACAAGCAAATAGCGTACCATATACTACCTTTTTTTCTGTCTCTGTGCTAAATTAAGTGTTATACCACACGTTATACACCTGCCGGTGTATTAAATAAAATAAAAAAGTTTTTCCTGCGTACAAATACGCTTAACAGTGCGCTCATCATTGCAAAGGGCATACATACAACCAAGTAGTGTACTATTTAGTACCTGTATTTCTGTCTCGGTGCTAAATTCAGTGCTATTCCACACATTAGTATACACTGGCTGGTGTATACAACAAAAAAAGTGTTTTTTTCTGCGTATAAATACGCTTAACAGTGCGCTCATCATTGCAAAGGGCATACATACAACAAAGGAGTGTACTATTTAGTAACGGTTATTCTGTCTAGGGCCTATATACTTTGAAAGGACAGCCGTAAGTAATTGCCTGCTGCTGTTCTATACCCTCATAAACGCACTAAGTATGTCAGGCAGGGAAGTGCCAGGACATGCACAGAGAAGGGGCAGAGGCCTACATACGTCAGGCAGAGTTGGCAGCAGACTTGGGGCGAGTGGCAGCAGGAGTCGCAGCAATAGGCCTGAGCTCCCGCTAACACCCAGCGGTCGTGTCGTCGACCCATCTCTCCTCGTCAATTGGTTTGCACACTCATCCCCATCATCACAAGTGACATCTGACAACCCCAGTCAAGAGTCGGTGGGTTCCTCAGACAAAAACCTCAGTTGGCATGGCCCAGGAGCAGTCCCTGTAATCCCATTGCCTTTGTCCTAAGCTGTTCCCTCTCCCAAAGAAGTATCTCATGCTTTGGGTTCAGCTCCACTATTTAGCGAGGACGATGTAATAGAGGACAGTCAGCATCTAATGGGCAGCCAAGAATGTGAGGAGACATGCGTCCCTTGCTCGCAAGGCGGCCAAGTAGTGATGCGGAGAGTGACGTGGGAGGCGGTGTTTTAATTGCTCAGGGTCCTGAGGCAGACACTGTGGTGGAACACGAGGAGGACATCAGTGACGTGCACACATCTTTTGATGATGATGAAGTTGATCGCAATTGGGAGCCGGGTGCAGAAGCCGGGGCTTCATCATCATCAGGAGAAGAGATTTGCTCTTTGTCTATGAGGCAGCAAGGCGGTAGCACGGTTGGCAGTCAGCATGGTGTGGCAGTAGTGGAAATTCTGGAGCCAAACGTGCCCGGGGGAGACAGCCTGCTTCGCGGCAGCTTACCTTTCCGGGAGTTAGCGGGTTACCAGCACTGGTCGATGAAAGATAGGGACACGTTAATCCGTTCAGTGGAGCGCGCCTGCAGCCCTGGAAATCAGAGGGCATAACACACCTGGTATTGCTTGATCTCGCAATTGATCGTGCAAAGGTAGGGGGTTATTAAAGCCTCTTGGGTACTGCTGAGGCCTACTCTTGACTGCTCCTGGTGCAATGTATGGGGTAATTAAACACTCTTGGGTAGTGTTTTTTTTTTTTTATTTACTTATAATTTTATCAGTAATAAAATTGAATTTTCCAGAATGCTAATCGTTACACAACGGAACGCTTGTTGCGTGTGATTTTTTAATGAAAATAAAAATACGGACAGGGATTAACTCTGCTTCATCATTTTGGGCGAAAAAAGTCCTTTGGTGATCTGATCTTTTGGAGACAGATGCACTTATACACATATTGAATTCGTTTTTGTAAAAATATTTCAAACATTGTGTGGTTTATTATTTTTGAGAAGAATGTCTTTGGGTGGTCCACCGTCCTGCATTATAGAGTCTTGTGAACTGTTGGATACGTGCTTGTTCTTACACAAAGGTATTTCTTTAAAACATTTCTAAAATGTTGTTGTTTTTTGGAGGGGATTGTGAAGCCCGGGTGTGTACTGGTGCATCAGCCAACTCCAGGCTGTGTCCTTCAGGCAATATATGGGTTCCTGAGGCCGCAGAGGTGGGGCCTGGGTCTTGAAATTTCAAATTTTTGGATAGCGGGTGCTACCAATGAGAAATCTTTGACAAACATTTCTCATTGTGTTGATTTTGGAGGGGGGATTGTGAAGCCCTGGTGTGTACTGGTGCATCAGCCAACTCCAGGCTGTGTCCTACAGGCAATATATGGGTTCCTGATGCCGCAGAGGTGGGGCCTGGGTCTTGAAATTTCGAATTTTTGGATAGTGGGTGCTACCAATGAGAAATCTTTGACAAAAATTTCATATATTGTGTTGATTTTTGGTGGGGGATTGTGAAGCCCTGGTGTGGACTCTTGCATCAGCCAACTCCAGGCTGTGTCATGCATGCAATATATGGGTTACTTATGCCGCAGGGGTGGGGCCTGGTTCTGGAAATTTCAAAATTTTGGGATAGCGGGCGCTACCAATGAGAAATCTTTGACAAAAATTTCATATATTGTGTTGTTTTTTTGGGGGGGGAATTGTGAAGCCCTGGTGTGTACTCTTGCATCAGCCAACTCCAAGCTGTGTCATGCAGGCAATATATGGGTTACTGATGCCACAGGGGTGGGGCCTGGTTCTGGAAATTTCAAATTTTTGGATAGCGGGTGCTACCAATGAGAAATCTTTGACAAAAATTTCATATATTGGTTTTTTTTTTTTTTTTTTTTGGGGGGGGGGGGGGTTGTGAAGCCCTGGTGTGTAGTGTAGTGTACTAGTGCATCAGCCAACTCCACGCTGTGCCATTCAGCCACTAAATGGTCTCCTCTTGCCATGCTATGTCCACGCTTTGTCATTCAGTCACTATATGGTCTCCTGACACTGATGCCACCACCAGGCTTTGTCATTGTGCTGCTGTGCGGCAGTGATTCTAAGAGCGATACCGGTAATCTGCATGCTATTCTGAATAACAGTATTATTTCACTACCCCAGCACACTCCATATGGTTTTACGACACAGCAAAGTGTTCTATACTCCTATAGAGGCTGTATGTATGCTAGAAATAGCTTTTTTTAACATCGATTCGCCGCAAATAAATTCAGATCGAAACAAACATTTCGGGAAAATTCGGCCAATCGGCCGAATCAAATTTTTGAAAAGTTCGCTCATCTCTAGAAACAACCCTCTCAATAAGATATCTGTCAATGAGTATCATATCAATTCTCGAAAACGTGTGAAATCTCGAGGAGTAATAGAAGAAGTCGCGTTCTAAAGCATGTTGTAGCCTCCATATGTCAAAAAGATCATTATCTGCTAAAAAGTCAGCTAAATAAAATGATCTGCGAGTAGATGTCACAGGCTGGTCCAATGAGGACGACACAACAGAGTTAAAATCTCCACATAGAATTAGAGCACCTTTGCGAACAGAATCAATTTTGGTCATTAATGACTTCAGAAACGACTTTGTCTCATGTTAGGGCATATAAATTAACCACCATATATTCTACGTTGTCAATCAAACAAACCACGATTATGAATCTGTTTTGGGGATCAGTGATTTGTTGAGTAATAGAAACAGCTATATTATTACCAAAGGCTATCATAACACCCCGCTGTTTCTTATGGTAAGAAGAATGTACAATAAGTGGAAACTTGTTGTGACGTAAGGTGGGCAGTTTCTTAGAGGAAACATGGGTTTCCTGAACACATGCTATGTCCACAGGATTGTGCGTCACCTCCCGCCACAAGAAGCTCCTTTTGTATGGGCTATTCAACCCATTCACGTTGAGAGATAAGACCTTGATTCCCATACTGTGCAAAAGAGGAGGCAAAGAGAGGAACAAAAGAAAGAAAGACAGAAAGACAGGAAAGAGAACACTCTAGATGTAACGCACTGTTACGCCAAAACCACCTGTGCCAGATCTTGATCACGTGTAAGTAAGTGCCAATGTCTCCGCATAATTGCCATCACCTGGTCCGTATGGCCATCAAATGTTCCAATGCATCTTACTTTCTTGGAGGTATCAGTTGTTCTCGTAGAGGTCAGAAGCGTATTCCTGTCTGCCCTACATGCCCTCTTGTACGCTGTTTTTAAATGCTTGCGAGGGTAACCCCTCTGCCTAAACCTATCATATAGGTTCTGGCTCTCCTTCGGAAAATTCACCTCCTCTGAGCAGTTCCTCCTCGCCCTGAGGCACTGGCCAACCAGGATACTCCTCTTGAGGGATCCCGGATGCCAGCTACCCCAGCGGAGGAGTGAATTGGTAGAGGTGGGCTTCGGGAAAATATCCGTTTGTAGATGGTTAAACTCATCAATGTAAATGTTAAGGTCCAAGAAATGGATAGATCGCCCACCTATCTCAGAGGTAACGACCATCCCTATCTTATTGTCATTGAGTTTTGCCACAAATTCCTGATATAGCTCAACCGAACCGTCCCACAACATGAGAATATCATCTATGTATCGATCATAAAATAAAATGTGCTCTGTGAAGGAAATAAACTCATCAGAAAAGACAACCGTGTTTTCCCACCACCCTAAAAAATTATTAGCATAATCAGGTGCACAAGAAGCCCCCATAGCTGTGCCCTGTGTCAAGTGATAAAATGTGCCATTGAAAATAAAGTAATTATGTGTTAAAATAAAAGTGAGTAGGGATAGTATAAACTGGTTGTGCTCGTGAAACAGTGTACTTTTAGTGCCTAAAAAGGTTGAAACTGCTTCTATACCTAGCTCATGCCGTATATTACTATAGAGGCTCTCCACGTCTAAGCTCGTTAATATTGTGGCGTCAGTCACAGTAATATTGTTAAGTTTCAATACTGTATCTGTGGTATCTTGTAAAAAAGAAGGAAGTGCAGTGACAAACGAAGAAAGTGCGTGATCCAAGTAAATGCTACCACCTTGTGTAAGACAGTTATTACCCGAAACAATAGGCCTGCCCCTAATAGGATTGGTGTTCTTGTGTACTTTGAGGAGTGCATAAAAAGTAGCAATGTTGGGATGGGGGTTGAAAATAGCTTGTAATTCATCTTTAGAGATGAGATTTTTCTCATTAAAAATCAGCTGGTCCACAGTCACCTGGGAACCGTAGGAAAAAAAGAATGTTGGTTGAGGAACACTACTATTGGCTGTTATCCTTGTGGACACTGTAGCTTTTGCCAGCAGGTCCACAAGACAAAAACAGTGACAAACCATGTTGATGGACATCAATATGAGATTAGACCGTTAATCAACTGTAGCTCTCATAATATAATTTACATAGCCCAGTGCCCCTATCCTAAGTGGTATGTGGGCAAAACCACACAGGAATTTCGCAAGCGTATCTCCCAACACCTAAGTTTTATTAGGATGGAGAAAGACACGCCAATATCCAGACATATGAGAGCGGTACATGGAGAACGGATTAGAGAGCTACAATTCGCAGCTAAAATTAGGCCCGCGCAAAGGGGACATTGACAACCTTCTCCTACGTGAGGAGGTGAAATGAATTTGGAGACTCCATAGCCAAGCACCGGATGGCTTGAATGAAGGGTTTTCGTTTGCATCATTTCTCTAGTTGTTTGATTTCATTTTCCCAATTGTTTATAACTTTCACTTTCCCAGTGTTGTATTCAATACATGATTATATGGCGGTTGACTGTGAAATACTAAATGGCATACTATTATGACTAATATACCGAACATCATCCCAGTTATGTAGATACTCGTAACATTGTCTCTTCATACCTACCCATTTATTGATGGATCAAGTTACTGATGAGTGTAATTTACATAGTACATTTTAGTGGTTGTGGATCTGATATGCTTTGCATCTGAGACATCATTTCAGCCATGTAGTAATCCAGAAGATCACTTCTCCATGTTTACCCATTGGTGAACTTACTAATGGATAGAGTTATTGATGTTTAAATATTATATACTATATTTTAGTGGCTATTGACCTGATATATTTTACACCTGTGCTGCATACTTACCTGCACATTATACACATTATATTTACATAATTTATGCACATTTGATCTGTATAATAATTAAGATTTACACTTATCTGAGCTTTTCATTATTTTTATTTACATGCACTTTATATTTTGTTGATATGTAAATTTATATATACTAATATATAATTTCTTTTTTATTGGTAAAGTTGCACATTATATATAGCCTTATGATACTGTATAAACCTTAGGTTATAATATATAAGATTGTATGGACAAGAGAGTTAATAGGATGCTTGGGGTTTAGTTAATATGTATACTAATGCATCGGCCCTTTTAATATACTTACATGAGATATTCAGATGCACATCCATTAGTCCACGCAAGCGCAGTCAGATCATGGACCACGATCACAGTCTAAGTGCGGTAACATACACACTAGAGGCAGCCACGGCGACTTGATGTTTATATGTGGGCGCATGCGCCAGCTCACTCGTGGCCGAGAGCTCACAGCGAGATATTGTGGGGTATTAAGGCTCATTTTATTCCTTGTTACGTTCCTCAAGGGGTCTAGTTTCCAAAATGGTATGGCATGTGGTTGTTTTTTTTGCTCTCCTGGCGACATGCCCCCCGAGCAAAATTTGCTCTCAAAAAGCCAAGTATGACTCCTTCTCTTCTGAGCATTGTAGTTTGCCCATAGTGCACTTCAGGTTAACTTATGGGGTACTTCCATACTAAGAAGAGATGGGGCTACAAATTTTGGGGGTATTTTCTGCTATTAACCCTTGCAAAAATGTGAAATTTGGGTGGAAACACACATTTTAGTGAAAATGTTTTATTTTTTTTTTAACATAGGCAAAAGTCGTGAAACACCTGTGGGGTATTAAGGTTCACTTTATTCCTTGTTACGTTCCTCAAGGGGTCTACTTTCCAAAATGGTATGCCATGTGTTTTTTTTTTTTTTGCTGTCCTGGCACCATAGGGGCTTCCTAAATGCGACATGCCCCCCGAGCAAAATTTGCTCTCAAAAAGCCAAATAGGACTCCTCTTCTGAGCATTGTAGTTCGCCCGTAGTGCATTTCAGGTCAACTTATGGGGTACTTCCATACTCAGAAGAGATGGGGTTACAAATTTTGGGGGGGTGTTTTCTGCTATTAACCCTTGCAAAAATGTGAAATTTGGGG
Source organism: Hyla sarda (assembly GCF_029499605.1). Classification (NCBI taxonomy): domain Eukaryota; kingdom Metazoa; phylum Chordata; class Amphibia; order Anura; family Hylidae; genus Hyla; species Hyla sarda. Next base: position 108,721,852 of record NC_079193.1, on the reverse strand, counting down.
GGAAACACATTTTAGTGAAAATTTTTAATTTTTTTTTTAACATAGGCAAAAGTCGTGAAACACCTGTGGGGTATTAGGGTTCACTTTATTCCTTGTTACGTTCCTCAAGGGGTCTAGTTTCCAAAATGGTATGCCATGTGTTTTTTTTTTGCTGTCCTGGCACCATAGGGGCTTCCTAAATGCGACATGCCCCCCGAGCAAAATTTGCTCTCAAAAAGCCAAATAGGACTCCTTCTCTTCTGAGCATTGTAGTTCTCCCGTAGTGCGCTTCAGGTCAACTTATGGGGTACCTCCATACTCAGAAGAGATGGGGTTACAAATTTTGGGGGGTATTTTCTGCTATTAACCCTTGCAAAAATTTGAAATTTGGGGGAAACACACATTTTAGTGATTTTTTTTTTTTTTTTACATAGGCAAAAGTCATGAAACACCTGTGGGGTATTAAGGCTCACTTTTTCTGCTATTAACCCTTGCAAAAATGTGAAATTTGGGGGGAAACACATTTTAGGGAAAACAAATATATTTTTTAACATAGGCAAAAGTCGTGAAACACCTGTGAGGTATTAAGGCTCACTTTATTCCTTGTTACGTTCCTCAAGGGGTCTAGTTTCCAAAATGGTATGGCATGTGTTTTTTTTTTATGTGCTGGCACCATAGGGGCTTTCTAAATGCAACTGGCTTCCTAAAAACCATTTCAGAAAAACGTACTCTCCAAAATCTCCTTGTCGCTCCTTCGCTTCTGAGCCCTCTACTGCGCCCACCGAACAATTTACATAGACATATGAGGTATGTGCTTACTCGAGAGAAAATGGGCTACAAATATAAGTTAAAATTTTCTCCTTTTACCCCTTGTAAAAATTCAAAAACTGGGTCTACAAGAACATGCAAGTGTAAAAAATGAAGATTGTGAATTTTCTCCTTCACTTTGCTGCTTTTCCTGTGAAACACCTAAAGGGTTAAAACACTGACTGAATCCCTCTGGTGTCTTTCAAAAGTAAAAACACGTCAATTTTATGATGCAAACATAAAGTAGACATATTGTATATGTGAATAAAAAAAATTATTTGGAATATCCATTATCCTTAAATTTTACCACTATGTTAAAGTAGAATATGTCACGAAAAAACTGTCTCGGAATCAGAATGATAACTAAAAGCATTCCAGAGTTATTAATGTAATTATAAATTAAAAAGGATTAGATCCAATGATGTAGTCTATGCAAAAAAATCCTAAAAATAATCCTGTGTGCCAGTATTTAAACTAAGCAGAGTTGTGATGTGAGCGCTGGATGATGCAAAAGTTATAGTATAATACACTGTCTCGTTATCGGGATGTGGCCTTTAGTGGAGGGTATGCGATACAGGTTGGTCCGGGCTGCGCCCAGCCTGTATGTACAGAGTACCTGTTTCCGGAGGCAGATCATCGCTAGAGGTGTCCTTACATTGTGTTGGCTCCACGAACTGCAGGGGGATGCCGACTTCCCCTGCTGCTAGGTGGCACAGCACTGCGTCCGGCTTGCTGTAACAGAATCCTGGCAGGCAGGAATGGTGAGTGCAGTCCTTGTTAGCAACGTCCTCGTGTGGCAGTTGGAGTCTTTCAAACGTGTTGTAAACCTTGAAGTGGTCTCCAGATGAGAGGACTCCAGAGCTTGCAAGGGATTAGAGTGCAAATGTGCAATAGCTATATGCAATAGCTATATGCAATGGCGATTTTGTGGCAGTACTGGACTGTGTGCTGTGATGGGGAGGCGTCTCGGGGGGGGGGGGGGGGGGTCCGCCTTTCTCAATGGCTTAGTGGTCATTACTTACTACTAAGCCATTGAGAAAGGGGGACCCCCGAATCGCGTCTAGACTCCCCATCACAGCACACAGTCCAGTACTGCCACCAAATCGCTATTGCATATAGCCAGGATTCTGCTACAGCAAGCCGGATGCAGTGCCATGCCAAGTAGCAGCAGGAGAAGACTTCATCCCCCTGCAGTTCATGGAGCCAGCGCACCGTTAGGACACCTCTAGCGATGATCTGCGTCTGGAAACAGGTATTCTGCACATACAGGCCAGGCGCAGCCCGTACCAACCTGTATCGCATACTCCCCTCTAAAGGCCACATCCCGGTAACGGGACAGTGTGCAATTATACTATAACTTTTGCTTCATCCGGCGCTCACATCGCAACTCTGCTTAGTTTAATTACTGGCACACAGGATTATTTTTTGGAATTTTTTGCATAGACTATATCCTTGGATCTAATCATATGTGTCTATAAGGATCTATAACTGAGACACAATACAAATGTGGCATGCTGTGGAAATTTTATTGCTGTAATGATTATTACATATACTGGCATTGACACAATGTTTTAATGTTATTTTAACTTATTTCACTGGAACTGTAGCAAGGGCCCTGCACAGATACCAGACTAAGTGTATATTATTGATATTTATTTAATAAATCACATATTTTATTTAAACCAGCTACATCTTATTTCTCTGCATTTCCATAATTGGAAGGTTACATTTTAATAAGTTTACACCTTAAGGTCTGAATTCCCTCTGTTTTGGCTATTATTTATTTTTTGGCACGTTTGGGTATAGTGCAACTCAGTACCTCAGTCTAGACTCAACTTATTTATATTAGTGTGCAGCCACCCAATTCATATTTTTCCTATGGCTAAAAATATCCAGGAAAATCTACAATAGGGTTTCATCCGGAAGTCCACCTCTCCAGCTGGGGCTAGATTCTTCTTTGTAGGAATGAAAGATGGATCTCTCCGTCCCTGTATTGACTACTGGGGTCTAAACAAGATTATGATCAAAAATCGCTACTCACTGCCTTTGATTTCAGAACTTTTTGATCATTTACGGGGAGCCAGAATCTTCATTGAGTAATTCTGGTGAAGGAGATGAATGGAAGACGGCTTTCAATACCCGTGACGGCCACTTTGAGTACCTTTGTCATGCCTTTTGGTCTCTGCAATGATCCCGCTGTCTTTCAAGAATTTGTTAATTACATCTTCCGAGATCTGTGGTATACCTGTACGGTAGTCTATTTGGATGATATTCTGATTTTCTCTCCCAATTTGGAGGCTTATGGTTTCCTGGTCCTTCATCAATTCCGGGAGAGTCATCTATATGCCAAGCTAGGGAAATGTCTCCTTGAGAGAACAAGTCTTCCATTTCTGGGTTACATTGTCTCCCTCCAAGGTCTTCAGATGGATCCTGCTAAGCTTTCTGCAGTTCTAGACTGGCCACGTCCTTCTGGTCTTAGAGCCATTCAACCATTTTTGCGGTTTGACAATTATGACCGTCAATTCATTCCATATTTTTCTTCCTTGGTTTCCCCAATAATAGCCCTTACCAAAAAGAACCCCAAGAACTGGTCTCGTGAGGCAGAGGAGGCCTTCTCTTGGTTAAAATCTGCCTTCGCTTCAGCACCTGTTCTCTCAAGACCTGACACTCAAAAGCTATTCTTGAACTCATCTTCCGTGGGAGCTGGTGCAGTTTTAACTCAGAAAACCCCCAAGGGCAAGAATAAGACCTGTGGTTTTTTCCAAGACCTTTTCACATGCAGAAAGAAATCACACTATTGGGGATCGGGAACCCCTTGCTATAATACTTGCCTTAGAAGACTGGCGTCATCTTTTGGAGGGTTCCACACATCCAGTCAGCATCTTTACGATTCGCAAGAAACTTTTGTATCTTCAGTCAGCTCAACGTCTGAATCGCCACCAGGCAAAATGGTTGCTCTTCTTCTCCAGGTTAAATTTTTTTTATTCATTTCTGTCCTGCCAACAAGAACATAAGAGCTGATGCACTCTCCAGGTCCCCAGATGGGGTTGGTCAAGATTCCACTCCTTGTCAAATTATTCCACCTGCGTTTTTGGTTCCTGTAGCACCTGCAGTCCTCCAGCAAGCTCCATCTGGAAGATCCTTCCTACCACCTCTATTGAGATGCAGAGTGGTGAGTTGGGGTCATTCTTCCTTGGTAGCTGGTCATTTAGGTGTGCTGAAGTCTTTTCAATTAATCTCTCTGCATTATTGGTGGCCCCACCTTAAGCAGGATGTCACAAACTTTGTCAGTTCCTCTGCTACCTGTGCTCGAGACAAGACTCCTCGGCAGAGACCTACTGGCCTTTTACAGCCGCTTCCTATTCCAGACACTCCTTGGTCGCAAATCCCTATGGATTTTATCACCCCCATCCTATAACAATTTGGTCATCTGGGTGGAGGTTGATCGGTTTTCCAAGATGGCTCATTTTATTCCATTGCCCGGTTTACCATCAGCTCCGCAACTGGCCAAGCACTTCTTTCAGCGTATCTTCCGCTTACATGGCCTTCCGTCTCACATCATCTCGGACCGTGGGATGCAATTTGTCTCTAAGTTCTGGCGATATTTATGCTCTCGTCTAAAAAACAAGTTGGATTTCTCATCTTCCTATCACCCACAACCCAATGGGCAAGTCGTCCTCCTCTTCCTCTTCCAGTCTCCTCAGGCGTGCCAGCTGTTGTTGGATTTTCTCGTCCATCTGGCAACAGACTCGGCATTCTCTGCTTCAAGCCTCCTCCCATATGAAATCTCAGGCAGATAAGAAAAGACGATCTCTTCCATCTTTCTCTCCTGGTGATACGGTCTGGTTATCCTCCAAATATATCTATTTCAAGATTCCCAGCTACAAGTTGGGCCCTCGTTTCCTGGGACCATTTGAGGTTTTACAAAAGATTAATCCGGTCTCCTATAAACTTTGCCTGCCTTCTACCCTTCGTATTCCGAATTCTTTCCATGTCTCCCTTCTCAAGCCAGTTGTGATCAATCGGATCTCGCAAAAGTCTGTTGTTTCCATTCCTGTTTATTCCTCTTCTGACGTCTACGAGGGCAAAGAAATCTTAGCTACGAAAACAGTTAGAGGGAGATGTTATTTTTTGGTGGACTGGAAAGGTTTCGGTCCGGAGGAGAGATCTTGGGAGCCGTAGGAGAATATACTGGACTGTGAATTACTTCGAATTTTTTAAGACCCAAAAAGAGGGGGAGACCCAAGGGGGGTACTGTTAGGACTCTGCCCTTTGCTCCCGGCTGTGCCACGGTTTGCATTGCCGGACATGCCCGCATGCAAACCCCGGACAGCCACTCACCTTCTGCCCTGATTTCTTCTGTCCCCACTGGACCTTTTCCTCGTGTTGTGGTGCTTGCGAGCTCCGCTCTGTTCTTCTCCTCCTGCCCGTCTCTGCCGGCGCACGCGTCCCCGTCTCCTAGGACGTGCACGCTGGCTCTTCTAAATTTAAAGGGCCAGTGCACCAATAATTAGTGCTTGTCTCAAACCAACCCTATTTAGTTCCGGCACTTCCTACTGTTCCCTGCTCGATCTTTGTGCCTTTGTTGCCTAAGAAAAAGTGTATACTTGTGTCTTGCCTTGCAGTGTATCTGACCCCTTGCTATGTATCATGACCTTGCTCCTGGGCCGCCTGCATTGTGACCTCTTGCTACGTGACCTGACCTTGCTTCATTGCGGCCAGCCCTAACCTCCTGCCTGTCCTGACTTCGTCTGTGCTTCATCCTTCCTATGCGACGATATACCTCAGCTGCCTGTGGGGACGAGTCATATAGGGGGTAATGACCTGGGTGCCGCCTGCTGCAGCAAGTCTATCCCGCTTTGTGCGGGCTCTGGTGAAAAATAGTGGCACCTTAGACTCCGCTCCCTAGTCTGGCCCACGCCATCTTCCTCACAGGTTAGTGGATCCACCTACCACAGCTGTTTTACCTGCTTACTCCTTTTTCTTGGATATGTAATGAGTATCTTTAAAGACTATGATTCTGAGGTTACAATGTAAATCATATTAGCGTAACATGAGTACATTTGAAAATATTCTGTCTGTACAGTACATTGTAAAAAGCTATAAACTACACTGCTCAAAAAATTAAGGGAACACTAAGAGAACACATCCTAGATCTGAATGAATGAACTAATCATATGAAATACTTTTTTCTTTACATACAGTAGTTGAATGTGCAGACAACAAAATCACACAAAACTTATCAATGGAAATCAAATTTATCAACCCATGGAGGCCTGGATATGGAGTCACACTCAAAATCAAAGTGGAAAACCTCAGAACAGGCTGATCGAACTTTGATGTAATGTCCTTAAAACAAGTCAAAATGAGGCTCAGTAGTGTGTGTGGCCTCCACGTGCTCGTATGACCTCCCTACAATGCCTGGGCATGCTCCTGATAAGGTAGCGAATGGTCTCCCAGACTTGGACTAAAGCATCCGCCAACTCCTGGACAGTCTGTGGTGAAACATGGCGTTGGTGGATGGAGCGAGACATGATGTTCCAGATATGCTCAATCAGATTAAGGTCTGGGGAATGGGCGGGAAAGTCCATAGCATCAATGTCTTCCTCTTGCAGGAACTGCAACCACACACTCCAACCACATGAGGTCTAGCATTGTCTTGCATCAGGAGGATCCCAGGGCCAACTTCACCAGCAGTTGTTTGTTCCATTTGCACAACAGCATTAGTGTTGAGCGGCAGAGGCCATATTCGAATTCGTGATATTTTGCGAATATATGGACGTATATTCATCATATATTCGCTAAATTCGCGTATGCGAAAATTAACATGGACAAAAATTAGCATGTGTAAATTTTCGCATATGCGAAAATTCGCACGCCAGTCTCACACAGTAGTATTAGAGCCATCTTTACACCACACAAGCTGGAAGCAGAGAGGGGTGATCACTGTGATGTGTACTGTGAAAAAAATAAAAAAAATAAACGAATATTCGTAATTACGAATATATAGTGCTATATTCGCGAACATGCGATATTCGCGAATAAAATTCGCATTGCGAATATTCGCGAGCAACACTAAACAGCATGTGAAATTGATTGTCAATCAGCGTTGCTTCCTGAGTGGACAGTGTGATTTCACAGAAGTGTGATTGACTTGGAGTTACATTGTGTTATTTAAGTGTTCCCTTTATTTATTTATTTATTTATTTATTTTTTTGAGCAGTGTATATTTTTGTAGTTTTTCCAAATAAGCCTTTGGTTTATCTGCCAGACTCTATGACTCATCTATTTGTGTCACAGCTATGACACTTGGACATCTTAGAGGTAATGAGCTCCTACTGAGACATCATTCAAGTTGTCTGACCTTTTCTTGCTGCTGGTCAAGAAATCTGCACAATTTCTGCTGTGATTCAGACTTTCAAGCTTTAACGTTTACTGGTTGCTTTAAGAGTCTGAAATCTGGTGAGCTAAACAATTCTATTGAATGTTTTATGTTCAAATGATTCATTTCTACTATGTTTATAAAGAAAATTATGATTGTTATAGTTGAATGTAAGTATAAAAGCATTTCCTTTTAATATCACTGATAAATGACAGAAACAGGATTCATTTTCTGCTTTCAAGTGTTTTATATTTACCTTATAACCTCATATTATAATTTAATTTATGATTTGTTCCATAAAAGGAAGCAGATCTGTTAATGTGTTATTTAAAATATAAAAAAAAGCTTTATACAGAGATAGATTGCTAAACTGCTGGACAACTACCTGATGACTTTAAAGAAGCAGTCCAGTTTTTTTCCCTATATCATGCACACTCACCATGTGACTAGTGTTGCTCGCGAATATTCACAATGCAAATTTTATTCACGACTATGGCATATTCATGAATATTCGCGAATATAGCACTATATATTCGCAATTATGAATATTCATTTATTTTATTTTTATTTTTTTCACAGTACACATCACAGTGATCATCCCTCTCTGCTTCCAGCTTGTGTGGTGTAAAGAAGGCTCTAATACTACTGTGTGAGACTGGCGTACGAATTATTGCTTATGCTAATTTTTGCATATGCAAATTTTCACTTATGCTAATATTTGCATATGCCCAATAGGGCCTTTGCTGCTCAACACTACATTTGACCACTGAATGCTGACCACAGTGCTCTCTGCTGACACATCTGTACATTTAAGGAATTGTTCAGAGTAGAAGCAAATCCCCATAGCAAACCTTTCCTGCTCTGGACAGTTCATAAAATGGACAGAGGTGTCAGCAGAGAGTAGTGTGGTCAGACAGAAATGAAATTCAAAAAGAGAAGAACTTCCTGTGGAGCACATAGAAGCTGATAAGTACTGGAAGGATTAAGATTTTTAAATAGAAGTAATTTACAAATCTGTTTAACTTTCTGGCACCTGTTGATTAAAAAAAAAATGTGTACCAGTGAAGTACCCTTTCATATCTTAACAAAACACCTCAAATGTGATTATAGGTCAAATTACATTTCACAGACCAGACCAGATCTTTCTTTATTATTGCTGTACTACTTTAAAAAAAAAACTCAGACCTTTTTAAACAAAATGGTGGCTTTATTCAAGATTTACACTAGCAGACCAGTTTTTCAAAAGTGGGCATGGTTATGTAAATTTAATGTTTTGCATGATATTTTTAACGGGATGAGAGTCCATTGTACATCAAAAATTGTACACCAGCTCTATGCTAGTGTAGAAATTACAAAGTTGGTTGTAATTTTTTATTTTTTTATTTTTTGTTATTTTTTGGGGGGAAAGAGGTGTTTTTTAATCAAGTATTGAAAAATAAATAATTCTTATTGGAAAATGAGAATATATATATATATATATATATATATATATATATATATATATATATATATATATATATATATATATATATAATTTAACCCCCGGACATGTTATATATGGTTATGTCCTGCATGGGCACTAGTAATCTTGGAATATTGTGTAATTAAAAATCAGGCACCAAAATCAGCAATTTTGGCACCAAAATTGCAGATTTTTGTGCAAAAATGTAAGATGGGGAAAAAAAAATTTGATGCCAAAATCAGCAATTTAGGCATGAAGAAAAAAAATAATAAAGTGCCACGAAAATGAACTCTAACATATTTTTTATATTTTCAAGAGACCTTTGGAAATGTTAGGAGAGAAAAAATTGTGTGATTAATATCTCTAGAAAAGAACTTTTTTGAATATTTCCCCAAATGAGTATGGTTAAAAAAAAAGTGGGAAAAGTGATTTTCATTTTAATTGGAGGAAGGGATTATTCACATTAAAAAAACACATCTTTTTTATAAATTGTTTTACAAATGTTACTTTTTATTTCACCACTGGGGACTGTACATAGCAGTGATCAGTCATTTCAGAGATCTAATTCTCTGGTCTGATACAAGGCAGACTAGTGGAGGAGATCATCGGAGCCACCAGGAGGCAGGTGGGGGGACCACCGGTGGCCATTTTTACTCACCACACCTCCCACTATTATGTTGTGGGTGGTCCAATGAGTGCCCCCGAATCATAATAATGGTGGATATCAGTGCAATTGATGATGTCCATCATTACTGGCAGGTCCCTGGCTGCTGATAGAAGTCGCAACCTGCCATGCATGAAGCGAGTGCAGCTCCTGTGCTCGCTTCATGTACAGGACATAAATGTATGTCCTGATGAATAAAGTAATAGCACACCAGGACGTATATTTAAGTCTATTGTCCTTAAAGGGGTACTTTTTTTTTAAATCAACTGGCGCCACAAACAGATTTATAAATTACTTCTATTTAAAAATCTCAATTTTCCAATACTTATGAGCTGCTGTATACTCCACAGGAAGTTGTATTTCTTTCTGGAGTTCCTTTTAGTCTGACCACAGTGCTCAGAAGCTGTCCAGAGCAGGAAAGGTTTGTTATGGGTATTTGCTTAAACTCTGGACAGTTCCTGATATGGACAGAAGTGTCAGCAGAGAGCACTGTGGTCAGACTGAAAATAATTTCAGAAAGAAATACAACTTAATGTGGAGCATACAGCAGCTGATAAGTACCAGAAGTATTAAGATTTTTAAATAGAAGTAATTTGCAAATCTGAGAACAGAATCCAATGGTAAAATAACTTCTCCTTTATTAAGATTCCAGATAAAAACACTCGACAGTGGAAAGTTTCAGGTACATCAAAGGCAAGATGAAACCCAGGAGACGCTGTGCATGGCGCTTTTCAGGTCATGTGACCTTTCTTCAGGTGCATGATTGGCAGCGGAAAGATGGGGAAATATATAGCTGGGAAACTCAGGTGCAATAATTGGAGAGGGGGAAAGCAACTCTATCCTCTCCAGAGCTTCATCCATCTGTCCACTCAAAATCATGGTTACACAAAAACATAAATACATTATGCTTCAGCAAAACCACTACAACGAATGCCCGTGAAGAAAACATAAAACATATCATTACATATAAGTGAGTACGTCATCTAATAATGCAAAATAATATCCGATCTTAGTTTAAGACCATAAGGTTGGAACGTGTGTAAGGAATGCATCTAGTAAACTTACCTATTGCGGAGGATTTTAATATGATCAACTCTCCCAACAGGGGAGTGAACAATTTCTATACCATGGAACGTAAAATCTGTTATATCTCCTAACATCTAATATGCCATATACACATCTCAAGTGTTCCTGAATTCTTTTTTTCAGTGGTCTTTTTGTGCTGCCAATATAGGGTATATTGCAGCTTCTGCATGATATTCTGTAAACAACATAGGCAGACTGACAATTTATAAACTGGTGTATAACAAAATTTTTTGATACGGTCTTGTTGATAACGGAAGTTTTTACTGCATGTTTACACCCCACGCATCTTGCTTGGCCACACCTGCAAAATCCCTTTAGAGATAGCCAAGTGGAACAGGTATTACAATTCTGGGTGGGAGGAAGGGCACTAGGAGCACATCTGCTGGAAAAATTTACACCAAACTGTAAGCATTTATTTACTGTGGGATCTTGCTGTAATACTGGCAAAAACTTTGAGATAATGTTTTTGATCCTATTGAATTCCTGACTGTGGTGACAAAGGATGGTTTGAAGGTGGATGGTGAGGCATAGGCAGTGGGAAAAGGCCTTGGTGAATCTTCGGTAGCGAATGGAATACTGGAGATATTGTATTTTTGACTAACGTGGTCATATTCCTTTTGTTGTTAAGAGACAAACCTTCTCTCAGAATTAATTCCACTTCTTTGCTATACTGGACCGTGGGGTTAAAGGCAGTATGAGTATATGTTTTGGTATCATTCAAAATGTCTTTATTCAAAGTAAAGTACAACTCAACTTCCATGCATATAACTGTCCGCAGCTCTTATGGTCCAGTTAGCATTTTCCCTTAATTCTTTAAGAGCTAGCCTTTCATATTTGGTAAGATTGTCTACTTTGGCATTGACACCGTTCTGTTTTAATTCAATTAACTCCTTCATGACTAACTCCTAAAATGTGTCTATAACAGGACTCAAACAATACAGAAATTTAGGTGCACTACTGTGGTAGATGAATACAATGACATTGGCTATCCCTCAACACTGATGTTAAAATTGAGACATTCGCCAGCGTATCTGTCACGATGCCGGCTGGCAGGTAGTGGATCCTCTGTGCCAGAGAGGGATTGGCGTGGACCGTGCTAGTGGACCGGTTCTAAGCCACTACTGGTTTTCACCAGAGCCCGCCGCAAAGCGGGATGGTCTTGCTGCGGCGGTAGTGACCAGGTCGTATCCACTAGCAACGGCTCACCTCTCTGGCTGCTGAAGATAGGCGCGGTACAAGGGAGTAGGCAAAAGCAAGGTCGGACGTAGCAGAAGGTCGGGGCAGGCAGCAAGGATCGTAGTCAGGGGCAACGGCAGAAGGTCTGGAAACACAGGCAAGGAACACACAAGGAACGCTTTCACTGGCACTAAGGCAACAAGATCCGGCAAGGGAGTGCAGGGGAAATGAGGTGATATAGGGAAGTGCACAGGTGAACACACTGATTGGAACCACTGCGCCAATCAGCGGCGCAGTGGCCCTTTAAATCGCAGAGACCCGGCGCGCGCGCGCCCTAGGGAGCGGGGCCGCGCGCGCCGGGACAGAACAGACGGAGAGCGAGTCAGGTAGGGGAGCCGGGGTGCGCATCGCGAGCGGGCGCTACCCGCATCGCGAATCGCATCCCGGCTGGCAGCGGAATCGCAGCGCCCCGGGTCAGAGGACGTGACCGGAGCGCTGCCGCGGGGAGAGTGAAGCGAGCGCTCCGGGGAGGAGCGGGGACCCGGAGCGCTCGGCGTAACAGTACCCCCCCCCCCCTTGGGTCTCCCCCTCTTCTTAGAGCCTGAGAACCTGAGGAGCAGACTTTTGTCTAGGATGTTGTCCTCAGGTTCCCAGGATCTCTCTTCAGGACCACAACCCTCCCAGTCCACTAAAAAAAATTTTTTCCCTCTGACCTTTTTGGCAGCTAAAATTTCTTTGACCGAGAAGATGTCCGAGGAGCCGGAAACAGGAGTGGGAGGAACAGATTTGGGAGAAAAACGGTTGAGGATGAGTGGTTTGAGAAGAGAGACGTGAAAGGCATTAGGGATACGAAGAGAGGGAGGAAGAAGAAGTTTATAAGAGACAGGATTAATTTGACACAAAATTTTGAAAGGACCAAGATAGCGTGGTCCCAACTTGTAGCTAGGGACACGGAAGCGGACATATTTAGCGGAGAGCCATACCTTGTCTCCAGGGGAAAAAACGGGGGGAGCTCTTCTTTTCTTATCCGCGAACTTCTTCATGCGTGATGAAGCCTGTAAGAGAGAATTTTGGGTCTCTCTCCATATGATGGAAAGGTCACGAGAAATTTCATCCACAGCGGGCAGACCAGAGGGCAGGGGAGTAGGGAGGGGGGGAAGAGGGTGACGGCCGTACACCACGAAAAATGGGGATTTGGAGGAAGACTCAGAGACCCTGAAGTTATACGAGAATTCGGCCCATGGGAGGAGATCTGCCCAGTCATCCTGGCGGGAGGAAACAAAATGTCGCAAATAATCACCCAAGATCTGGTTAATCCTTTCTACTTGTCCATTGGACTGGGGATGATATGCAGAAGAAAAATTTAATTTAATCTTGAGTTGTTTACAGAGAGCCCTCCAGAATTTAGACACGAATTGGACGCCTCTATCCGAGACAATCTGCGTAGGCAACCCGTGAAGACGAAAAATGTGTACAAAAAATTGTTTAGCCAACTGAGGCGCAGAAGGAAGACCAGGAAGAGGGATGAAATGTGCCATTTTGGAGAATCGATCAACGACCACCCAAATAACAGTGTTGCCATGGGATGGGGGTAAGTCAGTAATAAAATCCATACCAATCAGAGACCAAGGCTGTTCGGGGACAGGCAGAGGATGAAGAAAACCAGCAGGCTTCTGGCGAGGAGTCTTATCCCGGGCACAGATAGTGCAGGCTCGCACAAAGTCCACAACATCCGTCTCCAGAGTCGGCCACCAATAGAAGCGGGAGATGAGTTGCACAGATTTCTTGATACCCGCATGACCTGCGAGATGGGAGGAGTGACCCCATTTGAGGATTCCGAGGCGTTGGCGAGGAGAAACAAAGGTCTTTCCTGGAGGAGTCTGCCTGATGGAGGCAGGAGAAGTGGAGATCAGGCAGTCAGGTGGAATGATGTGTTGCGGAGAGAGTTCAACTTCTGAGGCATCCGAGGAACGAGAGAGAGCATCGGCCCTAATGTTCTTATCGGCAGGACGAAAGTGAATCTCAAAATTAAATCGGGCAAAGAACAGAGACCACCGGGCCTGGCGAGGATTCAGCCGTTGGGCAGACTGGAGGTAGAAGAGGTTCTTGTGGTCGGTGTAGATAATAACAGGAGAACTTGATCCCTCCAGCAGATGCCTCCATTCCTCAAGTGCTAATTTAATGGCTAGAAGCTCTCGATCCCCGATGGAGTAGTTCCTCTCCGCTGGAGAGAAGGTCCTAGAGAAAAAACCACAAGTGACAGCATGCCCGGAAGAATTTTTTTGTAGAAGAACAGCTCCAGCTCCCACTGAGGAGGCATCAACCTCCAATAGGAAGGGTTTGGAAGGGTCAGGTCTGGAGAGGACGGGAGCCGAAGAAAAGGCAGACTTGAGTCGTTTAAAGGCGTCTTCTGCTTGAGGGGGCCAGGACTTGGGATCAGCATTTTTTTTGGTTAAAGCCACGATAGGAGCCACAATGGTAGAAAAATGTGGAATAAATTGCCTGTAATAATTGGCGAACCCCAAAAAGCGTTGGATAGCACGGAGTCCGGAGGGGCGTGGCCAATCTAAGACGGCAGAGAGTTTGTCTGGATCCATCTGTAGTCCCTGGCCAGAGACCAAATATCCTAGAAAAGGAAGAGATTGGCATTCAAACAGACATTTCTCAATTTTGGCATAGAGTTGGTTGTCACGAAGTCTCTGAAGAACCATACGGACATGCTGGCGGTGTTCTTCTAGATTGGCAGAAAAAATTAGGATATCGTCCAGATATACAACAACACAGGAGTATAACAGATCACGAAAAATTTCATTGACAAAGTCTTGGAAGACGGCAGGGGCGTTGCACAGTCCAAAGGGCATGACCAGACACTCAAAGTGTCCATCTCTGGTGTTAAATGCCGTTTTCCACTCGTCCCCCTCTCTGATGCGGATGAGGTTATAGGCGCCTCTTAAGTCCAATTTAGTGAAGATGTGGGCACCTTGGAGGCGATCAAAGAGTTCAGAGATGAGGGGTAAGGGGTAGCGGTTCTTAACCGTGATTTTATTAAGACCGCGGTAGTCAATGCATGGACGTAGGGAGCCATCTTTTTTGGACACAAAGAAAAATCCGGCTCCGGCAGGAGAGGAGGATTTACGGATAAAGCCCTTTTTTAGATTCTCCTGGACATATTCGGACATGGCAAGAGTCTCTGGGGCAGAGAGAGGATAAATTCTGCCCCGGGGTGGAGTAGTGCCCGGGAGGAGGTCGATAGGGCAATCATAAGGCCTGTGAGGAGGTAGAGTCTCAGCTTGTTTTTTGCAGAAAACATCCGCGAAGTCCATATAGGCCTTAGGGAGACCGGTTACTGGAGGAACCACAGAGTTACGGCAAGGGTTACTGGGAACCGGTTTTAGACAGTTCTTGGAACAAGAGGACCCCCAACTCTTGATCTCCCCAGTGGACCAATCCAGGGTAGGGGAATGAAGTTGAAGCCAGGGAAGTCCAAGGAGAATTTCCGAGGTGCAATTGGGGAGGACCAAAAGTTCAATCCTCTCATGATGAGATCCGATGCTCATAAGAAGGGGCTCCGTGCGGAAACGTATGGTACAGTCCAACCTTTCATTATTTACACAATTGATGTAGAGGGGTCTGGCGAGACTGGTCACCGGGATGTTGAACCTGTTGACGAGAGAGGCCAAAATAAAATTTCCTGCAGATCCAGAGTCCAAGAAGGCCACTGTAGAGAAGGAGAAGGCAGAGGCAGACATCCGCACAGGCACAGTAAGACGTGGAGAAGCAGAGTAGACATCAAGGACTGTCTCATCTTTGTGCGGAGTCAGCGTACGTCTTTCCAGGCGGGGAGGACGGATAGAACAATCTCTCAGGAAGTGTTCGGTACTAGCACAGTACAGGCAGAGGTTCTCCATACGGCGTCGTGTCCTCTCTTGAGGTGTCAGGCGAGACCGGTCGACCTGCATAGCCTCCACGGCGGGAGGCACAGGAACAGATTGCAGGGGACCAGAGGAAAGAGGAGCCGAGGAGAAGAAACGCCTCGTGCGAACAGAGTCCATATCTTGGCGGAGTTCCTGACGCCTTTCGGAAAAACGCATGTCAATGCGAGTGGCTAGGTGAATAAGTTCATGTAGATTAGCAGGAATTTCTCGTGCGGCCATAACATCTTTAATGTTGCTGGATAGGCCTTTTTTGAAGGTCGCGCAGAGGGCCTCATTATTCCAGGACAATTCTGAAGCAAGAGTACGGAATTGTACGGCATACTCGCCAACGGAAGAATTACCCTGGACCAGGTTCAACAGGGCAGTCTCAGCAGAAGAGGCTCGGGCAGGTTCCTCAAAGACACTTCGGATTTCCGAGAAGAAGGAGTGTACAGAGGCAGTGACGGGGTCATTGCGGTCCCAGAGCGGTGTGGCCCATGACAGGGCTTTTCCGGACAGAAGGCTGACTACGAAAGCCACCTTAGACCTTTCGGTGGGAAACAGGTCCGACATCATCTCCAGATGCAGGGAACATTGGGAAAGAAAGCCACGGCAAAACTTAGAGTCCCCATCAAATTTATCCGGCAAGGATAAGCGTATCCCAGGAGCGGCCACTCGCTGCGGAGGAGGTGCAGGAGCTGGCGGAGGAGATGACTGCTGAAGCTGTGGTAGTAACTGTTGTAGCATAACGGTCAGTTGAGACAGCTGTTGGCCTTGTTGCGCTATCTGTTGTGACTGCTGGGCGACCACCGTGGTGAGGTCAGCGACAACTGGCAGAGGAACTTCAGCGGGATCCATGGCCGGATCTACTGTCACGATGCCGGCTGGCAGGTAGTGGATCCTCTGTGCCAGAGAGGGATTGGCGTGGACCGTGCTAGTGGACCGGTTCTAAGCCACTACTGGTTTTCACCAGAGCCCGCCGCAAAGCGGGATGGTCTTGCTGCGGCGGTAGTGACCAGGTCGTATCCACTAGCAACGGCTCACCTCTCTGGCTGCTGAAGATAGGCGCGGTACAAGGGAGTAGGCAAAAGCAAGGTCGGACGTAGCAGAAGGTCGGGGCAGGCAGCAAGGATCGTAGTCAGGGGCAACGGCAGAAGGTCTGGAAACACAGGCAAGGAACACACAAGGAACGCTTTCACTGGCACTAAGGCAACAAGATCCGGCAAGGGAGTGCAGGGGAAATGAGGTGATATAGGGAAGTGCACAGGTGAACACACTGATTGGAACCACTGCGCCAATCAGCGGCGCAGTGGCCCTTTAAATCGCAGAGACCCGGCGCGCGCGCGCCCTAGGGAGCGGGGCCGCGCGCGCCGGGACAGAACAGACGGAGAGCGAGTCAGGTAGGGGAGCCGGGGTGCGCATCGCGAGCGGGCGCTACCCGCATCGCGAATCGCATCCCGGCTGGCAGCGGAATCGCAGCGCCCCGGGTCAGAGGACGTGACCGGAGCGCTGCCGCGGGGAGAGTGAAGCGAGCGCTCCGGGGAGGAGCGGGGACCCGGAGCGCTCGGCGTAACAGTATCCTTATATGAAGGACACACCAGAGCCCGCACCCCAACGCCAAGGTTTCTCAAATGGCGCGGGACTTAACGCTAACCTACCTGTGCGTAATAAGCAAAAACCAGGGGCCAGTGGGTAATTACAGTAGCCCTAGGCCGACATGCAGCCTGCTCCCAGTTCCCTCCGGTGTGACTGAGCACACATACAATGGGAGGAGGGAGAGACAGGCTACAAGCCCCACCCAAGTTGGCTGATATAGGCGCATGGCCTCATAGGTGCAACCTTAATGCTGCCTGGAAAATGGTCAAGGCGCATTAACATATGGAGTTTACACACCTCCAAGTATAAATTTTTAAACAACAACAAAAAACGTGGTCTCAAATGGCTGGAGGTGCTCAACCCCAAATGCAGTTGTGCATTTATACTGGGGGAGCAGATCCTGCCTTTGTAGTCCATTGCTAGGGGCGATCCCCAGCATAAAAATGCATACAATGGAGGATGCCTGCAGCGGACTACAAGTGCCACAAATGAATCCTACACCAGATAAACAGTGTGGATGTGTAACAATTAGAATAATACAATACAGAAATTTAGGTGCACTACTGTGGTAGATGTATACAACGACATTGGCTATCCCTCAAGACTGATGTTAAAATTGAGACATTCGCCAGTGTATCCTTATATGAAGGACACACCAGAGCCCACACACCAACGACAAGGTTTCTCAAATGGCGCGGGACCTAACACTAACCTACCTGTGCGTAATAAGCAAAAACCAGGGGCCAGTGGGCAATTACAGCAGCACTAGGCCGACATGCAGCCTGCTCCCAGTTCCCTCCGGTGTGACTGAGCACACATACAATGGGAGGAGGGAGAGACAGGCTACAAGCCCCACCCAAGTTGGCTGATATAGGTGCATGGCCTCACAGGTGCAACCTTAATGCTGCCTGGAAAATGTTCAAGGCGCATTGACATATGGAGTTTACACACCTCCAAGTATAAATTTTTAAACAACAACAAAAAACGTGGTCGCAAATGGCTGGAGGTGCTCAACCCCAAATGCAGTTGTGCGTTTATACTGGGGGAGCAGATTCTGCCCTTGTAGTCCGTTGCTAGGGGCGATCCCCAGCATAAAAATGCATACAATGGAGGATGCCTACAGCGGACTACAAGTGCCACAATAGAATCCTACACCAGATAAACAGTGTGAATGTGTAACAATGTTGTTACACATCCACACTGTTTATCTGGTGTAGGATTCTATTGTGGCACTTGTAGTCCGCTGCAGGCATCCTCCATTGTAGCAACGGACTACAAGGGCAGGATCTGCTCTCCCCGTATAAATGCACAACTGCATTTGGGGTTGAGCACCTCCAGACATTTGAGACCATGTTTTTTGTTGTTGTCTATAACAGGACTCCTAGAGTGAACCGGATAAAAGTCAGAGTTTTTGGTTTTGATGGAGGGAGAAACCGACGCAATCTGGTCCTGTCTTCGTGCATCAAAATCAATAGACATTAAAATACAAAGAGCATATTGTTCCTGAAATAAAGTAAATGTAATCAATGGTACTTCAAAAATCACATTGGTGTAAAAAGTTGATTAAAAAAAACAATTTTCACTAGAGTACCCCTTTAAGGGGTTAAACTGTTTATTTTTTAAGTATTAAAACAAGGAAAGCACCAGCACTATAAACCTTGTGGCTTTTCTCTTTCTTTTTTGCCCAAACTGCTGCCATTTTAAAAGTATGAACCCCTATATCTCATACATAGATAAATAGAAAAACAGCTCTGTATGGGTCTTTACTTGCTTAACATTATATATATATATATATATATATATATATATATATATATAAAAACCAGATACAGGCGCAGCACTCCAACAAAATAAGTGATTTAATATCTCATGTCAGCATTACAACGTTTCAGCTCCTCCTGGAGCCTTTTTAAAGCATAGTGATACACAAGCATATGAGGGCTTTTATGCCCATACAAATCATTAGTGCCAAACAATTTCATAAAGTGATCATTAATACAAATCAAATAAAAACTATATAAGTGTAAATATAAATTCATGTAGAAAATAGTGCATACTGGTATATAAAGTGCACTAGTGCATACTGTGCAGATTAATAGTAAAAATATTAAAAACATAGCTTGAAAAATACAATTCATAGTTAAATTACATATAACAAGAAGATATGCAACACATGTGTACACAAAACGATTCATAGAAATACATACATACTGAACAATGAAGGGGAGGCATTCACCTGATCCATGTAATGGTGCTGCAAGCGTGGGTAATTAGTTACTGCGCCTGCGTGAGAGACTGAAAGCACTTCCAGATATGAGATCCCTGTCATGAGACCAGTCTGGTCACATGACCCGTTGTCCCGGCAACTGTCAACACTGTGTGCGAGGCAGAGGCAGTGTTTCAGGATCGCAAGAGCACAGGCTGTCAAACCTGCTGAGAGCAGATGTTAACCCTAAGTGAACCAAACCTGCTGAGAGCAGATGTTAACCCTAAGTGAACCAAACCTGCTGAACAATATGCAGAATTAGGTGTAGTGCATCAGTACTGTGGATATAAGTGACCCAGATGAGGGAAGTAATCCATGAAACTAGCAGAAGAACAAGAAGAATCAAAAGAAGAGTGAATAAAATATAGTAGAGAAATATAAACTAATAAAATTGTATGGATAACGAAAAATTAAAAATAGACAAGACAGACAGATAGACAAAATGGACAAAATAAGAATAAAAATGTAAAAAAAATATAGAAAAATAAAAATACGTAATAGAAAAATTTATAATGAAAACATAAATATTATTTTGAGGAATCCTATTATTTTAGCTGTATATCATACAGTAAATATTGTGATGGTGATTTTAGAGGGGTTCTAAAAACTTGTGTAGCTAGGGACGGGTCCCAAACTGGACCCAGTTAAGGGCCAGGATGTTATCCATCAGAGGGGGGACCCCTGTGTTCGGGACCGTCAAGTCCCCACCCCACTAAGGTCACCCCACCTAGCTTCTTATCAAGTGCGCCCGCTTGTCCAGCAGCGCTAACCCCAATGTATCAATACACCATATCTCAAGAGGGAATATATATATTCTAAAAAAAAAAAAAAAAAATTTATAAATAAATAGATAAATAAATAAATAAATAATAAAAAAAAAAATTTTTTTTAGAGTATAGCAGAAAGAGCAGTCCTTACAAGAGAGTATCATGAAGAAAAAACCCCAAACAAGGTCTCCCATTCCCAGTACAGATACTACTACACCACTACTGCACTCATACAGCATTTATTCAGTTCAACAAAGCATAGATGGAAATTCTTCAAACATATAGATAGTACATTCCAAAACTGTTCATTTTTGCAATGTTGGAGCAGGTGAAGTCTCCTCCTTCAAATATCCAATTCTGGAAGAAAAAAAGGAAATTTGTTATAGTTGTTGTAAAGTCATAATTGTGTATCACATCACATATGTAGAGGGAGGAGGTACAGTACATAGAGAAAAACCTGGGGTACCTACACCTATATATATAGATGATATGTTTAGATAGTATTAAAGTCTACATTAAGACCATGGGGACGTAATGAGTTTAACTTATGTATCCACCACAGTTCGCGTTTTTTAAGAAGAGCTAACCGATCACCCCCTCTCACAGGGTTCGGAATATGGTCGATAGCCATAAAGTGTAGGTCTTTTTCCAAGTGTCCAAACTCAGTGAAGTGTTTGGACACTGGAAGATCCAACCGTTTTTTACGTATGCTGAATCTGTGGTTATTAATACGTGTCTTAAGGCTCCATGTAGTTTGTCCCACGTAGAACAAACTACATGGGCAAGTAAGAACATAAATTACCCACGTCGAATCACAAGTAAGATAAAACTTTAAAGGATATTTAACTTGAGTCTCCGGATGTGTGAAAAAAGATCCCTTGAGCATGAATTTGCAGTCAACACATGATAAACACGGATAAGAGACAGTTTTGCGTGTACCTAAAACGGTCTGTCTAGTAGTCTGTGGTAGGTCAATAGTTGATTTTACAAGTTTGTCCTTCAAATTTCTAGATCGTTTATATGACATTAATGGGAATGTGGAAAATTCCTCAATCCCATTAAAACTCTTCTGTAAAATAGGCCAGTATTTATTAATAATGCCAGCAATTTTACCACTGTGACTGTTGTACACAGAAGTAAAAGGGATTCTTCCTGGTTTATCAGTCTTGGTTACTTTCATTAGAGTAGATTGTCTGTCAAATGACTGGAGCCTTTCCCTCTGTTTATCTACTATCCTCTTTGGATAACCCCTCTCCAAAAAATTGGTAGAGATGGTATCCAAAGTGGAATCGAGAACCCGTTCATCGCTAACTATACGTTTGGCTCTGAGCAGCTGACTGAACGGAAGAGATTCAATCATCTTTCTAGGGTGACAACTTTTAAAGTGTAATAACGTATTTTTGTCTGTTTGTTTAGTATAAAGGGAAGTGCAAATTTGCCCATCCCTTTTACTTACCCAGACATCAAGGAAACTAACTCCCTCCAGGGAGTAGGACATGGTAAATGAGATGTTCGGATCAATGGAATTCAAAAATGTGTGGAAAGTGTTTAATTCTTCAACCGTACCATTCCAGAGGAGGAAGATGTCATCAATATATCGCCACCATGCCAGACAATGTCTGGCATGGTGGGACGGATAGACGACATCCTCCTCCATAGCTGCAACGTACAGATTTGCATACATAGGTGCGACATTTGTCCCCATAGCGGTCCCGACTAACTGTAAATAAAATTTATCTTCAAACATAAAATAATTATTGGTCAATATCAATTCCAATAAATTCAACATAAACTGTCGGGCCGCTATGGGGAACTCAGATGTCACCAGTACCTTGTAGATTGCCTGTAGGCCCCTCTCATGGCTAATCGAGGTGTATAGGCTCGCGATATCGAATGAAACCAAAATGGTTTCCTCGCGAATCTGCACATCTCGAATTTTTGTAAGAAAATTGGTAGTGTCTTGTATATACGACTTTGTGCGAAAAACAAAAGGTCTTAAAACGCGGTCTAAAAAAATAGAGGCATTACTAAGAAGTGAGTTGCGTCCAGAAACGATAGGACGGCCTGGTGGATTAACTAAAGATTTGTGAATTTTAGGAAGAACATAAATGATAGGGGTGACCGGATTTTCATCAATGATACCATCTACATAGGCCTGTTCTACAATAGATGTCAGTTTTCCCAGTATAACTTGCTTGGGATCAAATTCCAACCTTCTGTACGTATGGGCATCAAGTAACTGTCTAAAGACCTCTTTTTTGTAGTCTGCTGTGTCCATAACCACGACCCCACCCCCTTTGTCAGCGGGTTTAATGGTGAGGTCGTGGTTATGGACAAGCAGATCAATGGCTTCTCCCTCTTCCTTGGAGAGATTATGATATGTGGTACCCGTTTGTAAAGTTTGTTCTTTAAGTATTTCTATGTCCCTCCGAACCAATGAATATATATACACACACACATATATATATATATATATATATATATATATATATATATATATATATATATGTGGTATATTAAAAATATATATTAAAATATATTCACTACTGTTCACTACTGGCAACAATGGTGACTATATTTTTACTATACCTCGGATATATTTTTATAGTTTTTAAGCATGTAAAGACCCATACATCTCTGTTTTTTTCTGTTTATTTTTAAACTGAATTTATTTATTGTACTATGTGGGTTCAAATTATGTTCCATGTATATGGTATATTGCATGTATAAAATGTAACTCATTGTAACAGTAAAATAAAGCAATGGAACTTTACAGATTACAAAATGCTACTGATTGCTGAGAGTTGAATCTTCTGATAACTGCATCAGGTGTTCCAAGGTATAAGAAGCATTTGGATATTTTAACATGGAACAATTGTTGGTAATGACTAAATATTGGCTTGCAAAATAAAAAAACAAGCAAACACTGCCATCCAAAGAACAAGTAAACAGGGAGAAAACTATTTCTAAACCAACATTTTTAATGCCCTAACAGTTTTCCTAAAGGGTCACTCCACCCCTACACATCTTATTCCCCTATCCAAAGAATAGGGGATAAGATGTCTAATCGCGGGGGGGGGGGGGGGGGGATCCGGTTGCTGGGATTACTGTATGTCTGATTGAGGGATGTCTGATTGCGGGGGTTCAGCCGCTGGGATTATATTCATAATTCCGGCTCCGGGTGGTCGTGACATCACGCCACGCCCCCCCCATTCATGTCAATGGGAGAGGCTGTGTCAGAATGTAATGTTTGCTGGGTTGCCGGCCTGGAGATAAATCCTCCATTTGCCCCACATCTTCTTTCTCCTCCCCTTAATATAAAGGAACAACCATAAAAAGCATATTGAGCGCTGTTTGTAATGAAGCTTTAACCATGCACTGTGTACGACACTATCAATCAGTGACGTCAACAGGGAAGTTTATAGCACCCAAACATGACGCGCTACCTCTTGATAAAGCTACTTACATAGCGAAACATGTCAAGGGGGCAGAGTAGGGTGCTTTAAATACAATGCATAGCCCACAGAACGTACTGAGTGTGTGCTGCAGGCACACTCAGCTACTGACTAGCACCAGTCACATATTGAGGATAGAGTAATTTCCTCTTATATACAGTGCCTATGAATGAAGAGAGGGGCTACAGCACTAAAGCTTTGAACTGTGTGTAGTGCATTTCAAATAAACTCATGAAAAGTTTTTAATAGGGTATATGGAAAGAACGGGTATTTTGGATTGCCCTAAGGGGAAATCTATAGGTGTATTGGTTGAAGTTAAACCTTTATATACTGGTCTTGATCAATTGTAGTCAGGGCCGGACTGAGGATAAAAACTAGCCCTGGAAAATTTAGCATACCAGCCTTACAGCACAGTGTCATTTTGCAAGCACATAACATAACATATTTATTTACATGTTGATAAACTGGGAAAGCATTCATTTTAAAACACATTTGTAAACAGTAATATAAATGTTGCCCCACAACAGCTCTTTTGGTGACGTGACACGGCTCCTTATCTGGTGCTGCTGCAATGTCTTTGAATGAGCTGCCACAAAAAAACAGAAGCGGACAGCGGAATTGCGATTTCTGGCGGCGGTACCTGAGAGAGAAAGGTAAGAAAGTGTTTTTTTTTTTTAACTAACACCCTCCCCTGTGGACTGTAAATATAAAAAAAAAACATGATTTTCCCTTTAATGTACTAATAACACCCACTTACCCTGATGAGTTATTTTTTCCCTTCCAATTACTTTGCTGGCAGGGGCTTCCCAGCCTGACCCTGCTTTTTGGGGGTACAGGTAGCTGCACCAACACACGGATGCACAGCACTGTATCTTCAGCCTGCGGGCCCGAGGGAGTAGTTTTAGCTGAAGCACCTCCCCCAGATGATGTGACTTCTGGAGGAGGAGCCCGGCAGCCTGGTATAATTGATGCTTTGGCTCCTGCAGGGGTGACAGCATTGCACGGAGCCAGAGACAATCAGCGCCTATGAGTGGGAGCTAGAGACCGAGCGGTTTAGTATCTGCCTCCCGCTCCTACACTGACTATCTACTCCTTGATGCTGACTGACAGCACAGCTGGTTGGCCGTGCTGCAGTCAGGAAGCCTACTTGCTGTCGGCACTGCCTGCCTTGCGGCCGGCCCTGCAACACCAGCAGTCAGGGGCAAGGGAGAAGTGGCAGCCTCCTGTTATTTCGTCACGGCCGGCCTCTAGGCAGTTAGGGTTACCGGCCAACCGTGAATTTTCCCGGTATCCCGGTAGGCCAGTCCGGCCCTGATTGTGGTATTCAACACTATTCATCTGGACGCTTTACACTATACCTGTAGATTTGGTATGATGTGACTGTTGTATATACTGTGCATCCTCTGTAACAGATACTTATCAAATTGCTGCATCCACTATATATATGGTATATCAACTATTTATCTGACCATGCTATCCACTAGATATGAAAAAAATGTGAGAAATGATTCTGCTGATTCGCCCAATCTTCCAAATTTTTTTAGTTTTGGTCCGCATTTATTCGTGGCGAATCGCTATTAAAAACAGCTATTTTTGGGCTACAGAGAGCCTCAATAGGGGTGTCCAACACTTTGCCTTGCTGTAACACGCAAATGGTGTATCCTGGGTTAGTGAAATAATAATGTTATTCAGTATGACATGCAGATCAGAGGTGTCGCTATTAGAATCACTGTCGCAGAGCGGCACAGTGACAGAGCCTGGAGGTGGCATCAGTATGAGGAGACCATATAGTGGCTGAATGACACAGTGTGGCGGTGGCGGCAGCGTGAGGAGACCATATAGCAGCTGAATGACACAGGCTGGAGTTGGCGGCAGCATGAGGAGACCACATAGTAGCTGAATGACAAAGCCTGGAGTTTGCGGCAGCATGAGGAGAACATATAGTGGCTGAATAACACAGCCTGGATGTTGCAGAAGCATGAGGAGACCATATAGTGGCTGAATGACACAGCGTGGGGGTGGCGGAGCATGAGGAGAATATATTGTGGCTGAATGACACAGCCTGGAGTTGGTGGCAGCATGAGGAGACCATATAGTGGCTGAATGACAAAGCCTGAAGTTTGCGGTAGCATGAGGAGAACATATAGTGGCTGAATGACACAGCCTGGAGGTGGCAGAAGCATGAGGAGACCATATAGTGGCTGAATGACACAGCCTGGAGTTGGCGGCAGCATGAGGAGACCACATAAAGTACCTGTGTACCTGGGTGTGCATGTGACTTTACTTAGTGTACTTGTGTACCTGACTGTACTGAGCATGCATGTGTCCCTACTGGGCGTACATGTGTACCTTACTATATTAATCATGCATATGCATGGCTCCCTGGTACTTAAGGACCCAGGGCGTACTTGCCCCTGTGAATTTTGGTCCCCACCAAGCGCCGGGCGGGGACCGGACCGGGATGACTGCGGATATCTATCAGCAGGCATCCCGTGCAAATGCCGAGGGGGGTCCTGAGACACCCCCCCCCCCATGTCGGCAATCACCACAAATCGCTGGTCAATTAAGACTGGTGATCTGAGGTGATTCCCGGTCATACGGGCCTCCGGTGACGCGAAAAATAAGGGGGATCGGGAGTGCCCAAGACACCCACGATCCCCCTGAAGGGATAGGAGTGAGGTGGCAGGGGTGCCACCCCTCCAATCCCCGCTATTGGTCTGTCAGAAGCGACTGAACAATAGCAGATCGAGGGCGTGGTGGGTTAAAGTTAGGTTCCCCCGTTCTGCCCGCCCACAGTAGTGCGGGCAGAATGGGGGAACTGTCCTGTGACCGGTGCCGGAGGCCACTTACCATCGATCGGCGGTGGCGGCAGCGGGCGGCGATGACGTGCGGCTGGCTTCCTGTTGCAGACTATGGAAGCCAGTGAGTTGCCTAGCAATATCTGGAGGGCTACAGTTTGGAGACCACTATACTATCAGCAATCAGTACATGCTGGGAGTTGTAGTTTTGCAACAGATGGAGGCACACTGGTTGGAAAATACTTAGATAACAGAACTTAACAGAACTTAACAGAACTTAACAGAACTTATGGTCTGTAAGTGCATGTTGGGAGTTGTAGTTTTGCAACAGCGTGAGGTTTGCCCCCCCCCCCCATGTGAATTCACACGTGCGGGTTTACAGTGAGTCTCCTGCTTCAAGTTTGAGCTGTGCAAATTTTCCGCCGCAGTGCAAACTCCTAGCGGGAAACTCACCGTGAACCCCCGCCAGTGTGAATGTACCCTAAAAACACTACACTAAACTAACACATAATAAAGGGTAAAACACTACATATACACCCCCCTTACAAGGTCCCCCCTCCCCAATAAAAATGAAAAATCTATTGTATGGCAGTGTTTCCAAAATGGAGCCTCCAGCTGTTGCAAAACAACAACTCCCAGCATTTCTGGATAGCCACTGACTGTCCAGGCATGCTGGGAGCTGTGGGCACCCTCTTTGGGAATCACTGGTGTAGAATACCCCTATGTCGCCCGCTATACAATCCCTGATTTTGTCCTCAAATGTGCATGGTGCTCTCTCACTTTGGAGCCCTGTCGTATTTCAAGGAAACAGTTTAGGGCCACATATGGGGTATTTCCATACTCGGGAGAAATTGCGTTACAAATTTAGTTTTTTTTTCTCCTTTTACCCCTTATGAAAAGGAAATGCCTGTAAGTGTAAAAAACATAAACATTTTTACACTAACATGCTGGTGTTTCCCCATACTTTTTATTTTCACAAGAGGTAAAAGGAAAAAATGACCCGCAAAACTTTTAACACAATTTCTCCTGAGTACGGAAATACCCCATATGTGGGCGTAAAATGCTCTGCGGGTGCACAACAAGGCTTAGGAGTGAGAGCGCACTTTGTACATCTGAGGCCTAAATTGGTGATTAGCACAGGGGTGGCTGATTTTACAGCGGTTCTGACATAAACGCAAAAAAATAAATACCCACATGTGACCCCATTTTTTTTAACTACACCCCTCACGGAACATAACAAGGGGTATAGTGAGCCTTAACACCCCACAGGTGTTTGACAAATTTTCTTTTAATTTGGATGGGAAAACAAAAAAAAGATTTTTTTTAACTAAAATGCTGGTGTTACCCTAATTTTTTTCCCACATGGGAAAATAGCAAAAAAAAGCCTCCCAAAGTTTGTAGCACCATTTTGTGTGAGTAAGAACATACCCTATAAGTTGATGTAAAGTGCTCTGCGGGCGAACTACAATGCTCAGAAGAGAGGGAGCACCATTGGGCTTTTGGTGAGAAAATGTGTATGAAATTGAAGGCCATGTGTGTTTACAAAGCCCCCATAGTGCCAGAACAATGGACCCCCCCCCCACATGTGACCCCATTTTGGAAACTACACCCCTCACAGAATGTTATAAGGGGTACAGTGAGTATTTATGCTCCACAGGTGTCTGACAGATTTTTGAGTCTTTGCTCAGCCCACTGTTTCAAAGACCTGTCAAACACCAGTGGGGTGTAAATGCTCACTGCACCCCTTATTAAATTCTGTGAGGGGTGTAGTTTCCAAAATGAGGTCACATGTGGGGGGTTCACTGTTCTGGCACCACAGGGGCTTTGTAAACACACAAGGCCCTCAACCAAATTCTCTCTCCAAAATCTCAATGGCGCTCCTTTTCTGAGCATTGTAGTGTGCCAGCAGAGAACTTGACGTCCACACATGGTCTATTTCCGTACTCAGAAGAAATGGGATTACAAATTTTGGCGGTCATTTTCTCCTATTACCCCTTGCAAAAATTTAAAATTTGGGAAAAAAAACTGCATTTTAGTGAATTTTTTTTTCATTTACACATCCGACTTTAACGAAAAGTCGTCAAACACTTGTGAGGTTTTAATGCTCACTGTACCCCTTGTTATGTTCCTTGAGAGGTGTAGTTTCCAAAATAGCATGCCATGTGTTTTTTTTTGGGCTCTTCTAGCACCATAGGGGTTTCCTAAATGTGACATGCCCCCCAAAAACCATTTCACCAAAATTTGCTTTCCAAAAGCCAAATGTGACTCCTTCTCTTCTGAGCATTGTAGTACACTCGCAGTGCACTTGACGTCCACACATGGCGTATTTCCATACTCAGAAGAGATGGGGTTACAAATTTTGGGGAACATTTTCTCCTATTACCCCATGCAAAAAAGTAAAATTTGGGGAAAAAACTGAATTTTTGTGAAAAAAAATTTAAATTAATTTACACATCCAACTTTAACGAGTCTTCAAACACCTGTGGGATGTTAAGGCTCACTTAGACCCCTTGTTACATTCCCTAAGGGGTGTTGTTTCCAAAATAGTATGCTATGTAGTTTTTTTTATTTATTTTTTTGCTGTTCTGGCACCATAGGGGCTTCCTAAATGTGACATCCCCCCAAAAAAAACATTTCAGAAAAACCCAGTCTCCAAAATTCCATTGTCGCTCCTCCTAGTGCACCCACAGAACACTTGACATACACATATGAGATATTTCCTTACTCAAGAGAAATTGTATTACAAATTTTAGGGT
Source organism: Hyla sarda (assembly GCF_029499605.1). Classification (NCBI taxonomy): domain Eukaryota; kingdom Metazoa; phylum Chordata; class Amphibia; order Anura; family Hylidae; genus Hyla; species Hyla sarda. The sequence goes on along the minus strand of NC_079193.1, from coordinate 108,692,744 downwards.
TTTTTCTCCTTTTACTTCTAATAAAAATTCAAAAACTGGGTCTACAAGAACATGCGAGTGTAAAAAAATGAAGATTTTGAATTTTCTCTTTCACTTTGCTGCTATTCCTGGTAAACACCTAAAGGGTTAAAACACTCACTGAATGTCAGTTTGAATACTTTTAGGAGTGCAGTTTTTATAATGGGGTCATTTATGGGGTATTTCTAATAAGAAGGCCCTTCAAATCCACTTCAAAACTGAACTGGTCCCTGAAAAATTCTGATTTTGATCATTTTGTGAAAAATTAGAAAACTGCTGCTGAACTTTGAAGCCCTCTGATGTCTTCTAAAAGTAAAAACATGTCAACTTTATGATGCAGTCATAAAGTAGACATATTATATATTTGAATCAATATATAATTTATTTGGGATGTCCATTTTCCTTATAAGCAGAAAGTTTCAAAGTAAAAAAAAAAAATGCAACATTTTCATATTTTTGAATTTTTCACCATGAAATTATGCGAGTATCGACAACATTTTACCACTAACACAAAGTAGTATATGTCATGAAAAAACAGTCTCTGAATCAGAATGAAAAGTAAAAGCATCTAAGAGTTATTAATGTTTAAAGTGACAGTGGGCAGATGTGAAAATGGGCTTAAGGGGTTAAGTGAGTGTACGCGTGTACCTTACTGTATTGAGCGAGCGTATGTGTGACGTCTCAGTACAGAATATAGTCCCGTACATTACTTAGGCCCTGTCAGGCTGAGTCCCTCTGTGTCCTAGGCATCTCCCCCATAGTGTTATATGCATTATGCATAAAGGACCTTTTAGGACCTTTGAGTTAGTCACATGTTAAAGTCACATGTTTTGTTACCCAGAGAGCACCAGCTAACCAGGTGACCTGCAGCTTGACCTATGGGTTCCTTGCTCAGCCCCCCTTTATAAGAAAGGGAGGAGCTGAAATCTGCCCGTTTGATCATTCATTGCTCTTAGATCCTGAGGTCAAGTTCAGTCCAGATGTCTCAGAGCCATTGTCCTGGAGGCCCCAAGCCTAACCTACAGCCCCATGTCGGTAAGTCACGTCATCTATGTCTGCTACCCTCAGTCAAGTCAAGTCTATCATAGTCAGCGTGGTTGTCCTAAAGTCTGTCAAGTCACTGCAAGTCCCAGCAAGTTGCAAGTTCCCCTCCGTGTTACTGGTCACCTCTCTGGGATCCTGGCCTAGCTGTAAAGACTGTTACCATCTGTCTACCTCAGTAATGCTACCGTTAACCCTGTACCTGACTGTGTTGAGTGTGCATGTGTCTCTACTGAGCGTGCATGTGCTAGTGTCTTTGTACTAAGTGTACATGTATACCTTACTGTATGAGCGTGCATGTGTCTGTACTGATAGTATGCGTGCATATGCATGTGTCTCTGTATTGAGCATACGTGTATACCAGAATGTATTAAGCATGTGTGTGCCTCTGTACTAAGCATACGTGTGTACCTGACTCTACTGAGTGTGCATGTGTCTCTTACTGAGCATACCTGACTGTACTGAGCATCCATCCCTTACTGTACTCAGCATATTTGTGCACCTGTCTGCATTGAACATGCATGTATTTGAGTCTCAGTACAGTACACACGTATGCTCAGTACAGAGTCTGCATCTGTACTGAGTGTGCTTGTGTCCCTTACAATGTCTCTCCCTTACTATGGGATAACAAAGATCAATGTAAATGATCAGTGTGTGCAGTGTTATAGCCCCCTATGGGGCTAGAACAAAAAAAAAAAAAAGGGGAAAAAAGTTAATAAAGATCATTTAACCCCTTCCCTAATAAAAGTTTGGCTCACCCCCTTTTTCCCATTTAAAAAAATGACTAAATAAACATATGTTCTATCGCCACGTGCGGAAATGTCAGAATTAAAAAAATATATTGTTGATTAAACTGCACGGTCAATGGCGTATGCGCAAAAAAATTCCAAAGTCCAAAATAGCGTATTTTTGCTCACTTTTTATATCATGAAAAAATTAATAAAAAGCGATCAATAAGTCCGATCAATACAAAAACGGTTCTGCTAAAAACTTCAGATCACAGCACAAAAAATTAGCCCTCATACCACCCCATACGCGGAAAAATAAAAAAGTTGTAGGGGTCAGAAAATGACGTATACATGTAGTTCTGAATTTTTTCAGAAGTACAACAAAATCAAACCTACATTAAGTAGGGCATCATTTTAATCGTCTGGACCTACAGAATAAAGATAAGGTGTCAAGGTTTTTTTTCCATTTCGTCGTAGATTTTTGGGCAGAATTTTTAGCTGCAGAATTGAAAGAATTATGATTTTTTAAAGGTGAGGAGGAAAAAGCGTAAGTGCAAAAACGGAAAAACCCCGGGTCCTTAAGGGGTTAAAGATGAGTAGGCAAAAATACCCAATCACATGTTCCAGAAATCATGTAGAATATCTTCCCAGATGAGTGGAAGCTGTTATACTTGCAAAGGGGGAACCAACTTCATATTAATATCTGTAGATTAAGAATGTTGTAATATGCAGGTGTTTCATTTCCTTTATTCATATAGAGGGACATTTATCAATGGATTTAGAGTTTTTTTTTTGCTTACAGAAATCGCATAGATAGTGGCATGTGTGCCTAAGCAATTTTTCATTTGACTTTTGTGGGTAAGCAAAAAAATACCAATCAGCCCTACCTAAGCAATTTTCGGTTTTCACTTTGCACTGGTCGGGAATTTATCAAGTGCGAAAGTCACACGTAGGCAAAAAAAGTTGCAAACCCCCTTCAAAAAGTCGCAATTGTAAGCCAGGTCAGACCTGGCTTACAAACTTGCCTTTGACAGCATTTTTTAAAAGTCGCACAAAAAGTTGCAACTGCAACTTTTGTGTGACTTTTTGCACAGCTCCGCTCCCCAGCCATCCACCTGCATCTATCCCAGGCCCACTAGGTATTGCAGAACTACAACTCCCAGCATGCCCTTACAGTGAGGATATGTTGGGAGTTGTAGTTCTGCAATTCCTAGCGGGGAGGTGATGCGGGCAGCACTGTAATTTCATATTTCCCAGGCAGACCTGTGATTGGTCCAGACCTCCAGGCCAATCACAACTTCCAGCAGGAAATATGAAGTTACAGTGCCGTAACTTCATTTTCCCAGCTGGGAAGCTAGGAAGCAGAGCACAATGCTGCCCGCTTCCCTGGCTTCCTTGTCACCCACCCACGCCCCACTTCTACAACTCCCAGCATACCCTTACAGTAAGGACATGCTGGGAGATGTAGTCGTGCGGCACAGGTTGGCGTAAGATATGCGGGGGGGGACAAGCTTGTCACCCACCCGCACATCTCCCGCCCACGCAGCATGACTACAACTCCCAGCATGCCCTTAAAGTAAGCACATGTTGGGAGTTGTAGTCATGCAGTGTGGGTGGGATATGTGCGGGCGAGTGACAATAAATGTACTAACCTATTTTCTATGTTTTTTTTCATCTCATTTCAGATCCGTATATCCTGTGGACTACTTCGGATTTGGTGGACTACGTCAATGATAAGATTTTTTTTTGTTTAATATTAGTTACGTTTTTTGGAATAAAAGTTTTATTTAACATGTTGTGTTTTTTTTTTCTTTTTACTTTATGGGCTTAGTAGTGGAAGCTGACATATAGACGAAGTCCATTACTAAGCCAGGGCTTACTGTTAGCCACAAAAACAGCTAGTGCTGACCCCCAATTTTTACCTCGGTACCCACCGCCACAGGGTTCCCGGGAAGAGCCGGTATCAGCAGGCCCGGAGTGTCAAAAATTGCGCTCCTAGGCCTAGACGGTAACAGGCTGACATTATTTAGTCAGGGGAGGACCAGTAACAATGGTCCTCGCTCACCTTGGTAATGTCAGTCTGTTGCTGCTTGATTGGTATCTGGCAGAGAGTTAAAATAGGGGGAACCCTATGATTTTATTATAATTTTTTTTTATATTTAATTATTTATGAAAAAAAAAAGTGTGGGGTTACCTATATCTTCATTCTCATACCAACCAAGCAGCAACAGCCTGACATTACCAGGGTGGGTGAGGACCATTGTTTCTCGCCCTCCCCAGCCTAAATAACACCAGCCTGTTACTGCCTAGGCCCAGGAGCACCATTTTTGATGCTCTGGGCCTGTTTGTATCGGCTCTTCCCGGCACTCTGTGGCGGAGGGTACCGGGGTAATAATTGAGGGTTAGTGTTAGCTGTTTTTGAGGCCAACGCTAAGCCCCATCTTAGTAGTGTGCTCTGTCTATAAGACTGCTTCCACTTGTAAGCCTGTAAAGTGAATTAAAAAACACGTTTAAAAAACTTTTATTGAAAAAAATGCTCCCCCCACAAGCCCTCGTTAACCATTTTATTAATATTTAAATAAAAAAATAAAACGCTGGTCATCGTACTTCACCAAATCCGAAGTAGTCCTCTGTATACACGGATATGAAATGAGAAGAAAAAAACAAACAAAAAATGGGTTTAGTATATTTAGGGGGAAAAAAGTGGTAAAACAATTTAATAAACATATATATATCTCGCACATTTTTTTTCACAGCTGCGACTTGAGGTGGGGTTACAAATTGGTGTTCTGAAGTCATTTATTGATTTTTTGCTTGTGTGTGCAAAAAAATTGTATTCTAATGTGATTTATTGTTTTTTTGCTTATGTGAACCAAATTTATCAACCCCCTGTGATAGTATGATAAATATGTGACACAAAAGCAAGACCAAAAGCAAGAAAAAAATGCCTACAGAACTCGCTTACCAAAGCAACAATGATTAATGTCCCCCATAGTGTACATAGTATACCTCTAAATAATGTAGTCACCAAATGATAGTCAGATATCAGTTCTACATATTAAAAAGTGAATAAAGTTTAGTTACACCTATGCGATGTGTTCTCTGGTTGTTATCTGCTTTTACTTTCCTACGCTATTGAGTTCAGACAAAAATTAAGACTTTTTTTTGTCCACATTTTTTCTACCCTATCACTACTTTCAATGTCCCTCTTATTGCCCCCATACCTTTATAAGTCCTACTCTCTCCCTAGCACAAGGTCCCCCTTTGTGCCTCACAATAATAGTGCCTCAACACAGCAATACTCCCGTCAAGACTCTAAGTAATATTGGGCTATCCTTGTGCTCCAACTCAGTAATATTTAGTCCTTTAACTTAGTTTCCCCATAGTAATATTTTCCCTATTCCCTTTAAGTAATATGTTATAGTTTCTGTTCCCCACATTGCCATTTGTAATATTTTGTATGGTATGGTAAATGAAGCACTAATGTAATGTGAGATATAAAACTTGACTTTTATTACATGTATCTAAAATTTATCAAAAATTGCACAAAATAAAATACCCTAGAACTGACCGCCATCCACGCTAAACACAAATTAATGAGTGATAAATGCACTATATACAGAGAAAAGTTAGTCCAAATTGTTGGCCATTGATCTGCTACTTTTTTCACAGATCAACAACAAGCAATAGAATGTTAATTTGTTCAAACTCAGAAGTCTACATGTCATACACAGTCTTATTTAGTGTAGCAAACGTCCGCCATTGTGGTATAATGGTCTCTGAAGAGGTTAGTAGGTTAGGTAGTAAAGTAATAATCACACTGTAGTCCCAGTTTTGTTAGTATAATCACCATACATTCATTTTACTAACCACTCTATGTACTCCAATAGCATAGTTGTGACTAGGCACTATTACCCCTCTTCATAAGATATCGCACACTATTTATTTCTGAAAATTTGATAATATGAACACTGATAATTGCACTTAATTTTAGATACCACTGTGCCACATTGAAATTTGATACGGCATTCAACATATATTGATTGCATAAATGATGTCCACAGGTTATTGCACTTTCATATTATATTGTCACATCATAACATTAGGTTGTGTAATCAATAGCATATTATGAACATTCTGGGGGATATTTATCAAAGTTGTCTATGTCCCGCATCAATATAGACCAAACTACAGAGGGTTAGTCTGGTCTATTGTGCACCTAATTTATCAAATAGCGCAAGGCTCTTGATAAATTCTGTGCACAGACTGCATGATCTATGCTTTAGTCTATATTTAAACCTGCTCCAACATGGTCTGACATTTCGGCGTACTTTCAGCCTATGCGACTTGTTGCTGAAAAGTCGCTTTTCATAAATTCAGCACCAATGCATTTTTCAATGCATTTCAGTCTAAAATAGACTAGCATGCATCATGTTCTAAAAATCCTCTAGAGCAAAAGTCGCGGAAAAGTCGCACATATTTAGACTGCGACTTTCTGTGCGACAAATTTAGACAAGAAAAACCAGTCTAAATCCTTTGATAAATCTCCCCCTCTGTGTTTATATTAGGTATGGGAAACCTTGTATCCCAATCTTGCTTTATTCGTCCGTATTTGCTCACTTTAAGCTGATATGTTCATGTACTGGATTCAACGTGCTTTCAGCTGTTGGGTTGGTCAGGAATAGTGATGAGCGGCATAGGCCATATTTGAATTTGCGATATTTCGCGAATATATGGACGAATATTCGTCATATATTCGCGAAATTCGCTTTATATTTTTTTTTTGCCCTTATGCGAAAATATATGCGCATAGGCAAAAATATATGTGCATATTCGTGAATAATGAGCCCTCACTTCTTTAATGGTATAGGGAACTAATAGGCTAGTGCAGTGGTCTCCAACCTGCGGACCTCCAGATATAGTAGCCGTTGGCTGTCCGTGCATGCTGGAGTTTTGGTTTTGCAACATCTGGAGGTCCGCAGGTTGGAGACCACTGCACTAGCCCATTAATTCCCTATACCATTAAAGAAGGGAGGGCTCAATATTCGCGAATATGCGAATATGGGAAGAGCAGAGAGAGATGCAGTGATCACTGTGATGTGTAAAACATGAAAAGCAGAAGACTTGAAAAAAAGCTGTACTCACCAACTGAGAAGTATTTGCCAAACAATGCTTTATTCCGTGTGTCCATACAGCAGACGGCAAGTCTAAAGCTGGAGGTGCGGGGAGTGAGAGCCAAAGCTCTCAGGTGCGGAGGGCGTACCACTAGACATCACTGTGATGTGTACTGTGAACAAAGAAAAAAAAAGCAAATATTCATAATTGCGAACATATAGTGATACATTCGCAATATTCGTGAATATGCGATATCCGTAAATTCGTGAATATGCGATATTCGCAATTAAAATTCAAATTTCGAATATTCGTGAGCAACACTAGTCAGGAATCAAGTAAAACAGGATTTGTTTTATGCAGAGTTCACTTACTTCAGCGTGTATTGGACACAACATTGATGGCAACCGTGTATCGGTTACTGTCTAAACTTCCCTTATATAGTGCTGCCCTCACCCCTCTCAATTGTCAGACACAATCACAACCTACCCCCTGCGTAATGACGTTCCTCCATACATACTATTCTAAGCTGGATTCGTTTCTCTCAATGGGGAAGTTGGGTCGATAACCCATATAAACCAAGCTAACTAGCAACTGGGTGGCGTGCTTGTAATTCCCAACTAATGGTGCATCAGGAAAATCATCTATTCACATACACAGATTGATTTTAAGGAGAGAAATTTCCTGCTCCTAGGTATTTCATATCCAAGATACACTGTCACTATGATAACCATAGATATACGGCCATTATACACAACTCGTTAAATGTACACCAAAACTGGTAGGCTAATAGATTTTTATCTATGGCCACCTTGACAACCTCACCAAATAAATAGGCCACACGGTAACAAATATCCAAAAAATATAACAACAACTTTATTGGTTTAAAAGAACAATGAACATGTAATAAGAAGCATATAGGAGGCACAGAAAGTCACACAAACAGAACAAATTGAGGGGTAAACTCTCAATAATAATTAACAGGTAATAGACTAGGGGCACATGTTTGTAGGTAGACATACAAGAGATGGTACAACAGTATCAAAAGTACAGGCAATGTGCTACATAAAATACACAGTCCATATGGCAATAAGTACATAAGGAAATACAAAATGAGCCGTGCACGTAGTGCAGAGATACCTCACCTCACAACCCCGAACGCATGTGTTCGCCCTTGGCTTCGTCAGGGGGCGTGTACTGAGGTTTCTAGAGGTCAGAGTGTATATATATATATATATATATATATATATATATATATATATATACACACTGGTAACCAATCAAACATCATACATACTAGATGGACGTCCCATTCAACCATTCATATTCATACTGGTTGGATGCATAGGCTGTGCACAATATAATTAGATGACATAATACATGCAGTTGTGTCAAATAAGGAGAGGTAACGGCACATGTGGGCATCTGTTTGCAGGCGCTCACGCTTATTGGATGTAGTCCACATGCGCATAGGTAATTAATTTGCAAGGTACTTGGTAACTGCAGGTCATGTCAGGGTCACATGACCTCCATATATGACCGCAGTTCCAGTGGAATACTTGCGTAGAATCAATGGTCCACATGCGCAGTACACTGCCGCAGGAGGCCGTGTGTTGTGTGGAGGTCACGTGACCTCCACTGATTGCGGAAGTTCCAGTGCTGCGGAGAGTATAACAAACTCCTCTGTCATGTGATCGCTAGTTGACAGCTGTGGGAGGGATCAGGCCGGCGCAGATGTATGGTGATCTTAACCATTAGTGAATACATGCAGGTAAGTAAATAGGGTGGGAGACAAAACATGCGGTGAATAAATGCAGAGTAAATTAATACTTGCCCATAATCAAAACAAAAAATCACCAACACTACATGGATAAATTGAAAGAGAAAAAGTCAATAAAAAACAATAATTAAATAAATATATATACCATATGGCACGTTGCGTTATTGATGGTAAACACATGTAGAGAATATCAGTATATTGGGCATGAGTGAGTCCGTGAGTATAAATATAACAAAAACATGGAATAATAGGAAAGGGGGTGTAGTAAGGTGACTAGAGATGAGCGAATCGAAGCATTTTTTAAAAGTCGCACAAAAAGTTGCAACTGCAACTTTTGTGTGACTTTTTGCACAGCTCCGCTCCCCAGCCATCCACCTGCATCTATCCCAGGCCCACTAGGTATTGCAGAACTACAACTCCCAGCATGCCCTTACAGTGAGGATATGTTGGGAGTTGTAGTTCTGCAATTCCTAGCGGGGAGGTGATGCGGGCAGCACTGTAATTTCATATTTCCCAGGCAGACCTGTGATTGGTCCAGACCTCCAGGCCAATCACAACTTCCAGCAGGAAATATGAAGTTACAGTGCCGTAACTTCATTTTCCCAGCTGGGAAGCTAGGAAGCAGAGCACAATGCTGCCCGCTTCCCTGGCTTCCTTGTCACCCACCCACGCCCCACTTCTACAACTCCCAGCATACCCTTACAGTAAGGACATGCTGGGAGATGTAGTCGTGCGGCACAGGTTGGCGTTAGATATGCGGGGGGGGACAAGCTTGTCACCCACCCGCACATCTCCCGCCCACGCAGCATGACTACAACTCCCAGCATGCCCTTAAAGTAAGCACATGTTGGGAGTTGTAGTCATGCAGTGTGGGTGGGATATGTGCGGGCGAGTGACAATAAATGTACTAACCTATTTTCTATGTTTTTTTTCTTCTCATTTCAGATCCGTATATCCTGTGGACTACTTCGGATTTGGTGGACTACGTCAATGATCAGATTTTTTTTTGTTTAATATTAGTTACGTTTTTTGGAATAAAAGTTTTATTTAACCTGTTGTGTTTTTTTTTTCTTTTTACTTTATGGGCTTAGTAGTGGAAGATGACATATAGACGGAGTCCATTACTAAGCCAGGGCTTACTGTTAGCCACAAAAACAGCTAGTGCTGACCCCCAATTTTTAACTCGGTACCCACCGCCACAGGGTTCCCGGGAAGAGCCGGTATCAGCAGGCCCGGAGTGTCAAAAATTGCCCTCCTAGGCCTAGACGGTAACAGGCTGACATTATTTAGTCAGGGGAGGACCAGTAACAATGGTCCTCGCTCACCTTGGTAATGTCAGGCTGTTGCTGCTTGATTGGTATCTGGCAGAGAGTAAAAATAGGGGGAACCCTATGATTTTATTATAATTTTTTTTTATATTTAATTATTTATGAAAAAAAAGTGTGGGGTTACCTATATCTTCATTCTCATACCAGCCAAGCAGCAACAGCCTGACATTACCAGGGTGGGTGAGGACCATTGTTTCTCGCCCTCCCCAGCCTAAATAACACCAGCCTGTTACTGCCTAGGCCCAGGAGCACCATTTTTGATGCTCTGGGCCTGTTTGTATCGGCTCTTCCCGGCACTCTGTGGCGGAGGGTACCGGGGTAATAATTGAGGGTTAGTGTTAGCTGTTTTTGAGGCCAACGCTAAGCCCCATCTTAGTAGTGTGCTCTGTCTATAAGACTGCTTCCACTTGTAAGCCTGTAAAGTAAATTAAAAAACACGTTTAAAAAACTTTTATTGAAAAAAATGCTCCCCCCACAAGCCCTCGTTAACCATTTTATTAATATTTAAATAAAAAAATAAAACGCTGGTCATCGTACTTCACCAAATCCGAAGTAGTCCTCTGTATACACGGATATGAAATGAGAAGAAAAAAACAAACAAAAATTGGGTTTAGTATATTTAGGGGGAAAAAAGTGGTAAAACAATTTAATAAACATATACATATCTCACACATTTTTTTTCACAGCTGCGACTTGAGGTGGGGTTACAAATTGGTGTTCTGAAGTCATTTATTGATTTTTTGCTTGTGTGTGCAAAAAAATTGTATTCTAATGTGATTTATTGTTTTTTTGCTTATGTGAACCAAATTTATCAACCCCCTGTGATAGTATGATAAATATGTGACACAAAAGCAAGACCAAAAGCAAGAAAAAAATGCCTACAGAACTCGCTTACCAAAGCAACAATGATTAATGTCCCCCATAGTGTACATAGTATACCTCTAAATAATGTAGTCACCAAATGATAGTCAGATATCAGTTCTACATATTAAAAAGTGAATAAAGTTTAGTTACACCTATGCGATGTGTTCTCTGGTTGTTATCTGCTTTCACTTTCCTACGCTATTGAGTTCAGACAAAAATTAGGACTTTTTTTTGTCCACATTTTTTCTACCCTATCACTACTTTCAATGTCCCTCTTATTGCCCCCATACCTTTATAAGTCCTACTCTCTCCCTAGCACAAGGTCCCCCTTTGTGCCTCACAATAATAGTGCCTCAACACAGCAATACTCCCTTCAAGACTCTAAGTAATATTGGGCTATCCTTGTGCTCCAACTCAGTAATATTTAGTCCTTTAACTTAGTTTCCCCATAGTAATATTTTCCCTATTCCCTTTAAGTAATATGTTATAGTTTCTGTTCCCCACATTGCCATTTGTAATATTTTGTATGGTATGGTAAATGAAGCACTAATGTAATGTGAGATATAAAACTTGACTTTTATTACATGTATCTAAAATTTATCAAAAATTGCACAAAATAAAATACCCTAGAACTGACCGCCATCCACGCTAAACACAAATTAATGAGTGATAAATGCACTATATACAGAGAAAAGTTAGTCCAAATTGTTGGCCATTGATCTGCTACTTTTTTCACAGATCAACAACAAGCAATAGAATGTTAATTTGTTCAAACTCAGAAGTCTACATGTCATACACAGTCTCATTTAGTGTAGCAAACGTCCGCCATTGTGGTATAATGGTCTCTGAAGAGGTTAGTAGGTTAGGTAGTAAAGTAATAATCACACTGTAGTCCCAGTTTTGTTAGTATAATCACCATACATTCATTTTACTAACCACTCTATGTACTCCAATAGCATAGTTGTGACTAGGCACTATTACCCCTCTTCATAAGATATCGCACACTATTTATTTCTGAAAATTTGATAATATGAACACTGATAATTGCACTTAATTTTAGATAGCACTGTGCCACATTGAAATTTGATACGGCATTCAACATATATTGATTGCATAAATGATGTCCACAGGTTATTGCACTTTCATATTATATTGTCACATCATAACATTAGGTTGTGTAATCAATAGCATATTATGAACATTCTGGGGGATATTTATCAAAGTTGTCTATGTCCCGCATCAATATAGACCAAACTACAGAGGGTTAGTCTGGTCTATTGTGCACCTAATTTATCAAATAGCGCAAGGTTCTTGATAAATTCTGTGCACAGACTGCATGATCTATGCTTTAGTCTATATTTAAACCTGCTCCAACATGGTCTGACATTTCGGCGTACTTTCAGCCTATGCGACTTGTTGCTGAAAAGTCGCTTTTCATAAATTCAGCACCAATGCATTTTTCAATGCATTTCAGTCTAAAATAGACTAGCATGCATCATGTTCTAAAAATCCTCTAGAGCAAAAGTCGCGGAAAAGTCGCACATATTTAGACTGCTGTTACGCCTAGCGCTCCGGGTCCCCGCTCCTCCCCGGAGCGCTCACGGCGTCTTTCTCCCTGCAGCGCCCCGGTCAGTCCCGCTGACCGGGAGCGCTGCACTGTCTTGGCCGTTGGGGATGCGATTCGCACAGCGGGACGCGCCCGCTCGCGAATCGCATCCCAGGTCACTTACCCGTCCCGGTCCCCTGCTGTCATGTGCTGGCGCGCGCGGCTCCGCTCTCTAGGGCGCGCGCGCGCCAGCTCTCTGAGACTTAAAGGGCCAGTGCACCAATGATTGGTGCCTGGCCCAATTAGCTTAATTGGTTCCCACCTGTTCCCTGGCTATATCTAGTCTCCTCCCTTGCACTCCCTTGCCGGATCTTGTTGCCTTGTGCCAGTGAAAGCGTTTAGTGTTGTCCAAAGCCTGTGTACCTGAACTTCTGCTACCCTTCCTGACTACGAACCTTGCCGCCTGCCCCCGACCTTCTGCTACGTCTGACCTTGCCTCTGCCTAGTCCTTCTGTCCCACGCCTTCTCAGCAGTCAGCGAGGTAGAGCCGTTGCTAGTGGATACGACCTGGTTGCTACTGCTGCAGCAAGACCATCCCGCTTTGCGGCGGGCTCTGGTGAAAACCAGTAGCCTCTTAGAACCGGTCCACTAGCACGGTCCACGCCAATCCCTCGCTGACACAGAGGATCCACTACCTGGAAGCCGAATCGTGACAGTAGATCCGGCCATGGATCCCGCTGAGGTGCCGCTGCCAAGTCTCGCTGACCTTACCACGGTGGTCGCTCAGCAATCGCAGCAGATTGCCCAACAAGGACAGCAGCTGTCGCAGTTGACCGCCACGTTACAGCAACTTCTGCCTCTGCTACAGCAGCAACCATCTCCTCCGCCAGCTCCTGCACCTCCTCCGCAGCGAGTGGCCGCTCCTAGCCTCCGCTTGTCCCTGCCGGACAAATTTGATGGGGACTCCAGACTCTGCCGTGGATTTTTGTCTCAGTGTTCCCTGCATATGGAGATGATGTCGGACTTGTTTCCTTCAGAACGGTCTAAGGTGGCGTTCGTAGTAAGCCTTCTCTCAGGAAAGGCCTTGTCTTGGGCCACACCGCTCTGGGACCGCAATGATCCTGCCACAGCCACAGTCCAGGCCTTCTTCACTGAACTCCGGAGTGTCTTCGAGGAGCCAGCCCGAGCTTCTTCTGCCGAGACTGCCCTGTTGAACCTGGTCCAGGGTAATTCTTCCGTTGGCGAGTATGCCGTACAATTTCGTACTCTTGCTTCAGAATTATCCTGGAATAACGAGGCTCTCTGCGCGACCTTTAAAAAAGGCCTATCCAGTCGCATCAAGGATGTGCTGGCCGCACGAGAGATTCCTGCCAATCTGCAAGAACTCATCCATCTAGCTACCCGCATTGACATGCGTTTTTCTGAGCGACACCAAGAGCTCCGCCAGGAAAAAGACTTAGATCTCTGGGCACCTCTCCCACAGTATCCGTTGCAATCTACGCCTGGGCCTCCCGCCGAGGAGGCCATGCAAGTGGATAAGTCTCGCCTGACCCAGGAAGAGAGGAATCGCCGTAGGGAAGAAAATCTCTGTCTTTACTGTGCCAGTACCGAGCATTTCTTGGTGGATTGCCCTATCCGTCCTCCACGCCTGGGAAACGCACGCACGCACCCAGCTCACGTGGGTGTGGCGTCTCTTGGTTCCAAGTCTGCTCATCCACGTCTCACGGTACCCGTGCGGATTTCTTCTTCAGCCAACTCCTCCCTCTCAGCCGTGGCCTGCTTGGACTCCGGTGCCTCTGGAAATTTTATTTTGGAGTCGTTTGTTAATAAATTCTGCATCCCGGTGACCCGTCTCGTCAAGCCGCTCTACATTTCCGCGGTCAACGGAGTCAGATTGGACTGCACCGTGCGTTACCGCACAGAGCCCCTCCTCATGTCTATTGGACCCCACCTTGAGAGGATTGAGTTCTTCATTCTCCCCAACTGTACCTCTGAGGTCCTCCTCGGTCTGCCTTGGCTCCGGCTTCATTCCCCCACCATTGATTGGACCACCGGGGAGATCAGGAACTGGGACTCTGCCTGCCACAGGAAGTGCCTCTCCCCCCCTCCCAGTCCCGTCAGGCAAGCCTCTGTGCCTCCCCATGGTCCCTGTCCTGGTGTCACACTGCTCCGTGCCAGGCCTCGCCCTCTGCCCTCCCTCCCCATTCCCACTCCTGCTGTACTGCCTGCCGTTGAGGAAACCCTCCATTCTTTCCAGGTGTCCTCATACCAGGGGAGGCAGTTACCGGACAAAGAGAAGGGGAGACCTAAGGGGGGGGGTACTGTTACGCCTAGCGCTCCGGGTCCCCGCTCCTCCCCGGAGCGCTCACGGCGTCTTTCTCCCTGCAGCGCCCCGGTCAGTCCCGCTGACCGGGAGCGCTGCACTGTCTTGGCCGTTGGGGATGCGATTCGCACAGCGGGACGCGCCCGCTCGCGAATCGCATCCCAGGTCACTTACCCGTCCCGGTCCCCTGCTGTCATGTGCTGGCGCGCGCGGCTCCGCTCTCTAGGGCGCGCGCGCGCCAGCTCTCTGAGACTTAAAGGGCCAGTGCACCAATGATTGGTGCCTGGCCCAATTAGCTTAATTGGTTCCCACCTGTTCCCTGGCTATATCTAGTCTCCTCCCTTGCACTCCCTTGCCGGATCTTGTTGCCTTGTGCCAGTGAAAGCGTTTAGTGTTGTCCAAAGCCTGTGTACCTGAACTTCTGCTACCCTTCCTGACTACGAACCTTGCCGCCTGCCCCCGACCTTCTGCTACGTCTGACCTTGCCTCTGCCTAGTCCTTCTGTCCCACGCCTTCTCAGCAGTCAGCGAGGTAGAGCCGTTGCTAGTGGATACGACCTGGTTGCTACTGCTGCAGCAAGACCATCCCGCTTTGCGGCGGGCTCTGGTGAAAACCAGTAGCCTCTTAGAACCGGTCCACTAGCACGGTCCACGCCAATCCCTCGCTGACACAGAGGATCCACTACCTGGAAGCCGAATCGTGACAACTGCGACTTTCTGTGCGACAAATTTAGACAAGAAAAACCAGTCTAAATCCTTTGATAAATCTCCCCCTCTGTGTTTATATTAGGTATGGGAAACCTTGTATCCCAATCTTGCTTTATTCGTCCGTATTTGCTCACTTTAAGCTGATATGTTCATGTACTGGATTCAACGTGCTTTCAGCTGTTGGGTTGGTCAGGAATAGTGATGAGCGGCATAGGCCATATTTGAATTTGCGATATTTCGCGAATATATGGACGAATATTCGTCATATATTCGCGAAATTCGCTTTATTTATTTTTTTTGCCCTTATGCGAAAATATATGCGCATATGCAAAAATATATGTGCATATTCGTGAATAATGAGCCCTCACTTATTTAATGGTATAGGGAACTAATAGGCTAGTGCAGTGGTCTCCAACCTGCGGACCTCCAGATATAGTAGCCGTTGGCTGTCCGTGCATGCTGGAGTTTTGGTTTTGCAACATCTGGAGGTCCACAGGTTGGAGACCACTGCACTAGCCCATTAATTCCCTATACCATTAAAGAAGGGAGGGCTCAATATTCGCGAATATGCGAATATGGGAAGAGCAGAGAGAGATGCAGTGATCACTGTGATGTGTAAAACATGAAAAGCAGAAGACTTGAAAAAAAGCTGTACTCACCAACTGAGAAGTATTTACCAAACAATGCTTTATTCCGTGTGTCCATACAGCAGACGGCAAGTCTAAAGCTGGAGGTGCGGGGAGCGAGAGCCAAAGCTCTCAGGTGCGGAGGGCGTACCACTAGACATCACTGTGATGTGTACTGTGAACAAAGAAAAAAAAAGCAAATATTCATAATTGCGAACATATAGTGATACATTCGCAATATTCGTGAATATGCGATATCCGTAAATTCGTGAATATGCGATATTCGCAATTAAAATTCAAATTTCGAATATTCGTGAGCAACACTAGTCAGGAATCAAGTAAAACAGGATTTGCTTTATGCAGAGTTCACTTACTTCAGCGTGTATTGGACACAACATTGATGGCAACCGTGTATCGGTTACTGTCTAAACTTCCCTTATATAGTGCTGCCCTCACCCCTCTCAATTGTCAGACCCAATCACAACCTACCCCCTGCGTAATGACGTTCCTCCATACATACTATTCTAAGCTGGATTAGTTTCTCTCAATGGGGAAGTTGGGTCGATAACCCATATAAGCCAAGCTACCTAGCAACTGGGTGGCGTGCTTGTAATTCCCAACTAATGGTGCATCAGGAAAATCATCTATTCACATACACAGATTGATTTTAAGGAGAGAAATTTCCTGCTCCTAGGTATTTCATATCCAAGATACACTGTCACTATGATAACCATAGATATACGGCCATTATACACAACTCGTTAAATGTACACCAAAACTGGTAGGCTAATAGATTTTTATCTATGGCCACCTTGACAACCTCACCAAATAAATAGGCCACACGGTAACAAATATCCAAAAAATATAACAACAACTTTATTGGTTTAAAAGAACAATGAACATGTAATAAGAAGCATATAGGAGGCACAGAAAGTCACACAAACAGAACAAATTGAGGGGTAAACTCTCAATAATAATTAACAGGTAATAGACTAGGGGCACATGTTTGTAGGTAGACATACAAGAGATGGTACAACAGTATCAAAAGTACAGGCAATGTGCTACATAAAATACACAGTCCATATGGCAATAAGGACATAAGGAAATACAAAATGAGCCGTGCACGTAGTGCAGAGATACCTCACCTCACAACCCCGAACGCATGTGTTCGCCCTTGGCTTCGTCAGGGGGCGTGTACTGAGGTTTCTAGAGGTCAGAGTATATATATATATATATATATATATATATATATATATATATATACACACTGGTAACCAATCAAACATCATACATACTAGATGGACGTCCCATTCAACCATTCATATTCATACTGGTTGGATGCATAGGCTGTGCACAATATAATTAGATGACATAATACATGCAGTTGTGTCAAATAAGGAGAGGTAACGGCACATGTGGGCATCTGTTTGCAGGCGCTCACGCTTATTGGATGTAGTCCACATGCGCATAGGTAATTAATTTGCAAGGTACTTGGTAACTGCAGGTCATGTCAGGGTCACATGACCTCCATATATGACCGCAGTTCCAGTGGAATACTTGCGTAGAATCAATGGTCCACATGCGCAGTACACTGCCGCAGGAGGCCGTGTGTTGTGTGGAGGTCACGTGACCTCCACTGATTGCGGAAGTTCCAGTGCTGCGGAGAGTATAACAAACTCCTCTGTCATGTGATCGCTAGTTGACAGCTGTGGGAGGGATCAGGCCGGCGCAGATGTATGGTGATCTTAACCATTAGTGAATACATGCAGGTAAGTAAATAGGGTGGGAGACAAAACATGCGGTGAATAAATGCAGAGTAAATTAATACTTGCCCATAATCAAAACAAAAAATCACCAACACTACATGGATAAATTGAAAGAGAAAAAGTCAATAAAAAACAATAATTAAATAAATATATATACCATATGGCACGTTGCGTTATTGATGGTAAACACATGTAGAGAATATCAGTATATTGGGCATGAGTGAATCCGTGAGTATAAATATAACAAAAACATGGAATAATAGGAAAGGGGGTGTAGTAAGGTGACTAGAGATGAGCGAATCGAAGCATTTTTTAAAAGTCGCACAAAAAGTTGCAACTGCAACTTTTGTGTGACTTTTTGCACAGCTCCGCTCCCCAGCCATCCACCTGCATCTATCCCAGGCCCACTAGGTATTGCAGAACTACAACTCCCAGCATGCCCTTACAGTGAGGATATGTTGGGAGTTGTAGTTCTGCAATTCCTAGCGGGGAGGTGATGCGGGCAGCCCTGTAATTTCATATTTCCCAGGCAGACCTGTGATTGGTCCAGACCTCCAGGCCAATCACAACTTCCAGCAGGAAATATGAAGTTACAGTGCCGTAACTTCATTTTCCCAGCTGGGAAGCTAGGAAGCAGAGCACAATGCTGCCCGCTTCCCTGGCTTCCTTGTCACCCACCCACGCCCCACTTCTACAACTCCCAGCATACCCTTACAGTAAGGACATGCTGGGAGATGTAGTCGTGCGGCACAGGTTGGCGTTAGATATGCGGGGGGGGACAAGCTTGTCACCCACCCGCACATCTCCCGCCCACGCAGCATGACTACAACTCCCAGCATGCCCTTAAAGTAAGCACATGTTGGGAGTTGTAGTCATGCAGTGTGGGTGGGATATGTGCGGGCGAGTGACAATAAATGTACTAACCTATTTTCTATGTTTTTTTTCTTCTCATTTCAGATCCGTATATCCTGTGGACTACTTCGGATTTGGTGGACTACGTCAATGATCAGATTTTTTTTTGTTTAATATTAGTTACGTTTTTTGGAATAAAAGTTTTATTTAACATGTTGTGTTTTTTTTTTCTTTTTACTTTATGGGCTTAGTAGTGGAAGATGACATATAGACGGAGTCCATTACTAAGCCAGGGCTTACTGTTAGCCACAAAAACAGCTAGTGCTGACCCCCAATTTTTAACTCGGTACCCACCGCCACAGGGTTCCCGGGAAGAGCCGGTATCAGCAGGCCCGGAGTGTCAAAAATTGCGCTCCTAGGCCTAGACGGTAACAGGCTGACATTATTTAGTCAGGGGAGGACCAGTAACAATGGTCCTCGCTCACCTTGGTAATGTCAGGCTGTTGCTGCTTGATTGGTATCTGGCAGAGAGTAAAAATAGGGGGAACCCTATGATTTTATTATAATTTTTTTTTATATTTAATTATTTATGAAAAAAAAAGTGTGGGGTTACCTATATCTTCATTCTCATACCAACCAAGCAGCAACAGCCTGACATTACCAGGGTGGGTGAGGACCATTGTTTCTCGCCCTCCCCAGCCTAAATAACACCAGCCTGTTACTGCCTAGGCCCAGGAGCACCATTTTTGATGCTCTGGGCCTGTTTGTATCGGCTCTTCCCGGCACTCTGTGGCGGAGGGTACCGGGGTAATAATTGAGGGTTAGTGTTAGCTGTTTTTGAGGCCAACGCTAAGCCCCATCTTAGTAGTGTGCTCTGTCTATAAGACTGCTTCCACTTGTAAGCCTGTAAAGTAAATTAAAAAACACGTTTAAAAAACTTTTATTGAAAAAAATGCTCCCCCCACAAGCCTTCGTTAACCATTTTATTAATATTTAAATAAAAAAATAAAACACTGGTCATCGTACTTCACCAAATCCGAAGTAGTCCTCTGTATACACGGATATGAAATGAGAAGAAAAAAACAAACAAAAAATGGGTTTAGTATATTTAGGGGGAAAAAAGTGGTAAAACAATTTAATAAACATATATATATCTCGCACATTTTTTTTCACAGCTGCGACTTGAGGTGGGGTTACAAATTGGTGTTCTGAAGTCATTTATTGATTTTTTGCTTGTGTGTGCAAAAAAATTGTATTCTAATGTGATTTATTGTTTTTTTGCTAATGTGAACCAAATTTATCAACCCCCTGTGATAGTATGATAAATATGTCACACAAAAGCAAGACCAAAAGCAAGAAAAAAATGCCTACAGAACTCGCTTACCAAAGCAACAATGATTAATGTCCCCCATAGTGTACATAGTATACCTCTAAATAATGTAGTCACCAAATGATAGTCAGATATCAGTTCTACATATTAAAAAGTGAATAAAGTTTAGTTACACCTATGCGATGTGTTCTCTGGTTGTTATCTGCTTTCACTTTCCTACGCTATTGAGTTCAGACAAAAATTAAGACTTTTTTTTGTCCACATTTTTTCTACCCTATCACTACTTTCAATGTCCCTCTTATTGCCCCCATACCTTTATAAGTCCTACTCTCTCCCTAGCACAAGGTCCCCCTTTGTGCCTCACAATAATAGTGCCTCAACACAGCAATACTCCCTTCAAGACTCTAAGTAATATTGGGCTATCCTTGTGCTCCAACTCAGTAATATTTAGTCCTTTAACTTAGTTTCCCCATAGTAATATTTTCCCTATTCCCTTTAAGTAATATGTTATAGTTTCTGTTCCCCACATTGCCATTTGTAATATTTTGTATGGTATGGTAAATGAAGCACTAATGTAATGTGAGATATAAAACTTGACTTTTATTACATGTATCTAAAATTTATCAAAAATTGCACAAAATAAAATACCCTAGAACTGACCGCCATCCACGCTAAACACAAATTAATGAGTGATAAATGCACTATATACAGAGAAAAGTTAGTCCAAATTGTTGGCCATTGATCTGCTACTTTTTTCACAGATCAACAACAAGCAATAGAATGTTAATTTGTTCAAACTCAGAAGTCTACATGTCATACACAGTCTTATTTAGTGTAGCAAACGTCCGCCATTGTGGTATAATGGTCTCTGAAGAGGTTAGTAGGTTAGGTAGTAAAGTAATAATCACACTGTAGTCCCAGTTTTGTTAGTATAATCACCATACATTCATTTTACTAACCACTCTATGTACTCCAATAGCATAGTTGTGACTAGGCACTATTACCCCTCTTCATAAGATATCGCACACTATTTATTTCTGAAAATTTGATAATATGAACACTGATAATTGCACTTAATTTTAGATAGCACTGTGCCACATTGAAATTTGATACGGCATTCAACATATATTGATTGCATAAATGATGTCCACAGGTTATTGCACTTTCATATTATATTGTCACATCATAACATTAGGTTGTGTAATCAATAGCATATTATGAACATTCTGGGGGATATTTATCAAAGTTGTCTATGTCCCGCATCAATATAGACCAAACTACAGAGGGTTAGTCTGGTCTATTGTGCACCTAATTTATCAAATAGCGCAAGGTTCTTGATAAATTCTGTGCACAGACTGCATGATCTATGCTTTAGTCTATATTTAAACCTGCTCCAACATGGTCTGACATTTCGGCGTACTTTCAGCCTATGCGACTTCGCGCTGAAAAGTCGCTTTTCATAAATTCAGCACCAATGCATTTTTCAATGCATTTCAGTCTAAAATAGACTAGCATGCATCATGTTCTAAAAATCCTCTAGAGCAAAAGTCGCGGAAAAGTCGCACATATTTAGACTGCGACTTTCTGTGCGACAAATTTAGACAAGAAAAACCAGTCTAAATCCTTTGATAAATCTCCCCCTCTGTGTTTATATTAGGTATGGGAAACCTTGTATCCCAATCTTGCTTTATTCGTCCGTATTTGCTCACTTTAAGCTGATATGTTCATGTACTGGATTCAACGTGCTTTCAGCTGTTGGGTTGGTCAGGAATAGTGATGAGCGGCATAGGCCATATTTGAATTTGCGATATTTCGCGAATATATGGACGAATATTCGTCATATATTCGCGAAATTCGCTTTATTTTTTTTTTTTGCCCTTATGCGAAAATATATGCGCATATGCAAAAATATATGTGCACATTCGTGAATAATGAGCCCTCACTTATTTAATGGTATAGGGAACTAATAGGCTAGTGCAGTGGTCTCCAACCTGCGGACCTCCAGATATAGTAGCCGTTGGCTGTCCGTGCATGCTGGAGTTTTGGTTTTGCAACATCTGGAGGTCCACAGGTTGGAGACCACTGCACTAGCCCATTAATTCCCTATACCATTAAAGAAGGGAGGGCTCAATATTCGCGAATATGCGAATATGGGAAGAGCAGAGAGAGATGCAGTGATCACTGTGATGTGTAAAACATGAAAAGCAGAAGACTTGAAAAAAAGCTGTACTCACCAACTGAGAAGTATTTACCAAACAATGCTTTATTCCGTGTGTCCATACAGCAGACGGCAAGTCTAAAGCTGGAGGTGCGGGGAGCGAGAGCCAAAGCTCTCAGGTGCGGAGGGCGTACCACTAGACATCACTGTGATGTGTACTGTGAACAAAGAAAAAAAAAGCAAATATTCATAATTGCGAACATATAGTGATACATTCGCAATATTCGTGAATATGCGATATCCGTAAATTCGTGAATATGCGATATTCGCAGTTAAAATTCAAATTTCGAATATTCGTGAGCAACACTAGTCAGGAATCAAGTAAAACAGGATTTGCTTTATGCAGAGTTCACTTACTTCAGCGTGTATTGGACACAACATTGATGGCAACCGTGTATCGGTTACTGTCTAAACTTCCCTTATATAGTGCTGCCCTCACCCCTCTCAATTGTCAGACCCAATCACAACCTACCCCCTGCGTAATGACGTTCCTCCATACATACTATTCTAAGCTGGATTAGTTTCTCTCAATGGGGAAGTTGGGTCGATAACCCATATAAACCAAGCTACCTAGCAACTGGGTGGCGTGCTTGTCATTCCCAACTAATGGTGCATCAGGAAAATCATCTATTCACATACACAGATTGATTTTAAGGAGAGAAATTTCCTGCTCCTAGGTATTTCATATCCAAGATACACTGTCACTATGATAACCATAGATATACGGCCATTATACACAACTCGTTAAATGTACACCAAAACTGGTAGGCTAATAGATTTTTATCTATGGCCACCTTGACAACCTCACCAAATAAATAGGCCACACGGTAACAAATATCCAAAAAATATAACAACAACTTTATTGGTTTAAAAGAACAATGAACATGTAATAAGAAGCATATAGGAGGCACAGAAAGTCACACAAACAGAACAAATTGAGGGGTAAACTCTCAATAATAATTAACAGGTAATAGACTAGGGGCACATGTTTGTAGGTAGACATACAAGACATGGTACAACAGTATCAAAAGTACAGGCAATGTGCTACATAAAATACACAGTCCATATGGCAATAAGTACATAAGGAAATACAAAATGAGCCGTGCACGTAGTGCAGAGATACCTCACCTCACAACCCCGAACGCATGTGTTCGCCCTTGGCTTCGTCAGGGGGCGTGTACTGAGGTTTCTAGAGGTCAGAGTATATATATATATATATATATATATATATATACACACTGGTAACCAATCAAACATCATACATACTAGATGGACGTCCCATTCAACCATTCATATTCATACTGGTTGGATGCATAGGCTGTGCACAATATAATTAGATGACATAATACATGCAGTTGTGTCAAATAAGGAGAGGTAACGGCACATGTGGGCATCTGTTTGCAGGCGCTCACGCTTATTGGATGTAGTCCACATGCGCATAGGTAATTAATTTGCAAGGTACTTGGTAACTGCAGGTCATGTCAGGGTCACATGACCTCCATATATGACCGCAGTTCCAGTGGAATACTTGCGTAGAATCAATGGTCCACATGCGCAGTACACTGCCGCAGGAGGCCGTGTGTTGTGTGGAGGTCACGTGACCTCCACTGATTGCGGAAGTTCCAGTGCTGCGGAGAGTATAACAAACTCCTCTGTCATGTGATCGCTAGTTGACAGCTGTGGGAGGGATCAGGCCGGCGCAGATGTATGGTGATCTTAACCATTAGTGAATACATGCAGGTAAGTAAATAGGGTGGGAGACAAAACATGCGGTGAATAAATGCAGAGTAAATTAATACTTGCCCATAATCAAAACAAAAAATCACCAACACTACATGGATAAATTGAAAGAGAAAAAGTCAATAAAAAACAATAATTAAATAAATATATATACCATATGGCACGTTGCGTTATTGATGGTAAACACATGTAGAGAATATCAGTATATTGGGCATGAGTGAATCCGTGAGTATAAATATAACAAAAACATGGAATAATAGGAAAGGGGGTGTAGTAAGGTGACTAGAGATGAGCGAATCGAAGCATTTTTTAAAAGTCGCACAAAAAGTTGCAACTGCAACTTTTGTGTGACTTTTTGCACAGCTCCGCTCCCCAGCCATCCACCTGCATCTATCCCAGGCCCACTAGGTATTGCAGAACTACAACTCCCAGCATGCCCTTACAGTGAGGATATGTTGGGAGTTGTAGTTCTGCAATTCCTAGCGGGGAGGTGATGCGGGCAGCACTGTAATTTCATATTTCCCAGGCAGACCTGTGATTGGTCCAGACCTCCAGGCCAATCACAACTTCCAGCAGGAAATATGAAGTTACAGTGCCGTAACTTCATTTTCCCAGCTGGGAAGCTAGGAAGCAGAGCCCAATGCTGCCCGCTTCCCTGGCTTCCTTGTCACCCACCCACGCCCCACTTCTACAACTCCCAGCATACCCTTACAGTAAGGACATGCTGGGAGATGTAGTCGTGCGGCACAGGTTGGCGTTAGATATGCGGGGGGGGGACAAGCTTGTCACCCACCCGCACATCTCCCGCCCACGCAGCATGACTACAACTCCCAGCATGCCCTTAAAGTAAGCACATGTTGGGAGTTGTAGTCATGCAGTGTGGGTGGGATATGTGCGGGCGAGTGACAATAAATGTACTAACCTATTTTCTATGTTTTTTTTCTTCTCATTTCAGATCCGTATATCCTGTGGACTACTTCGGATTTGGTGGACTACGTCAATGATCAGATTTTTTTTTGTTTAATATTAGTTACGTTTTTTGGAATAAAAGTTTTATTTAACATGTTGTGTTTTTTTTTTCTTTTTACTTTATGGGCTTAGTAGTGGAAGATGACATATAGACGGAGTCCATTACTAAGCCAGGGCTTACTGTTAGCCACAAAAACAGCTAGTGCTGACCCCCAATTTTTAACTCGGTACCCACCGCCACAGGGTTCCCGGGAAGAGCCGGTATCAGCAGGCCCGGAGTGTCAAAAATTGCGCTCCTAGGCCTAGACGGTAACAGGCTGACATTATTTAGTCAGGGGAGGACCAGTAACAATGGTCCTCGCTCACCTTGGTAATGTCAGGCTGTTGCTGCTTGATTGGTATCTGGCAGAGAGTAAAAATAGGGGGAACCCTATGATTTTATTATAATTTTTTTTTATATTTAATTATTTATGAAAAAAAAAGTGTGGGGTTACCTATATCTTCATTCTCATACCAACCAAGCAGCAACAGCCTGACATTACCAGGGTGGGTGAGGACCATTGTTTCTCGCCCTCCCCAGCCTAAATAACACCAGCCTGTTACTGCCTAGGCCCAGGAGCACCATTTTTGATGCTCTGGGCCTGTTTGTATCGGCTCTTCCCGGCACTCTGTGGCGGAGGGTACCGGGGTAATAATTGAGGGTTAGTGTTAGCTGTTTTTGAGGCCAACGCTAAGTCCCATCTTAGTAGTGTGCTCTGTCTATAAGACTGCTTCCACTTGTAAGCCTGTAAAGTAAATTAAAAAACACGTTTAAAAAACTTTTATTGAAAAAAATGCTCCCCCCACAAGCCCTCGTTAACCATTTTATTAATATTTAAATAAAAAAATAAAACGCTGGACATCGTACTTCACCAAATCCGAAGTAGTCCTCTGTATACACGGATATGAAATGAGAAGAAAAAAACAAACAAAAATTGGGTTTAGTATATTTAGGGGGAAAAAAGTGGTAAAACAATTTAATAAACATATACATATCTCACACATTTTTTTTCACAGCTGCGACTTGAGGTGGGGTTACAAATTGGTGTTCTGAAGTCATTTATTGATTTTTTGCTTGTGTGTGCAAAAAAATTGTATTCTAATGTGATTTATTGTTTTTTTGCTTATGTGAACCAAATTTATCAACCCCCTGTGATAGTATGATAAATATGTGACACAAAAGCAAGACCAAAAGCAAGAAAAAAATGCCTACAGAACTCGCTTACCAAAGCAACAATGATTAATGTCCCCCATAGTGTACATAGTATACCTCTAAATAATGTAGTCACCAAATGATAGTCAGATATCAGTTCTACATATTAAAAAGTGAATAAAGTTTAGTTACACCTATGCGATGTGTTCTCTGGTTGTTATCTGCTTTCACTTTCCTACGCTATTGAGTTCAGACAAAAATTAAGACTTTTTTTTGTCCACATTTTTTCTACCCTATCACTACTTTCAATGTCCCTCTTATTGCCCCCATACCTTTATAAGTCCTACTCTCTCCCTAGCACAAGGTCCCCCTTTGTGCCTCACAATAATAGTGCCTCAACACAGCAATACTCCCTTCAAGACTCTAAGTAATATTGGGCTATCCTTGTGCTCCAACTCAGTAATATTTAGTCCTTTAACTTAGTTTCCCCATAGTAATATTTTCCCTATTCCCTTTAAGTAATATGTTATAGTTTCTGTTCCCCACATTGCCATTTGTAATATTTTGTATGGTATGGTAAATGAAGCACTAATGTAATGTGAGATATAAAACTTGACTTTTATTACATGTATCTAAAATTTATCAAAAATTGCACAAAATAAAATACCCTAGAACTGACCGCCATCCACGCTAAACACAAATTAATGAGTGATAAATGTACTATATACAGAGAAAAGTTAGTCCAAATTGTTGGCCATTGATCTGCTACTTTTTTCACAGATCAACAACAAGCAATAGAATGTTAATTTGTTCAAACTCAGAAGTCTACATGTCATACACAGTCTTATTTAGTGTAGCAAACGTCCGCCATTGTGGTATAATGGTCTCTGAAGAGGTTAGTAGGTTAGGTAGTAAAGTAATAATCACACTGTAGTCCCAGTTTTGTTAGTATAATCACCATACATCCATTTTACTAACCACTCTATGTACTCCAATAGCATAGTTGTGACTAGGCACTATTACCCCTCTTCATAAGATATCGCACACTATTTATTTCTGAAAATTTGATAATATGAACACTGATAATTGCACTTAATTTTAGATACCACTGTGCCACATTGAAATTTGATACGGCATTCAACATATATTGATTGCATAAATGATGTCCACAGGTTATTGCACTTTCATATTATATTGTCACATCATAACATTAGGTTGTGTAATCAATAGCATATTATGAACATTCTGGGGGATATTTATCAAAGTTGTCTATGTCCCGCATCAATATAGACCAAACTACAGAGGGTTAGTCTGGTCTATTGTGCACCTAATTTATCAAATAGCGCAAGGTTCTTGATAAATTCTGTGCACAGACTGCATGATCTATGCTTTAGTCTATATTTAAACCTGCTCCAACATGGTCTGACATTTCGGCGTACTTTCAGCCTATGCGACTTGTTGCTGAAAAGTCGCTTTTCATAAATTCAGCACCAATGCATTTTTCAATGCATTTCAGTCTAAAATAGACTAGCATGCATCATGTTCTAAAAATCCTCTAGAGCAAAAGTCGCGGAAAAGTCGCACATATTTAGACTGCGACTTTCTGTGCGACAAATTTAGACAAGAAAAACCAGTCTAAATCCTTTGATAAATCTCCCCCTCTGTGTTTATATTAGGTATGGGAAACCTTGTATCCCAATCTTGCTTTATTCGTCCGTATTTGCTCACTTTAAGCTGATATGTTCATGTACTGGATTCAACGTGCTTTCAGCTGTTGGGTTGGTCAGGAATAGTGATGAGCGGCATAGGCCATATTTGAATTTGCGATATTTCGCGAATATATGGACGAATATTCGTCATATATTCGCGAAATTCGCTTTATATATATTTTTTTGCCCTTATGCGAAAATATATGCGCATATGCAAAAATATATGTGCATATTCGTGAATAATGAGCCCTCACTTCTTTAATGGTATAGGGAACTAATAGGCTAGTGCAGTGGTCTCCAACCTGCGGACCTCCAGATATAGTAGCCGTTGGCTGTCCGTGCATGCTGGAGTTTTGGTTTTGCAACATCTGGAGGTCCGCAGGTTGGAGACCACTGCACTAGCCCATTAGTTCCCTATACCATTAAAGAAGGGAGGGCTCAATATTCGCGAATATGAGAATATGGGAAGAGCAGAGAGAGATGCAGTGATCACTGTGATGTGTAAAACATGAAAAGCAGAAGACTTGAAAAAAAGCTGTACTCACCAACTGAGAAGTATTTGCCAAACAATGCTTTATTCCAAGTGTCCATACAGCAGACGGCAAGTCTAAAGCTGGAGGCGCGGGGAGCGAGAGCCAAAGCTCTCAGGTGCGGAGGGCGTACCACTAGACATCACTGTGATGTGTACTGTGAACAAAGAAAAAAAAAGCAAATATTCATAATTGCGAACATATAGTGATACATTCGCAATATTCGTGAATATGCGATATCCGTAAATTCGTGAATATGCGATATTCGCAATTAAAATTCAAATTTCGAATATTCGTGAGCAACACTAGTCAGGAATCAAGTAAAACAGGATTTGCTTTATGCAGAGTTCACTTACTTCAGCGTGTATTGGACACAACATTGATGGCAACCGTGTATCGGTTACTGTCTAAACTTCCCTTATATAGTGCTGCCCTCACCCCTCTCAATTGTCAGACCCAATCACAACCTACCCCCTGCGTAATGACGTTCCTCCATACATACTATTCTAAGCTGGATTCGTTTCTCTCAATGGGGAAGTTGGGTCGATAACCCATATAAGCCAAGCTACCTAGCAACTGGGTGGCGTGCTTGTAATTCCCAACTAATGGTGCATCAGGAAAATCCTCTATTCACATACACAGATTGATTTTAAGGAGAGAAATTTCCTGCTCCTAGGTATTTCATATCCAAGATACACTGTCACTATGATAACCATAGATATACGGCCATTATACACAACTCGTTAAATGTACACCAAAACTGGTAGGCTAATAGATTTTTATCTATGGCCACCTTGACAACCTCACCAAATAAATAGGCCACACGGTAACAAATATCCAAAAAATATAACAACAACTTTATTGGTTTTAAAGAACAATGAACATGTAATAAGAAGCATATAGGAGGCACAGAAAGTCACACAAACAGAACAAATTGAGGGGTAAACTCTCAATAATAATTAACAGGTAATAGACTAGGGGCACATGTTTGTAGGTAGACATACAAGAGATGGTACAACAGTATCAAAAGTACAGGCAATGTGCTACATAAAATACACAGTCCATATGGCAATAAGTACATAAGGAAATACAAAATGAGCCGTGCACGTAGTGCAGAGATACCTCACCTCACAACCCCGAACGCATGTGTTCGCCCTTGGCTTCGTCAGGGGGCGTGTACTGAGGTTTCTAGAGGTCAGAGTATATATATATATATATATATATATATATATATATACACACTGGTAACCAATCAAACATCATACATACTAGATGGACATCCCATTCAACCATTCATATTCATACTGGTTGGATGCATAGGCTGTGCACAATATAATTAGATGACATAATACATGCAGTTGTGTCAAATAAGGAGAGGTAACGGCACATGTGGGCATCTGTTTGCAGGCGCTCACGCTTATTGGATGTAGTCCACATGCGCATAGGTAATTAATTTGCAAGGTACTTGGTAACTGCAGGTCATGTCAGGGTCACATGACCTCCATATATGACCGCAGTTCCAGTGGAATACTTGCGTAGAATCAATGGTCCACATGCGCAGTACACTGCCGCAGGAGGCCGTGTGTTGTGTGGAGGTCACGTGACCTCCACTGATTGCGGAAGTTCCAGTGCTGCGGACAGTATAACAAACTCCTCTGTCATGTGATCGCTAGTTGACAGCTGTGGGAGGGATCAGGCCGGCGCAGATGTATGGTGATTTTAACAATTAGTGAATACATGCAGGTAAGTAAATAGGGTGGGAGACAAAACATGCGGTGAATAAATGCAGAGTAAATTAATACTTGCCCATAATCAAAACAAAAAATCACCAACACTACATGGATAAATTGAAAGAGAAAAAGTCAATAAAAAACAATAATTAAATAAATATATATACCATATGGCACGTTGCGTTATTGATGGTAAACACATGTAGAGAATATCAGTATATTGGGCATGAGTGAGTCCGTGAGTATAAATATAAAAAAAACATGGAATAATAGGAAAGGGGGTGTAGTAAGGTGACTAGAGATGAGCGAATCGAAGTTGACGAACCTGAATTCGTTACGAATTTCATAAAAAATTCGATTCGCAACAAATACGAATATCGCCGTGATTTTATCGCACAAATCGCTTCATTAAACTCCATTTTACAGCGTTCCAGGCTAATGGAGAGCTAAGATGGCGGATCCACATGTGAGTACATGGGGCAGGGGATTATGGGAGGGCGGGAAACAGCGGCGGGAATGAAGGTAGGCGGGCTGACCCTGAACCACATGTGAGATGCAACCTATCAGTGTTCACTGACCCCTGTGATGTCACAGCCCCTATATAATCGGCGGCCATCTTGCCTCTCTTCATTTCATCTATGCACTCAGATGGAGAGGACAGGACTGCGTGTGTGTGAATAGCTCATATCACAGCGTTACAGTGCAACTGCTAGTCACATCAGCATAAGGGAAAGACAGGAGTGCAGAGTACTTTGCTGTAACACTAAGGATCATTGATCATTATTGAGCATTGCAGCAGAGGGGCAGATAGCTGTCAGCTGCCCCATACAGATCTCCAAGCTGCCTGAACTTTCTGAAGCATCTTATCTCCTCATTTTTCAGCCCAATTGAGTTGTTTTTTTGCTCCACAAATCTTCTGCTGCTCAGAAATGTGTGACAGAGTGCAATTTAAGGTTTAATCCCTGTATTTTTTTTTTTTTTGTGGTGCTGCACTGTTGGGTCCTGCTGCTGTTCAGAAATAAGTCATATTAGTGTGGACTTTAGTGCCTTTTTTACCATTTTTCACCTGTTACTCTGTCTCTCTGCTAAATTCAGTGTTATACTACACGTTATACACCTGCCGGTGTATTAAAGATAAAAAAGGTTTTCCTGCGTAAAAATACACTTAACAGTGGCCTTATCATTGCAAAGGGCCTAAATTCAAGCAAATAGCATACCATATACCACCTTTTTTTCTGTCTCTGTGCTAAATTCAGTGTTATACCACACGTTATACACCTGCCGGTGTATTAAAGAAAACATTTTTTTTCCTGAGTACAAATACGCTTTTTCAGTGGCCTTATCATTGCAAAGGGCCTAAATACAAGCAAATAGCGTACCATATACCACTTTTTTTCTGTCTCTGTGCTGAATTCAGTGTTATACCACACGTTATATACCTGCCAGTGTATTAAAGAATTTTTTTTTCCTGAGTAAAAATACGCTTAACAGTGGCCTTATCATTGCAAAGGGCCTAAATACAAGCAAATAGCGTACCATATACCACCTTTTTTTCTGTCTCTGTGCTAAATTAAGTGTTATACCACACGTTATACACCTGTCGGTGTATTAAAGAAAAAAAGTTTTTCCTGAGTACAAATACGCTTTTTCAGTGGCCTTATCATTGCAAAGGGCCTACATACAAGCAAATAGCGTACCATATACCACCTTTTTTTCTGTCTCTGTGCTAATTTAAGTGTTATACCACACGTTATACAACTGCCGGTGTATTAAAGAAAAAAAAATGTTTTCCTGCGTAAAAATACGCTTAACAGTGGCCTTACCATTGCAAAGGGCCTAAATTCAAGCAAATAGCGTACCATATACTACCTTTTTTTCTGTCTCTGTGCTAAATTCAGTGTTATACCACACGTTATACACCTGCCGGTGTATTAAAGAAAAAAAAAAGTTTTTCCTGCGTACAAAAACGCTTAACAGTGCGCTCATCATTGCAAAGGGCATACATACAACCAAGTAGTGTACTATTTAGTACCTGTATTTCTGTCTCAGTGCTAAATTCAGTGCTATTCCACACATTAGTATACACCGGCTGGTGTATACAACAAAAAAAGAGTTTTTTTCTGCGTATAAATACGCTTAGCAGTGCGCTCATCATTGCAAAGGGCATACATACAACAAAGGAGTGTACTATTTACTACCTGTTATTCTGTCTCTGTGCTAAATTCAGTGCTATTCCACACATTAGTATACACCTGCTGGTTTATTTAAAAAAAAAGTGTTTTTCTGCGTAGAAATACGCATACCAGTGCGCTCATCATTGCAAAGGGCATACATACAACAAAGGAGTGTACTATTTAGTAACTGTTATTCTTTCTAGTGCCTATATACTTTGAAAGGACAGCCGTAACTAATCACCTGCTGCTGTTCTATACCCTCATAAAAGCACTAAGTATGTCAGGCAGGGAAGTGCCAGGACGTGCACAGAGAAGGGGCAGAGGCCTACATACGTCAGGCAGAGTTGGCAGCAGACTTGGGGCTAGTGGCAGCAGGAGTCGCAGCAATAGGCCTGAGCTCCCGTTAACACCCAGCGGTCGTGTCGTCGACCCATTTCTCCTAGTCAATTGGTTTGCACACTCATCACCATCATCACAAGCGACATCTGACAAGCCCAGTCAAGAGTCGGTGGGTTCCTCAGACACAACCCTCAGTTGGCATGGCCCGGGAACAGTCCCCGTAATCCCATTGCCTTTGCCCTATGCGGTTCCCTCTCCCAAAGAAGTATCTCATACTTTGGGTTCAGCTCCACTATTTAGTGAGGAAGATCTAATAGAGAACAGTCAGCAGCTAATGGGCAGCCAAGAATGTGAGGAGACATGCGTCGCTTGCTCCGCAAGGCGGCCAAGTAGTGATGCGGAGAGTGACGTGGGAAGCGGTGTTTCAATTGTTCAGGTTCCTGAGGCAGACACTGTTGTGGAACACGAGGGGGACATCAGTGACGTGCACACATCTTTTGATGATGATGAAGCCGATCGCAATTGGGAGCCGGGTGCAGAAGCCGGGGCTTCATCATCATCAGGAGAAGAGATTTGCTCTTTGTCTATGAGGCAGCAAGGGGGTAGCACGGTTGGCAATCAGCGTGGTGGTGGCAGTAGTGGAAATTCAGGAGCCAAACGTGCCCGGGGGAGATCACCTGCTTTGCGGCAAGCTACCATTCAGGGAGGTAGTGGAACAGGGGTTCCTGGAGACGGCGCCAATAGCAGTGAAATAGTGCCGACTGCGGGTGGGAAAATCAGCTACTTTGCGGTGTGGTTGTTCTTCATAAAGAATCAGGAGGACCTTAGCGTAGTCACATGCAAAATCTGTCGGCAGAAAGTGAAGTGTGGCCAGGGTCCCAATCTCGGCACCACGGCCCTGCGTCAACACATGATTCGCCACCATAAAGGGGCCTGGGATAACCGTGGCTCCGATGTAGTGTTCCAGCCTGCCGCATCACCCAGTGGCCATCCGCTCCCTCCGTCATCCAGCCAAGGCTCCACCACCTCAGCCAAAGGGAGCATTGTGTCAAACCCTCCTTCTTGCGCTCCTGCTTCTTCCGCTCGTAGTCAGCCATTCCGCCAACAATCGATCGGCGAAGCCATGTTCAAGAGACAACAGTATGCGCCCACTCATCCAACAGCGCAGAAGTTGAATGTGCTCCTGTCCAAGTTGCTGGTGTTGCAGTCCCTCCCTTTCCAACTGGTGGACTCTGCAGCTTTCAGGGAATTGATGGCTTGTGCCGAGCCGAGGTGGAGAGTCCCAAGCCGTCATTTCTTTGGGAAGAAGGCAGTACCAGCCCTGCATAAGTTTGTACAAGAGAAGGTGGGCCAGTCCTTGAGCCTGTCGGTGTGTTCAAAAGTGCACGTCAGCGCCGACGTGTGGAGCTGTAACTACGGGCAGGGACAATACATGTCTTTTACGGCCCACTGGGTAAATGTTGTTCCTGCACAGCCACAACAGCAACTTGGACAGGTCACACCGCTTCCTCCTCCACGCTCTGGCTCCCAGGCAGTTGGTCCTTTTACAGTGTGCGCCTCCTCCTCCCCCGTGTCCTCGGCCTCCACTGCACATCCAAATCTCGGTGGCCCTTCATCGTACCACGTGTATAGGGCACAGCGGTGTCAAGCCGTCCTTCACATGGTTTGCCTTGGCGAACGGAGTCACACAGGGGAGGAACTGCTAAAATTCATTAGGGAAGAAATCAGAGTATGATTTACTCCATTAAATCTGGAAATGGGAACCATGGTGACCGACAATGGGAAGAACATTGTGGCCGCGCTGCCACAAGGAAGTGTGAACCATTCGCCCTGCATGGCACACGTGTTGAATCTGGTTGTCAAGAAGTTCATCAAGTCTTCACCCCATTTGCAAGACATCCTGACAATGGCAAGGAAACTGTGCATGCACTTCAGCCACTCGTACACCGCCAAGCACACTTTGCTTGAGCTGCAACGTCAGAACGGTATCCCACAACATAGTCTCATTTGTGACGTTGCCACACGTTGGAATTCCACCCTCCATATGTTGGACAGACTATACAAACAAAGAAAAGCCATCACGGAATTTTTGATGATACAAGCAGATAGGAGTACTCCCCTGTGTAACTTCAATGTGAACGAGTGTCAGCTCATACGTGACACCTGCCGTTTGCTGAGGCCCTTTGAGGAAGCCACATTTTTTGTTAGTCGCTCGAATTACGCCATGAACGACGTAATTCCACTCCTACATTTACTCCAAAAAATGATTGAAAACATGGCTGGTCACGGCAATGGAGATGTTGCGCCTACATCAGAAGTCTACATGAGTCCTGTGGGGGATGAACTGGAGGAGGATGATGAGGGGCAGAGCGGAGCACAGTTTACGGTGGATGAGATGGCCAGTGTTTCTGGTCATTGGACAGGAGAGGAGGAGCAGGAGCAGCCAGAGGAGCTGGAGGGTTATTACGAGGGAGGCGAGACAGAGGACCCAGACACACCGTGGCAGTATGCAGTGGAGATGGAGGCAGGTAGTCCCAGCGAGTCACTGTCACAAATGGCACGATGCATGCTGAGTTGCTTGCGTATTGACCCCCGAATTGTCAAAATCCGTCAGCGCGATGACTTCTTGATCTCCACTTTATTAGACCCTCGCTACCGGCCCAGAATGGGGGCCTTTTTTACACCCACTGAGAGGGAGGACAAACTGACCTACTTCAGGGAGCTTCTACATAGTCGGTTGGCCGATGCCTATCGGCCACATGGTCCATCCACTCACAGGTCTGACTCGGGGGGCCCTCTGCGCTCACCTTCTACTGCCACGGCTGCTGGGGAGGGGTGGCAGGAGCAGTACCAGCTCAATCAGCAGCAGCTTGAGTCTACAGTCGCTGATGATTAGCTTCCTTCAGCCGCATAGTGAAGCTACTCATCAGCAGCAGGTGGACATGGAGCAGGACCTGAACCAGCATTTGGTGGCTTACCTCGACATGACCCTGCCAACAACCGTTGAAGATCTGCTGGACTTCTGGGCAGCCAAACTCGATTTATGGCCGCAACTAGCGGAGTTTGCCCTGGAAAAGCTGTCCTGCCCGGCCAGTAGTGTGCCATCAGAGCGGGTGTTTAGTGCTGCCGGGGCCATAGTCACCCCAAGGCGAACTCGTCTGTCCACTAAAAATGTGGAGAGTCTGACGTTTGTCAAGATGAATCAGGGATGGATCAGCCAGGACTTCAAGCCACCAATGACAGATGGGTCTGAATAGATTGACCATGCTCCTACAACAAAATTTTCTCTATTGTGGTTGGTTATGAAACCCTCTGGGGCAGACCTGGGCATTGTACGTCCCGCTTGCCACATATGGCCCCTTGATTGGCTCTGACCGGCCCGCAATGATTGGGGGACAACTATGCTGCCTAATCTGGGGGACATCTATGCTGCCTAATCTGGGGGACATCTATGCTGCCTAATCTGGGGGACATCTATGCTACCTAATCTGGGGGACATCTATGCTGCCTAATCTAGGTGACATCTATGCTGCCTAATCTGGGGGACAACTATTCTCCTTATCTGGGGGACAACTATGCTCCTAATCTGGGGGACAACTATGCTCCTAATCTGGTGGACATCTATGATGCCTAATCTGGGGGACAAGTATGCTCCTACTCTGGGGGACATCTATGCTGCCTACTCTGGGAGACAAGTATGCTCCTAATCTGGGTGACATCTATGCTGCCTAATCTGGGGGAAAACTATGCTCCTAATCTGGGGGACATCTATGCTGCCTAATCTGGGGGACAAGTATGCTCCTAATCTGGGGGACAACTATGCTGCCTAATCTGGGTGACATCTATGCTGCCTACTCTGGGGGACAAGTATGCTCCTAATCTGGGGGACATCTATGCTTCCTAATCTGGGTGACATCTATGCTGCCTAATCTGGGGGACAACTATGCTCCTAATCTGGGGGACATCTATGCTGCCTAATCTGGGTGACATCTTTGCTGCCTAATCTGGGGGACATCTATGCTGCTTAATCTGGGTGACATCTATGCTGCCTAATCTGGGGGACAACTATGCTCCTAATCTGGGGGACAACTAAACTCCTAATCTGGTGGACATCTATGCTGCCTAATCCGGGGGACATCTATGCTGCCTAATCTGGGTGACATCTATGCTGACTACTATGGGGGACAAGTATGCTCCTAATCTGTGGGACATCTATGCTGCCTACTCTGGGGGACATCTATGCTGCCTAATCTGGGGGACAAGTATCCTCCTAATCTGTGGGACATCTATGCTGCCTAATCCGGGGGACATCTATGCTGCCTAATCTGGGTGACATCTATGCTGACTACTCTGGGGGACAAGTATGCTCCTAATCTGGGGGACATCTATGCTGCCTAATCTGGGTGACATCTATGCTGCCTAATCTGGGGGACAAGTATGCTCCTAATCTGTGGGACATCTATGCTGCCTACTCTGGGGGACATCTATGCTGCCTAATCTGGGGAAAACTATGCTCCTAATATGGGGAAAACTGATGCTTCTGGCCTTGGGCCTATAATTTTTTGAAGTTTAGCAGTAGCTAAATACATGCTTAATGCAATGTCAACATTGATCTTTAAATGTAAGGGGTTATGAAACCCTCTTGGGTACTGTGAATGACTGCTCCAGACTCATTCTGTGTCTTTCACAAACTACTTGCCTCCCTGGTGCCTCAGGCCTTGGGCCTATACTTTTTTGAAGTTTAGCAGTAGCTAAATACTTGCTTAATGCAAATGTAAACATTGATCTTTAAATGTAAGGGGTTATGAAAACCTCTTGGGTACTGCAAATGCATGCTCCAGACTCATTCTTTGTCTTTCAGGAACCACTTGCCTCCCTGGTGCCTCTGGCCTTGGGCCTTAAATTTTTGGATGTTTAGCAGTAGCTAAATACATGCCTAAAGGGAACCAATCATCAGATTTTACCCTATATGACGCTTGGCAAAGAGTTATATAGGGTAAAATCTTTATTTTCACCATTCCCGGGGGATGCTCCTGCCCCCAGGGATAGTGAAGATATGAAGTTATAAACTAGTCACCGCCGCCGCAGTAAGTAGTCACCTGGGCGGGGAGCTCTTCTCACCTACTCCCGTTCTTTGGCTGGGAGCGACGCCCCCTCCGCTTGATTGACGTGCAGCGTCATCGCTCTGCTCCGTCTGTTCAGTGAGCGGAACAATGACACTGCACGTCAATCAAGCGGAGGGGGCGTCGCTCTCGGCCGAAGAACGGGAGTAGATGAGAAGAGCTCCCCGCCCAGGTGACTACTTACGGCGGCGGCGGTGACTAGTTTATAACTTCATATCTTCACCATCCCTGGGGGCAGGAGCATCCCCCGGGAATGGTGAAAATAAAGATTTTACCCTATATAACGCTTTGCCAACGGGCGGTGTGTGCAAAGGGCAGGGACTTAATCAAAGCCAGTTTATGACCCTCACTTACTGGTAATTCCTCGTTTTAAGGTTAAATAATTGCAATCACAGATCCTTATCACGAACTGGGTTCAGCATGCAACACGCACCTGTCCTTGAAAGATAGAGAGACGCTAATCCATTCAGTGGAGCGCTAGTGCGGCCCAGGACATCTGAGGCCATAACACACCTGTTATTGCTCGATCTCGTAATTGATCGGGCAAGGTAAGGGGTTATTAAAGCCTCTTGGGTACTGCTGAGGCCTACTCCTGACTGCTCCTGGTGCAATGTATGGGGTAATTAAACACTCTTGGGTAGTGTTATTGTTAAATTTACTGGTAATTTTATCAGTAATAGAATTGAATTTTGCAGAATGCTAACCGTTACACAACGGAACGCTTGTTGCGTGTGATTTTTTAATAAAAAAAATTAATAAATAGATGGAGAGGGATTAACTCTGCTTAATCATTTTTGGCGATTAGAATCCTTTTGTCATCTGATTTTTTGGAGACAGATGCGTTTACACACATGTAATATTTTTTTTAACCAAATTTCAAACATTGTGTGGTTTATTATTTTTGAGAAGAATGTCTTTTGGTGGTTCATCATCCTGCATTATAGAGTCTTCTGATCTGCTGTATATGCGCTTGTTTTTACAAAAAGGTATTTTGTCAGACAATTTAAAAAAAATTGCATTTTTTTGGGGTGGATTGTGAAGCCCGGGTGTGTACTCGTGCATCAGCCAACTCCAGGCTGTGTCTTTCAGGCAATCTATGGGTTACTGATGCAGCTGAGGTGGGGCCTGGGTCTAGGAATTTCAATTTAAAAAAAAAAAATTCAACAATTGTGTGGTTCATTATTTTTGAGAAGAAAGTCTTTGGGTGGTCTACCGTCCTGCCTTATAGAGTCTTCTGAAATGTTGGATATGCGCTTGTGCTTACACAAAGTTGTAAATTAAAAAAAAAAATTATACAATTTTGTTGATTTTGGGCCGGATTGTGAAGCCCTGTGTGTACTGGTGCATCAGCTAACTCCAGGCTGTGTCCTTCAGGCAATAAATGGGTTCCTGATGCCGCAGAGGTGGGGCCTGGGTCTGGGAATTTTAAGTTTTTGGATTGCGGGTGCTACAAAAAAAGATGGACACACCCTAATCCATTCAGTGGTGCACGCCTGCGGCCCCGGACATCTGAGGGCATAACACACCTGTTATTGCTCGATCTCAGGAGAAGGGGGTTCATCATCGGGAGAAGAGAGTTGCAGGCGGTAGCACGGTTGGCAGTCAGCGTGGTGTGGCAGTAGTGGAAATTCTGGAGCCAAACGTGCCCGGGGGAGACCACCTGCTTCGCGGAAGCTTACCTTTCCGGGAGTTAGCGGGTTACCATCACCGGTCGATGAAAGATAGAGACAGTGGAGCGCGCCTGCAGCCCCGGAAATCGGAGGGCATAACACACCTGGTATTGCTCGATCTCGCAATTCATCGTGCAAAGGTAGGGGGTTATTAAAGCCTCTTGGGTACTGCTGAGGCCTACTCTTGACTGCTCCTGGTGCAATGTATGGGGTAATTAAACACTCTTGGGTAGTGTTTTTTTTTTTTATTTACTGATAATTTTATCAGTAATAAAATAGAATTTTCCAGAATGCTAATCGTTACACAACGGAATGCTTGTTGCGTGTGATTTTTTAATGAAAAATAAAAAAATAAAAAAATATGGACAGGGATTAACTCTGCTTCATTATTTTGGGCGAAAAAAGTCCTTTGGTGATCTGATCTTTTGGAGACAGATGCGCTTACACACATATTGAATTAGTTTTTGTAAAAAAATTTCAAACATTGTGTGGTTTATTATTTTTGAGTAGAATGTCTTTGGGTGGTCCACCGTCCTGCATTGTAGAGTCTTGTGAACTGTTAGATATGCGCTTGTTCTTACACAAAGGTATTTGTGTAATTTCTAAAATGTTGTTGTTTTTTGGAGGGGATTGTGAAGCCCGGGTGTGTACTGGTGCATCAGCCAACTCCAGGCTGTGTCCTTCAGGCAATATATGGGTTCCAGATGCCGCAGAGGTGGGGCCTGGGTCTGGAAATTTCAAAATTTTGGATAGCGGGTGCTACCAATGAGAAATCTTTGACAAAAATTTTATATATTGTGTTTTTTTTTGGTTGGGGATTGTGAAGCCCTGGTGTGTACTCTTGCATCAGCACACTCCAGGCTGTGTCATGCAGGCAATATATGGGTTACTGATGCCGCGGGGTGGGGCCTGGTTCTGGAAATTTCAAATTTTTGGATAGCGGGTGCTACAATGAGAAATCTTTGATAAAAATGTCTCATTGTGTTGATTTTGGAGGGGGGATTGTGAAGCCCTGGTGTGTACTGGTGCATCAGCCAACTCCAGGCTGTGTCCTTCAGGCAATATATGGGTTACTGATGCCGCAGAGGTGGGGCCTGGGTCTGGAAATTTCTAATTTTTGGATAGCGGGTGCTACCAATGAGAAATCTTTGTCAAAAATGTCATATATTGTGTTGTTTTTTTGGGGGGGGATTGTGAAGCCCTGGTGTGTAGTGTACTAGTGCATCAGCCAACTCCACGCTGTGCCATTCAGCCACTAAATGGTCTCCTCTTGCTGCCAACATGTCCACGCTTTGTCATTCAGTCACTATTTGGTCTCCTGGCACTGATGCCACCACCAGGCTCTGTCATTGTGCTGCTGTGTAGCAGTGATTCTAAGGGCGATGCCGGTAATCTGCATGCTATTCTGAATAACAGTATTATTTCCCTCCCCCAGCACACTCCATATGCGTTTTAGGACACAGCAAAGTGTTCTATACCCCTATAGAGGCTGTATGTAGGCTAGAAATAGCCTTTTTTAACATCGATTCGCCGCAAATAAATTCGGATCGAAACAAATTTTTAGTGAAAATTCGGCGAATCGGCCGAATCGAATTTTTCAAAAGTTCGCTCATCTCTATCACCAGACACAAGGCACCGCCATGGGTGCTTCATGTGCACCGAATTATGCAAATTTATTTTTGGGGTGGTGGGAGGACACTAGTTTTTGGTGACACTTTGAGTTTATACACTGAGCACATTTTGTTTTGGGGGCGTTATATTGATGATGTCCTCATCTTTTGGGATGGTGGTGGTGACCTGTTCTCTTAGTTTGTAAATACACTTAACGTTAATGAAGTAGGCATGGCCTTTAAATTTCACATTGGTTGCCATGCCATCAATTTCTTAGACCTACATATTTATGTGGATCATGATCAGAAATTACAGACGACCATCTACAGAAAGCCAACATCGGTCAACTCCTTCTACACTGGGATAGTTGGCACGGGGGTCTTTGAGGAGAAGTATCCCGGTGGCCAATATTTGAGGGCCAGACGGAATTGTTCAGGGGAGACCTCCTTTCAGAAAGAGAGTAAGGAACTGTTCCGTCAATTTACAGCGGGGCTATCCCAGAAGACATCTGAAATCCGCCTATCACAGGGCTGTGAGAAGTGAAAGGAGGGAACTCCTTGGGCAAAGGCAACCAACATCACAAACCTCACAGCATACAATCTGGTACATTGGCACATATGATGGAAAAACAGAGGAGATCATGAGGATATTACGTTGACATTGGTATTTACTATCTGGCGATGTCGATCTATGGAAGCTGTGGGTAAGAAGCCGAGAATGACATTCCGACAAGGGTCCAATTTGAGGGACTTTCTTGTAAGGAGTCATCTGCCCCATGAAGCTAGACCAGGAAATTGGCTAAGGAGCAGGATTACCAGCTCTTATAGTTGTGGCCAATGTAGTTTCTGTGTCCATGTACCCAAGATCAAGAGATTTACAAATCCGGTTGATAACCCGGAGTATGAGATTAGACAATTTATTAATTGTAAATCTCAGAATATTGTCTATGTTGCATGCTGCAGTTGCCCGAAACTATACTTCGGTAAGACCAGCCAACAGTTCAGGCGTAGAATATGTCAACATCTGAGTAATATAAGGACTGGAGCTGACACATCAGTGTCAAGACACATTCATGCGGTACATGGAGGCAGAGCTAACGAATTGAGGTTCTGGGGAATATGTCAACTCACGTTGGGACCTAGGAAGGGCAATATTTATAAGGCCCTCCTCAGGGAAAAAGCCAAGTGGATATATAGTCTGAAAAGCCTATCGCCAAATGGATTAAATGAAGGTTTTTCCTTCACAGCATTCTTGTGATAATGTAAAATTGCGACAATGGTAGATATTGATGTAAGATGATATATTGAATAATTGGAATTTTGAGTCTACTTGCATTTATAACCTATTTGTATCTATGTTAGCACCCTGTGGTATTTTATACTGATATTAACTTATTTCTGATCTAGGTTATTTAACTAGTTGTAAATTATATCAGGGCAAATTTGGTATATCAAGGGATATGAGAATATGAGTATGGTGTGATTTGCACCTCAGTCATTGTAGAATAACTGTCTTAGATGCACAAAGATTCATATAGTAATTGATATACACCTACAAGATTCAGTGAGTGTAAGGAGTAAGAATATTACGTAAGAGTATTACGGAAGTGAGATCGCGTCCAGTACATCTAATGACAGATTCACAAAGATATGACTTTGGAGGAAGCGAGCCAGGGATTGGCTGCGAGGTGGCTGCAATTGATACTGAATAAGATGCACATGTATCTGCACAAGGGAGATGTCGGGATTGCGATGTTGATTGGTCAGGATGCCATCAGGGGGCCGGCTGCTCCACATAGGGTGCGCATAAATAGAGAGAGATGACCATGAACAGGTTGATGCCCGTTTCCCTCCTGAGGATGTTACTGTTGTAACGAAACATGTAGAGGGGGCATTGTTAGGTTTTACCAGCAGTTCTGATAGTGTGTCTATACAATTACCAGGGTATCTGCAGGCCACTGGGGATTGATAACACATGCTAACACAGCAGTGATATATACATATTAAGAAACACACTAAAGGACTGTGTTTTTAAGTGACTCACTATTTTCTTCTTTATTATTTGATATTAAGCAGCTTAATAAAAGCTAAGTTTTAGGGGTGGGCAATAAACAAGGGTATTAGTGACCAGGGGGTCTCCCCTTGGTTATAAGGTTTTTGTATGAATTTGACCCTAACCCATCCTGGGGATTCTTTCTATGACCATAGAAACTTCTGCCTTTTGTCTCAACCACTTTGTTCATATATTGTAAGCGTTTAAGAGCAGAGCCCTCAATTCTAAAGTTGGCTTTCATGTCATTTCTGTAATTCTGGATTTTTGTCTC
This sequence comes from Hyla sarda, assembly GCF_029499605.1. Classification (NCBI taxonomy): domain Eukaryota; kingdom Metazoa; phylum Chordata; class Amphibia; order Anura; family Hylidae; genus Hyla; species Hyla sarda. The sequence continues at coordinate 108,649,395 of NC_079193.1, read as the reverse complement.
TATATGGAGCCTAAGAATTGTAAAGTGCTTTGAAATATGTTGGCACTACTATTATTATTTTTTTATTATCATTATTTTTATTACCATGATAATACTTACCTTGTTAGTTGTACTGCCTTTCTTTCTAATAAAATAAAAGAGTATGAGCATTTATACAGTAAAATTATGTAAGTGAAACGTTACAAACCTATCCATTTTATTGCTGTACAATTACCACCTGTTATTAATGTGCAGAAATCATTATGGATTCGACTGCAGTTGATTTGAAGCGGGGAATAAGTATTGGAACACTAAAAGATTATTACGGGAATCCTGTATACTCTGTATGACTCATTTTATTGAGAGCAGTTTTGCAAGCTTTTTATCTTTAAGGCTGATATCTACAATACAGTTACTTTATTTCAAAGTCATTTTAACAATTCTGTCATGTTTCTATAACAAGTCTTTGTTATTTTTAGTGCAATGATGTTCATTTTCCCGTTTATAACATTCTTATAAAATGACACTTTACTTTCAATGAACTACTCCTGTAATAAGCCATAAAAGGCACATTTTATGGTTGGATATAAAAGAAGTGTTATTAAGAATATAAAACAGAAAGTTGAATGTTTTACTATTTAATGAGTAATTACAAATTTAGGGATTAATACTATTAGTAGTGTAACTAGAGTCTTTTTTTTGCTTCCCATAAAATAATGCATTCTGTTTTCTACACATACTTTTATGGAACAGATATTGTACAGTGCTTGCAGAACTATTTTGCAAGTCAATTATGGTTGTGTATTATTTCTAAACATATTCTCGAACTTCAAACTATATCAGTCTAAGTCAACTTGAGGTGGATTTTCTGATATATAATAGCTGATATATGAGAGAAGGCCGATAGGTGATTAAAGGGGTACTCCACTAGAAAAATTTTTTTTTCTTTTTTCAAATCAACTGGTGCCAGAAAGTTAAAGAGATTTGTAAATTACTTCTATTTAAAAATCTTAATCCTTCCAGTACTTTTCGGCTGCTATATTCTCCACAGGAAGTTATTTTCTTTTTGAATTTCCTTTCTGTCTGACCACAGTGCTCTCTACTGACATCTCTGTCCATTTTAGGAACTGTCCAGAGCAGGATAAGTTTGCTATGAGGATTTGCTTGTACTCTGGACAGTTCCAAAAATGGACAGAGTTGTCAGCAGAGAGCACTGTGGTCAGCCAGAAAGGAAATTAAAAAAGTAAATAACTTCCTGTGGAGAATATAGCAGATGATTTTTAAATACAAGTAATTTACAAATCTTTTTAACTTTCTGGCACCAGTTGATTGAAAAAAAATGTTTTCCAGTGTAGTACCCCATTAAAGTTACTGTATAGCTGAGGCCCTCACGATTTGCTAGTTTCGAGTTCCTCCCAACCAACATATCTGCACTGGTTAGCTGTTGTATGGAGCAAGTGACGGTCTTGTGGATTGTGTAATAAGGTTTTTGCCTTGCATCAGAACTATACAGAGGACTTTTGATGTTTGACCTCTTATGTGCTGCAGCCAATAGAGACTATGGCACCTATGTTTTTTTGTTCCCCATAAGATATGCTTTTATTGTGTAAAAGTAGTAAAATACCAAATAATTAATACATATTCAGTATTGTTATTATACTAATGCCCACAGAATACAGTAACCACATTATTTATGCAGTATGCACTATAAATGAGAATATTATTTTATTTACAGGAAATATACTTTTTGGGATGTTAAATTGATAAAATATGTGCTTCTCCTATTCTAACAAAGGTACTTCCCTTATAAATATGGGGAAAAGATAGAAGGAAATTGAAGTATTGTCCATTGCATGCCACATCGAAATGTTAAGCTCACAATGGCATCAAATGGCAGCACACTGCCCTAAATGTTATCACTTGAGCTTTGAGTATTGAGCTCTGCGCAAAAAACTTGTCTAGATTGATTTTCCTAATAGCTTTATACAGATCTATTTCAAACCCTGGATAGTTGATATCCTCAGTGACACCAAAATTCAGTCCTTTGGACAGGACTTGTAAAACCTGCTCTGGAACAATCGTGTCAGTGAGATTTCCAACGATGTTTTCATAAGTGCCTATTCCCTCCAAGAAACCCCCTTGCATTTCTGATAATATCTGCCTCTGGGATTTTCTCTTTCAACCTCCTCTACTGGTCTTCTTTCTAAAGGGACGCCTTGTTGGTTTTTACTCCCTGAACCCTGTTCTCCTGAGGCTCTGTCAGACGCGCTTGTCTCAGACTCCGTAGTCCAATAGTCCTGGCTCCGCCGTTTGCAGTTAAATCTCCTTCTGTTGTTACTATAATTCTTCCCTGATCTTCTCCCTTTATTTTGATTGCTCCAAGAAAAAACATTATTTGTATCATAGTCGCGTTTGTCACGCATAAACTTATCCCTCTTAACCTCCTTTATTTCTATTCGTAAGAGGGACATTTTCTTTTCTAAATTCTTAAAAAAACTGAGACCCTTGGCTGTCCGACATTCTTGTTTTTAATTCCAATTTGGCTCTATCTAACTCATCCGAGATCTTCATGTGCTCCTGTTTATGTTGCTCTAAGACAATCTCTACTAAATTAAGAGCATGCTGCATGTGGGCCTTTTTCCATGCGTTAACAAATGCTTCGCTCTCCTGGAACTGGGAAGGAACTTTAAAACTCCTTAAACCTCTAGGGGCCTGATCCGCTTCTAAGTAGGCTTGTAGAGAATTAATGGACCAGAAATGTTGTGCTTCTTTATCTGCAAGTGTATACACCCAGTGCTCTAGGGCTTTAGTGCTCAAAATTTGCAGCTCGTCCTGTGTATTACAGGAGGAAAAAAACGCTCCTGCATCCTGTCTGCCCGCATCAGGTACTGAGTCCCTGTCCTACTGCAACCTTCATGTCCATATAAAGCCCCTTATGCTAACGTGCTCAAACTCCAAATGTGAATCAGTAAATGAGTAGTGGTAACAAAGAAAGAAACGAGTGGCACCGCTAGCAACTCTAGGGTCTAGTATTTCAAAGGATACACACTGGAGGAATACTTCAGTCAGGTATACTCGTACAGGTGGGTCCCATCAGTGGTGCTAGGTGAAACAGACCAAAGTCAACGTAAAGCATAACAAGAAACAAATGCACACCTGCACTCACCGCAAGGGTACCGCAATTCCGGCCTCATTCGTCCTGTGCCTCCAAGCTAACGACCGGGCATACCAGATGTGGAGTGCTCAGAAAAGGCGACTGCCGGCGGTTTCACGCAATCACTGTGCGCTTCATACGGCTTCGTTTACGTCATCGCGCCGTGCTACCTAAAATAGTGCACCTGCTGTGATCATGTGACCAAAGATGACGTCAGCCACAAACATAAAGGTAAGGAAATAATACAAATACTAATATACTATACTATCACTAAATTATAAAAAAAATATCCATCATCCAAATCTATCATTGAGCCCCAAGGGGCCCTGCGCATCCAGTGTTAAAATCCAATGCGCCTCAGCTCGCAGCAAAGCCCGCCTCCTGTCCATTCTTCTCGGACCTTTATCAATATGCATCAGGCCCCCAAATTTTAATCTCTCACAGTTTCCCTTGTGTACTTCATGCATGTGATTAACAAAACAGGGAGACCCTCCTCCTTTCCTTACAGAATACAGGTGTTCACGGAACCGCACTCTCAGCTGACGTTCTGTCTTTCCAATATAGAACAACTTGCATTCACACATGATGAAGTATACAACAAAGGAGCTGTAATTAACTCTTTTACAGAAAAATAAGTAGTGTAAAAGTAGTAAAATACCAAATAATGAATACATATTCAGTATTGTTATTATACTAATGCCCACAGAATACAGTAACCACATAATTTATGCAGTATGCACTATAAATGAGAATATTATTTTATTTACAGGAAACATACTTTTTGGGATGTTAAATTGATAAAATATCTGCTTTTCCTATTCTAACAAAAGTACTTCCCTTATAAATATGGGGAAAAGATAGAAGGAAATTGAAGTATTGTCCATTGCATGCCCCTTCTGAATGTTAATCTCACAATGGCATCAAATGGCAACACACTGCCCTAAATGTTATCACTTGAGCTTTGAGTATTGCTACAATTCGTAAAAGTGTGCATAAGTGTTAACGTTTAGGTCTACTATTAGCACATTGAACAACAGTATGCATAAGCATATAAAAATACTACTACACCCCTTAAAGTGGCAACTATGTTAAGCACAGTAATGCTGCATAGGGTGGACATTGTAACTTGCACTTTAATATAACTCATACCTAACTTTTGCCTAATCTATATAAGTAAAAATCAATAGGGGCCATTTAATGTGATCCTGATGTCACGCGCTTTGTGCACCATAATTTGTGACTTAAAAATCCAAAGAACCCGATCAACTCTCTATTTTGCTCAGAAGACAGGAAAAGAGGGTGTGGCCTCAGGTGAAAAGGGGCATGTCCACCTAAAAGAGGCATGTCCCTGAAAGTTTTAAAAAATCACTATCTTAATTAATGTTCCCACATAAAATTTAGTGGATTTGAGCTCTGGAAAACCAGACAACTTAGAGTAGTTGTAAAAAAAAAAAAAAGCACAGCGCAGCACCAGTGTGAACAGATGAAAAAGCTCACTTGCCATGTGTTCCCAGTCAAAGACTGGGAGTCTGCCAGAAAGACTAGGGCCCTATGCAGCTCCCTGCAATTTACATAGGCCTGGGCTGAGGGGGAGGGGCAGTGTGCTGACCAAGTAAAGAACAAAAAAACAAAGAGGGGGATAGAAAACACAATGTGAATTCAAATAGAGAAAAAAACAGACATGGTCGCACATCTACAATATGCACAATGATCTAAGGCTTCTCAGCAACATTGATTAAACTAACAGGTCGTTAGTGTACTTTATGATCATGAATTGCACTCTGGTGCTGCACTGTGCTGCATACAATGCTGCCGCAGCGCCGTGTCTGTGGGAGGCATGGCCAGGGTCTGGTTCAGGCAGCATTGGGGCTGCCAGTGGGCCATTCCCCCTGTGGGCATTGGTGTTGCGGCTGTGGTGGTCGCCATTCAGTGCAATGCCATTTTATGCTAAGAATGTTAACGACGCGCTACTTACACGTGACCATGACGTGGCTTGCACTTCATGATCATAAAGTACACTAACGACCTGTTAGTTTAATGACTGTTGCTGAGAAGCCTTTAATCATTGTGCATGTTGTAGATGTGCCACCATGTCTGTTTTTTTTTTCTCTATTTGAATTCACATTAGATTAACAGTAACCTAGGGTTAGGGTTACTCTCTCAGTAAAGTAATATTTCCTGACATTACTTTTAAACCTTTGCCCCTCTAATTTAAACCTATGTCCTCTTGTGTAGTTTTTTTTCTTTTAAATATCTTCTTCTCCTTTACCGTGTTGATTCCCTTTATGTATTTAAAAGTTTCTATCATATCCCATCTGTTTCTTTTTTTCTTTCAAGCTATACGTGTTAAAATCGCTTAACCTTTCCTAATAAGTTTCATCCTGCAATCCATGTACTAGCTTAGTAGCTCTTCTTTGAACTCTCTCTAGAATATCTAAATCCTTCTGGACATACGGCCTCCAGTACTGCACACAATACTCCAAGTGAGGTCTCACCAGTGTTCTGTACAGCGGCATGAGCACTTCCCTCTTTCTACTGCTTATACCTCTCCCTATAATCCAAGCATTCTGCTAGCATTTTTCTGCTGCTCTATTACATTGTCTTCCTACCTTTAAGTCTTTTGAAATAATTACTCCTAAATCCCTTTCCTCAGATACAGAGGTCAGGACTGTGTCAAATATTCTATATTCTGCCCTTGGGTTTTTATGCCCCAGGTACATTATCTTGCACTTATTCACATTAAATTTCAGTTGCTAGAGTTCTGACAACACTTCTAGATTGCCTTAATCCTTTTCCATTTAGCGTATCTCTCCAGGAACATCAACCCTGTTACATATGTTTGTGTCATCAGCAAAAAGACATACCTTTTACCATTGAGACCTTTTGCAATATCACTAATGAAGATATTGAACAAAATTTGTCCCAGAACAGATCCCCGATGTTCTCCACTGGTAAAAAGATCTTGCTCTGAATATTCTCTATTGACAACAACCCTCTGTTGTCTGTCACTCAGCCACTGCTTAATCCACTCAACAAAATGGGAGTCCCAAGCTCAATGCCTGTAGTTTATTGATGTCTTCTACGCGGGACAGTGTCAAAAGCCTTACTAAAATCTAGATTTGTGATGTCTATTGCCCCTCCGCCATCTATTATTTTAGTCACCCAATCAAAAGAAATCAATAAGATTTGTTTGACACAATCTCCCTGAAGTAAACCCATGTTGTTTTTCATCTAGCAATCCATAGGATTTTAGATGTTCCACAATCCTATCCTTTAGTAGGGTTTCCATTAATTTCCCTACTATTGATGTCAGACTAACTGGCCTATAGTTGCTTGATTCCTTCCTACTACGTTTCTTGTGAATGGGCACGACATTTACTAACTTCCAATCTTCCAGGATGACTCCTGTTACCAGTGATTGGTTAAATAAATCTGTTAACGGTTTTGCTAGTTCATCGGTGAGCTCTTTTAATAATTTTGGGTGTATCCCATCAGGCCCCTGTGACTTAATTGTCTTAACTTTATACAGTAAACATTGAACCTCTTAGGGTATGTTCACACTGAAGAATTGGGGTGGAAATCAAGCAGAAATTTTCTGCCTCAAAATATTGTTATTTTTCCACAAGAACTCACAGAGATTTTGCGGAGAATTTTGCGCGGAATTGGCACGGAACTGGCGCAGAATTTGCACGAAATTCCACGCGGAAATGCAGGTTTCATGCGGAGGAGGAGTATCAAGTATTTCTATTCATAAATTTTTTTTTTCATGCGGAAATTCCGTGCAAATTCCGTGCCAATTCCGCCCAATTCCACGCGGATTCCGCGTGGAAAGGCTTCTGACTCAAAAAAAAATAACATTGATCTCTATGGGAGAACAACACTGATTCCGCCTGAAAGAAAGAACATGTTCTTTCTTCAAGCGGAACAGACTTCCTCGTCAGAATTCTGCTTGAGGAAATTCCTCAGTGTGAACTGAGGGGCAGAAATTCTGTACAACTCTATAGGGTTTTCACTGTTGAATGATTTGGAGAGGAAAAAGCGAGCAGAATTACTCGTGGAAATTCCTCTCCAATTCCTCAGTGTGAACATACCCTTAATCTGTAAAGACACATGCATCAAACGATTCATTAGTCTTCCTCCCTAATTGAGGTCCTTTTCCTTCTTTTTCTTCTGTAAAAACTGAACAGAAGTATTAATTAAAGCAGTCTTCTAGCCCTTTATTCTCTTCTACATACCTTCCTTACTTGGTTTTTAATTTAGTTATTACTTGTTTTAATTTCCTTTTTTCATTTATATATCTGAAGAATGTCTTATCCCCTTTTTTCACAGACTAAGCTAGTTTTTCTTCTGCCTGTGCTTTAGAAGTTCTTATAACTTGCTTGGCCTCTTTCTGTCTAATCTTATAGATTTCCCTATCTTCATTGCTCTGTTTTTTTATTTTTATTTTTTAGTTACTAAATGCTAGCTTTTTTTTTTTTTTTTATGATTTTGCCCACTTCTGCTGAGTACCACAGTGGTTTCTTCCTTTTTCTGCTTTTACTGACACGTTTAACTCCTTGGGGACGGAGCCCATTATAACCCTAAGGACGGGAGCATTTTTTGCAACTCTGACCACTGTCACTTTAAGCATTAATAACTCTGGGATGCTTTTACTTTTCATTCTGATTCCGAGATAGTTTTTTCATGACATATTCTACTTTATGTTAGTGGTAAATTTTTGTCGATACTTGCATCGTTTTCTAATTTTGAAGCTCTCTGCTTGTAAGGAAAATAAACATTCTAAATAAATAATATTTTGATTCACATATACAATATGTCTACTTTACGTTTGCATCATAAAGTTGACATGTTTTTACTTTTGGAAGACATCAGAGGGCTTAAAAGTTCAGAAGCAATTTTCCAATTTTTCACAACATTTTCAAAATCGGAATTTTTTTGGGGCCAGTTCAGTTTTGAAGTGGATTTGAAGGGCCTTCATATTAGAAATACCCCATAAATTACCCCATTATAAAAACTGCACCCCTCAAAGTATTCAGAATGACATTCAGAAAGTTTGTTAACCCTTTAGATGTTTCACAGGAATAGCAGCAAAGTGAAGGAGAAAATTCAAAATCTTAATTTTTTACACTTGCATGTTCTTGTAGCCCCAGTTTTTGAAATTTTACAAGGGTTAAAAGGAGAAAAAGCCCCCCAAAATTTGTAACCCAATTTCTCTCGAGTATGGAAATACCTCATATGTGTATGTCAAGTGTTCGGCGGGCGCAGTAGAGGGCTCAGAAGGGAAGGAGCAACAATGGGATTTTGGAGAGTGAGTTTTGCTGAAATGGTTTTTGGGGGCATGTCGCATTTAGGAAGCCCCTATGGTGCCAGGACAGCAAAAAAAAAAAAACACATGGCATACTATTTTGGAAACTACACCCCTCAAGGCATGTAACAAGGGGTCTGGTGAGCCTTAACACCCCACAGGTGTTTGACGACTGTTCGTTATATTCGGATGTGTAAATGAAAAAAAAAATTTCACTAAAGTGCAGGTTTTTTCCCCAAAATTACCATTTCTACAAAGGGTAATGGGAGAAAAATCCCCCCAAACTTTGTAACGCAATTTCTCCCGAGTACGGAGATACCCCATATGTGGCCCTAAACTGTTGCCTTGAAATACGACAGGGCTCTGAAGTGAGAGAGCGCCATGCACATTTGAGGCCTGAATAAGGAATTTGCAGTAGGGGTGGACCCGGGTACAAGGATGGGGCTTGTCTCCACCAAACCCTACAGCAGTGTCTCCCACAGGGTGCCTCCAGCTGTTGCAAGACTCCCAGCCTGCCAGGACAGTCTATGGCTGTCCGGCAACACTGGGAGTTGTGGTTTTGCCACAGCTGGAGGCGCCGTTTAGGAAACACTGCCGTATGAGACATTTTTCATTTTTATTGGGGGGGGGGGGGGGGACGGACGGACGTGTAAGGGGGTGTATATGTAGGGTTTTACTTTTTATTATTTGTTAGTGTAGTGTTTTTAGGGTACATTCACACAGGCAGGGGTTCACAGTAAGTTTCCTTGAAGGAAACCCACTGTAAACCCGCCCGTGTGAATGTGCCCTGTACATTCACATGGGGGGGCGCCCCAAGGGGGGGGCGCCCCAAACCTTCAGCTGTGGTAAAATGACAACTCCCAGAATGCACTGACATACCGTACATGCTGGGAGTTGTAGTTTTACAACAGCTGTAGGCACACTGGTGGGGAACCACTGAGTTAGAAAACAGACTCTAGCTCAGTGATTCCAACCCATGTGCCTCCAGCTGTTGCAAGACTACAACTCCCAGCATGTTCGGTCTGTCAGTGCACTCTGGGAGTTGTAGTTTTGCAACAGCTGGAGGCACACGGGTTGGAATCACTGAGTTAGGAAACAGACTCTAGCTCAGTGTTTCCCAACCATTGTGCCTACAGCTGTTGCAAAACTACAATTCCCAGCACGGCCAGACAATCAGGGATGCTGGGCGTGTAGTTCTGCAATATCTGGCCCTTCAGATGTTGCAGAACTACAACTCCCAGCATGTCTGGACAGTCTGGGCATGCTAGGAGTTGTAGTTATGCAACAACTGGGGAAGAACAGTGGCCTCCAAACTGTAGCCCTCCAGATGTTGCAAAACTACAACTCCTAGCATGCCCAGACTGTCCAGGCATGCTGGGAGTTGTAGTTCTGCAACATCTGAAGGGCCAGATATTGCAGAACTACACGCCCAGCATCCCTGACTGTCTGGGCATGCTGGGAGTTGTAGTTTTGCAACATCTGGAGGGCTACAGTTTGGAGACCACCATATAGTGGTCTCCAAACTGTGCCACTTCAGGTGTTGCAAAACTACAACTCCCAGCATGCCCAGACAGCCTTTTGGCTGTGTGGGCATGCTGGGAGTTGTAGTTTTGCAGCTTTTAGAAGGCCACAGTGAAGATCACTTACCGCGATCTTCACTGCAGCCTTCTGCGCCGCACTTTCCGGCCGCCGCTCCTCCTGCTCGCGCCGCTTGTTCCTGCTGCCGCCGCCGATGCCGGTCCAGGTAAGCCGGGCCATGTCCCCCCACTCGCCGCCAGTGTTCCCCCCGCACTGTACCGACTTCGATCGGTGCGCAGAACTGTAACTGTAACCCCCCTCCCCCCTCCTGCCATTGGTGGTCAGCCTGACTGACCAATGGCAGGGGATTGGAGGGGGTGGCAACATTGCCACCTCGCTCCTATGCTGTAGGCTGGTCGGAGCTGTCTCTGACAGCTCCAATCAGTCTTATTTTCCAGGAGATCGGGTCACCGGGTGACCCGATTTGCCCAGATCGCGGCAAATCGCAGGTCTGAATTGACCTGCGATTTGCTGCGATCGCCGATATGGGGGGGGGGTCTCAGGACCCCCCTAGGCATTGCCACGGGATGCCTGCTGATAGATATCAGCAGGCATCCCGGTCTGATCACCACCCGGCGAGCGGCAGTGATCGGAATACGCCCTCCGTCCTTAAGTGACGGGACGCAAGGGCGTATGCATACGCCCTTCGTCCCCAAGGAGTTAATGCAATTTTACTTAATGCACCTTTTAAGTAGTCCCATTTCTCCAGGACTCTATGTTATCCATTCCAGTCTGATAGGGACTCGTTTATGAATAATCTAATTTTTGAAAAGTAGTTTTTTTCTAAAATCTAAAACTTTTGTTTTTGTGTGGTGTGACTCCTTCACTGTTCTTATATTAAACCACACTGACTGGTGATCACTAGATCCCAAGCTTTCTCCTACAGTAACATCATATACCAAATCCCCATTTGTGAATACCAAATCCAAAATGGCTTCCCTCCCAGTTGTCTCCTCAACCACATGTTGTGGAGATAATCCCAGTAGGGAATTTAGAATAACTGTACTCCTGGCAGAACTAGCTATTTTGGTTTGCCAGTTTATATCCGGAAGATTAAAGTCTCCCAGAATGATAACTTCTCCTTTCATTGTCATTTTACCTATTTCCTCAACTAGTAGATTGTCTAATTTTTTAACTTGGCCAGGTGGTCTGTGTATCACACCTATACGAGTTACTGCATGATTACCAAACTGCAACTTAACCCAAACTGACTCTATGTTTGTCTCACTAACTATTAGGTTAGATTTTATGCTACATTTCACATACAGGGCCACCCCTTCCCCTTTCTTGCCTTCTCTGTCTCTTCTGTATAAAGAGTATCCTGGTATGGTTATGTCACAGTCCTTACTTTCATTAAACCATATCTCATTAACAGCCACTAAATCAACATTCTTAGATGCCATTATTGACTCAAGTTCATTGATTTTATTACCTAAACTGCGGGCATTTGTAGGCAGGACTCTGAGCTTGTCATTTTTGTAACTTCTGTGCTACTGACATGTTCTGGTATTGTTTTGGAGGGCAATTGGACTCATGGATTATTACTCTTTTGCCCCCCCCCCCTTCCTAGTTTAACCCCTTAAGGACCCAGCCATTTTACACCTTAGGACCCGGCCATTTTTTTCACATCTGACCACTGTCACTTTAAACATTAATAACTCTGGAATGCTTTTAGTTATCATTCTGATTCCAAGATTGTTTTTTCGTGACATATTCTACTTTTACATAGTGGTAAAATTTTGTGGTAACTTGCATCATTTCTTGGTGAAAAATCCCAAAATTTGATGAAAAATTTGAAAATTTAGCATTTTTCTAACTTTGAAGCTCTCTGCTTGTAAGGAAAATGGATATTCCAAATATTTATTTTATTTTATTCACATATACAATATGTCTACTTTATGTTTGCATCATAAAATTGACGAGTTTTTACTTTTGGAAGACACCAGAGGGCTTCAAAGTTCAGCAGCAATTTTCCAATTTTTCACAAAATTTTCAAACTCACTATTTTTCAGGGACCAGTTCAGGTTTGAAGTGGATTTGAAGGGTCTTCATATTAGAAATACCCCACAAATGACCCCATTATAAAAACTGCACCCCCCAAAGTATTCAAAATGACATTCAGTCAGCGTTTTAACCCTTTAGGTGCTTCGCAGGAATGGCAGCAAAGTGAAGGAGAAAATTCACAATCTTCCTTTTTTACACTCGTATTTTCTTGTAGACCCAATTTTTGAATTTTTACAAGGGGTAAAAGGAGAAAATTTATACTTATGTTTGTAGCCCAATTTCTCTCGAGTAAGCACATACCTCATATGTCTATGTAAAGTGTTCGGCGGGCGCAGTAGAGGGCTCAGAAGCGAAGGAGCGACAAGGGGATTTTGGAGAGTACGTTTTTCAGAAATGGTTTTTGGGGGGCATGTTGCATTTAGGAAGCCCTTATGGTGCCAGAACAGCAAAAATATCCCACATGGCATACCATTTTGGAAACTAGACCCCTTGGGGAAAGTAACAAGGAATAAAGTGAACCTTAATACCCCACAGGTGTTTCACGACTTTTGCATATGTAAAAAAAATAAAATGTTTTCACTAAAATGTGTGTTTCCCCCCAAATTTCACATTTTTGCAAGGGTTAATAGCAGAAAATACCCCCCAAAATTTGTAACTCTCTCTTCTGAGTATGGAGGTACCCCATAAGTTGACCTGAAGTGCACTACGGGCGAACTAGAATTCTCAGAAGAGAAGGAGTCATATTTGGCTGTTTGAGAGCAAATTTTGCTCGGGGGCATGTCGCATTTAGGAAGCCCCTATGGTGCCAGGACAGCAAAATAACCCCCACATGGCATACCATTTTGGAAACTAGACCCCTTGAGGAACGTAACAAGGGGTACAGTGAGCATTTACCCCCCACTGGTGTCTGTCAGATCTTTGGAACAGTGGGCTGTACAAATTTTTTTATTTGCACAGCCCATTGTTCCAAAGATCTGTCAGACACCAGTGGGGTGTAAATTCTCACTGCACCCCTCATTACATTCCGTGAGGGGTGTAGTTTCCGAAATTGGGTCACATGTTTTTTTTTTTTTTTTTTTGCGTTTGTCAAAACCGCTGTAACAATCAGCCACCCCTGTGCAAATCACTTCAAATGTACATGGTGCACTCTCCCTTCTGGGCCTTGTTGTGCGCCCCCAGAGCACTTTGCACCCACATATGGGGTATCTCCGTAGTCGGGAGAAACTGCATTACAAATTTTGGGGGGCTTTTTTTCCCTTTTACCTCTTATCAAAATGAAAAGTATAGGGCAACACCAGCATGTTAGTGTAAAAAAAAAATTTTTTTACACCAACATGCTGCTGTAGACCCCAACTTCCCCTTTTCATAAGGGGTGAAAGGAGAAAAAGTCCCCCAAAATTTGTTAGGCAATTTCTCCCGAGTACGGCGATACCCCATATGTGGCCCTAAACTGTTGCCTTGAAATACGACTGGGCTCCAAAGTGAGAGCGCCATGCGCATTTGAGGCCTGAATTAGGGATTTGCACAGGGGTGGACATAGGGGTATTCTACGCCAGCGATTCCCAAACAGGGTGCCTCCAGCTGTTGTAAAACTCCCATCATGCTTGGACAGTCAACGGCTGTCCGGCAACACTGGGAGTTGTTGTTTTGCAACATCTGGAGGCTCCATTTTGGAAACAGTGGCGTACCAGACGTTTTTCATTTTTATTGGGGAGGGGGGCTGTGTAGGGGTATGTGTATATGTGGTGTTTTTTACTTTTTATTTTATTTCGTGTTAGTGTAGTGTAGTGTTTTTAGGGTACAGTCACACGGGCGGGGGATTACAGCGAGTTTCCCTCTGCGAGTTTGAGCTGCCGCGCAAAATTTTCTGCATCGCAAACTTGCAGCCTGATACTCACTGTAAGCCCCCTGCCCATGTGAATGTACCCTGTACGTTCACAGGGGGGGGGGGGGGTTGGGGAAACCTCCAGCTGTTGCAAAACTACAACTCCCAGCATGCACAGTCTATCAGTGCATGCTGGCAGTTATAGTTTTGCAACAGCTGGCAGCCGAAGGGCATATTGGGAGTAGTGGTTACGCAACAGCTGGAGGAGAACAGTTTGGGGACCAGCCGCAGCCCTCCAGATGTTGCAAAACTACAACTCCCAGTATGCCAAAACTGTCCAGGCATGCTGGGAGTTGTAGTTCTGCAACATCTGAAGGGCCAGATGTTACAGAACTATAACTCCCAGCATGCCTGGACAGTAAGGGCATGCTGAGAATGTGTAGTTTTGCAACATCTGGAAGGGCACAGTGGTCTCCAAACTGAGGACCTCCAGATGTTACAAAACTGCAACTCCCAGCATGCCCAGATGCCAAGGGCTGTCTGGGCATGCTGGGAGTTGTAGTTTACAGGGTCCCATTACAGCAATGCATGTCGCTTTACGGCGACGTGCATTGCTGTAAAGGGCCCGACCGCGGCTGAAGATCTACTCACCTGTCGCCGCCACCATCTTCATCACCGGGATCCAGGTCTTCAGGGACGAGGTAAGTACCGGGGCCGGTCCCCAGCACTCCCCCGTCCCCCGCCGCGTCCTCCGGTCTTCCTCCCGTCCTCTCCGGACATCCAGGGGCCGGGCAGGACGGGAGGAAGTAACCTCCCCCCCTCCTGCGATTGGTTGGTTAACTAACCGACAGATCGCAGGGTATAGGAGGAGGTGGCAGGCTTGCCACCTCGCTCCTATACGTTAGCATGGTCCTGGATGTCTGTGACAGCCGGGATCATGCAAAATTACCGAGCGGTTGGGTCCCAGAGACCCGATCAGCCCGGTATTGCCGCAGATCGCAAGGGCGATTTCCCATGCGATTTGCGGCGATCGCCGACATGGGGGGCCTCAGCGTTTGCCCTGGATGCCTGCTGAAGCATTTCAGCAGGCATCCGCTTCTGATCTCTGCCCGGGGTGTGGCAGAGACCGGAGAAACACCAGGACGTACTAGTACGTCCTGGGTCCCTAAAGCCCAGGGTGCCAGGACGTTCTAGTACGTTCTGGGTCCTTAAGGGGTTAAATACTTCTTAGAATTCTTAGAATTGTTCACTGAGTACATTCGTTCCCTTGAGAAAAATATGCAAACCATCTGTTTTGTACAGTTCCTTTCTATTCCAAGTATAGCTACCATGACACACAAAGCCAAATCCTTGCTCTTGACACTATTTACTAAGCCATAAGTTGAACTCCTTAATGCGCCCCTGCCTGTAATGCTGAATGTTATGCATAGAAAATGAAATAGTGGATGCAAAATCCTGTACATTATTACCAAGTGTGATAAAACTCTGAAAATTCATTGCAAGCCAGGTCGTTTGTCCCCAGATGGACAAGAACATCCACGTCCCCTTCCTGCTTTGCTTGCTTAACAATATTAAGAAAACGACTTCTATCTCTTCTAGCAGGAGCACCAGGGAGATATTTCACAAAACCATTTTCCTTAAGCTCCACACTTGAATCAATCACTTATTGAATCAACCCGCAACAGCTGTTTCTTTTCAGACTTCACTTTATCTTTTTTGTTTGGCTTGGCTACAGTCTTGCATACATTAGATATAGGAGTCGATGGTTCTTCACTCTCTGGGCTTGAGCCAATAGCCATGTTGCCCTTACATTCTGAAAGTGCTGCAAATGAATTATGGAGAACCACAGACTGTTGGACATGTCTTCTATCCACAACTCTAAATCTTCCAGAACCTACGGTAACCCATCTGCCATTTCTAGGGGTCCTCTGTGGCAGTGGCATTGCAGCAGTCCCAGCCTGAGTTTAACAGATAATTTAAACATCTCTGACTTTAAAAATGCAATTTCCTTCTACAGTAAGGAGAACTGTCTACAGATCTGATAGCATCCAAACCTCCAAAGAGTGGAACCTGAAATAAATGCACAATTCCTGCACTAAAACAAGTCTGCCATTTTAAAAAGAAGAATATTAAAAACAAAGAAATCTTACTTTTTAGATTGTATCCACCTCCAGCCTCCTGACTATCTCCTGCAGCACTTTGAATAAGCAGATAATAAATTAGTAAATCCATTACCTGCTTACTTTAAAGCATAGCTGATAAAATCTGCAAACTCCCAAATAATTCCTTCCTAGTCAACATTAGTGTTGAGCGGCATAGGCCATATTCGAATTTGCGAATATTCGCGAATATATGGACAAATATTCGTCATATATTCGCGAATATTCGCGTTTTATTTTCGCATATGCAAATATTCGCATATGCGACAATTAGCATATATAAATTTTCGCATATGCGAAAATTCGCACACCAGTCTCACACAGTAGTATTAGAGCCTTCTTTACACCACACAAGCTGGAAGCAGAGAGGGATGATCACTGTTATGTGTACTGTGAAAAAAAAAATTAAAAAACGAATATTCGTAATTACGAATATATAGTGCTATATTCGCGAATATTCGCAAATTCGCGAATATGCAATATTCGCGAATAAAATTCGTATTGCGAATATTCGCAAGCAACACTAGTCAACATCAGTATTGCAGATACACATGCATGACAGCCCCCAAAACAGATCAGGGTAACCTTGGCTTGGCCTTTACTAGGGAGCCTGCATATCCCCTGTTTCATCACAAGCAGTAATATGAGCTCCCCTTTTCAAATCAATGTTTTATCCCAGAGCAGACAGGAAGGTAGAGGGGAAGAGCTCATTGTATTCACAGCGTGTGAAGGGACATCACATCTACAGCTCATCTAATAATAATGGAAGATCTCTGACTAATATGGCTAATAGCAAGATATTAGTAAGTTGCTTTATTATACTTTTTAACACCATATATGGGCTGTTTCTTTCGCCAGACAACCCCTTTAAAGAAAGGAGTCATGTATGTGGCTTCCCTTTTCTTGAATTTTTATTTGAAACAATTTTTGTGCATTTTGTGGTAAAAAATATTTAGTCGTGTACTAAATGGTATTTGATTAAAGGAACTTAATAGCCTTGGCTGTACTCATCAGCTTCCTAGTAGGGAACCTCATCAAACTTGGTTTATATGCAATTTTATTTTACAAGACTTTGTGCTGTCAAGAAATAAGAAATGAAGATGGCATTAAAGAACTAGCAAGGTTATTTAGAAGTACAAAACACAAATTAACCTTTTTATATATTGTTCCCCAATTAATTTTGCCATTCATAGGTTCTTTTGGAAGCAAATTGCACATTGGTAAGATTCATGTTTTGTAAGTCTAAAAATAATTGAAAAATTGAGGTGTTGTTTGGAAGGAATATTATAAATAAAATGGTGTTGTATAGAGCAGAAACAATGCAAAACCTAAGAATTCTAAAGTCAAGCTCAGCAGCAGTTTTAATAGACAGCACTGATTAGGCGCGGCATAAATCACTGTGAGATCTTCAGGCATATTAATATTGATATCACCGGCCACATCCAAAATGAGAGGGGTAATCACTAAGCTCTTGAAAATGTAGATATGAAATGTTTCAAGCATTATGAATATGATATATTCAAGATATGCACAGATAAATTGGTTGAGAGTTTTTTCAGAATTATAGTTGCAGTGATGTATTAAAAAGTAGAGTCAAAGACATTAAAGGACATTAAGGTATTGGATTTTTTAAACTAAATTACGCCCAGATGACATGTGTGGAGATCACTCCAGTGCCAGTAATTTAAAATACATTGAGCAATAGGGATTTTAGTATTTAAAAGGGTTGCACAGTTTTAGAAAAATGCAAAAACAGCACCACTCTTGTCCAAAGGTATTGTATGGTACCAGAGCTTAGTCCAATTCTCTTTAATGAAGCTCAGTGCAATACCAGACACTACCTGTGGACAGGAGTGGTGTCCTTTTTGTAAAACAAAAGAAAAGCTGTGTTTTTCTAATAGTAAACAACCAATTTAAATAGTTTTGGCATATGTGGTCCAGATGTAATCACAGGGTGCTGATAGGTTGTCCCTGCAGCCCAAGGCCATAGATTAGCATCTGATTGTGTGTAAATGTTCCCTAGATGGGCTAAAATACTGTAGAAATAAGTGTTTTTTTTTATTTAAGTTCCTTATTAAATAAAATTCAAATAACAACCCATTTTCTAATTGTAAAAAATGTACATATTTGTTATCGCTGGGCATGTAATTGCCAAACTATATAATAGCTATTTATCTTGCATAGTCAACAGTGCCAACAAAAAATAATACCAAAATTACGACAATTGTGTTTTTTTTTTTTGCTCACATGACATCCCAAAAAAAATATAATCAAAAGCAATGAAAAAGTTCCATCTACCCCAAAATGGTACCAATGACAATAAATGATCATAATACAAAAAATGAACTCTAACACAGCCCCATATACAAAAAGGTAAAAAAAAAAAAAAAAGCTGTAGGAGTCTAAATAAGTCAATGCAAAGCAATTAAAAAGGAAAAGCTTTTTTTTTCCTTTTTTTTTTAAATAGTAAGACAAATAAAAAAATTATAGAAATGAATTATCATTGTAATTTTACTGACCTGTAGAGTAAAGATAACCTAATGTTTTTCCATGCAGTTGGCGACAGAAAAACAAAACCCCACAAAATTAACAGAATGGCCATTTTTTTATTTTATCCCACAAAAAATGGTAAAATGAAGGATGCCATATCAACATACAATTGGTTACACAAATAACAAGCTCTCATATGGTTCCATCAATGAAAAAAAAATTTACTCTTAGAAGATAAGTAGGAAAATAATGCAAAAACAATTGAATTGAAATTCAAGACCAACATTGATGCCAAGAAGTATTAGCACAATCTCTTAAAATATCAAATACTGTAACAATACGATAGTATAGAGCCTATCTAGTTTTCTTATTTGGCTCTGAGAAGATGAGTAGGAATATAATGCAAAAACAAATATTTTCCTAGTCATTAATAGGTTTAAGAAAAAATCATTGAAGTTTGTTGAAATTCAAGACTAACATGGATGCCAAGAAGTATTTGCACAATCTCTTAAAATATCAAATACTGTAACAATACGATAGTATAGAACCTATCTAGTTTACTTATTTTTATGCCATTTGTTAAAAACATACAGAAATATAGTTAAAAACAGATCAATATCCTAATCAATTGATGTAATAAAAGATTATATGATGGCTCTTAGGCTTATTCTTGATACAAAACAAACTGAATTTCCAAATTCTGTAACGTAAAGCACCAGCTAAGACAAGACCAAAGGACATTAGTTCAGAATTATCAGAATATTAAAGTCATTTTAGGCCATACCTGATCCTATATATTGTCCAACTGCTACTATATTTATCTCAAAAGACCCTAAGCCAAAGATTTGAACTAATTTAAAAGTTGGAGATTCTCTTGTCTTAATACTTAAAAAAGGATATCATGTGGATATTTCCTGCTACAGCCCCCTGTAGACATTTATATATTTTATTCTAATTTAAAATCTCTGATCTCTTTATTGGTCTTGCATTAATATTAATCCCCACTCAAGGACTTGCTTGTTAAACCACAAAGCCATAAATTCTTCATGACAACTCTACTTGTCAGTTTCCTAAAAAGGTTTGTTCTAGACCTAACAATATCAACAGATATATAATCCATGCAGGTAAACATTTGCCAATTTTGTCTTTGAAACCTTTTCAAACCTTACAGTGTCAGGATCCCAGACTCCAGTGCTATAAAACAACATTGCTAACCACTGAGCCACTATGCTGTTAAGCAATTTCACTTACAAGTACTTAACTTCTTAAGGATGCAGGGTGTACAGGTATGCCCTCTCCCCCTGGTACTTAAGGATTTAGGACATAGGCATGGCATTATACAATGAATGCAAACAAATGATTGCATATAAAAGTCCCCTACAGGACTGTAAAAAAATAAAAAGTCTCTAAAATTATATAAAATCCCCTCCCATAATAAAAAAATAAAATCACCCTTATTTTAGTATTTTACAAAAAAGGAAGAAAAAGAAAAGAACCAAAATTTTAATATTTTGTATCGCTGAGTGCGTAAATGTCCAAACTATTAAAATATAATGTTTATGATCCTGCATGATAAAAGGCGTATATGTAAAAAAATGCCAAACACCAAAAATACAGATTTTTTATTGCATCAAATATCAGAAAAAAAGCTATCAAAAAGTTTCATCAAAACAAAAATGGTACCGATAAAAACTACAGATCACAGCGCAAAAAATGAGCCCTCATTCTTTGATTGAGATACTTTCAAGCAAACAGCCAGAGGTGTTCTGAATGCATCAAGAAATAGAGCTGGAGAAATATCTGCAAAAAGGAAGCTATCTGCAGCCTGCGTTAGTTGTGTATTGCCCATATAAAATATTTTCCTGGGCTCTGTTAAACTGAACAGATAACAAGACCTGGGTAAATGTGCCTCTATGTCTCTCTATTTGCAGTTGTTGAGTCATTTATAGTGAGTATCTGTTAAAACTGCCTCTTTACTGCCTCAGCATGTAAGTACTTCAACCTTTAACTTTAGTATCATTTAGTAGAATTGTAATATCCCACAACAGGTAAAAGCTTTTCATGGCGCATGAACACTTTTTTCAGTAAGTACAGTAATGCAGTTGCACTACAGAATCCCTACAAATTATAGTCATATCTTCATGGTCAAGGAACAAGTTATGCTATGCTCTACATAGGGACCAAGTCATGTACTTGGATATACCCAACCACTGAGTCCAGAGCTCCTAAATAAGAAAGTCAAATTTCAAGTGATATTTATTCAGTCAATGATATATTGTAAAGGGGAGAAAGGAAGTACTTAACCAGGGATGATGCAAGGATTTATTCCTAGGCAAAAGCTAATTTTGCTGCCCTCTTGACTCCACCCATTGGCCCACCCTTTGACATGCCCCATGCTGGCTGAGCAAGTGGTTCGGATGCTGGTTGTGCCTTTCTTGCAGCAAGCAGGGCATTGCCCCCCCCCCCCCCACAAGAGGGTGCTCAAGGCGGACACCTATTTTTTCTACAAGCAGAGCCGGGCCTGTACCTAACTTCTCTGTAAGCAGACTCATATATTAATCACACACACACACACACATAGCCTACTCATAACCCATCCCTCGAATACCTCCAAAATGCTGTCTCAGTCAGTCAGGACAGTTCCTTTGCATTCTGCAGACAGGTTTGTGGAGCTCAACACCTTCTGGTTGTTGCCATCCTTAAGTTAGAATAAGTTCTTCATTCAATGTGTAACGATTCAAGGGGTATGGACCTGCTGTGCCACTTACTGCTTTTGCATTGGGGCAAACTTGCAAGCAGAGTCTAAGTATTTCCTTGGTCTTCTCCCTTAACCCACCCCAGGAAGCAAAAGCTGGACTTCAGCTACAGGTGAAATACCAGGTTGCTACCACAAGAGTGGTCATGGTTAAGTGGCAGCTGGCCAGAACGCCCTACTTTCAAGTCTTGGAGATATAGGCAGAAGGGGTGAGCTGAAACCGTAGATGGTACAGGTTGTCCAGAACACGTCAGCTATTGGTACCCAATCCCTATACTTTCATTATCCTCCACTGATCTAAAAACAAGCAACTACTAGCCTCCCCGATGTTTCGCTGAACGTATTAGCTTTGTCAAGGGTAGCGAGGCTAATGCGTCTCCGACGCCGTCTGCTTCCTTTTATAATCTAGTATGGATGTCACTTCCTGGTACGTTCCACCAATCCTGTACCGAGACGTCACTGGTCTCGTCTCTCGCGAGCATTATACTGACCAATGGGAGTTTGGCATCCAGTATCCGTCAGTCACGCTCTAGTTGTTGTTATCACGTGATATGCTGATGTACGCTGGTCTGATAAGGGTTTTCTCCATTGCGCATGATCGCGCACTTAGACTATTTGCTGTTCCGTGTATGTATTCGTATCTTACATCACTTTACAAGTGCGCATGTTTCCGCACTTAGATTCAATCCTGATGAGCCATATATACTGTGCATGCCAAAAGACTTACACTCTATTTCATAGATACTCTCATTTCTTACAGTTCTTTTCATATTTTATTGTGAGTTTGCTGATGTTTGCTTCATATTTTTCTTAGTATTATTAGTTAATGTATTTTTGTAATTGTTATCATATATATTTTCATAATGAGAAGACAATATTGGTTAGTTGTTGGTATATTAAATTATTGTCATACATATTATCACAGTGAGAGGATATCTGGTGAGTGATGAGGTTATAGGAGTTTCAAATATTATAGTTAATAATTATGTACATGATTCAGGTTGTTTATCATATTGGTAGGATATCATATAACCTATGATGTGGGTACCATATTTACATGATGACATGATTATACTATGTGTGTACATTTTTATATAATGTCAAAATAATGGGTTATACCATCTATATATCTAGTAATGCCATAATGTACTAATTAGTGGTTGTGTTGATATATCTATGTTGATATATCTAGTGATACTATAATATTGTCATAGAGTTCAAATAGTTCAAATGAGTGGTTCTACTGTATACTACTGTATTATTCCCATGGTGTTCTGATTAGTGGTTATATTAATATATCTGGTGGTTCAACTGTAGTATTGCCATAGCGTTATGAGAAGTGTTATAATAAGTGGTTAATTGGTGGTTCAAAATGTTGTTTTATGTCCATATGGTGATTTATGGTATATGTACTATATTATAACGATATTATTCTGGTTATGTGTTGTGTTCCTGGTTCTGATTCATAATTACAATCATGTTACTGATTCATGGTTCTTATTAGACATCAGATGTACCAACCCCATTTAAGTTCAATTGGGGACAACATATGTATATTGTTATTGTCTTTTATACCTCTATTCTTTATGTTTTTTAGTTCGCTTAATGGAATACATCACCCTATTCTCCGATGCACAGTCTCACCCCTGCTCCCGCATCATATAGTCTCTCCCAAGTAAGTGTTCAGTAGGTGGAACTATCATACCATCCTATTATTTATTCTTATAGATATTGTTTATGTTTGTATCACTAATTGTGTTATATAGATGTAATAGATAGGTACAGACATTTAAATTAGTAGTTGACTTTACAGGGTTATACAGTATTCATTAGTTTGTTTGTGTTGTTGAAAGGGGTATTGACAAATCAACTATCAGTGGTAATGTTATTCCAAAAATGCTGCAAATGTAAATTCTTCATTGAGGCCATAAGGGCTCTTGCTATTGAGATGGTATATCCATCTCGTTTCTTCCTTTAACAATAATCTATCTGTGTTCCCTTTCCTGGGGACTGTTGTCATTTGACAGAGTCCCCAGAATTTAAGTATGTCGACTTTGTTGTCATGTCTCAACCGTACATGTCTAGCAAGTGGGGTGTCCACCCCCGTCCTAATGGTGCTCACATGTTTCCCTATCCTTCTTCTCAATTCTTGAGTAGTTTTTCTTACATATAATTTGGGACAATTGCAAATTGGTATATAAATAAAATTTTGACTGCTACAGTTGATACATTGTTTTATGGTGTATTCCCTACCATCTGGTGGGTTCCAAAACTTTTTAATCTCCGCCATATGCTTGCAAATCACACAATGCCCACATGGGTAGGAACGCATGGGTGGATTTGGAATCCATGTGGATGGTCTTTCATCATTTTTCTGAAAATGGCTATGTACCAAGATGTCTTTTAGGTTGGACCCCCTCCTATAAGTAATGCTTGGTCTGCCACCAATCACCTCCTGCAGGTCTGGGTCTACCTGAGGACATGCCAGTGTTTCTTAAGGATATGGGTCATGTGGGATGCATATGCATCGAAGGTGTCAATGCATCTGATGGTCTTTTGTGCTCTATTCGTCTCCCTTCTAGACCCAAGTAATTTGGTTCTCTCCAGGGTTCTAACCTTATTGTAAGCCCTCCTCATATGTTTCTTCGGGTAACCACGATCTACAAATCGTTGCATGAGGTTATCGCTTTCAGTTTGAAAATTCTCTTGTTCAGAACAGTTTTTCTTCGCTCTTAGATATTCCCCGTATGGTATACTTCGTCTCAAGGATCCAGGATGCCAACTTTGCCAGTGAAGCAAGCTATTGGTCGCGGTAGGTTTTCTATAAATATTGGTTTAGATTTTATATTCTTCGTCGACATATATAGTGATATCCAAAAAATTTATACTCTTACCACCTTCTTCTAGGGTGAACTTCATCCCTATCTCATTGTTATTAAGTTTGTTAACAAATTCCCGAAAAAGTGTGCCATCCCCATCCCAAAAAATCAGTATATCATCTATATACCTCCCCCAAAATAAAATGTGCTGTGTGTAGTGTTGGGTGTCTTCTCCAAAAACAAAAGTGCTCTCCCACCACCCCAAAAACAAATTAGCCAAAGACGGTGCACAAGTGGTCCCCATGGCGGTCAAGACGGTGCACAAGTGGTCCCCATGGCGGTTTATCTGTTTATAAAAGGTATCACCAAAAAGGAAAACATTGTGTTTAAGGACAAAATGTATTAGTGTGGTGACAAACTGATTGTGCCTCTCAAAATGTGTACTACGTGTTGCTAAGAAGGTGTTCACCGCAGTGATGCCCAGGTCGTGCTCGATGTTACTGTACAAACTTACTACATCGAGACTCATAAGTAAAGTGGGTGGTGTCACTGACAAATCACAAATTTAGGTGACTGTGTCTTTTGTGTGCTTTAAATAAGAGGGGAGGCTTGAAACAACTGGGGCTAAAATGTTGTCCACATATATATTAGCTCCCTGTGTTAAGTTGTTGTTCCCTGATATGATGTGATGTCCTTTAAGCGGATTTGTGCCCTTGTGTGTCTTTGGTAGGGCATAAAAGGTGGATATCACTGGATGCTGGTTGTAGATAAACTTATATTCGTTCTCAGTGATTAGATTATTCTCCTTAGCTTCATCTAAGAGAACCTTGAGTTCTGAAAGGTATTCTCGAGTTGGATCATGTATTAAGACATTGTATGTAGTTCTGTCATCTAGTAGTTGATGTGCCATGGCCTCATAGTCTATGTATATAGAAAGCAGGCGGGCTCAGCATCATACACAAAGGGGTGCTATTAAGCGTACCAAATAACAATAACTACACAAAAAGAAAGAGAGATATGCAATATAATGCACACCCACAATAACTGTAATCCAAAAAGTATATTTTAATTACATATAAATAGTACAAAAAGCAGACAATACAGTTAAAACCAATTAAAAAAGGCCCAATTGGCCACTGCACAAACGAGGGGGGGGAAACCCCCTACCAAAAAGAAGGGGAGAAACCCCACCCAGGGCACCTGCCTCCACAAATGCTCAGGTTATCAACCTATCATACAACAAGAATGTTAAATCAATACAGTCCTGTCCCCACAACACCAATAATATGTATACAACCTGAATATCCTCAGTAAATAGCACAGGGGACTGGTAGTAGAGGACAATAGATGGAGGAGTAATATGGCAGGTGCCCCCCTAAAGACCCCACGCGTTCCGTTGCCCGTCGGCAACTTCCTCAGGGGTGTTCCTCAGGGGTGTTGCCGACGGGCAACGGAACGCGTGGGGTCTTTAGGGGGGCACCTGCCGTATTACTCCTCCATCTATTGTCCTCTACTACCAGTCCCCTGTGCTATTTACTGAGGATATTCAGGTTGTATACATATTATTGGTGTTGTGGGGACAGGACTGTATTGATTTACTATTCTTGTTGTATGATAGGTTGATAACCTGAGCATTTGTGGAGGCAGGTGCCCTGGGTGAGGTTTCTCCCCTTCTTTTTGGTAGGGGTTCCCCCCCCCCCTCGTTTGTGCAGTGGCCAATTGGGCCTTTTTAAATTGGTTTTAACTGTATCGTCTGCTTTTTGTACTATTTATATGTAATAAAGATATACTTTTTGGATTACAGTTATTGTGGGTGTGCATTATATTGCGTATCTCTCTTTCTTTTTGTATGGCCTCATAGTCTTTCTTGTCTAGCAATACAATGTTTCCCCCTTTATCAGAGGGTTTGACAATTAAGTTGTTATTTTCTTGTAGCCTTTTCAGTGCAGCAAGTTCTTCTGCTGAGAGATTTTAATGTATGAGACTCTTTTGAGGTTTAATTTTCTTTATATCATGTGTCAACAGGTTTACAAAGGTTTCAATATTAGCAAACTGGGAGATCGGTGGATACATCATAGATCTCGGTCTCAGGTGAGTAAAAGGTGCTTGTATTGTTACTTCTTCCCCTTCATTTTTCCTCAGTAGGTCATATAAGATTTCTACTGCTGCTGATTCTCTACGTCTCTGTTCATTATTGACATTCTCATTCCGTATATGCCATTTTAGTAGGGCTAATTTTCTCGCAAAGAGATTAATGTCCTTCACCCACCCAAATTCATCAAATTTTGGGGGTAGGGGTGACAGAGCCCTCATTAGTAACCTGTGTTCCTCCTCAGTGAGTCTATGTGAGGACAGATTGTAAATTTGCATACTCTGATTCTTGGTTGTTATGGATGCTGTAGCTGAATGTACTGGAGTTATTGTAACGCCCACATTTGGTCCTAGTGACCGAGTTATATCATACATGGTTGTAGGGGAGGTGCCATCCCTATTTGTGGTGTGATTTGGTTAATAAGTGGTTGGTTGCTGTTGCCAACCATGGGTCCCCCTCCTGTCCTCGGGGGCTGCCCTAAAAAAGGTAAGGGAAGGGTGTTTTGACTCAATGCTTGCAATGGTGTAGCTGGACGTCCTCCACCCATGCGATTCCCCATATATGGCTCCTGACCCGTAGATGGACCGCTTGGTCTCATGTTGCTCATGCCATGATTTGTCACCATCTGGCTTGGGGTATGTGAATATGCATTCATAGATGATATACCAGTACCATATCCACGTCCAACATTTGACCCCCATGTTGTTTGATTATTGGGGTTCGTTTGTCTGTGTGGGACGGTAATAGGGTGTCTTTTTGTTGCCAGGGGGATTTGAATTCCCTTTCTTAAATTTTCTTTTTGTTCCTGTACCTCTATTACTGGTGTCTGATAGATATTCCTCCATACCCGAGGTTTCAGTATCTGATGTGTCCCTATTGTGTGTTTTAGAGGGAGTGTATTTCCGATAGTTTTTATCCTTATACGTATACACTCTCCCTGTGGAGAAATCAGTATGGTCTCTGATATATTTTTTATGTTTTCTTTCATCTCGTTTTTATATGTTTACAAGTTCTTTTGTAATTTGTTTTCAAGATTAAAAAATTCTGGATTATTGGCAAAAATTTGGATCTGTTGGCACTCTTG
Source organism: Hyla sarda (assembly GCF_029499605.1). Taxonomy (NCBI): domain Eukaryota; kingdom Metazoa; phylum Chordata; class Amphibia; order Anura; family Hylidae; genus Hyla; species Hyla sarda. The sequence goes on along the minus strand of NC_079193.1, from coordinate 108,622,151 downwards.
TTCTAGCTGTGTATTTATTTTTTGTAAGTGGATCTTCTCGTACTCCAGTAAATATTTGATAAGGCGTAATGAGTTTTCGGTCTGTAATGTTTCCCAACCTTTCATAAAGTTTTCGTCTTCCCGATGTGAGTTAGGTATGAGAGGGGATCTCAAACTTCTATATACCAGATTTTGTTGTGAGTATGTCTCTAAACTAGAGACCTCCCACCATGCTCGAATATATTGTTTATATGTTTTGTTAACCGCCCTTAATGCTTGATTTATATCAACTTGATGAAGTGGCAAATGTTCGGTTGAGAATACATGTGAGGCTTCAGATGTAAGATAATCTGCACTAATAGGTTGATACAGAAAGCCCGACATAGTATAGCAATGGGACCAACTAAGCTGTTACCAGCTGCCATACATGGTATAGTTAAATACAACAAAAAAGTCCCTGGAGGTTTCAGGGCAAATTGATACGCAACAACCTTTAAGGGGTTGTCCCCTGTCGGGGAAAACCCTTTACTAGAACCCCCCCCCTTTTAAAATATAACCTTTATTGGTGTTTTGATAAAATTATACCCCACAAAAAGGTTTAAAATTACAGCGGATTTGATGTAGTGTGTAAACTGTTGTCTGTTATGCACTTGTAAGGGGTGTAAGGGTCCAAATTGTGCTTATTTAATCGTGTGCTGGTTGTCCAGAACACGTCAGCTATTGGTACCCAATCCCTATACTTTTACTATCCTCCGCTGATCTAAAAACAAGCAACTTCAAGCCTCCCCGACGTTTCGCTGAACGGATCAGCTTTGTCAAGGGTAGCGAGGCTAATGCGTCTCCGGTGCCGTCTGCTTCCTTTTATAATCTAGGATGGATGTCACTTCTGGAACACATCTCGAACAAACAGAAACCTTCTCTGAGTGAATACTTAATGTTGCTTTGGCAACAGTGAACGGGTGGAACAAAGTTAAACAGAAAGAGCAGGGATTGAAGGAGGGCAGGAATCATGGATGTGTATGAACCCTTAAAGGGGTAGTCCAGTGCTGAAAAACTTATCCCCTATCCTAAGGATAGGGGATAAAATTGAGATCGCGGGGGGTCCGACCGCTGGGGCCCCCTGCGATCTCTCTGAACAGGGCCCCGGCTCTCCGGCCAGATAGCGGGTGTCGACCCCCACACGAAGCGGCGGCCTACACGCCACCTCAGTACATCTCAATGGCAGAGCCGGAGATTGCCGAAGGCAGCGCTTCGGCTCTGCCATAGAGTTGTATTGAGGGGGCGTGTCGGCCGCAGCTTCATGTGGAGGTCGACACGCCCCCTTCCCGCGGGCTGTCGGGGCTCCGTACAGGAGATCGCGGGGGGCCCAGCGGTCGGACCCCCCGCGATCTGCAACTTATCCCCTATCCTTAGGATAGGGGATAAGTTTTTCACCACTGAGTTACCACTGGACTACTCCTTTAAAGATAAAGTATATGCATGTGCACAACCCCACGGGGTGTGCCAGAAACTGTCGTTCCCTGCGACAGTGCATAGGAGGAAGTCCAAAACCTGCAGTGAGGAGGGAGAACCAAGCGTGCAGCTCGGCCAAGATATGCAGCAGATGTGCTGCACATTCGCAGCTGCCAACCGATAACTTTAAACAATGATCCTTACAGCCTGAGGCACTTTATTATCCCAGACTGTATTTACAAGTTTTAATCACAAATGAACAGTCTATTGTGTACCGAACAGCAGGGGCTGGTTTATGGGTTTACAACAGAAGGAAAGCAGCTACAACTAGCTCATCTCCATTCATTTTTCTTGGATGCAAGGCTTGATGTTAACACTTTTAGTACGCAGGGCATATGGGCATGCCCTTGCATCCTGGTACTTAAAGGGGTATTCCGCCCCTAAGCATCTTATCCCCTATCCAAAGAATAGGGGTAAGTTGTCTGATCGCGGGGGTCCCGCTGCTGGGGCCCCTCATGATCTCGGCTGCGGCACCCCAGACATCTGGTGCACGGAGCGAACTTTGCTTCATGCCAGATGACTGCGATGTGGGGCGGAGGCTTGTGATGTCACCGTCATGCCCGCTCGTTACGTCACAGCCACGCCCTCTCAATGCAAGTCTATGGAGTGGGCATAATGGCCGTCATGCCCCCTCCCAAAGATTTGCATTGAGGGGGCGTAACCATGACATCATGAGTGGGGCATGACCGTGACATCACAAGCCTCTAGTGCTGCACCCAGCGCTCTAAATGAATGCCAGGTGCAGCAGAGAGATCATGGTGGTCCCCATCGGCGGGACCCCCATGATCAGTCATCTTATCCCTTATTCTTTGGATAGGGGATAAGATGTCTATGGGCGGAGTACCTCTTTAAGGACATAGGCTGTACCTGTAAGCCCTGGTCCAATTACCAGAGTTTGAAGCGTGCTCACGAGCTAAGCACGCATCAAACCTGGTGGGTCCCAACTGCTATCAGCAGCCAGGACCCAGGGTTAATGCCGGGCATCGCAGATCGGGCCCATGCCTGGCATCAACCCTTTAGACACCGCAATCAAAGTTGATTGAGGCGTTTAAAATGCTGGGTCACTGTGCCGGCTAGCTCAGCGGAGCTGATTGGGACCATAGCGGTGCTCTGAAGCTTCCAGCCAGCCATGGCTGGCTGGAGCAGCAGAGTACTGATTACACTGATCAATGCTATGCTATGGCATAGCATTGAACAGTGTGTGCAATCGAAAGATTGCATGGAATAGCCCCTACGAAAACTTTAAAAAAAAGGTAAAAAGTAAAAAATAGTTAATAAATGTGAATAAGCCCCTCCCCAATTAAAAGTTTGAATCACCCCCCCCTCATTTCCCTATTTTTAAATAAAATAATGTAATAAAAAAATAAACATATGTGATATCGTCGCATGCATCAATGTCCAAACTATCAAAATATAAAGTTAGTTATACCGCTCGGTCGATGGCGTACAAGTTAAAAAATACACTTCATATACCATAAAAAATGTATAAAAAGTGATCAAAAAGTCCAATTTAAACAAAAAGGGTACAAAAAAAAAAAAAACTAGAGACCACGGTGCAAAAAATGAGTCATCATATAGCCCTGTATCTGGAAAAATAAAAAAGTTATAGGGGTCAGAAGATGACAATTTTAAACATACAAATTTTGGTGCATGTAGTTATAATTTTTTTTAAAGTAGTAAAATAAAATAAAACCTACATAAATTGGGTATCCTTGTAAATGTATGGACCTACAAAATAAAGATAAGGGCCCTCATTTACTAAGAGTGGAGTGTAGGTTTCTTTGTGGGTTTTAATTCCATACAATTTATTTTCCACCGTATTTACTAAGCTTTAGTGTTGCTCGCGAATATTCGCAATTCGAATATTATTCGCGAATATCGCATATTCGCGAATTCGCGAATTTCGCGAATATATAGCGCTATATATTCGTAATTACGAATTTCCATTTTTTTTTTTTTTTTTTTTCTTCACAGTACACATCACAGTGATCACCCCTCTCTGCTTCCAGCTTGTGTGGTGTAAAGAAGGCTCTAATACTACTGTGTGAGACTGGCGTGCGAAAATTCGCATGTGCGAAAATTCGTGCATGCTAATTTTCACATATGCGAATTTTCGAGTATGCGAATTTCCTATATGCTAATTTTCACATATGTTAATTTTCGCATACGCGAACTTTCGCATATGCGAAAATAAAACGAGAATATAACGAATATGCGAATATTCGCGAATATATGACGAATATTCGTCCATATATTCGCGAATATTCGCGAATTCGAATATGGCCTATGCCGCTCAACACTACTAAGCTTTCCCTACATTTTGCACTTTTCCCTACATTTTGCTTTTTTACACATGCTCTGATCTGTAGGGTCTTCCTCAGCTCAAATCCACCACATTTTCTGTGGAAACCTTAGTAAATATGTTGGGTTTTTGTTAAAATGTTGGGAACACGCCCCTTTTATGTGACCACGTCCCCTTTTCCTGACAGACACTCCCCTTTTTCGGGTTTTCTCAGTAAAATGAGTTGGTCGGGTTTTTCATTTCTGGCGCAGACAGAATTCTAACCAAGAAATACATAAAGTTTATATGGTCCTATTGTCCCTGAGAGGCTCAACACCAGTGGAATGTATAAATTCAGCAAAAGGTGAAATACAGGTTGATAAATGTCTATTCCTATAGATAAAACTATTCCTATATATGATATTATAATATGATCTCTGTAGCATTAATATGCTGCTTTGCCCATTATAACAATATTGATATATAAATATAAATATATATATATATATATATATATATATATATATATATATATATATATACAAATAACTGATAGATAGTTATGGCATTATAAGGATTATTCTTATTATGTATACAGCTATGTAGCTAAATGCCATGTTCAATTGTCTAAACAATGTGTGGGATGTCCAATCATATAATTTGAGTTGCCTGAAAGATTAATTCAGGAATATTATTATCTTAGGTTAGATGGACAAGGTTATTATATAATGATAGATATAGTAGATAGATATAGCCATTATACATGATATATATATCATGAGAATATGAAAAAGAGGCAGCTCACCAGGTTTAGCTGCATAAAATCTTCAATGCTTTATTTCCTGCATGTTAAAATCGGTAACATAGTAGCGTGGTGGGGAGAGGCAGGACGGGAGAGGACGGCTGTAGCTACTTCACGCATATCTCTGAGGAAATAAAGGAAATAAAGTATTGAAGATTTTATGCAGCTAAACCTGGTGAATTGCCGCTTTTTCATATTCTCATTGACTGTTACACATTTGGGACCCTGAGATACCAGACAGGACCCAGTATCTACTTGCTATAGCAGAGCACCTCCAGATAGCACTTTTAATCCAGCCTCTACATCTGCATTCTACCTACCGCCCTCTATATTGTACAAGTAGTAGCCGACTCCACACTGCCTCTACGTCTGTTGATATATATATATATATATATATATATATATATATATGTCATTTATAGTGAAGTCACACCTAGAATATACTGTTATAATACATGATTAGCTGTGATGTCATGTGACTAGAACCTGATTTCCACACACACCCACTAGTCATCATTGGATGACATGATATTTGTTTGGGTGGATCTTAAAGAGAAGGAACAGGTTAAAAATATGGGTGAGTGAGACATATAATCGGATATGACTACATGCATTTCCATGAACCCCAGGCAGCCATCTTTCCTTTATCCAGAAGTGAAGCTATGCATACTCTCAGTAAGATACACAGGTTACTTATTTGATTAAGTTACCTCCTTTTTTTATGTGGATGGAATTATATCATATAGATAGATATAACTCTTCATATTGAGATGGTAATAGTAGTTTATAAGCCACACCCCTTCTACTGCAGATGAACGGGGCGTGTGTAACGGGGATCAATGCAATCATATTGCATATAGCATAGTCTTTTGGGCTCTTTCTCTGCTCCAACCCATGATATAATAATTTAAGTCTTCCTAATTAGTAGTGTACTATACATTAAATATTAAGTACCGTATCTTGCCAGAGTTAGTTGTGGTTAGAACTGGGCGGGGTTTACCCCCATTATATACCGTATTTTTCGTCCTATAGGACGCACCGGTGAATAAGACGCACCCAAAAAATGCCCATTTGAAATCATTTGGTGTGATGATCTCTATGCAAAGTAATACTGATATCTTAACTCATGCTAATCTCATGTTAATCTGTGTCATAATGTGTCATCTGTGGCAGAAATCCAAGTTTCAGCTGCAGAATTCTGACCAGTTATCTTCAAAAGCAAAGGTGGGTTTGTCTACTCCCCATGTGAACAGACTACTATAAGCTAAGATTTTTTTCAGCAGGTCTGGATCTGATTGAATGATTAAATACTTTTTAATTAACAAACAGTGTTTACTTTAATCATCCAAACAATGCCACTGAAAAACAATCTAACATTTATATAAAGGGTATTAGGAAGTAACAAGATTGTTGGTGAATAGTGACCTTCAATGGGTCCCACTCTCTTTCTTGATTAAAACAATGTTTCTTCTTTGGCTTTATTAAATTTATCTCTGGCTAGTCAGATGCCACACGACATGTGGTTGATTATATAGCGATAATTTAGAATTGATTTCAAGTGTTTCATTCAGTCCTATTGCCAGCAACACAGCCTCTATTTACAATCACTAGTTATTCTAAAGAGTTGACTGAATTTCAGTGAATTGCAACAAGTCATTTTGTGAAATCTCTTTCCTTTAAATCTTTCTCCATCACCTGTGAGTGATTTTATTTAGAAGTGGAAGTGTTTAGGAGTCATAGCAACTCAGCAATAAAGTTGCGGCAGAGTGAAGTTACAGAGCAGGGTTGCTGAGTGCTGAGGTGCATAGTACATAAACTCAGGGGTCAAGTCACTCAAGGGCTGGTCCTGCAGGACTCCAGCAAATGGAAATGGTGTTCCTGCTGTAGAAAAAGTGCAGGAACTCAGTTACCACACGTTCCTGCAGGACTTGAGCCCTGCATAAACTCAATAATGTTCTTCTAACTCCATAACTCCTTAACATAGAGTTATTAACCTCATCTGGCATTAAAATCTGTACAAAAACTATTTCTCTATGGCTGAGCAACTAAATGCAAGTGTTACTTCACCAAGCACAATGCCACATATTGGATGAGGTAGTGTAAAGCATGCTGACACTGGTCTGGAGTTGGGGTGATTAATCAAACTCTATATGGCAGTCTGATGGTTGACTCTTGGTTTGGTGAATGCTGGGAGCACATTACCTGCCTGACTTCATTGTGCAAACTGTAAAGTTTGGTGTTAAAGGAATATGGGGTTGGTTTCTTATTCAGGGATTTGGTCTATGCTTCCTTTTTTTGGCACATCAATACATTTTGGACAAATGTTTGGCTGCCAATTTGGGGAAGACCCTTTTTTGTTCCTGCGTGACCATATGGTAGGTCAATAAAGTCCTGATTGTGTAAGCTTGGGAAGAACTTTACTCTTGACTAGCCCACAGAAACGTAATCATATATATATATATATATATATATATATATATATATATATATACAGCTCTTCTAGTGAAACTATTGTAAAACAAATTCTTGAAAGTTACTGAGGCATTATACACTCTGTGGCCGACATTTATCATTGTCTTTAAACTGTTTTTTGTGTCTAGAAATGGCGCCTTTTTTGCACCTTTTGGTTTACACATTTCTGCTGATTTTGAGTTGCAATCCACGTGATATGGAAGGGTTTTATGAACTGCACCTTTTGTAAATAGGCGCAAAAAAGGCACAAAGCCAATGAAAAGTTTATAAAACTACACCAGCCCAGACTTAGCTTAAAGGGGTACTCCGGTGGTCAACGTGTTTTTCCGTTTTTGACTTACCGTATTTGTTTTGTTTCATTTCTATTCTTGTTGTTTAGTCTACTCTATTTCCGTTCTTTGTTGTCTTTTTAACCCGCACTTTGTTTTCCTATCTTTGCTTCTATTTCCTGTTTCTTGCTGTGCTGAAAACTACAAAACCCAGCATGCCACATGCCTTGCTGGTTTGGGGCGGCTTTTTTTTGTTTGTTTGTTCCGCCCTTTACCCACCCTACTATTTTCCCGGGTCAGCCCCCTTATACACAGCACACTAATATAATCAGCCCTGGTTGGGATACACTGGCATACACACACAAAAGGGACTACAACTCCCAGCATGTGTCATTCAGGAGTCTTCAGTCTGTGGTATAACACCAGCATGCTGCCTCTGTAGCCTCCTGGGGGTTGTAGTTCACCACACCTCTGTAGGGTATACACCAGTGATTCCCAACCAGGGTGCCTCCAGGTGTTGCAAAACTACAACTCACAGCATGCCCTGACAGCCTTTGGGCATGCTAGGAGTTATAGTTTTGTAACAGCTGGAGGCACACTGGTTGGGAAACACTGGTGTAACATGATGTGTATGCTTAACAGGCTAGAACAGTGTTTCCCAACCAGTGTACCTCCAGCTGTTGCAAAGTCTGTCAGGGCATTCTGGGAGTTGTAGTATTGCAACAGCTGGAGGCACACCTGTTTGTAAACACTAGCATACACACACACACACAACAGGGACTACAACTCTCAGCATGTGTCATTCAGGAGTCCTCCCCCCTTCCCCTTCACATATAGGGGGAGATTTATCAAAACCTGTGCAGAGGAAAACTTGCCCAGTTGCCCATAGCAACCAATCAGCTTGCTGCTTTCATTTTTATGAAGGCCTGTGAAAAATGAAATAAGCAATCGGATTGGTTGCTATGGGCAACTGGGCAAGTTTTCCTCTGCACAGGTTTTGATAAATCTCCCCCATAGAGATCATTCCCAGTATGATATTTATTCCCCTGCAGTCCATACATCCCCAGCCCAGTGCACCTTCTCATCATCCACTTCACATAACACTTATCTTCTCTGTGAGGTCCTTCTCCTGTGCAGACCTGTGTCCTTAGAATACAGAGCAGGGGGGAGGGGTGGTGAGGAGCTGTGTACTCAGCTGGATGAGATGAGGGGACGTGGCTTATTCCTCTCATGCAGACAGAGAAGAAAAAAAAAAGCTGTGACATCTTGTCCACAACAGACTTAGAACTGTGGACAACAGTAAAAGAAAACCCTCTGAACTACAGAACTTCCTGCCCAACAAACAGGTAAGAAAAACACACACATGCTGCCAAAACATATAACACATGGATATTGCAAAAAAACTAAACTTACAAAGAAGATGCCATATAGTCAAAAAAATTAACCACCGGAGTACCCCTTTAACTTTTTGGTGTATATGAAGGGAGAAATTTCAGAAAATGTGACCTGCACAAAATATATCAAGCTCTGTGAACATTTAATAAATTTGGTCTCCTACACATTACCAGCACACAAAAAAGGTGTAGAAAAATGCTTCACTTACACCTACAATGGTAAATGCCAGCCTATTTATCTATCGATCTATCTATCGTTTTGCCTTGTGATATTCCTTTAAAAGGTTTAATGCACTTTTGTCCAGTGCTTTTAAGTATTTTTCATCAGTGAGAAAGGGAAAAGTAATTGAAAATGCACAATGGATTGTCTAAGGAAAGGATAAAACGATTTATTACTATGTACATATGAAAAAACTTTCAGCTCTATTTTAACTCAGCTAATAAATCAATAAACCTTTTTTTCTCTTTGGAACAAAGTCCCCAAAGTGCTCTTTAGAATGCAAAGATACTTTTAGTTTGATTTGTACTCTATTAGAATTGATAATGTTTGGTATATTTTATTGAACATTTTATAGTACTCTTGATTTACTCTCTAATAAACAATGACATACATTTTTTCTAATTTGGGAAAGTGCAAATTATAATAAGTTGAAACCTACAGAACTTTAAGGAGAATTTATCACCTTTATTTCTTAACCAACGTAAATCAGATACTGAAACATACTATTTTCTTCCTATATTTTATATTCTTATTTATATTTTTTTCTGATTTCAGCTTAGGTTCATCACCCAGCATTTAACAGTCTACATGGGACAGGAGTTATCTCAAATACTGGCTGCTTATAGTGAGTAATCTGCAATTAGCAGCTGGCACCTGCCATGTATTCAGAGTGCTCACTACCTAAGCCTGCTCCACAAACCCTGATCTGACATTTGATGTATATGTTAGCTAACCCCTTAAGGACTCAGCCCATTTTGGCCTTAAGGACTCAGACAATTACATTTTTACGTTTTCATTTTTTCCTCCTCGCCTTCTAAAAATCATAACTCTTTTATATTTTCATCCACAGACTAGTATACAGGCTTGTTTTTTGAGTGACCAGTTGACCTTTGTAATGACATAACTCATTATATCATAAAATGTATGGCGCAACCAAAAAACACTATTTTTGTGGGGAAATTAAAATGAAAAACGCAATTTTGCTAATTTTGGAAGGTTTCGTTTTCACGCCATACAATTTATGGTAAAAATGATGTGTGTTCTTTATTCTGAGGGTCAATACAATTAAAATGATACCCATTATTACATACTTTTCTATTATTGTTGCGCTTAAAAAAAATCACAAACTTTTTTACCAAATTATTACGTTTATAATCCCTTTATTTTGATGACCTCTAACTTTTTTATTTTTCCGTATAAGCGGCGATATGGAGGCTCATTTTTTGCGCCATGATCTGTACTTTCTTTTGATACTACATTTGCATATAAAAAACTTTTAATAAATTTTGTATAATTTTTTTTTAATAAAATGTATTAAAAAAGTAGCAATTTTGCACTTTTTTTTTATTCGTTCACGCCGTTCACTGTACGGGATCATTAACATTTTATTTTAATAGTTCGGACATTTACGCATGTGGCGATACCAAATATGTCTTATAAAATTTATTTTTTACGCTTTTTGGGGGTAAAATAGGAAAAAACGGACGTTTTACTTTTTTATTGGGGGAGGGGATTTTTCACTTTTTTTTACTTTTACATTTTTTTACATTTTTTTTTACACTTGAATAGTCCACATAGGGGACTATTCATAGCAATACCATGATTGCTAATACTGATCTGTTCTATGTATAAGACATAGAACAGATCAGTGTTTTCGGTGATCTTCTGCTCTGGTCTGCTCGATCTCAGACCAGAGCAGGAGATGCCGGGAGCCGGACGGAGGCAGGAGAGGGGACCTCCGTGCGGCGTTCTGAATGATCGGATCCCCGCAGCAGCGCTGCGGGCGATCCGATCATTCATTCAAATCGCGCACTGCTGCATCTGTAATGATCCCGGCACCTGAGGGGTTAATGGCGGACGCCCGCGAGATCGCGGGCGTCGGCCATTGCCAGCGGGTCCCTGGCTGCGATCAGCAGCCGGGATCAGCCGCGCATGACACGGGCATCGCTCCGATGCCCGCGGTTATGCACAGGACGTAAATGTACGTCCTGGTGTGTTAAGTACTACCGCACCAGGACGTACATTTACGTCCTGCGTCCTTAAGGGGTTAAAGGGGTACTCCGGCGAAAACCTTTTTTCTTTTAAATCAACTGGTGGCAGAAAGTTAAACATATTTGTAAATTACTTCTATTAAAACATCTTAATCCTTCCAGTACTTATTAGCTGCTGAATGCTACTGAGGAAATTCCTTTCTTTTTGGAACACTGATGACATCACGAGCACAGTGCTCTCTGCTGACATCTCTGTCCATTCTAGCAACCATACATAGCAGATGCATAGCAGATGTATAGCAGATGTATAACAGATGTATGCTAAGGGCTGCATGGTGGCTCGGTGGTTAGCACTGCTGCCTTGCAGTGCTGGGAACTTGGGTTCAAATCCCACTAAGGATAACAATAAATAAAGTGTTGTTATTATTATTATTTTTATAATAACATCAGCAGAGAGAACTGTGCTCGTGATGTCATCAGAGAGCATTCCAAAAAGGAAAGAATTTCCTCTGTAGTATTCAGCAGCTAATAAGTACAGGAAGGATTAAGATTTTTTAATAGAAGTAATTTACAAATATGTTTAACTTTCTGCCACTAGTTGATTTAAAAGAAAAAAGGTTTTCACCGGAGTACCCCTTTAAATGTTGGAAAGAGGTTAAACAATAGGTCAATTTCCATTCTCATTCTGGTAGTTTATTAAATAACAGTCACTAATGCATTTATTATTAATTATTTAGCTTTTTTATCCCTCATAAAATATCCTTTGTCCATTACATTTTAACTGTACATTTAACATTTATTTTAACTTTATATATAATATACATAAACACATTTAAAGATTAATAAATGACTCAATGGAAATGTAACCAATAGTAAAGCCTTAATTTTATATGTAGTTTTGTGAACCCTTAATCTTGTCAAAAATTTTTTATTAATGCTTTTTTATGGATTGTTCAGAACATCCTAATTATTTCCATGGGGTTTAAACAACAACTGTTCAGTTTAGTTTAATACTATCACATTGTACCCAGTTAGAACTGCCACCTAGCGCACAAATGATACTACAATATAAAGCCTTTAACAAAAAACTAAACTTACATAAATATAGGACTATAAACATAGCAACTAGAGATGAGCGAATCGAAGCTGACAAACCCAAATTCGTTACAAATTTCATGAAAAATTTTATTTGCAACAAACGTGAATATCGCTGTGAATCTATCACGCAAATCGCTTCATTAAACTCCATTTCCTGCATTCCAGGCTCCAGGGCATCTAAAAAGGGGGATCCACATGTCAGTATATGGGGCAAGGAATGCTGGGAAGGTGGGAAGGGAAGTAGGCGCGATGACCCTGAATCAGGCAGGATGCAGACTATCAGCAGCCAGTCACTCCTGTGATGTCACAGTCATATTCGGCAGCCATTTTGCAGCTCGTTATTTAATTTATTACACTGCAGAGAGATAGGACAGGCATTGCTGTGTGTGTGTGTTAAACAGAAAAGCTTGTTCCAGCCGCGTTTCACCTCCTGGTCACCTCAGCCTTCTGTAGGACACAGAACACAGCATTTTCCCACAGAAATGAATTCTTACTGAAGCGATTAACCCCTTAGTCACTGTGAACAGTATTGTATTGCAGAGAGCTGTGTGTTGCCTCAGCTGCAGAAACGTTTTCACAGGAGGGAGAAATAGAAATATTTTTTTAGGGCAAATCTGTGTCTTTGTTACACATCAACTGGTCTGCTGGTTATACTAATCTGTAGACGATAAAATCTGTACCCAGCAGTCAATTCCCAATAGTATTTGAGAGAGAGTACTTTAGCAATTTTGGGTTTAGTATACAATGACTGTGTCTGCAGCACTGTTGTGTACTGCTGGTGTTGCGGGCAATTTTTTTTTTAGCATACTGTAGCACATTTTTCTGCCCTCATAAGTGCATACCACATACCTACATTTAAGTGGTGTACTATTTTGTACATGTTAATCTGTTAAGGGCCTAGATACTGTGGAAGTCCAGGCAAAAGTTATAACCGGCTGGTGTTTAACTAAAATACGTTTTTTTGAGCTTACTGTACCACATTTTTCTACCCTCATAGGTGCATATCACATACGTACATCTAAGTAGTGTACTATTTTGTACCTGTAAATCTGTCAAGGGCATAGATACTGTGAAAGTCCAGGCAAAAGTACTCACTGGCGGGTGTTGTACTTTTTAAGTGTACTGTAGCACATTTTTCTGCCCTCATAAGTGCAAACCACATACGTACATCTAAGTAGTGTACTCTTTTGTTCCTATTAATCTGTCAAGGGTCTATATACTCTGAAAGGACAGTCAAAAGTACACACCTGCTGCTGTTCTAGACAAATACTGTTTTAAGCGTAGTGTAGCGTATTGTACTCCCCTCATATACGCACTAAGTATGTCAGGCCGAGAAGTGCCAGGATGTGCACAGAGGAGTGGCAGAGGCAAACTCATCAGGCACAGGTCGCAGCAGGAGTTGCAGCGAGAGGCATGATCTCCCGGTATCAGCTAGCAGTCGTGTCTCGACCAGCAACCCATCTGCCATCATCAATTGGTTAACACGGTCATTCACTTCATCACAAGTGACATCTAATACCCCCAGTCAACAGTTGGTGGGTTCCTCAGAAACAACCATCAGTTGGCATGGCCCTGGAGCAGTCGCTGTCCTCCCATTGCTTCTGTCCTATGCTGCTCCCTCCCCTAAAGAAGTATCTTATGCTGTATTTTCAGCTCCCCTATTCAGTTAGGATGATCTAATAGAGGACAGTCATCAGCAACTGCCCAGCAAAGAAGTGCAAGAGACATCTGCCGCTTCTCCCGCAAGTAGTGATGAGTAGAGTGAAGTGGGAGGCGGTGTTGCCAGCGTTCAGGGTCCTGAAGCAGACACTGTTGAGGAACGTGAGGAAAACATGAGTGACGTGCAGACACTTGTTGATGATGATGAAGCCGATCGAAAATTAGAGCCGGATGCAGAAGGGTCTTCAGCATAATCAGGAGGAAAGAGTTGCAGGTTGTCCATGAGGCAACAGCTTAGCCAGCAAGGTGGTAGCATGGTTGGCAGTCAGCATGGTGGCAGAAGTGGAAATTCTTGAGCCAAACGTCCCTGGGGGAGACCACCTGATTCGCGACAGCATACCTTCCCGGGAGGTAGTGGAACAGGGGTTCCTGAAGACTGCGCCAGTAGCAGTCAATTAGTGCGGACTGTTGAGGGAAAATCAGCTACTCGGCGGTGTGGCAGTTTTTCATCAAGCATCCGGAGGAGGTTCACATAGCCACATGCAAGATATGTCGGCAGAAGGTGAAGCGTGGCCAGGGTCCCAATGTTGGCACCATATGCTTTGCCAACATGAAGCGGCCTGGGAGAACCGTAGCTCCGATGTAGTGGTCCAGCCTGCTGCATCACCCAATGGCACCAAGGCGCCAACACCTCAGCCGAAGGGAGTTGTGTGTCATACCCTCCTTCTGTTGCTCCAGATGCTGCTGCTCCTCCTACTTTTAGTCAGCCATTTCGCCAACAATCCATCGACAAAGCCATGTCCAAGAGACAACAGGATGCGCCAACTCATCCAATGGCGCAGAAGCTCAATGTGCTCCTGTCCATGTTGCTGGTGCTGCAGTCCCTCTCTTTTCAAGTGGTGGACTCTGCACCTTTCAGAGAACTGATGGTTTGTGCCGAGCAAAGGTGGAGAGTGCCAAGCCCTCATTTCTTTGCAAAGAAGGCAGTACCAGCCCTGCACAATTTTGTTTAAGAGAAGGTAGTCCAGTCCTTGATCCTGTCGGTGTGTACCAAAGTGCACGGCAGCGCCGATGTCTGGAGCTGTAACTTTTTTCAGGGACAATACATGTCCTTCACGGCTCACTGGGTTGAATGTGGTTCCTGCACAGCCACAACACCAACTTGGACAGGTTACACCGCTTCCTCCTCCACACTCTTAGCCTTGGTTCTGTGACAGTGTGCAACTCTGCCTCTTCATCCTCCATCGTGTCCACAGCCTCCAGAGCCCAGACAAGTCTCAGTGACCCTTCAGCATACCATATGTGCAGGGCACAGCGGTGTCACACTGTTCTTCACATGGTTTTCCTTGGTGAACGGAGTCACACAGGGGAGGAACTGGTAAAAGTCATTCGTAAAGAAATCGTAGCATGGCTTACTCCACGAAAACTGGAAAAAGGAACCATGGTGACTGACAACGGGAAGAATATCTTGCATGCGCTGAGACTGGGAAGGCTGAGCCATGCGCCCTGCATGGCACACATGTTCAATCTGGTTGTGAAGCAGTTCCTGAAGTTTTCCCCCCATTTTCAAGACATCCTAACAATGGGAAGGAAACTTTGCATGCACTTCAGCCTCTCGTATCCCGCAAAGCACACCCTCCTTGAGCTGCTTTGTCAGAACACTATCCCCCAGCATAGTCTGATTTGTGATGTTGCCACACGTTTGAATTCCACCCTCCATATGCTGGACCGACTGAACGAACAGAGAAAAGCCATCACCGATTTCTTGTACTCCGCTGTGTGACTTCAATTTGAATCAGTGGCAGCTCATTCGTGACACCTGCCGTTTGCTCAGGCCCTTTGAGGAAGCCACATTATCAGTAAGTCGTCAGGATTATGGCATGAACGACGTTATTCCACTGCTTCATTTCCTACAACACATGTTGGAAACGATGGCTGATAGGGGCACTGGAGATGTGGCGCCTACATCTCACGGTCACATGAGCCCTGTGGGGGCTGAACTGGAGGAGGACAAGGAGGGGGAGGGGCACAGTGGAGCACAGTTTAGGTTTTGCCAAATGGCTGGCTTTCTAGTAATCTGACAGGAGAGGAGGAGCAGGAGCAGTCAGAGGAGCTAGAGGTTTATGAGGAAGGGGAGACAGAGGACCCAGACACACCATGGCAATATGCAGTGGAGATGGAGGCAGGGAGTGCCTCCGAGTCACTTTCACAAATGGCACGATGCATGCTCACTTTCTTGCGTACTGACAGCCAAATTGTCACCATTCGGTGGTGGCATGACTTCTGGATCTCAACCTTATTGGATCCTCACCACTGCCACAAAATAGGGGCCTTTTTTAAACCCACTGAGAGGGAGGACAAAGTAACCTACTACAGAGGCATCCTATGTATTCAGATGGCTGATGCCTATCGGTTCCTTCGTCCATCCTCTCACAGATCTGAATTGGGAGGCCCCCTGTGCTCACCATCCACTGCCATGGCTGCTGGGGAGGGGTGGGATGGGGTGGCAGGAGCAGTACCAGCTCCATCAGCAGCATCCTGAGTCTACAGTTGCTGATGAGTAGCTTTCTTCACCAGCATAGTGAAGCAACTCATCAGCAGCAGGTAGACCTGGAGAAGGTTCTGAACCAGCAGGTGGCCGCATACCTTGACATGCCCATACCAACACACCTTGAAGATCCGCTGGACTTTTGGGCAGCCAAACTTGATTTGTGGCCGCAGCTAGCAGAGTTTTCGCTGGAAAAGCTGTCCTGCCCGGCCAGTAGTGTGCCATCAGAGTGGGTGTTTAGTGTGGCAGGGTCCATAGTCACCCCACGGAGAACTTGTCTGTCCAAAAAAAATATGGAGAGACTGACCTTTGTGAAGATGAATCAGGCATGGATCAGCCAGGATTTCCATCCACCAATGCCTCATGCATGAGAGTAGATTGACCATGGTGCCACAGCAACACTTCACAAATATGGATAGTGCCAAACAGATTTAAGGCGCTGCTCTCCAGTTACAAACATTCCTCCGCATCAGACCTTTTTTCACCCACCTTCGTCACTGGGTACTGGTATTGCCACCCACTGCACAACTCTGTCACTGGGTCACTTTCAGGACTCCTGATGCTGCTGCTGCCACCTCCAGGCTGTCTCATTCAGCCACTATATGGTCTCATCATGCTTCAACCAAATCCAGGTAGTGCCATTCAGCCATTATATGGTCTCTTCATGCCTCAGACACTTCCAGGCTCTGCAATTCAACAACTATATGGTCTCTTCCTGCTGCCACAAACGCCAGGCTGTGCCATTCATGCACTATTTGGTCTCTTCATGCTTCAGCCAAATCCAGTCTGTGCCATTCAAACACTATATGGTCTCCTCATGCTTCAGCCACCTCCAGGCTGTGGCATTCAGACACTATATGGTCTCCTCATGCTTCAGCCACCTCCAGGCTCTGCAATTCAGCCACTATATGGTCTCTTTATGCTTCAGCCAACTCCAGGCTATGCCATTCAGACACTATATGGTCTACTCATGCTTCAGCCACCTCCAGGCTGTACTATTCAGCCGCTATATGGTCTCTTCATGCTTCCACAAACTCCAGGCTGTGTCATTAAGCCACTATATGGTCTCCTCATGCTTAAGCCACCTCCAGGCTGTGCCATTTTGCCACTATATTCTCCTCATGCTTCAGCCACCTCTAGGCTGTGCAATTCAGCCACTATAGGGACTCTTCATGATTCAGCCACCTCCAGGCTGTGTCATTCAGCCAATATATGGTTTACTGATGCTGCTGGGCCTGGGCCTAAAATTTTTTTATGGTAGCACTAGCTACCATAAATCTTCAATTTAAATTTCAAAATTCATCCTTTAATCTTAGGGATTGTGAAGCCCTATTGTCTACTCATGCTGCAGGCTGTGTCATTCAGCAACTATATGGTCTCCTCATGCTGCCAAAACCTCCGTGCTGTGTCATTTAGCCACTACATGGTCTCCTCATGCTACCAATACCTCCACGCTGTGTCATTCAGCCACTATATGGTCTCCTCATGCTGCCAACACCTCCACTTTGTGTCATTCAGCCACTATATGGTCTCCTCATGATTCAGCCACCTCCAGGCTGTGTCATTCAGCCATTAAATGGTTTCCTCATGATTCAACCACCTCCAGGCTCTGTCATTCAGCCACTATATGGTCTCATCATGTTGCCACAAACTCCAGGCAGTCATTCAGCCTCTATATGGTCTCCTCATACTGATACCACCTCCAGGCTCTGTCATTGTGCCACCATGCGACTCCTTGTTACATGTGTTACTTTGCAGCCACACACCGGGGCCCGAGACACTGAAACTTCAGAGTTAAAGGGGTTATCCAGGAAAAACTTTTTATATATATATATATATATATATATATATATATATATATATATCAACTGGCTCCAGAAAGTTAAACAGATTTGTAAAATACTTCTCTTAAAAAATCTTAATCCTTTCAGTACTTATGAGCTTCTGAAGTTAAGGTTGTTCTTTTCTGTCTAAGTGCTCTCTGATGACACGTGTCTCGGGAACCGCCCAGTTTAGAAGCAAATCCCCATAGCAAACCTCTTCTAAACTGGGCAGTTCCCGAGACACGTGTCATCAGAGAGCACTTAGACAGAAAAGAACAACCTTAACTTCAGAGGCTCATAAGTACTGAAAGGATTAAGATTTTTTAATAGAAGTAATTTACAAATCTGTTTAACTTTCTGGAGCCAGTTGATATATATATATAAAAAAAAGTTTTTTCCTGAATAACCCCTCTAAAATTTCAATTTCAAAATCCTAAATTTCAATTTCAAAATCTTAAATTTCTATTTCAAAATCTTAAATTTCACTGATCTCCTCATGCTTCTGCCACCTCCAGGCTGTGCCATTCAGCCACTATATGGTTTATTGATGCTGCTCGGCCTGGGCCTAAAAGTTTTTATGGTAGCACTAGCTACCATAAATCTTCAATTTAAATTTCAAAATTCATTATTCAACCCCTTAAGGACCAAGGACGTACCGGTACGTCCTTGGTCCTGCTCTTCTGATATAACGCGGGGTTACACAGTAACCCCGCGTCATATCACGGCGGGCCCGGCGTCATTGTGAAGCCGGGACCCACCTCTAATAGCGCGCAGCACCGATCGCGGCGCCGCACGCTATTAACCCTTTAGCCGCGCGCTCAGAGCTGAGCCGCGCGGCTAAAAGTGAAAGTTCCCGGCTAGCTCAGTTGGGCTGTTCGGGATAGCCGCGGCTGATTGCGGAATCCCGAACAGCTGACAGGACAGCGGGAGGGCCCCTTCCTGCCTCCTCGCTGTCCGATCGCCGAATGACTGCTCAGTGCCTGAGATCCAGGCATGAGCAGTCATGCGGCAGAATCTTGATCACTGGTTTCTTATGAGAAACCAGTGATCAATGATGAAAATCAGTGTGTGCAGTGTTATAGGTCCCTATGGGACCTATAACACTGCAAATAAAAGTGAAAAAAAAAAGTGAATAAAGATCATTTAACTCCTCCCCTATTAAAAGTTTGAATCACCCTCCTTTTCCAATAAAAAAAAAAAAAAAACACAGTGTAAATAAAAATGAAAATAAACATATATGGTATCACCGCGTGCGGAAATGTCCGAATTGAAAAAATATATCATTAATTAAACCGCTCAGTCAATGGCGTGCGCGCAAAAAAAATTCAAAGTCCAAAATAGTGCATTTTTGGTCACTTTTTATATCATTTAAAAATGAATAAAAAGCGATCAATAAGTCCTATCAATGCAAAAATTGTACCATTAAAACTTCAGATCATGGCGCAAAAAATGAGCCCTCATACCCCATGCACGGAAAAATAAAAAAGTTATAGGGGTCAGAAGATGACAATTTTAAACGTATAAATTTTCCTGCATGTAGTTATGATTTTTTCCAGAAGTCCGACAAAATCAAACCTATATAAGTAGGGTATCATTTTAATCGTATGGACCTACAGAATAAATATCAGGTGTCATTTTTACCGAAAAATGTACTACATAGAAAAGGAAGCTCCCAAAATTTACAAAAAAGCATTTTTTTTCAATTTTGTCGCACAATGATTTTTTTTCCCGTTTCACTGTAGATTTTTGGGCAAAATGACTGACGTCATTACAAAGTAGAATTGGTGGCGCAAAAAATAAGCCATCATATGGATTTTTAGGTGCAAAATTTAAAGAGTTATGATTTTTTAAAGGCAAGGAGCAAAAAACGAAAATGCAAAACGGAAAACCCCCCGGTCCTTAAGGGGTTAATCTTAAGTAGAAGGTAGGGAAAAAATTCCGGGTTCTCTGGCGCGTGCCGCAAGAAAAGGAGGGTGTCCGGTATTAGGATTTTTATTCTTTATAGTGCCGGTTCAGACGAGTTTCCAGGCTTCCGCCTCTTTCTCAATTTACATTGGCTTATATGTTACAAACAAAGGTAGGTGATATTTAAAACAGTAAAAAACCCGTGAACGGGTTAGTTGCGGGACCGCCCCATGTGAACCACGCACATAGGTGACGTAACAATCGCACCTGTCAAGGTGAAGTCTTTTGGATGGGAAGGGCTATGTTTCACAGTCTGTTTCCATACGCAAATCATATTGTCCAATGATGTCAGTTTAAAACAATACGTATCTTCACCATAAAATCAAAACCAAAACTTAGCAAAAATAAAAAGAGAGAGTATGTTGCTGTGAGTCGGTGTATAGTTACATGCATATTGCATGCTATCTGGGCTCTAATATATATGTATCACATATAATGCACCCTGACATGTGCCCCTCCCATATAATGCCCCCCTGTCATATGCCACCAGATATAATGCCCCCTGTTTATGTGCCTCTCACACATAATGCCCCCTGACATGTGCCCCTCACATATAATGCCCCCTGTCATGTGCCCCAAGACATAATGCCCCCCTGTCATGCTCCCCTCACATATAATGCCCCCATGTCATGTGCCCATCACATATAATGCCCCCATAGGCCATAGCAATAGATCATGACCCTGGTCCCCGTCGTCCCAGGACCAGTGGAGCGGTGGTCGGAACACTGAAGCGGGACAGTAAACAAGCATACAGCCTCCAGCCATACACTGTATATGGCTGAAGGCTGTTTGTCTGTGGGGGAACCGTGCTGCACCTAATGTGGGGGAACTATACTGCACCTAATGTGGGGGGGGACTGTACTGCACCTAATGTGGGGCAACTGTACTGCACCTAATGTGGGGGAACTGTACTGCGCCTAATGTGGGGGAACTGTACTGCACCTAATGTGGGGGAACTGTGCTGCCAACCTAATGTGGGGGAACTGTACTGCCAACCTAATGTGGGGGAACTGTACTGCCAACCTAATGTGTGGGAACTGTACTGTCAACCTAATGCGGGGGAACTATGCTGCACCTAATGCGGGGGAACTGTCGGGGGAGGGCTCATCATAATGAAGTGCTCCTTCTTCCAGGCAGCCATAATCTGGCCGTGCCCGCATCCCCAGTCATCCGACATGGAGCGCCCTGCGTCACCAGTTACCCAGATGTCCGGGGTGCAGTAGCCTAGATCGCGGGGGTCCCCAGCAGCAGACCCCCACGATCAGACACCTTATCCCTTATCCTTTGGATAGGGGATAAGATGTCTAGGGGCGGAGTACCTCTTTAATGCTCAGCTGGCTGAAAAATTTTGCTTGGTAATTTCAGTTCAACAGTCTCCTACAGTTTTAACAGTATTCTGCTGCACTGTGCATACTGCAGAATTTCCAAGGCAGAAATTCAAAATCTGGACTCCAGTGAAAGAACAAACAGTGGAATTCACCTGAAATGCATTGCCTTAAGGCGTACCTGTCAGATTCTACAAAAGAAACAAAACTGTTATATGTTACTCAGTACCTCATCCTGATCATGTACATGTCATTTTTATGTCCCTATCACCCATATTTCACTAAAAAATAGCATATCACAGCTGCTTAATGTCTTTTCCATCTTGTCAAAGGAAGGAGGCGTGTCCTTCTCTTGCCTGCACTGTGATGACTTCCCCCCCTTCCTCACTCTGCTGACTCACTGCTTTTGGGAGCTTCACAGCCCTTCTCTGTATTCCTTTCCTCTCTGGATTTATGCTGTATACACACACACACACACACACACACACAATGATTATTGGAGATTGCCCAAAGACAATATGGTGAGTGTATTACTTACATCTTCCTATGTCATTCATGTGTGTCATCCTTTGGCAGTACTGTAATGCTGGGACTTGTAGTTTTGGAATATTTGAAGGTACACTGTTTGGATAATTCTTTTTTGCAGTAGAGTTGCCTTCATCAGTGTGCCTACAGCTTTTGCAAAACTACAACTCCCAGCATGCCCAGACATCCTTTGACTGTCCAGGCATGCTTGGAGTTGTAGTTTTGCAATAGCTGGAGGCACAGGATTGGTAAAACTCTGTGTTACAGTAGTGTTGCTGCAAGCTGTGTTCCTCCTGCAGTAGTGTTGCTATCCCGACCTCCTATCCCATCATCATATCTCGACCTCATATCCCATCCTCCTATCCCATCCTCCTATCCCGTCCTCCTATCCCGTCCTTCTATCTCGACCTCCTATCTCGACCTCCCATCTCGACCTCCTATCCCGTCCTCCTATCCCGTCCTCCTATCCCAACCCCCTATCTCGACCTCCTATTTCAACCTCCTTTCACAACCTCCTATCCCATCCTCCTATCCCAACCTCCTATCTCGACCTCATATCCCGTCCTCCTATCTCGACCTCCTATCTCGACCTCCTATCCCGTCCTCCTATCCAGTCCATCTATCCTGACCTCCTATCTCGACCTCCTATCCCATCCTCCTATCCCGTCCTCCTATTCCGTCCTCCTATCTTGACCTCCTATCCCGACCTCCTATCCCGACCTCCTCTCCCGACCTCCTATCCCGACCTCCTATCCTGACCTCCTATCCCGACCTCCTATCCTGACCTCCTATCCCGTCCTCATATCCTGACCTCCTATCCCGACCCGTAATATGTGTACGAGGTATTGAAATATCTCCAGCCGTACAGAAGTTATGTAGGAACATACATTTCCCATTGATTTGCATGGGACTTTAAACAAAAACCCTGACACTCGCAAATGGGGGTAGTTAAGGGTTAAATTAACTATGCTATATTTTAAGTGGACATATTAGTAACATAGTAACATGTGACCAAGTATTATCAAAATATCTCCAGCCATTTGGAAGTTATGCAGTAACATATATTTCCCATTGACTTGTATGGGACTTTAAACATAAACCCCGCCCCTGGCAAATGGGGGTGAGTAAGGGTTAAATCACCTATCCTATGTTTGTTGTTGACATATAAGTAACATGTGTGCCAAGTTTCATGTTAATATCTTTAGCGGTTTTGGACGTGATGCTGGAACATACACACATACATACACACATGGACACAGCAGGACTAGTATGTGTCCAAGCAGGTGGGGGGGGGGGGGCAGTTGTTTGACTTGCTTTTTCAGTATGAAATACTGAAAATTATCTAATGAAAGCAATTGGTTTTGCATGCTTTACAACATATCAAAAGTTTTTGTATCTAAAAATGCCCATTTATGCATTAATAACTCTGGGATGCTTTTACTTATGAATTTGATTCCGAGATTGTTTTTCGTGACATATTCTACTTTAAGATATTAGTACATTTTCGTCGATACTTGCATAATTTCTTGGTGAAAATTCCCAAAATTTCATGAAAATTGTGAACATTTAGCATTTTTCTGACTTTGAAACTCTCTGGTTGTAAGGAAAATGGACATCCCAAATAAATTACATATTGATTCACATATACAATATGTCCACTTTATGTTGGCATTATAAAGTTGACATGTTTTTACTTTTTGAAGATACGAGAGGGCTTCAAATTATAGCAGCAATTTTCCAATTTTTCTGAAAAATTTCAAAATTTTTCAGGGAACAGTTAAGTTTTGAAGTGAATTTTTGGGTCTTTATGTTAAAAAATACCCCATAATGGACCCATTATGAAAACTGCGCCCCTCAAAATGACATTCAGAAAGTTTGTTAACCCTTTAGGTGTTTCACAGGAATAGCAGCAAAGTGGAGGAGAAAATTGTAGCCCCACTTTTTTCATTTTTACTGCGGATAAAAGGTGAAAAAGTCTCCCAAAAAACAATTTTGCTCCTTCTCTTCTGAATATTGTAATTCGCCCGCAGAGCACTTTATATCCACATATGGGGTATTTACTTACTTAGAAGAAATGGAGTTACACATTTTGGTGGGGATTTTTCTTCTATTACCCCTTGTGAAAATGAAAAATGTCATTTTCGCATCCAACTTTAACGACAACTTGTCAATCACTTGTTGGGTTTAAATTCTCACTGTACCCCTTATTACGTTACTCGAGGGGTGTAGTTTCCAAAATGGCATTACATGTGTTTTTTTTTTTTTGTTAATGTCAGAATCACCTCTGTGCAAATCACCAATTTAGGCCTCAAATGTACATGGTGCGCTCTCACTCTTGAGCCCTGTTGTGCTTGTAGAGCACTTTGCATCCACATGTGGGGTATTTCTGTACTCAGCAGAAATTGTGTTACAAATTTTTTTTTTTTTTGGGGGGGGGGGGGTCTTTTTCTCCTTTTATCTCTTGTGAGAATGAAAAGTAAGGGGCAAAACCAGCAGTTAGTTAGTGTAAAAAAAAACAAAATGTTTACACTAACATGCTGGTGTAGACCCCAACTTTTTCTTTTCATAAAGGTTAAAAAGATAAAAAGCCCCCTAAAATTTGTTACACAATTTCTCCCGAGTACGGAAATACCCCATATGTGGCCCTTAACTGTTGCCTTGAAATAAGACAGTGCTCCGAAGTGAGAGAGCACCATGCGCATTTGAGGCCTATATTAGAGATTTGCATTGGGGCGCACTCAGATGCAAGCATTACACTTGACTTCACCACCAATACCCTACGGCATTATTTCCCAAACAGGGTGCCTCCAGCTGTTGCTAAACTCCCAGTCAATGGCTGTCCGACAGTACTGGGTGTTGTTGTTTTGCTACAGCCAGAGGCTCCTTTTTGAACACGGTGACGTACTTGACGTTAATCATTTTTATTGGGGGGGGGGGGGTCACTGTGTAGGTGTAGTGTTTGACCCTTTATTTTGTGTAGGTGTAGTGTGGTGTTTTTAGGGTACATTCGCACGGGCAGGTTTACAGCGAGTTTTCTGCTGAGAGTTTGAGCTGCGGCGGAAAATTTGCCAAATCTCAAACTTGCAGCTGGAAACCCACTGGAAACCCACCCGTGTGAATGTATCCTGTACTTTTAAAACGCAGGGACCTCCGGGAGGTAGCACACGCAGGGATGTCACTGACGTCCCTTGCGTGCGCCCATAGGAATGGAGGAGGAGGAGCATCGACGAGGAGAAGGACGCACACCAGCAGGCATGGCAACTCCCCAGGACCAGTTGGCAGCACATGGTCGATAAGCCATAGTAGTAGATCCTGACCCCAGACCGGAGGAGCGGTGGTCGGAACACTGAAGTGGGGCAGTACACAGACATACAGCCTCCAGCCATACACTGTATATGGCTGAAGGCTGCATGTCTGTGGAGGAACTATACTGAACCTAATGTGGGGAACTATACCGCACCTAATCTGGGGAGTTATACTGCACTTAATGTGGAGAACTATACTGCACCTAATGTGGGGAACTATACTGCAGCTAATGTAAGGGAACTATACTGCACCTAATGTGGGGGAACTATACTGCAACTAATGTGGGGAAACTATACTGAACCTAATGTGGAGAACTATACTGCACCTAATGTGAGGGGACTGTACTGCACCTAATGTGGGGGGACTATACTGCACCTACTGTGGGGGAACTGTACTGCACCTAATGTGGGGGAACTATACTGCACCTAATGTGGGGGAACTGTACTGCACCTAATGTGGGGGAACTATACTGCACCAGTACAGTTCCCCCACATTAGGTGCAGTATAGTTCCCCCACATTAGGTTGGCAGTATAGTTCCCCCACATTAGGTGCAGTATAGTTCCCCCACAATAGGTGCAGTACAGTTCCCCCACACTAGGTGCAGTATAATTCCCGCACATTAGGTGCAGTATACTTCCCCCACATTAGGTGCTGTATAGCTCCCCCACATTAGGTGTAGTACAGTTCCCCCACATTAGGTGCAGTACAGTTCGCCCACATTACGTGCAGTACAGTTCCTCCACATTAGGTGCAGTATAGTTCACCTAATGTGGGGGGACTGTACTGCACCTAATGTGGGGAACTTTACTGCACCTAATGTGGGGGAACTATACTGCACCTAATGTGGGGGAACTGTACTGCACCTAATGTGGGGGAACTGTACTGCACCTAATGTGATGGAACTGTACTGCACGTAATGTGGGGGAACTGTACTGCCAACCTAATGTGGGGGAACTGTACTGCCAACCAGTACAGTTCCCCCACATTAGGTGCCGTATAGTTCCCCCACATTAGGTTGGCAGTATAGTTCCCCCACATTAGGTGCAGTATAGTTCCCCCACAATAGGTGCAGTACAGTTCCCCCACATTAGGTGCAGTATAATTCCCGCACATTAGGTGCAGTATACTTCCCCCACATTAGGTGCTGTATAGCTCCCCCACATTAGGTGTAGTACAGTTCCCCCACATTAGGTGCAGTACAGTTCGCCCACATTATGTGCAGTACAGTTCCCCCACATTAGGTGCAGTATAGTTCACCTAATGTGGGGGGACTGTACTGCACCTAATGTGGGGAACTATACTGCACCTAATGTGGGGGAACTATACTGCACCTAATGTGGGGGAACTGTACTGCACCTAATGTGGGGAAACTGTACTGCACCTAATGTGGGGGAACTGTACTGCACGTAATGTGGGGGAACTGTACTGCCAACCTAATGTGGGGGAAATATACTGCCAACCTAATGTGTGGGAACTGTACTGTCAACCTAATGCGGGGGAACTATGCTGCAACTAATGCGGGGGAACTGTCGGGGGAGGGCTCATCATAATGAAGTGCTCCTTCTTCCAGGCAGCCATAATCTGGCCGTGCCCGCATCCCCAGTCATCCGACATGGAGCGCCCTGCGTCACCAGTTACCCAGATGTCCGGGGTGATCTGTACTGCCAACCTAATGTGGGCAACTGTACTGCCAACCTAATGTGCGGGGACTAAATGAGCGCAGGTCTGTTAATGTATGTGTGCATGCAAGCAAGAGTGCATTTGTGTGTGTGTATGTGTATATATATATATATATATATATATATATATATATATACGCACGCAGCATTAGTTTGTGCTTTAGGATGCACACCCTAATGCAATAGGCTGCTCACGCCAATGATGAGGAGCCAGATGTTGTCAAACTACAACTCCCAGCATACCTGACTGTTTGGGCATGCTAGGAATTGTAGTTTTGCAACATGTGGAAGGCCACAGTTTGGAAATCACTGTATAGCGGTCTCCAAACTGTGGCCCTCCAGAGGCTGCAAATCTACAACTTTCAGGATGCCCAGACTGTCCAGGCATGCTGGGAGTTGCAGCATCTGGAGGGCCACAGTTTGGATACCACTTTATAGTGATCTCCAAACTTTGGACTTCCAAATGTTGGAAAACTACAACTCCCAGCATGCCCAGACAGCCAACAGCAGCCTGGGCATGCTGGGAGTTGTAGTTTTGTAACATCTGGAAGGCCACAGTGTGCGCCCGCCGCCTGACCTGATCGCCGCATGCCTCCTGCCGCCACATGCCTCCTGCAGCCGTTGATAGCCGCATGCCTCCTGCAGCCGCTGATCTCTCCCGCCACTGATCTCTCCCGCCGCCACCGCCCGCAACTCCTTTACCGGTTCCCCCTGCTCTGTCTGGACCATCATTGGTGGGGAGAGCAGGGGAGCTAACCTTTGAACCCCCGCCCCCATCTGCTATTGGTCGGTGGCTTGCGACCAACCAATGACAGGGGATAGGAGGAGGTGGTACCCCTGCCACCTCGCTCCTATCCTTCAGGATGACTGGAGGTGACAGCCCTGATCATCCTTATTTTCCAGGCGATCGAGTCACCAGAGACCCGATCAGCCCAGAAAAAGCCGTTAGGATCGCTGTTATGGGGGGGGGTCTCAGGACCCCCCTAATGGCGATTGCCATTATGGGGGTGGTTCTCAGGACCCCCCTAGGCATTGCCATGGGATGCCTGCTGAATGATTTAATCCCATTCTGATCACCGCCCCGTGAGCAGCGGTGATAGGAAATACGGAGGGCGTACAGGTACACCCTCTGTCCTTAAGTATCGGGACGCAAGGGCGTACTTGTGCACCCCCCGTCCCCAACAGGTTAAATAAAGCAATGTGTACTAGTTTGCCATACCTTTTATATGTAACTAATGTCCATTACATTTGATGCAATTATATAACCTTTTAACTCTTTATTTATTATTTCTTAATTAAAAAGTTAATACTAAACATCTGTATTTTTAAACTGATATTAATTTGATTACAATTTTATTTTTATTTCCAAATGTGTCCTTGGCATCAGAAACTAATGTAAGCAATGTTTCTGAGCCGTATGACAAAAAATCCATTAATTAAAAAAAAAAATTATCAAACAAATGGACATATTTGTTCAATGTATTCTATTGAACAAAGGTCATTAAGCATAGTATTTTAGAATTTAGACCATTACCACCATCATTATGGACTGCTAGGTTACATTTTAAAATGTATAATGTTGCTATTTTTATGTGTTATTTTTAAGTCATTCAACTATGTCTTTAAAAATAACACTATTGCAGTGTCTACTGTATACACCATCGATCATTAAAACATGAACACCTCTGAAAATATTATGTAGGTCCACCTTGTGATACCAAAACTGTTTTCATCCATCAGGGCATGTACTTTACAAGATCTGAGAAAGTGTCCTGTAGTATCTGGCACCCGGACATTAACAGCAAATACTTTAAATCCTATACATTTTACAGAGGGTTAGAATTGTTTTTCAGCACATTTAATGGGTGCTCATATAAAGGTCTGAAGTGACTATGATGATCCAGCTCCCAATAAGATTGATTAAAATTTAGTCCATACAAGTGGAAGGTTTATTATTTAAGCAATACCTGTATTTGTTGGAGGGGACTAGGATACTTAAAGGGGTACTCTGGTGGAGAAAAAATGTTTTCAACTCAACTGGTGCCAGATGAGTTTTGTATATTACCTCTATATTACAGTTTTGTATATTACCTCTATGTAAAAATCTTAATCCATCCAGTACTTATCAGTTGCTGTATGCTAGAGAGAAAGTTAAAGGGTAGCTCCCACAATCCTATTTTTTTTTTTTTGCTAGCCCGTTCCCCCCCCCCCCCCCCCCCCGCTAAGGCACTAGCCCGTTCCCTCCTCCCCCCCGCCCCGCATACCCCATTCCCTCATTACACTTGCAGTTACTGCAGAGTCCGGCAGCGGGCGTGCAGGGACAGCAGCGGCAACGAGGAGGCGGCGGCGATGTGCGGGAGGAGTGGCCTCCCAGCCAGTGGCCGGGGAGCCAATGCGCTCGCTCCCCTGTCTGATTGAAAGGCAGAGAGCGAGTGCAGCCTAACTGAAAAAGGACTGATTGCCACTCCAAAATCAGTCCTTTTTCAGTGGCTGGTTTTTAAATGTAAATTA
Organism: Hyla sarda; assembly: GCF_029499605.1. Lineage (NCBI taxonomy): Eukaryota > Metazoa > Chordata > Amphibia > Anura > Hylidae > Hyla > Hyla sarda. The sequence continues at coordinate 108,592,791 of NC_079193.1, read as the reverse complement.
AACCTTTTTAATGAAAAAAATAATAATAATTAAAGTATATTCGAGATATGCTGTAGTACATAAGTACTACAACATATCAAAAAATAAAGTTGGTGACAGTGCCCATTTAACTATTTATTTTCAAACTGACCACAGTGCTCTCTACTGCCACCTCTGTCTGTGTCGGGAACTGTCCAGAGCAGAAGAGGTTTGTTATGGGGATTGGTTTCTACTCTGGACAATTCCTGGCACGGACAGAGGTGTCCACAGAGTAAATCAGCTGATAAGTAATGGAAGGATTAAGATATTTATTTAGAAGTAATTTACAAATCTGTATAACTTTGCCGCACCAGTTGATTTGAAATATTTTTTTTCCCACCGGAGTACCTCTTTAACCCCTTAAGGATGCAGGACGTACTCAAACGGCCCCTTTTCCGAGTCCTTAAGGACTCAGGACGTTTGAGTACATCCTGTCAAATCCCGGACCCCCGCCGCTAACTGGAGGTGAGCCGGTGCCCGATGCCTGCTGAAATCGTTCAGCAGGCATCGCGGCATATCGCCCAGGGGGGTCATGATGACCCCCCCATGTCGGCGATGGGCGGAGATCCCTGGACAATTCAGTCCAGTGATCTGCGGCAGATTCCGGGTCAATCTGGTCTCCAGTGACCTGGTGACCTGGAATTACAGGTCCCGAACAGCCCCGAACAGCCATAGCGAGCAGGGGTGAGGTGGCACTGGTGCCACCTCACGGTCGCCCTGATTCGTCGGCAGGTTTCCCGGCCGACCAATCAGGGCACCTGCTGCGGGTGTCACTCCCGCAACCCGCTCCGCCCCTCTTCCGGAGGACGTGAGCGGGTGCGGGATGTGCACCCCGGGAGCTGGGGACCCCGATCCTCGGCATCAATGTTGGGATCGGGGCTCCAGAAGCGGCGGCGGCGGCGACGACGAGGGACTGACCTGCAGCGTGGATCGTTAGTGGTGAGTGACAGCCTCCTGCTGTTGCTTAGCAACAGCTCCCAGCATGCAAAAAGGGCATGCTGGGAGCTGTAGTTTTGCAACAGCTGGAGGCACATTTTTTCTATGGAAAAGTGTACCTTCAGCTGTTGTATAACTACAACTCCCAGCTTGCACAAACAGCTAAAATGCATGCTGGGAGTTGTAGTGGTGCATCTGCTGGTTGCATAACTACAACTCCCAGCATGCCCGTTGTCTGTCGGTGACTGCTGAGAGTTGTAGTTTTGCAACAGCTGAAGGCACACTGAGTTAAGTAGCATACCAGTGTGTCTCCAGCTGTTGCATAGCTACAATCCCCAGGATCCCCAGCCAAAGTAGTATGCCTCCAGCTGTTGCATAACTACAAGACCCAGCATGCCCTTCCACTGCCCGTACATGCTGGGGGTTGTAGCTTTTGCAACAGCTGAAGGCACACTGGTTGCAAAACACTGAGTTTGTTACCAAACTCGGTGTTTCACAACCAGTGTGCATCCAGCTGTTGCAAAACTACATCTCCCAGCATGCACTGATAGACCGTACATGCTGGGAGTTGTAGTTTTGCAACAGCTGGATGCCCCCCCCCCCCCCCCAATGTAAACGTACAGGGTACACTCACATGGGCAGAGGTTTACAGTAAGTATCCGACTGCAAGTTTGAGCTCAAACTGCCAGCGAGAAACTACTGTGAACCCCTGCCCGTGCGACTGTACCCTAAAAACACGACACTAACAAAAAATAAAATAAAAAGTAAAAAAAACACTACATATACACATACCCCTACGCAGCCCCCCTCCCCAATAAAAATGAAAAATGTCTGGTACGCCACGGTTTCCAAAACGGAGCCTCCAGCTGTTGCAAAACAACTACTCCCAGTATTACCAGACAGCCACTGACTGTCCAGGCATGCTGGGAGTTTTACAACAGCTGGAGGCCCCCTGTTTGGGAATCACTGGCGTAGAATACCCCTATGTCCACCCCCTATGCAAGTCCCTAATTTAGGCCTCTAATGCGCATGGCGCTCTCACTTTGGAGCCCTGTCGTATTTCAAGGCAACAGTTTAAGGTCACATATGGGGTATCGCCGTACTCGGGAGAAATTGTGTTACAAATTTTGGGGGGTATTTTCTGCTTTTACCCTTTTTAAAAATGTTACATTTTTGGGGAAAGAAGCATTTTAGGTACATATGCAAAAGTCGTGGGGTATTATGGTTCACTTAACCCCTTGTTACGTTCCCCGAGGGGTCTAGTTTCCAAAATAATATGCCATGTGGTTTTTTTTCTGCTGTTCTGGCACCATAGGGGTTTCCTAAATGCGGCATGCCCCCAGAGCAAAATTTGCTTTCAAAAAGCCAAATGTGACTCCTTCTCTTCTGAGACCTGTAGTGCGCCAGCAGAGCACTTTTCACCCCCATATGGGGTGTTTTCTGAATTGGGAGAAATTGGGCTTCAAATTTTTTTTTTTTCTGCTATTACCCTTTTAAAAAATTTAAAACTTTTGGGAAACCAAGCATTTTAGGGAAATTTTTTTTTTTTACATATGCAAAAGTCGTGAATCACCTGTGGGGTATTAAGGTTCATTTTACCCCTTGTTATGTTCCCCCAGGGGTCTAGTTTCCAAAATGGTATGCCATGTGTTTTTTTTTTTTGCTGTTCTGGCACCATAGGGGCTTCCTAAAGGTGACATGCCCCCCAAACACCATTTGTCGCTCCTTCCTTTCTGAGCCCTCTACTGTGCCCGCCGAACAATTAACATAGACATGTGAGGTATGTGCTTACTCGAGAAAAATTGGGTTTCAAATACAAGTAAAAATTTTTCTCCTTTTTACCCCTTTCAAAAATTGGGTCTACAAGAACATGCAAGTGTAAAAAATGAAGATTGTGAATCTTCTCCTTCACTTTGCTGCTATTCCTGTGAAACACCTAGAGGGTTAAAACGCTGACTGAATGTCATTTTGAATACTTTGGGGGGTGCAGTTTTTATAATGGGGTCATTTGTGGGGTATTTCTAATATGAAGACCCTTCAAATCCACTTCAAACCTGAACTGGTCCCTGAAAAAAAGCGAGTTTAAAAATTTTGTGAAAAATTGGAAAATTGCTGCTGAACTTTGAAGCCCTCTGGTGTCTTCCAAAAGTAAAAACATGTCAATTTTATGATGCAAACATAAAGTAGACATATTGTATATGTGAATAAAAAATTTTTTTTTGGAATATCCATTTTCCTTACAAGCAGAGAGCTTCAAAGTTAGAAAAATGCAAAATTTTCAAATTTTTCATCAAATTTTGGGATTTTTCACCGAGAAAGGATGCAAGTTACCACAAAATTTTACCACTATGTTAAAGTTGAATATGTCACGAAAAAACAATCTCGGAATCAGAATGATAACTAAAAGCATTCCAGAGTTATTAATGTTTAAAGTGACAGTGGTCAGAATTGCAAAAAAAATGGCCGAGTCCTTAAGGTGAAAAAGGGCTCAGTCCTTAAGGGGTTAAGACCTCTCCACAATAACCAGGCGGATGCCCTCAGTACCAACTTTGTTAGTCTGTGTATATGCCTGTTTATTATATGGCGGCTTCCACTGTTACACAGCACCTGGTACATCTCTGAGCTGACATTATTACTGCCCATTTAGACTGCAAATTTTCTGAGTGGAATTAACATATTCATTCTTTTGGCATAATCCGCACTGAAATGCATTGCTGTCTATTGAGACTTCACATGTCCTAGTGCCAGCTTGCTTTGCTGGTGCCCTTTCCAACTGATATTTTTCAAGCGGAAATTCCATAACGTGAATGAGCCCTTACCTTTGAGAATTCCATGTTTCTATACTTTAAATATGTTTTGTTAGAAGTACTCATGTTGTTTCGCTTGTGTCTTTATTGGAGTACATGCATACTTGTTGCACTTATGAGTTACATGTTGTCTGAGGTCACAGGTCACTCACTGCTTATGGATCAAGCTCCTGCTCTCGCTTCATAGTCACTCAACTCTCCAGAACACACATTTACGCCCTGGTGCATTCATTCCTAGATGGCAAGGTCATACATGTGCACCCAGTGTGAGCTAAGAAGTTCAAAAACGGACTGTTTCCTGCTGCCCACCTTTTTACAGGTGCTATTATTAATAATAATGTCATTCCTTCTACCTGTGAGTGGCTAAAATCGTCCTATAGCTATACAATTTATGGCCCAACTTAATGTCCGTTCTCCACATATGTTGTTTTAACCCCTGCATATTTTGTGAGATAGAACGTGTGTTTTCTCCTTGTGAGCTCAGAAATGCTTATGACTTGATAAAGGGAGGAATCCCGAAAGCTTGTCTCTACAAAATCTTGTTAGTCCAATAAAAAAGGTATTACAAGATACTGCAACTACCGATGATTTAGCTTTTTGCTTCACTAGACTAATACGGCTACTCCTAACTACTCTCTCTCTCTCTCTCTCTCTCTCTCTCTCTCTCTCTCTCTCTATCTCTCTCTCTCTCTCTCTCTCTCTCTCTCTATATATATATATATATATATATATATATATATATATATCACATAACTAACATATAAATACACATTGTTAAGTTTATATAATAACCAAAAAAGAGGGGCACAAAGTACTGACCTATGGTCCAACCTTGTCTCTGGTATACAGAGAAATACAGATAATACCCAAGAAAATTACACAGAGACATAAAATAGTGAAAAAGTATGTATAGTATATTATATATACATTCCCTGAGGAAGCTTGTTGCGAAACAACGTTGTAGGGGTGGCATTCTGCATTAGGATAAGATGTCCGCTGTATGCCCTTGTGATGTGAGATGGGTGATTATTATTTGAGTCATATTTTCCAGGACCTTGGCGATTGCTGAACATTTGTGTATGGTTTAATGCCGGTTCCTGGGACTCTTTACTCTTTCACCCTTTTACCACTTTCATAATTGCACACTTTATCTTGTATTGTTTTGCGGTCATTCTTTTTCTCCATGGGCATTGTGCAATACGGGATTAACATCTATATGTTTATCCTGAGTGTATATGTTTACATATGTTGGTATTTAATTGCTAGTATGTTTCTGTACAGCCTATACCTTTTACGTGTATATACACCCGGATGGGGGTCACTTTAGTATCTCCCATTTCTTATTGATGTTCTGTAGCCCAGTTTTGCTTCTGTCCCTCATCCAGACGCCTTAGTAGTCTGTCCACTGTCGTTCCTTTTAAAATTCTGGTTTTAAATTCAGTCACTAATAATAAAGACTATACATACTTTTTCACTATTTTATGTCTCTGTGTAATTTTCTTGGGTATTATAAGTTTATTTATATGTAAAATTCCCCTTCAGCCAGTTCCTATTCCTTTAGATATGCACTGGCTTGAAAAGGTTATCTTCTGAAATTAGGAGAGCTTCAACTGTTTCCAGCACCATTACAGGAGTACTCCAGTGGAAAACAATTCTTTTTTAAATCAACTGGTGCCAGAAAGTTAACAGATTTGTAAATTACGTCTATTAAACAATCTTAATCCTTCCAGTACTTATCAGCTGCTGTATGCTCCAAAGGAAGTTCTTTTCTTTTTCACTTCTTTTCTGTCTGACCACAGTTTTCTCTGCTGACACCTCTGTCCATGTCAGGAACTGTCCAGAGCTGAATAGGTTTTCTATGGGGATTTGCTCTTGCTCTGGACAGCTCCTGACATGGACAAAGGGGTCACCAGAGAGCACTGTGGTCAGACAGAAAATAAATGTAAAAAGAAAAGAATTTCTACCAGAGTACCCCATTAAATATTTATTTTGAGATATGCTAGTCAAAATTTAAACCTTCAATAGCATAATATGCATAAAAGTACAACAAATCAATCATTCAGACCACATACATTAAGCTCTTTAGTCCCAGATGAAGAGATAAAAGTTACAATCAAACATTCTTTCCACAGATTTATGTAATTTCATCTGATTCTTTAGAGCTCTGTTCTAAAACATTTATTATTCCAAGGTATTAGCCAAAATGATTTTTTCTATTCTAGCATCTGACAAGTAGTTTCTCTTTTCCCGCTGACACATACTGTAAATTCCCACAAAGCAAAGTCTTCAAGCCATCTGTTTTTAGCCTCAAAATGACATGCTAATTGTATTTCAATCCTTTGCTTTTACCACGTAATGCTTTCTCTGGCAATCTGATTTTGTCATTTCCTTCTATTCCAGTTTAAGTGGTGCACATTTTAAACATTATGATTTTCTGCTTCTGATGTCATAGAGAAATTGTGATCTTACACGACAGTAATAAAACACAGGGCTATTTAGCAAAGACATGCTAGAAAAATCATGTGGAAAAGTCAGGGGAAGGCCACAAGGTACTTTCTTCCAAACATTGGTGCGCTGATTGCGCTAGGAGCAGGGCAGTAGCAGGGCGGTGGTGAATGAATGAAGCCTACATGCGGGACATTCATTCACTGCCGCCGGCTCCCGACATGTCCCGCTGCTGCCCTGCTCCAAGAAGATGAGGAGCAGTCAGCGGGAGGGGAAATAAAGACACACGGGGGGGGGGGGGGAGGAATTAGGATAAGCACACTGGGGCCAATGAATTATTATAAACACACTGGAGCCAATTAATTATTATAAATATGCATGGGGCATACATTTGGGGGTCAAAGTAGTAGTTTAAAAACCCCACCTGGAGCCCTGAATGGCTCCTCGGTTCCGGCCATTCAGGGCTCCCGGCGGGGGACTTCAAAATGAAAGTTTACACAGTAGTATGTACATCGAAGGGGAGCGCAGTATGCCACCCGCTCCCCTGCTTTAGAACTGCTGATCGCATTGGGTCTCAGAAGTGAGACCCAGTGCGATCAATCCCTTATCCCCTGTACTACTACTCCCAACATGGAACAGACTCTGTTCCATGATGGTGGTAGTAGTACAAACACTAACGTAGCCTCCCCAGCTGCTGGCAGACTCCCACAGCTGGGGGACCTACGACTCCCATCATGGAAATGAGTCTGTTCCATGATGGGAGTAGTAGAAGTCCCTCAGCACTGCAGGAGTCTGCTGATGTCACCTCTTCTAAGCATCAAAGGCTCATCCATTTGCCATAGACTTCAATGTTAAAATTTTAACGCCCATTATTCCTCCGTTATTTATGACGGAAGAAAAATTAGTGCAAGTGATGTTTTTTCTCCTGTCCCAAATAGCGTCCGTTATTCATAACGGCTATAACGGGTGATAGAGGATATTAAAAAAATCCCATAGGTAAGAATGGGATTTTGTAACGGCCATCTAATGGCCATTTTTAAGGGTTTTCTAACGGAAGTTTACAGCGGATCTTTTAACAGAGAAAAAGTATAGTGTGAAAGCAGCCTAAGAGTTTTTATTACCAAAGATTACCATTGTCTTCATCATCATTTTACTAAACATAATGTTAAGAAGAAAAAAAAACAAAGTAATAAAGTTGTCTTTTTTTCATTTGTATCCTAAAAAGAACAGAGGAAGAGTAGGTTATAAAAGAAAAAAAAAATAGTTGCTATGTTATTTATAAGATAAAGTTCACAGTAAGTACACAATACAATAAATACACGTACCATTGAATTATAGGCACATATATTGCATTTAAAAAAGGTTTTCATTTTTTTGTCTATGCTATATTTTGTCTTTGTGGATTCTATTACATTGGAAAGACGATAATGCAATTATTCATACGAATAAGAGAACATTTTTATTCAATTGGTACCAAGAAGGGAGCCCCTTCGTCTTAAATCCCATGTAATCGAATGTCACAACGGCGATCCAGAAACATTGAAATTTGTGGGACTAGAAAAAATTCTTCCTTCTCCTGCAATAAGGTCTCATAAAAAATTATTAAAAAGAGAAGTTCATTGGATTATTAAAACTAATGCAACAGGCCCTTTGGGCTTGAACGATAAAGTGAATATGGCAGTGTGTCTTTAATGCTTAAATAAAATTACCTCCTCCCCATGTCGTATTTTAATCACATGATAGGGTGTAAACTTTAGGTGACTGGTTGTCCTATTCACTTACCTGTATATGTGTACCTGCAATTCAGAAGAATGTAAAGGCCAGATGAAGCACTAGTCTGTGTGTAACGGCTACCGTTGCCTGCTGTACCCCCCCCCCCCCTCCACTGATTGTCCCTCTCCTGTAATGCTATATGTGAGTATGTATTAATAAAGTCAAGATTTGAAGACGAAAACTGGTGAGTTGCCGACTATCTTTCCCTTCGTTGCTAAAAAAGTTGTTAAACCTTCTCACTTTTTCACATTTTTCATATTGTGGCCTTGGGCTACAATTATTTTTCCTCATCAGCTCTGCAATTTCAAAATAATGCACCCTTAAAGGTGTCTTAGCGCCGGAGTACCCCTTTAATATATTTTTTACATGTAAAGCAGTATAATTAAAAACAATATTTGTTACTTTTTTTTTTCTACAATTTATTTAGCTGACAGGGAGAGTTAAGACATGGGCATTCCAAATATTCAAAACACAGATTATCTATGTATATATATATATATATATATATATATATATATATGTAACTCATTGGCCCTCATTTACTAAAAGTGGAGTGTTTATTCTTTACTAATCTGTTGCACATGTCAGTTATCACCCAAACATTAAATACTTTATTCATAAAAGTATTTAACTGCACAAAATGTTTTCCGGTTATAAACCAAGTTAGGGTGGGTTCACACTACGTTTTGTCCCATACGGGAGCGCATACGGCAGGGGGGAGTTAAAAGCTTGCGCTCCCGTATGTCACCGTATGCGCTCCCGTATGTCATTCATTTCAATGAGCCGACCGGAGTGAAATGTTCGGTCTGGTCGGCTCATTTTTGCGCCGTATGCGCTTTTACAACCGGACCTAAAACCGTGGTTGACCACAGTTTTAGGTCCGGTTGTAAAAGCGCATACGGCGCAAAAATGAGCCGACCGGACCGAACGTTTCACTCCGGTCGGCTCATTGAAATTAATGACATACGGGAGCGCATACGGTGACATACGGGAGCGCGAGCTTTTAGCTCCCCCCTGCGTATGCGCTCCCGTATGGGACAAAACGTAGTGTGAACCCAGCCTTACTTTCACACAAAACACAATGGTAAACAGTCCCCTTGTTAGAAATCACTCCATTTTTGGAATTTCACTCGGCCTCTCGGTTATTGTGTGAGGCAAACTCACACTTTTTCTCGAGTGATTTTGGAAGTACTCCGAGTATTTTTGTTTTTTTGTCGGTAAAACGCCCATTTTTGCATAAAACACGGCCATTTCAGAGTGAAAAAAAAACACTCCGAGTGTTTTCTAAAATGTCGGTTGTGTGACAAAAATTTGGTCGCAAAATTAGTCGCAAAGACGTTGTGACAAAAATTTTGGCGCAATAACCGAGAAAAAGAGCCGGTTGGACTTTAGTAAATGATGGCCAATGTGTGTGTGTGTGTATTTTCCAGCATCACGTCCAAACCGCTAAAGATATATTAAAGGGAACCAATCATCAGATTTTACCCTATATAACGCTTGGCAAAGCGTTATATAGGGTAAAATCTTTATTTTCACCATTCCCGGGGGATGCTCCTGCCCCCAGGGATGGTGAAGATATGAAGTTATAAACTAGTCACCGTCGCCGCCGTAAGTAGTCACCTGGGCGGGGAGCTCTTCTCATCTACTCCCGTTCTTCGGCCGGGAGCGACGCCCCCTCCGCTTGATTGATGGGCCGCGTCATTGTTCCGCTCACTGGACGGACGGAGCAGAGCGATGACGCGGCCCATCAATCACGCGGAGGGGGCGTCGCTCCCGGCTGAAGAACGGGAGTAGATGAGAAGAGATCCCCGCCCAGGTGACTAGATCCCCGCCCAGGTGACTACTTACGGCAGCGGCAGTGACTAGTTTATAACTTCATATCTTCACCATCCCTGGGGGCAGGAGCATCCCCCGGGAATGGTGAAAATAAAGATTTTACCCTATATAAAGCTTTGCCAAGCGTTATATAGGGTAACATCTGATGATTGGTTCCCTTTAACATGAAACTTGGCACACTTGTTACTTATATGTCCCCAACATACATAGGATAGGTGATTTAACCCTTACTCTCCCCCATTTGCCAGGGATGAGGTTTTTGTTTAAAGTCCCATACAAGTCTATGGGCAATATATGTTACTGCATAACTTCCAAACGGCTGGAGATATTTCGATTCTACTTGGTCACATATTACTTATATGTCTACTTAAAATATAGGATAGTTAATTTAAACCTTAACTACCCTGTTTGTGAGGGTCAGAGTTTTTGTTTAAAGTTCCATTCAAATAAATGGGAAATGTATGTTCCCACATAACTTCCGTACGGCTGGAGATATTTCAATAATACCTGGTACACATATTACTTATATGTCAAATAAAAAGATATGATAGTTAAATTCACCCTTACCTACACCCTTATATAAAAGATTTATTTCAAGTATCATGCAAGTATATGGAACTTCCAGTACCTTACTCCACAAGCTCCTCTCTGCATCTCCTGGTGAATGTGTCAATCCAGCTTGCAAGCCACACCCCATCTCACAAAGACACGCCCACAGTTTAAGCCCCACCCCTTTATTATCTACCATTTTTGTGCATCGGTCTGGCTTGAAAATCATGCCCAGTCACCCAAAGCCACGTCCCCTTCTATTTTCAGCTTACAATATCTTCATCACAAATCAGTCCCACCTGAGGACAGGATATGAGGATGGGACATAAGGGCAGCATATGAGGTCGGCATATGAGGACAGGATATGAGGACGGGATATGAGGATGGAATATGAGGACGGGATAGGAGGTCGGGATAAGAGGTTGAGATATGAGGATGGGATATGAGGTCGGGATATGAGGATGGGATATGAGGACGGTATATGAGGATGGGATATAAGGATGGTATATGAGGTCGGGATATGAAGACAAGATGTGAGGATGGGATATGAGGATGGGATATGGGGACGGGATATGAGGTCGGGATATGAAGCGGGATATGAGGTCAAGAAAGGAGGACGGGAAATGAGGTCGAGATAAGAGGTCAGGATATGAGGATGGGATATGAGGATGGGATAGGAGGTCTGGATAGGAGGTCGGGATAGGAGGTTGGGATAAGAGGTTGAGATATGAGGTCAGGATATATGGTCGAGATAGGAGGTCGGGATAGGAGGTCGGGATAGAAGGACGGGATATGAGTTTGAAATATGTGGATGGGATAGGAGGTCAGGATATGTGGTTGAGATATGATGACGGGATATGATGATGGGATGTGAGGTCGGGATATGAGGACGGGATATGAGGTTGGGATATGACAACAATTTATGAGGACAGGATATGAAGTCAAAAGCTTCCTCCTTTGTTGATTTTCCTCCCCAACAAAGATTAGGAAGGAAAAAACGGGCAACGCCAGGTACTCAGCTAGTAATATTTATATACTGAAAGGGATAGGGATCCTGTAGAGAGCAATGAATGATAAGATGATGATTATCTCAAAATTATTCCCAGTAAAAGCAATATCTATTAGTTTCTGTTGAACAAAGTTCCTCCATCCTCTGAAGAGAGTCCACAGCCTCAATCCTCATCCTGTAAAAAGGAAGAGTTGTACATTTCTATTGCCTGGAAATCATCTGCCTTATGGCCACAAGACATTGTCTCAAAAGCCTCCCTTTGACAAAAGCCAATGAGGAGAATATTATTGATAATAGGGCAATTGCAGGATAGAGAACAATATTCTCAGAATATAATGAGTTATAAAGAGCAAGAACTTCTAACCGGATATCTGTCACACCTCTTGATAGCCGGTCAGCTGACAGGTCAGCTCATTTCATGGCCAGCATCCATTGAGCGCTGTACTTTGGATGATGCTGTCCCGCTTGCTTATATGTTTACATCTGCAGCATTGTAGGTAGGTCATCAAGATAGTACCGAGTTCTGTGGTGCGCACCATCTGACATTGTTTAGCATACGAGGGCACAAGAATTACGTTACAACAGTGTATATAGGTGCCAGCGTTTTTAGTTATGCGAGTTCTTGACCCCCTATCTTTGGGAGACAGTGAGTGGCTTCATTGTGGGACAGCCCTTTATCTACAGTATATGACCTACTATCTGAAAGCGTATTAGGCTTATGAATGAGTATTTGCATTGTTGCATATTTGTGCATTTGCGTTTTACTGATTCCCTGGGTATAGACTAAGATTTACAAATCCATCATACCCTGAAGGTTATTACCCAGTTGTCTCCGGTGGGAAACTTGTTGGGACTTAAGCGCATTGCAACTAAATGTATGACTCATGAAATTATTATGTGCATATATTGGTTGTTGATTTAGTTTCTGGGTATGCGACTGTCATATTACTGTGAACAACTGTGCAATTTTTGGTGCATCCATTACTGTTGAAGTCAGTCCAGTGATTCACTCGGTTTATGTTTTTGCTTATGAGGTCATAAGCTATCTTATTATTACACAAGGGGTGATTTATTTTAGAAAAATTGATACAGTAACTTGAAAAACTTAACAGGAATATAAAAAAAAAAAATCTAATTTACTACCAAAAAGGTTTCATACTAGTATACTGGAATATTTTACCCTCTTAGTCAACATAATGTAGCTGGGAAGAAGTAGTTCTGAGGCTATTATACAATATTGCACTGTGGTTCTTTGAAATATATTAAAATAATAGCTTTGGGAGTGTGGGAGCTGATATGGTCCTACTTAGGACATACTGTGTTCCTTCCCATTTCCACTCTATTTATCCCTTGGTCTTACCTTTATGCATTTGAGGTTACCAGGTGGTCGGTTCTATGGGATCTGGTGACAGTGGCCGGTGGTGTCCGCCATTTGGTGACAGGTTATGAATCTTTCCGATTATAGGTACATAGTGCCCTTTACACCTAGTGGTTCCTAGGTGACAAGTGCCCTTAACGCCGCCTTTCAACAATATGTTTTACTCCATTTAAATTTGCACCATTTATCTTGCAGCAAGAATACATTTTGCCTCCAAGTTTTGGTCCCCACATTTATTTTTCTCCACTCTTGTCAACCGAGTTAACTATATTATGTGAGCCGAGAAGTTGTTGGCCATCAGAGGAGACTCCATGAATCTTTTCTACAAAGTCTCATGCCTGTGGTTAGACTCCCTTCATTCCACAGATAGGATATTTACTTGTCTTTGTAATGATACTAATATTGTCTTTTTCACTACATATTTTTTATTCATGCATTCATGCTGACCATGTGTTATATGTAGGGTACTCTAGACAACGCCACATATCCAACACAGCCTCCCCCTCCCTCTTTCCCTTTATATTTTGTTCTCTATTGTTCTTAATTTGTACTATGTTTGTGTACTGTACCATTGTCTATGGTGTCCCCGACTGGAGACACTGTTTGATACTAAAAAGCCACATAGATAACGCAAATGTGTTTCAGGGCTGACAGCCAATTTATACATCTGAGAAAGGAGTGTCTCATATTCTGAAATACATTTGCATTATGTATGTGCCTTTTTATATGATTCATGTTTGAACAAAATTCTGTTAATGCAAAGACACTCCAGCATAATCATATTACTACTACTACTGAATGGTTTCTGCACCTTAAATTAGGCTAGTTTTTTTCCCCACCACTCTGCTGCTTAAAAGGCACTTTATGGATGATTATGTCATTCTGTGGTTCACAGGTAGTCAGCTGACACAGGACAACAACTTCCAGAAACAAATAAACCCATATTTTTCCTGGTGTTTTGAGTACTGGACACTAGACCTGCTACAGTACTGAAATGTATGGTACAGCAGAACTGAAATGAAACAGATGGCACTGTAGTCATATGATGGTGAGTGCACATTACATGAAAAAAATGAACAAACCTTAAGTGCTTATTTTAAAATACCCAATTGTAGAATACAAATTATAGATATACATAGTTTTATATAAAGTCTAGAAAATTTCTACATTCTGTATCTTCTAATTTATAAACGGAAGTACTATTAACAATTAAAGTGAAGCAACTGACATCTCTGCTATGAACCTTCTTTTTATAACTTGACTTTATTGTCTCTGTTTATTGTCTTTACAATACCTTTTTATTCCATTCACCAGGAGAACTGAAAATACTTCTTCTCAAAAAAGGCTACATCATAATACCAAAATAATCTTGGGTAAAAGCATTATAATTACTGGAGGATAAAAGAAAGTTCTCATGACCATCATAATGCACAGCTCATTGGTATGTTCACTGCATATGAGCTCACCTTTTCTTTTGCTATGGAAGCTTTTCGAAATGTTTATTAAGCAAAATCTTTAATCTCTTCTTAACAAAATCACTAAAGACCATTAAGAAGTTGAGCAGATTGTGATTCTGATGAGACTCTTCACTTGATGAACACGATGGAATATCTGCCAAAATACTGCAAAACAGGAACGAAGAGTTGATGAATGGAGGCAGCCAAGGGAGAAAAAAATCACAGACAAATATGACTCTTGTGTTATAGTTTTGCAAATGATTTTAAAACAGGAAATAGCAAAAGGAATTTATTTTTATTCCTTTTTTGTTGTTGAAATTTTAGAATTCATTACCTCCTGGCTTGGAAGTCGTATATTAACATTTTACTGCAAACAGCTCAATTGTGTATTTTAACAGCATTACTTTATACAAAATATGATAAATATCAAACTATAGATTACTATGTGTGTTTATAAACTTTGTATTTTATTTCTTAAGGTTTTTTGCTTGTTAATTATTTACAATTAATTATTCGTCTTAGAATTTAAACATTTTGCAAGAGTACTTCAGCTGAACCACAATATTTTGATTACAGCTATGTACTGTGGTTTTGCAGCATCTGCAGATAAAGCAGGCCATTTTACAATACCAGAAGAAAAGAAGGAATGTCCAGCAATATGGATGCGGTGAGAATAGGAACTTCTTTATTGAATCAAATAGGATACAATCAACCACAAACGCTGACGCATTTCGGATCAAGATAGACCCTTTATCATGGCATACAAAAAGTGCACTAAAACCCACATTTATACATAGGTAATAGTCACGTGTAAGTGAAATCACCAATCTAAATACTGGGTAGAGAATATAAAAAACGTGGATACAGACACAGGAACAGAGAAAGGGAGGGGAAGAAATGGAAATGCATATAACAAATAAAGAAACCAAATAGTAAATGAAAAGAAATGCAATACAGAAAACATAAACCACATATGTGAAATGAGTAATAGGTCTGGAATAATATGCTGATATCAATAGGAAAGTATGAGATCATGTATCAGGTTCATGCCATCAACATTTTCAGTATCCAAAACGAAAATCCAGTAGCATTCTCAATTGAGCAATTTTCTCCTCAGATCCCCACCTCTGATATACTGATTAACTCTTTTAATCCTATTAACCTTTAATGTAGATTCATATCCATTATAAATATCTTTAAAGTGTCTGGAAAGTGCGGACACATAAAATTGTTCATTTTTAGCATCTGAAATATGATGTCTTATCCTGTTGTTTGGAAGATTAAATGTGCAGCCCACATACAGACAATGACATTCAGTACATGCAGCTAGATATATTACAGAAGAAGAATTTCAGTTAATATTCAGTTAATATAACTAAAATGTTTTGCTAGTAGTAAATGATTCAAAACTATTGGAAACTGATATGTGGTTGCATGTAATGCAATGTTTGTGACCGCATTTCCATGTACCAGGATGATGCAACCAAGTTTTAGTGGAGGATTGTTTCTGTGATTCTAAAAATAAACTGGAGGAAAGAATAGAGCCCAAAGACGGGCCTCGTCTTGATACCATCCTAACACTAGTTTTATCTAGATTACAAAGAGCAGGGTTACTTTACAATAAAGGTAAATGCTGTGAATTATTTACTGAAAATAGTAACAGAAAACGATAAAATATTATTCTTTTCTTGATGCCTGTTTTGAAACTGTTTTTTTTTTTTTTTTTTTTTTTTTGGAAGTAGTAAAAAGTGTATCTCTTTTTAAGCATTTTACTCTATTATAAGCTTTAGTACAAACTCACTATATCCTCTTTGTTTTAATCTATTGTATAGATGTATTGATTCTGTTTAAAAAATATGGTCATCTGAACAGTTTCTTCTGAGATGTATCCATTCCCCATAAGGGATATTATTCACTACTTGATTATTATGACATGTTTTTGCTTGTAATATTGTATTACCTTGCAGTTTCCTTCCTATATGGTAGAACTGTAATTGATGTAATATCACTCTGATTATTTTTGGTTTTAATAGTATCTGATGTCTACAAAATATTTAGAAATGGTAAGGATCTTTGGAAAAACTTGCAGTAAAAAGGCACATAAAAGGTTTTAAAATACTGTAATACCTCTTTAATTACATTGTGTATGAGTACCCCACAAAGCCAGTTTATAGGGTTGTCTGAGATCAAAAAAATCATAATCCAAACTGTTGTAAAAGCACCCAATTAAACATATTGTATGAACACTGATATTAGAGTGGTTACATTATGTAAATAGTGTAGAGTATCATGGCATACAATGTGAACCTAAATTGTAATACCAAGCAGGTGTGGTGCTGTTTTTTGAAGAAATAGCTCTGTTTTTCTATTTCTGGATAAGCCTTTTAATGTATCCTTGTGCATAGTTAAAAGCCAATGTTGTATAAAGCAACCATAGTTTGTTGTGCATTATTCACATCCTGGAAGTTATAGAATTTCACAATATAGATAAAGGATGTAAATTTAGATATGAATGTTTTGTTTCACAGCTTTTATATTCTAACATTGCTAATTGCTGAATCATTTAGAATCCTGTTACAAAGCCAACATTGCCAGTGTATTGGGCTATTAATCCTTTTGTTGTATATCTTGAAATACAATATTTCTTCTCTCCTTGGACAGTTTTATTGGTTTATGGTGACAGCATGTGGTTTGGTCGCTGAACTAGAAAGATAGAGTACCAAACTGCAGAATAAATTCAAAAAAGTTAGTTTTCCCACTGTATAGCAGACATTATACGATATTGAAAATTTCTTTAATGTTTATTATCTTAATTAAACCCCTTAATTATCTATTTCATGTAGTAACCAAACAATTTTACTTAGTTTATTTTTTTTCTTCAATTTTTTCGGTTAAAATTTGGTTCTTAAAGGGGTACTCCACTAGAAAACATATATATATATATATATATATATATATATATATATATATATATATATATACCGTATTTATCGGGGTATACCACGCACCGGCCTATAACACGCACCCTCATTTTACCAAGGATATTTGGGGAAAAAAAGTTTTTTACCCAAATATCCATGAAAAAATGACGGTGCATGTGTGCGCGTGTATACCCCGATATACCCCCAGGAAAGGCAGGGGGAGAGAGGCCGTCGCTGCCCGCTTCTCTCCCCCTGCCTTTCCTGGGGTCTAGAGAGCTGCTGTCGGCCCTTTTCACCCCCTGGTTATCGGCGCCGCTGCCCGTTCTGTCCCCCTGACTATCGGTGCCGGCGCCGATAGCCAGGGGGAGAGAAGCGGCGCCGACAGCCAGGGGGAGAGAAGGGGCAGCGACACCCATTGCCGGCGCCGCTGCCCCGTTGCCTCCCCCGATCCCCGGTGGCATAATTACCTGAGTCCGGTCCGCGCTGCTCCAGGCCTCCGTCGTGCGTCCCCAGCGTCGTTGCTATGCACGGCGCGGCGCTCTGACGTCATGCGCCGCGCCGTTCAGCGCATAGCAATGACGCCGGGGATGCACGACGGAGGCCTGGAGCAGCGCGGACCGGACTCAGGTAATTATGCCACCGGGGATGGGGGGAGGCAACGGGGCAGCGGCGCCGGCAATGGGTGCCGCTGCCCCTTCTCTCCCCCTGGCTGTCGGCGCCGCTTCTCTCTCCCTGGCAATCGGCGCCGGCACCGATAGTCAGGGGGACAGAACGGGCAGCGGCGCCGATAACCAGGGGGTGAAAAGGGCCGACAGCAGCGCTCTAGACCCCAGGAAAGGCAGGGGGAGAGAAGCGGGCAGTGACGGCCTCTCTCCCCCTGCCTTTCCTGGGGGTGTATCGGCGTATAACACGCACACAGACTTTAGGCTAAAAATTTTAGCCTAAAAAGTGCGTGTTATACGCCGATAAATACGGTATATATATATATATATATATATATATATATATATTATTATTATTTTTTATCAACTGCTGCAAGAAAGTTAAACAGATTTGTAAATTACTTGTATCAAAAATATTTTTTGGAGTTTGGTGTGACATTATGTCCAATTAGCTTTTTTTCCTCCCTTTTTGGTTTAGTTCCAATACACACAAAGGGAATAAACACGTGTATAACAAAACATGTGTTACTGCTTTTACTGCAATCCTTTTATTTATATCTGGAGATAAGTGAACAATTGAAAAATTAGATGCGGCCGAAAAAATGTGTTTCCATGCTAATTTATTTGTGGCGAATCTATATTAAAAACAGCTATTTCTGGACTACAGAGAGCCTCAATAAGTGTGCTGGGGGTAGTAAGATAATACTGTTATTCAGAATGACATGCAGATTACAGGCATCACTTTTAGAATCACTGCCGCAGAGACGCACAATGACAAAGCCTGGAGGTGGCATCAGTATGAGGAGACCATATAGTGGCTGAATGACACAGCCTGGAGGTGTCATTAGTATGAGGAGACCATATACTGGCTAAATGACACCGCGTGGATGTGTTGGCAGCATGAGGAGGCCATATAGTGGCTGAATGACACAGCTTGGATGTGGCTGAAGCATGAGGAGACCATATAGTGGCTGAATGACACAGCATGGAGGTATTGGCAGTATGAGGAGACCATACAGTGGCTAAATGACACAGCGTGGAGGTGTTAGCAGCATGAGGTGACCATATATTGGCTGAATGAAAAAGCTTGGATGTGGCTGAATGACACAGCGTGGAGGTGTTGGCAGCATGAGGAGACCATATAGTGGCTGAATGACACAGCCTGGAAGTATTGGCAGCATGAGGAGACCATATAGTGGCTGAATGAGACAGCTTGGATGTGGCTGAAGCATGAGGAGACCATATAATGTCTGAATGGCACAGCCTGGAGTTGGCAGCAGCATAAAGAGACATTAGGGCTTCACAATACTTAAGATTAAAAGCCGAATTTTGAGATTTAAATTGAAGATTTAGGGTAGCTAATGCTACCATAAAAAAATTTTAGGCCCAGACCCAGGCCCAGCAGCATCAGCAAACTATATATTGGCTGAATGACATAGCCTGGAGTTGGCTGAAGCATGAGGAGACCATATAGTGTCTGAATGGCACAGCTTGGAGTTGGCAGCAGCATGAGAAGACACTAGTTCTTCACAATACCTAAGAGTAAAAGACAAATTTTGAAATTTAAATTGAAGATTTAGGGAAGCTAGTGCTACCATAAAAAATTTTAGGCCCAGACCCAGGCCCAGCAGCATCAGTAAACCATATATTGGCTGAATGACATAGCCTGGAGTTGGCTGAAGCATGAGGAGACCATATAGTGTCTGAATGGCACAGCCTGGAGTTGGCAGAAGCATGAGGAGGCCATTGAAATTTAAGATTTTTATATATAAGTTTAAGATTTTAAAATTGAAATTGAGGATTTTGATATAGAAATTTCAACTCCCAAGTTTTAGTGTCTCGGGCCTCGGCTTGTGGGGGCAAAGGACAAAATCTAACAAGGAATCACATGTCACATCGCAGCACAATGACAGAGGCAGGAGGTGGCATCAATATGAGGAGAACATAGAGTGGCTCAATGGTACAGCCTGGAGTTGGCTGAAGCATGAGAAGAGACCATATAGTGGCTGAATAGGACAGCCTGGAGATGGCATCAATATGAGGAGACCATATAGTGGCTGAATGCCTGCCTGGAGTTTCTGGCAGCATGGGGAGACCATATAGTGTCTGAATGGCACCGCCTAGAGATGGCTGAAACATGAGGAGACCATATAGTGGCTGAATTGCACAGCCTGGAGTTTGTAGCAGCATGAAGAGACCATATAGTGTCTGAATGGCACAGCCTGGTGTTGACAGCAGATGAGGAGACAATAGGGCCTCACAATCTCTAAGAATAAAAGATGAATTTTGAAATTTATAAAGAAGATGTATTGTACCTAGTGCTACCATAAACATATATAGGCAATATCCTAGGCCCAGCAGCATCACTAAACCAAGTAGTTGCTGAATGACACAGACTCAAGCTGGCTAAAGCATCAGTAAACAGTATACTGGATGAATGGCACAGCCTGGAGGTGGCTGACGCATGAGAAAAGACCATATAGTGGCTGAATGAGACAGCCTGGAGGTGGCAGATGCAGCATCAGGAGTCCTGAAAGAGACCCAGTGACAGAGTGGTGCGGTGGGTGGCAATACAAGTACCCGGTGATGAAGGTGGGTGAAAAAAAAGTCTGATGCTGAGGAACGTTTGAAACTGGGGAGCAGTGCCTTAAATCTGTTTGGCACTATCCATATTTGTGAAGTGTTGCTGTGGCACCATGGTCAATCAACTCTGATGCATCAGGCATTGGTGGTTGGAAATCCTGGCTGATCCATGCCTGATTCATCATAACAAATGTCAGTCTCTCCACATTTTTCATGGACAGACCAGTTCTCCTTGGGGTGACTATGGCCCCCGCCGCACTAAACGCCCGCTTTGATTGATGGCACACTACTGGCCTGCAGGACAGCTTTTCCAGGGCAAACTCTGCTAGTTGAGGCCACATATCAAGTTTGGCTGCCCAGAAGTCCAGCGGATCTTCAAGGTGTGTTGGCATAGGCCTGGTACTCCTCCTGCCACCCCCCCCTCTCCCCAGCAGCCATGGCAGTGGAAGGTGAGCGCAGTGGGCTCCCCGATCCCCCCCATTCAGACCTGCAAGAGGATGGAAAATGATGCCGACAGGCATCGGCCAACTGACTACATTGGATTCCTGAGTAGTAGGTCACTTTGTCGTCTTTCTCAGTGGGTGTAAAAAAAAGGCCCCTATTTTGTGGTGGTAGCGAGGGTCCAATAAGGGGGAGATCCAGTAGTCATCCCGCTGCCGAATGGTGACAATTCGTGTGTCACTACGCAAGCAAGTGAGCATGCATTGTGCCATTTGTGCAAGTGACTCGCAGGGACTCCCTGTCTCACTGCATACTGCCACAGTGTGTCTGGGTCCTTTGTCACGCCTTCCTCATAACCATCTAGTTCCTCTGGCTGCTCCTGCTCCTCCTCTCCTGTCAGATTACTAAAAAAAAACACCCATTTGGCGAAACCTAAACTATGCTCCATTGTGCCCCTGGGCGCATGGATCAGCTTTCCCAGTTGCATCACAGACAAGATGTTATTCCCATTGTCAGTCACCATGGTTCCCATTTCCAGTTTTAGTGGAGTAAGCCATGCTACGATTTCTTTACAAATGACTTTTAGCAGTTTCTCCCCTGTGGGAATCTGTACACCAAGGCAAACCATGTGAAGGACAGCGTGACACTGCCATTGCCTGCATACATGGTATGCTTAAGGGCCACTGAGACATGTCTGGGCAGTGGAGGCTGAGGACACAGTGGAGGATGAGGAGGCAGAGTTGCACACTGTCACAGGAACAACGGCCTGAGTGCATTTTAGGAGGAAGCGGCGTGACCTGTCCAAGTTGGTTTTGTTACTGTGCAGGAACCACATTCACCCAGTGAGCCGTAAAGGACATGTATTGTCCCTGACCATAGTTACAGCTCCAGATGTCGGTGCTGCTGTGCACTTTGGTACACACTGACAGGCTCAAGGACTGGACTACCTTCTCTTCCACAAAATTGTGCTGGTCTGGTACTGCCTTCTTCGCAAAGAAATTACATCTTGGCAATCTCCATCTCGGCTCGGCACAAGGCATCAGTTCTCTGAAAGGTGCAGAGTCCACCACTTGAATAGGGAGGGACTGCAGCACCAGCAACTTGGTCTGGAGCACATTTAGCTTCTGCACCATTTGATAAGTGGGCACATACTGTTGTCTCTTGGACATGGCTTTGCCAATGGATTGTTAGTGGAATGGCTGACTAAAAGTAGGAGGAGCAGGAGCATCTGGAGTGACAGAAGGAGGGTATGACACACAGCTCCCTTCAGCTGAGGTGGTGGAGCCTTGGGTGGCTGAAGGAGGGAGCGGCGTGCCACTAGGTCATGCAGCAGGCTGGACCCCTACATTGGAGTCACGGTTCTCCCAGGCCACTTTATGGTGGCGAAGCATATGTTGACGCAGGGCCGTGGTGCCAACATTGGGACACTGGCTACGCTTCAACTTCTGCCGACATATCTTGCATATGGCTATTCCGGATGCTTGATGAAAAACTGCCACACCGCCGAGTAGCTGATTTTCCCACCAACAGTCCACACTAATTGACTGCTACTGCCGCTGTCTCCAGAACCCCTTTTCCACTACCTCCCGGGATGGTAGGCTGCCGCGAAGCAGGTGGTCTTCCCTGGGCACATTTGGCTCCAGAATTTAAACTTCTGCCACCATGCTGACTGCAAACACTGCTACCACCTTGCTGGCTCAGCTGCTGCCTCACGGGCAATCTGCAACTCTCTTCTCCTGATGATGATGATGAAGCCCCTTCTGCACCCGTCTCCCATTTGCGATCAGCTTCATCATCATCAACAAGTGTGTGCACGTCACTGATATCCTCCTCAGGTTCCTCAACAGTGTCTGCTTCAGGATCCTGAATCCTGGCAACACTGCCTCCCATGTCACTCTCCTCATCACTACTTGCCCGCTTAGCGGAGGAAGCGGCAGATGTCTCCTCCACTTGTTGGCTGGGCAGTCCTCTATTAGATCGTCCTAAGTGAATAGTGGAGTTGAACCCAAAGCATAAGTTACTTCTGTAGGGGAAGGAACAACATAGGATAGAGGAAATGGAAGGACAGGGATTGCTCCCGGGCCATGCCAACTGAGGGTATCAGATGTCACTTGTGATGAAGTGGATGACCGTGTTAACCAATGGATGACGGCAGATGGGTTGCTGGTCGAGACACGATCGCTAGCTGATAACGGGAGCTCAGGCCTCTCGCTGCTACTCCTGCTGCTAGTTTTCTGCGACCTCTGCCTGATAAATTTAGGCCTCTGCCACTCCTCTGTGCACTTCTGGCACTTCTCTGCCTAATATACTTAGTTAAACACAAAATGAATAAACTGCACCAAATAGGTATATATTGTACTCTGTTTTTCATGATATGTACTAGGTGCAAGGGGTCTATAAGTCGTGAATCAGTATAGCTCCATAAACTATTTTATGCAAAGAAAGAGAAAAAACTCAAACAGAGAGCAATTGCTACTGATAAATATGCAAAATGTTATTATTATATCCAAAATGTTAAAAAGCGTCACACATATGTGACTAATTTCAATAAGGATAAAATACCAGGTGTGTATGTATAAAGCAATACAAAATGAGATGTCTCAGATACAACCGGAAAACACGTAGGTGGATCAGGTACAGTAAAAGTAAAAATCACAATGGATGTACATATAGTGAGGTCAGGAAATGATGTAATATGGCTCCTATTCAAAAAGAAGTAACCAGGGGTCCAGAAAGGGCCCCAGTAGTGGTGAGAAGCTAACTGCTATATCACATGATTGGTATAGAGAATGGGCCCAAAGTATATCAATAATGATTGGTGAAAAAGAACCTCACTTACCCATAATGGAAGCCTGTAACCACCATCCCAACGTACGTTTCGTCACCCGACTTTCTCAAGGGACGCTACCCGACTATGTACATGGCTCCCTTTTATACTGTGTTTGTTATGGATATTGTGCGCCGATTTGTGCCGTGTGGCGCATGCGCAGGGTCCCGACCCGAATGGAATCGGCGCTCACCGCCGCGTCACAGCCGATACCCGCAGGTCACGAAAGCATCACTTCCGGACCTGCGCGCACGGCCTATTGACGCCCGGGGAGTCCGTGCCAGGAAAAGTGCCCCGCGCATGCGCACAATCAGAAATCGGCGCCTTGCATTAGAAATTGCACAAAGTCAATAGACAGTATGTATATAACCCTGTCTGCACCTATACTTAGCAATATAACTAACCGAGCCTTATGACATCAATGTCCTGACATCAATATAGCCTCACATAGCAACCGATAACATGCGTCATGATATACATATAGACGAATGTACTTATAATAACAAACAGCAACTCATAAAGCATAGATTGGAAAATAATTACAGCGTTAATTCAAATAATGAATAAAAGTGCTCAATCTATATGCACTTATTGGTTATAGGTCCCTGCATATGGCCACACGTGGTTACTATTTAAAAGTGTATACACTTGGGGAATTCACATAAAAGTAATAAAAAACATCAAGCGTAGATGGAGTGTACTCATTACCATAATTGTAACAGTAAGTGTGATATACAAAAAATTCATTAAAAAATTGATGGTAAAGTGTATATGTGAATTAATAAAAAATACTAAAATAAGTAAATAATAAAGGGATACAAGGGATATATATATAGAACATATATGTGTATAAAAATAAATATAAAAATAAATATATACATATATTGAAGTTAAAGGGACACTGGTGATAGTGTGTAAATAATGATAATAGTGATAATAATAATAGTAATGTGACCCTCAATTGAATTAAAAAATGTGTGAATAAATTTAATAATATTGGCACCATCTTAGGGATGGTAACAACAAAAAAGTGTGAAAAAAATATAATAACAAAAAGTGAGGAGTGTACTTGAAACAAACAAATTATTACTGTAAATAAAATGACAATGGAAGTAGCCGTGTATGGTGTAGCAGGGAATTATTCAATAACCTATATAGTAACAGCATGTACACTGTATATCAGAGGCGCTAGTTATACTGCATACATACAAAGTATCTTCTAGTAGCTATATAGGTATATTCCTCAATTAGTATATAGATAAGTCAAAAGATAGATATCAAAAAGATAATAAACAATATTAGCAAAATCATAATAACAACTAGAATAGCATTATATAGTAATACTATTTATTGGCTTCATCTTTCACCAACGTATAGTGCTTCATGAAGTAGGTGCATCAGCTGTTGTACGAGGTATAAAGGGAGCTGACTGATGTTACTGGAAAAAATTCCCAACTGTTAAAATCTTAGAAAAAGAAAAGATAGCATTAAAATCAAGGCAAATATTGGTGCAGAGACAAGAGGATCCTACAAGAATGGCGCAAAACTAAGTTGTTCATTTAAACCATTGGGCACCATTGTGCCCAATTTAACTATCCATCTGGCTTCTTTTTGAGCCAGGAGTTTTTTATAGTTGCCCCCTCTGATATTCATATTCAATCTTTCTATCCCTTTAATTTTCAAGGTCGTTGGATCTGAATTATGGGATACCTTAAAGTGCCTAGGGAGCGTTTTCAGATGCGTAACATCATCCTCTTCTTTTGTTGCCAGTATATCTCGTACATGTTCCCTTGTTCTTATATGTAATTCTCTGGACGTAAGTCCAATATAAATTTTTTAACAACCACATGTGGCATAATAGATCACAAAGGTACTGGTGCACGAGATATACTGGCGAATTTGATAGCAACGAGAACCATCTGCGGACAGGAAATCTGTGGCTCGCTGTATGTTTGTACAGGCTCGGCAGGAGCCACAGGGATAACATCCAACTCTGGGTCCTTTTGACCCAAAAAGATAGGGGGTATTAGCTATATAGTGACTTCTAACCAACATGTCGCGTAAGTTGCGACTGCGTCTAGCTGTCATTTGGACCCGGGGGGGTAAAGTCGCTGCCACTAAAGAGTCTGTCTGTAAGATAGCCCAATTTTTTTGAATATAAGATCTCATTTGTTCCCACCTACAATTATATACTTAGTGTGTATATACATATAATATACATATAATATACTTAGTGTGTATATGAAGGGAGTACAATACGCTTCACTATGCTTAAGACAGTATTTGTCTAGAACAGCAGCAGTTGTGTACTTTTGCCTAGACTTTCACAGTATCTAGGCCCTTGACAGATTTACAGGTACAAAATAGTACACTACTTTGATGTAGGTATGTGGTATGCACTTATGAAGGCAGAAAAATGCGCTACTGTATGCTTCAAAAATTATTTGAGTAAAATACCAGCCTATTATTACTTTTGGCTGTCCTTTCACAGTATGACAGCATCTTATGAGGGCAGAAAAATGCAGCACAGTACACTTAAATTTTTTTTTATTTTTGCACAACACCAGCAGAACATAGCAGTGCTGCAGCACAAAAAAGTTGTGTACTAAATACAAAATGTCACTCTGTCAAAGACTATTAGAAATGGACTGCTGGGTATTATACCATCTACAGACTAGTATAACCAGCAGATGATTTGTTGTGGAACAAAGACACAGAATTGCGCTGAAAAATTATTCCTGCCTCCTCTGCTAAGGTTTATGAAGTCGAGGCAGCTTGTTGAAATGTAACACACAGCTATCTGCCCCTCTTTGTAATACAATGCTGAAGAAAGTGACTGGGAGGTTTATGGCAGCAGTAAAAATCCTTTTCAGTAAAAAAAAAACACTTCTCTCTGTCCACCAGCTGTCATGCCCCTCCCATAGTCTTGCATTGAGGGGCGGAGCGTGGCGTCACACGCCGCCTGCCCCGTGGTCGCCGGTAATCAGACCCGGAGCGAACATGCTTCGGGGGCTGATTTTAACTGGGGTGCTGCATGTAAGATCACGGGGGTCCCCAGCGGCGGGAACCAAGCAACTAGGCATCTTATCCCCTATCCTTTGGATAGAGGATAAGATGTCTAAGCACCGGAGTACCCCTTTAATGACCAATGCCCATTTTCAAAATCTTACCTTGTTATAACTTGGGGACACTTTAACGTATCAAAGTGATTGTGAGATTGCCTTTTTTGTGACAAATTGTACATAATGTTAGAGGTAAATTTTGGTCAATAAATTCAGCATTTTTGTGGGAAAAATTCCAAAATTTCAGAAAAAATTCATCAAAAAATGTAGCATTTTTCCTAATTCTAAATTCTCTTCTTTTAAGAAAGATAGTCATGCAACATAAATCAGTTATTAATTCAAATTTACAATATGTCTACTTTATGTTGGCCTAGTTTTATAAATGTTGTTTTACAATTTTAGGATGTTATAGAACCTGGAAATTTGGCAGCAATTTTTAAAATTATAGAGAAAGTTTCAAAATCAGATCTTTTTACGGACCAGTTCAGTTCTGAAGTAGATTTGAGGGGCCTATGTGTAAGTACCCCCTAAAGATCACTCTATTATAAAAACCACACCTTCAACACAATCAAAATTACATTTGTGAAGTTTATTGACCTTTTAGGTGTTTCACAGAAATTAAAGCAATGTGGAAGTGGAATTCAAATTATTTTATTTTTTTTGCAAATATGCCATTTTGCTCCATTTTTTTCTGCAACACAGCAGGTGCTGACAGGGAAATACAACTCAATATTTTTTCCCCGGTAGGATAATGGCGATACCTCATTGATGTACTTTATTTGATGGTTTATTATACTACTCAAAAAAAAATAATAAATGGAACACTTAAACAACACAATGTAACTCCAAGTCAATCACACTTCTGTGAAATCACACTGTCCACTCATGAAGCAACATTGATTGACAATCAATTTCACATGCTGTTGTGTAAATGGAACAGACAACAGGTGAAAATTATAGGCAATTAGCAAGACACCCCCAATAAAGGAGTTGTTCAGCAGGTGGTGACCACATACCACTTCTCAGTTCCTGTGTTTTCTGGCTGATGTTTTGGTCACTTTTGAATGCTGGTGGTGCTTTCACTTTAGTGGTAGCATGAGACGGAGACTACAACCCACACAAAGTGGCTCAAGTAGTGCAGCTCATCCAGGATGGCACATCAATGCGAGCTGTGGAAAGAAGGTTTGCTGTGTCTGTCAGCATAGTGTAGAGAGCATGGAGGTGCTACCAGGAGACAGGCCAGTGTATCAGGAGACGTGGAGGAGGCCGTAGGAGGGCAACAACTCAGCAGCAGGACCGCCTCCTCTGCCTTTGTGCAAGGAGGAGCACTGCCAGAGCCCTGCAAAATGACCTCCAGCAGGCAACAAATGTGAAGGTGTCCACTCAAATGGTCATAAACAGACTCCATTAGGGAGGTATGAGGGCCCAAAGTCCACAGGGGGGGATGGGGGGGGGGTTGTGCTTATAGTCCAACACCATGCAGGATGTTTGGCATTTGCCAGAGAACACCAAAATTAGCAAATTCGTCACTGGCGACCTGTGCATTTCACAGATGAAAGCAGGTTCACAATGAGCACATGCGACAGATGTGACAGAGTCTGGAGACGACGTGGAGAACGTTGTGCTGCCTGCAACATCTTCCAGCATGACCGATTTGTCTTCGGGTCAGTAATGGTGTGGAGTGGCATTTCTTTGGGGTGCCACACAGCCCTCCATGTGCTTGTCAGAGGTAGCCTGACTGCCATTAGGTACTGAGATGAGATCCTCAGACCCCTTGTGAGACCATATGCTGGTGTGGTTGGCCCTGGGTTCCTCCTAATGCAAGACAATGCTAGACCTCATGTGGCTGGAGTGTCTCAGTAGTTCCTGCAAGAGGAAGGCATTGATGCTATGGACTGGCCCACCCGTTCCCCAGACCTTAATCCGATTGAGCACATCTGGGACATCATGTCTCACTACATCCACCAACTTCATTTTGCACCACAGACTGTCCAGAAGTTGGCAGATGCTTTAGTCCAGGTCTGGGAGGACATCCCTCAGGAGACCATCTGCCACCTCATCAGGAGCATGCCCAGGGGTTGTAGGGAGGTCATACGGGCACGTGGAGGCCACACACACTACTGAGCCTCATTTTGTCTTGTTTTAAGGACATTACATAAAAGTTGGATTAGCCTGTAGTGTGGTTTTTCACTTTGATTTTTTGTGTGACTCCATATGCAGACCTCTATGGGTTGATAAATTTGATTTCCATTGATCATTTTTGTGTGAGTTTGTTATCAGCACATTCAACTATGTAAAGACTTTTTATACAGACAATTTTTTTCCATGAGGAGTTGACATTTTTAGTGGTACCATTTTGGGGTACATGGGACATTTTGATCACTTTTTATTTTAGTTTTACAGAGGTGTAATTGATATAAAGCCACAAATTTGGCAAGGAATTTATTAGTTTTTTTTTTTTTTTTACAGCGTTCCTCATGTGGGTTGAATAATGTGATTGTCTTATTGCTTGGGTTGTTACAGATGCAGCAATACCAAATATGTGTATATAATTTTTGGGGGCAGGGAAAGGGAAATATGTGTATTTATTTTTATTTATTTAATATTTATATTTATTGTTTATTTTTTATTTATTATTTATTTACTGTATGTATTTTCTACTTTGTTTTACTTCTTTTTTTTTTTTTTTACTGTCCCATTAGGAAACTTGACACTTATAGTACATTGCAGTACAGATCCCTTTCAGTGTAACAATGACAGCTGTCAATGTTTCACTGATATGCATAGTAGATCAGACTTTGCCTTGTGCAGAGCCTGATCGGCTTCTGTAGCCAGGTAACCAGGGGCCATTTGGAGATCCCTTGTTGTCATGGCTACCAATGAGTCCTCGGGATCACATCGCAGGGTCTTATTGGAGAACAGAGGGAGCTCCCTCCCTCTGTCACCGGCGATCGGTGCTGCGGTCACATTGACCGCAGCACTTAAGGGGATAACTGTCAGGATCAGAGCACTGCTCCGCTTCTGACAGGTACCTGGCGATATGCGATCGCTGGCCTCCGCCGCCAATTACCGCCCACACACCTGCAGCACCGTGATCATGAATGGACGCATCTTTATGTCCATTTGCGTTAAGTCACATGAAAAATTAATGTATATATACCTCCATTTGCGGGAAGGGGTTATGTGGGAGATAAAGTAAAAGGGTAATTCATGTTGCTAGTTTTCCGTGTCAAAAGCAATATGTAGGCCATACATCTCGACCATAAGAACAACAGGGATCCAACTCTCAGGAATGAGCAGAATAGTTAAAACATAGCTTATACTGGCTCATATTAAAAACATTAAGGTCAACCACAAAATAGACACACCCCTAAAAACAGTGCGTTTACGCATTTCGAGCTACAAGAGAGCTCTTAGTCATGGCTGCTTAGTATTGTTGAAACATGGTTTATAGATGCTGGTGATGGAAATTAATGAACGGTTGACAGATATCAATCATCCATCTTACACAGAGCCAAGGCCATAGCAGACGGCAAGACCAGAGATCAATACCTTTATAGTCCCCCGAAAAAAGGAAAGTGCTCTGGTTACACATTCAACTCATCACAAAATAAAATAACCTTTTCTACAGCCTATTCAGTGGACTATAACAACATCAGAGACATTATCCAAAAGCATTTACCTCTATTATACCAAGACTCCATTACAGCTAATATATTACATCAGGGTATTAGATTTGTGGCCAAATGGGCCAAATCGTTATGAGATAAATTGTCACCTAGCGAATATCATGGGGCAGAAGCCAACACTACCTAGTTGTCCACTACGGGATTTTTCAAGTGTGGTCAGCCCCGATGTTCAACATGCAAATTTGTCACTAACACCCATACATTTTCATCTACAAAACGCAGTTATCAAATCAAAGGATTAATGAATTGTAATTCTCACCATCTTGTATATATCGCTACGTTCAACCTCTGTGCACTACAATATGTGGGGTGCACCACGAGGAAACTCAAACTAAGAGTGGCAGAACACATGAGAGGTACATTACCTTCCTCACAAGACATTGGTACCAGGAGTTCATAGGGTCTCACTAAACATGTCAGAGAAATACATTCGGGTGACCAATCTTGCATTTCCATAATAGGGATAGAAAAGTTCCACCAGCCCCGATGAGGAGGTGATTGGATCAGTTTGGTGTTTGCACGGGAGGCATATTGGATTTTAACCCCGGCCAGCACGTTGAGACAATTTGATATTGGCTACTGTTCATATTTGAGTTCAAATTGAGTTAAAAAAAACTGTTCCAATTTTTTTTTATAAACATATTTGGTATCGCGACGTGCATAAATGTCCGAACTATCAAAATATAATGTTAATGATCCCGTACGGTGAACGGCGTAAACGTTATAACATTTTTTTTAAAGTCCAAAAATGTAGCTTTTTTGTCACATTTTATTTTAAAAAATTAATAAAAATTATATAAAAAAATGTGGTATTGATAAAAAGTTCAGATAATGGTGCAAAAAATTAGCCCTCATACCGCTCTATATACGGAAAAATGAAAAATCTATAGGTGGTCAAACTAGGGCAATTTTAGATTATTGATTTTGTACAAAAAGTTTTAGATTTTTTTAAGAGGTACAAAAATATAAAAGTGTCTAGCTTTGGGTATCATTTTAATCGTATTTACCCACAGAATAAAGAACACATGTCATTTTTACCGTAAATTGTACAGTGTGAAAACGAAACCTTCCAAAATGTGCAAAATTGTGGTTTTCATTTAAATTTCCTCCCTAAAAAAATATTTGTTTGGGTTCGCCATACATTTTATGGTAAAATCAGAGGTTTCATTACAAAGAACAATTGGTCACGCAAAAAACAAGCCCTTATATGGGTCTGTAGATTTTAGAAGGCGAGGAGCAAAAAATGAAAATGCAAAAATAAAATTGGCCTGGTCCTTAAGGTGAAAATGGGCTTGGTCCTTAAGGGGTTAAATAGGACAAATATTTCTGTGTCCAGTAACCCTTGTGCCCCACTGACTGTAGTGTTTTGTATTCACACTTACAGCCTGTATATTCAGGTAATTAGGGTTAATCCATCTGTCAGTTTCCTGTGTACATATACAGTATTCTGAGCAGATTTAATGCACAGATTTGATGTGCAGGATTTCAAGCTGTATTCAGTCATTTAGTTTACATTGAAATCTGCAGCAGAAAACACTGCGTTTCAAATCTGTGCATCAAATCTGTGCAGAATACTGTACGTGTGAATAGACCATAAGGGTCTATTTACACGGCGGAATTTCCTCTTGCGGAATTCTGCTTGCGGAACTTCTGCCTCAAATTAAAGCTCATGGACTTCTATGGAATTCGACACTACCATTCACACTTCTTAATTTACGAGTACGGAATCTGTGCGGAAATTCCACAATCAGAATTTCAGAAGGGTGAATTGGAGTGCGGAATCCCATAGAAGTCTATGGGCTTTAATTTGAGGCTGAATTCCGCAAGTGGAAATTCTGCCATGTGAATAGACCCTAATGGTATGTTCACACTGCGGAATCATCATTGACGGCTATGCAGTGCTCACGGGATTCCACGCAAAGAAAGTTGTTCCGCACAAAGAATGTTCTTTCTTTGCGCTGAACAATTTCAGCTGCGGAATTGTCCGGCGCTTAAATTCTTCAGTGTGAACGGTTCTAGCGGAAGATCCATTCACACTGATGCTAATGTTCACTGCGCAGAATTCCACTCGCAGAATTCCATAGGTAGGTAAGAGACCTTCCTCCTGCAGTACAGCTGTTTGGGATGCCGCGATTTCACCGCGGCGATCCCGAACAGCTCCCTGAGCTAACCGACACTTTTTACTTTCACTTTTAGCCGCGTGGCTCAGCTTTGAGCGCGCGGCTAAAGGGTTAATAGCACGAGGCACCGTGATCAGTGCCACGCGCTATTAACGGCGGGTCCCGGCTTCACTATGACGCCGGGCCCGCAGCGATATGATGCGGGGTCACCGTGGGACCCCGTGTTATATCACAGGAGCGGGACCAAGGACGTACTCATACATCCTTGGTCCTTAAGGAGTTAAATATATATTGATTCACAAATACAATATGTCTACTTTATGCTGGCATCATAAAGTTGACATGTTTTTAGTTTTTGAAGACATTAGAGGGCTTCAAATTATAGCAGCAATTTTCAAAATCTGATTTTTTTAGATACCAGTTAAGTTTGAAGTGGATTTGAAGGGCCTTCATATTAGAAATCCCCCATAAATGACCCCATTATAGAAACTGCACCCCTCAAAGTATTCAAAATGATGTTCATTAAGTTTGTTAACCCTTTAGGTGTTTCACAGGAATAGCAGCAATGTGAAGGAGAAAATTCTAAATCTTCATTGTTTACACTCGCATGTTCTTGTAAAGCCATTTTTGTGTATTTAAAGGGGTAAAAGGAGAGAAATACCTCCAAAATTTGTAACCTAATTTCTATTGAGTAAGGAAATACCTCATATGTGAATGTAAAGTGTTCTGTGGCGCAGTAGAGGGCTCAGAACGGAAGGAACGGCAATAGAATTTTGGAGAGTTAATTTAGTAAATAGTTTTTGGGGGGCATGTCGCATTAGGAATCCCCAATGGTGCCAGAACAGCAGCTTAAAGAACCCCACATGGCATACTATTGTTAAGTTATGCGCTCCAGCCGCACACACGCTGGCCGTGAGCGCATGGTCCCATTACCTGCTGCTGCCGGCGGGGCTGTGATTCACATCGCGGGCCATGCTCGCATGCAAATCCCAGCCTGTCACTCTCCTGGTGCTTCTCCTGCTCTGGCCTCTGCCGCTCTGCTCCGCATGTTGAAGCTTTAATATTTAAAGGGCCAGTGTGCCCATTAGTGAAGTAACACCTGTGGTTCATTGATAAATTCCTCCACCTCCCACGCTTCCCTTACGGATCTTTGTTCCCCTAGTGCCTGAGAGAAAGCATTCCTGAGAGTTGCCTTGCCGTGTACCATACCCTTTGCTCCGTGACCTGACCTTACTCCTTTGCCGCCTACCCACTTGACCACTTGCTACGTTCCTGACTATGCTACTGTGCCGCCCTGAACTTCTGCTATCCTGACCACGAGTTGCCTTATCCCACCTGTGCCTCAAATCTCCTCAGCCGCCTATGTGGTCAAGCCGTGCCAGGTGTAGCGACCTGGCTGCCGCCTGCCGCAGCAAGTCCATCCCGCTTTGCGGCACCTTAGACTCCGCTCCCTGGTATGGTCTGAGTCCAGCAGATCCACTATCATCATTGTTCCAATCTACTGAAACATGGGTGTTATAACTATTTTGGAAACTACACCCCTCTAGGAACATAACAAGGGGTACAGTGAGCCTTAACAATCCACAGGTGTTTGAAAAAGTCGGATACGTAAATGAATTTTTTTTCACAAAAATGCTGTTTTTCCCCCAAATTTTACATTTTTACAAGGGGTAATAGGAGAAAATGCCCATCAAAATTTGTAACCCGATTTCTTCTGGGTATGGAAATACCCCATGTGGGGACCTCAAGTGCTCTGCTGGCACACTACAATGATCAGAAGAAGAGAAGGAGTCACATTTGTCTTTTGGAGAGACAATTTGTTTGGAATGGAAGTCGTGGACGCCCCCCCCCCACATGTGACCCCATTTTGTAGACTACACCCATCACAGAATTTAATAAGGGGTGCAGAGAGCATTTACACCCCAATGGCGTTTGACAGATCTTTGGAACAGTAGGCTGTGCGAATGAAAAATTAAATTTTTCCTTTTCATGGACCACTGTACCAAAAAATTAATCAAAATCACTGTACCCCTTATTACATTCCATGAGGGGTATAGTTTAAAAAATGGTGTCACATGTGGGGGGTCCATTGTTCTGGCACCATATGGGCTTTGTAAACACATGTGGCCTTCAATTTCTGACAAATTTTCTCTCTAAAAGACCAATGGCGCTCCTTCTCTTCTGAGCATTGTAGTTCGCCCATAGAGCACTTTACATCCACATATGGGATATGTTTTGGGATATGGGGTTACAAATTTTGGGGCAATTTTTTCTATTTTCCCTTGTGAAAATGAAAAATTTTGGGTAACACCAGCATTTTAGTGAAAATATATATTTTTTTTCATTTTCCCATGCAACTTTAAAGAAAATTCACCAAACACCTGTGGGGTTTTACAGCTCATTATACCACTCGTTACTTTCCGTGAGGAGTGTAGTTTTCAAAATTGGGTCACATGTGGGTATAAATTTTTTTGCGTTTATGTCAGAACCGCTGTAAAATCAGCCACCCCTGTGCAAATCACCAATTTAGGCCTCAAATGTACATAGTGCACTCTCCCTCCTGAGTCCTGTTGTGCGGCTGCAGAGTATTTAACGTCCAAATATGGGGTATTTCCGTACTCAGGAGAA
Source organism: Hyla sarda (assembly GCF_029499605.1). NCBI lineage: Eukaryota > Metazoa > Chordata > Amphibia > Anura > Hylidae > Hyla > Hyla sarda. The sequence goes on along the minus strand of NC_079193.1, from coordinate 108,557,650 downwards.
ATTGCGCTACACATTTTGGGGGTCTTTTTTCCCTTATACCTCTTGTGAAAATGAAAAGTGTGGGGCAACACCATCATGTTAGTGTAAAATGTTTAGTTTTACACTAACAGGCTGGTGTAGACCCCAACTTTTTCTTTTCATTCCAAAATTTGTAACGCATTTGCTCCTGTGTACGGAAATACCCCATATGTGGCCGTAAACTGTTTCCTTGAAATACGACAGGCTACGAAGTGAGAGAGTGCCATGCACATTTAAGATCTGAATTAGGGATTTGCAGAGGGGCAGACCCGGATGCAAGCGTTAGGCCCTATTCACATGGCAGAATTTCCTAAAACGGAATTCTGCTTGAGGGATATCTCCTCAAATGAAAGCTTAATACACTTCTATGGGAATCCACACTCCCATTCACACTTCTGCAGAATTTCTGCTTGGATTCCCCACCAATTCAGCACAAAATTCTCAAAAGCGGAAGCGGATTTGGGGCGGATGAGCGGAAATTCTGCCATGTGAATAGAGCCTTACAATTGCCCTAATATTATATGACAATATTTTAAATAAAATTTTCTTTCTTCCTTCTTAAATAAGCATTATGGGCAGGGATGAGCAAATCGAATCTGACAAATCTGAATTTGTTACGAATTTCAGGAAAAATTTGATTCGTAACAAATACGAATATTGCCGCGATTCGATGAAACAAATCGCTTCATTAAACTCCTTTTAGTGCGGTCCTGGCTCCAGGGTTTCTAAAATGGTGGATCCACATGTGAGCACATGGGGCAAGAAACTCTTGGAAGGCAGGTAGGCGGGATGACCCTGAATCACATGTAGCATGCAGCCTATCAGCAGCCAGCCAGCCCTCTGATGTCACAGCCCTATATAATTGGCAGCCATGTTGGGGCTAGCCATTACAGCGTTTTATTTCACAGATAGCGTTTTATTGCAGAGAGAGATAGTGCAGTATGTGTGTTGCACGGAGAAACAGCTTTACAGCAGTGATTCACCACAAGCCCAAATCACTGCAGAAAAGCACTGACAAGGAAGGGAGAGAGAGCGAGAGAGAAAGTACACTTTTGGGTGCACTGAAGTGGGGTGTACAACATTTCTAAAGCTTATAGGGACCAGTTAGGCTGAGCACTAAAAGCCATTGGGGAAGATTTATCAAAGGATTTAGACTGGTTTTTCTTGTCTAAATTTGTCGCACAGAAAGTCGCAGTCTAAATCTGTGCGACTTTTCTGCGACTTTTGCTCTAGAGGATTTTTAGAACATGATGCATGCAAGTCTATTTTAGACTGAAATGCATTGAAAAATGCATTGGTGCTGAATTTATCAAAAGCGACTTTTCAGCGACAAGTCGCATAGGCTGAAAGTAGGCCGAAATGTCAGACCATGTTGGAGCAGGTTTAAATATAGACTAAAGCATAGATCATGCAGTCTGTGCACAGAATTTATCAAGAGCTGTGCGCCTTTTGATAAATTAGGCGCACAATAGACCGGCCTAACCCTCTGTAGTTTGGTCTATATTGATGCGGGACATAGACAGCTTTGATAAATATCCCCCATTGTCACCTAATATTCATGCATAATAATACTGTACTGGACTGTACTACACAGCGACTCTGTGCTGCAGCACTAGTGTGTACTGCAACTCTAAAGCTAATAGGGGCCAGTTAGGGTGAGCATGAAATGCCATAGTCACTGATTTTAGTGCCTAATACAGGTTGCGTAGCGGAGTGTATTGTCCTCTCACAAGTGTAACCTGTGTGTACATGGGTAATGTATGTTTTTTTTCCTGTCAAACTAATTTGGGCCTACTTACTGTGAAAGGCCAGCCAAAGCTACACACTTGCTTTTGTAGCCTAATACAGTTTTAAGCGGAGCGTATTGTCCACCTCTCATAAGCGACTCTGTACTGCTGCAGTGGGGTTTACAACAACTCTAAAGCTAATAGGGCTAGTTAGGAAGAGCACTAAAACCCATTGCCACCTGCTATTAGTGCCTAATAATACTGTACTGGGCTCTACTACACAGCGACAGTTTTAAGCGGAGGGACTTGGGGGGAGGGAACCTACAGCAAAGAGGAGTAAGATAGTGTAGATAGAGAGGGGGGACTTAATAATGTACCTGGGGGTGGAGCGGAGGGAGGGGTTAGAATAGTTAATAGGAATAGGCTTCAAAGGAAAATAAAACTTACACCCTTGAATCCCAATAACCGAAATAACATAAAGGATGGAAATGTAAAGTGTATGTTCACAAATGCCAGAAGCCTAGCAAATAAAATTTGAGGCCTTGATACTGGAGGAACATATTGATATAGTTGGGGTCATTGAGACATGACTTGATTCCTCGCATGACTGGGCTGTGAATCTGCAGGGGTTTACATTTTTTCGCAAAGATAGAATGAACAGAAAAGGTGGTAGAGTCTATCTGTATGTAAGAAGTAGTATGAAAGTCAGTGAGAATGATGCCATCGTGTGTGATGATTCTGAGGATGTGGAATCACTGTGGGTAGAATTACAAAAAAAATTATATTTGGTGTAATCTACAGACCCCCTAATATCATTGAAGAGATAGAAGGTCGGCTGCATAAACAAATAGAGAGGGCTGCCCGGGCAGGTACAGTGGTAATGATGGGAGATTTTAACTATCCAGATATAGATTGGGGTCCGGGGTTGGCTAAAACTACAAAGGGGCGACAATTGCTAAATTTATTGCAGGATAATTTTATGGGCCAGTTTGTGGAGGACCCAACAAGAAGTGATGCCTTGTTGGATCTGATCATTTCCAACAACGCAAAGCTGGTTGGTAATGTAACTGTACGGGAAAACCTTGGTAATAGCGACCACAATATAGTTACTTTTTACTTAAAATGTAGAAAACAAAGACAGGCGGGGAACATATAACTTTAAAAAGGCAAACTTCCCTGGGCTGAGAGCTGCACTACAGGACATAGACTGGGGGGAGGTGTTGTCAAATACTGATACAGAAGGTAAATGGGACATCTTTAAATCAACTCTAAATAACTATACAGCTAAATATATACCAAAGGGGAACAAATATAAACGATTAAAACTAAATCCTACATGGCTGACAAATGATGTTAAAAGAGCAATAAACAACAAAAAAATAGCTTTCAAAAAATACAAATCTGATGGGTCAGCTATAACATTTAAACAGTACAAGGAGCTTAATAAAATCTGTAAAAATGTTATAAAAACAGCAAAAAATCAAAATGAGAGACAGGTGGCCAAAGAAAGCAAAACTAACCCTAAATATTTTTTTAGATATATAAATGCAAAAAAAACAAGGACAGAGCATGTAGGACCCCTTAATAATGATAATGGGGAGGTTGTCACAGGCGATATAGAGAAAGCAGAGCTACTGAATGGGTTCTTTAGTTCTGTATAAACTATGGAAGAAGGAGCTGACATTGGCCAGGTCAGTGCTGGTAACACATCATGTAATGTACTGAACTGGCTTAATGTAGAAATGGTACAAGGTAAGTTAAGTAATATAAATGTAAGCAAATCTCCAGGGCCAGATGGATTGCACCCAAGAGTTCTTAGAGAACTAAGTTCAGTAATATCTGTACCCTTGTTCATAATATTTAGAGATTCACTGGTGGCTGCAGTGGTGTTGCTAGGGTTGGTGTCACCCGGTGCGGTAGAAAATGGTGTCACCCCATACCTACCCCCTCCACATAATAAAGTTTTTAGCCTGTTGTGACGGATACCACTAGTGTAGCGCATTGTGAAAAATTCCAGTATAATAATTAAATATACCAATTGCCACAGAATGGAAAAGCGCTAAAGAGGTTTTCACCATTTAAAACTTCAACTCCCAGAATTACTTAAATGGGTACTCCACTGGAAATGATTTTCTTTTGAATCAACTGGTGCCAGGAAGTTAAAATCTGAATCCTTCAAGTAAGTAATTTACAAACCTGTTTAACTTTCTGGCACCAGTTGATTCAAAAGAAAATGTTTTGCAGCTGAGTACCCCTTTAAGCGGTGGTGAGGTTATGCTGGGAGTTAAATTTCACTCATCTTAACTGCAGAACTTACAAGTGACTACAGCTCTGATAGGACATAGTGAGGAGAATACACAATGATATCAGTGATTACAGGTGACGTCTTCTCTATAGTGAGGAGAATACACAATGATATCAGTGACTACAGGTGACGTCTTCTCTATAGTGAGGAGAATACACAATGATATCAGTGACTACAGGTGACGTCTTTTCTATAGTGAGGAGAATACACAATGATATCAGTGACTATAGGTGACGTCTTCTCTATAGTGAGGAGAATACACAATGATATCAGTGACTACAGGTGACGTCTTCTCTATAGTGAGGAGAATACACAATGATATCAGTGACTACAGAGGTGACGTCTTCTCTATAGTGAGGAGAATACACAATGATATCAGTGACTACAGGTGACGTCTTCTCTATAGTGAGGAGAATACAGAATGATATCAGTGACTACAGGTGACGTCTTCTCTATAGTGAGGAGAATGCACAATGATATCAGTGACTACAGGTGACTTCTTCTCTATAGTGAGGAGAATACACAATGATATCAGTGACTACAGGTGACGTCTTCTCTATAGTGAGGAGAATACACAATGATATCAGTGACTACAGGTGACGTCTTCTCTATTGTGAGGAGAATACACAATGATATCAGTGACTACAGGTGATGTCTTCTCTATAGTCTTTCCTTATCTAATTCAGATGTAACATACCACCAGGTTCAGCTAAATGTTCTCTCTGCAGAACGTGACGCCCAGACGTCTCCTCACTATGTCAGCGCATTCTCATCCTCTATATGAAAATAATTATTATTATTATAAACCTGCCAGACACTGTATCCTCTAAATATAATAAACTAGTATACACTATGGCTGCACGATATATCACAAAAACAATCGAATCGCAATTTTTGCTTTTTTGCCATATATCGATATGGCCCCCGGGAAAATTTGCGATTATCTGCCCGGGCGGATCCCGTGTGTGGCTGCAGCGCGGGCTGGCCAGGGCAGATAAAAACAAATTTAAATATTAAAAGTCTGTGTTTCCCAACCAGGGTGCCTCCAGCTGTTATGAAACTACAACTCCCAGCATGCCCGGACAGCCAAAAGCTGTCCGGGCATGCTGGGAGTTGTAGTTTCACAACAGCTGGAGGCACCCTGGTAGAGAAACACTGATCTAAGTAAAGGGCGCAGGGATAAAAAATATTTAAAACATTATGCTCACCTCTTCCCGATCCCTGCATCTGTACACCTCCGTGCGGTTTCGGTGTCTCTATACAAGCTGTAGGACCTTTACCTTCAGCCAATCACTGGCCGCAGTGGTGTCACATGTCAAGCCAGTGATTGGCTGAAAGGTAAAAGTCCTCAAAGGTCTGCAAACACACACAAAACTAGCGTGTGTGCTGCCGGGGAGGAGGAATGTGACGGGAATATGTGACAAGGGGTGGAGGGGGCAGAATGTTAAAGGGGGGGAAAGGGGGAATGTGACAGGGGGGCAGATTGTGATGGGGGGAGCAGAATGTGACAAGGGGGGGGGAATATGTGACAGGGGGAGCAGAATGTGACAAGGGGGGGGGGAATATGTAACAAGGGGGGTGATATGTAACAAGGGGGGTAGAATGTGACAAGGGGGGGGGAATATGTGACAAGGGTGGGGGGAATATGTGACAAGGGGGGAGGGTGAATATGTCACAAGGGGGCAGGGGGAATATGTGACAGGGGGGGGAATATGCGATAAGGGGGGAGGGGGAATATGTGATAAGGGGGAGGGGGAATATGTAACAAGGGGGAGCAGAATGTGACAAGGGGGGGGGGAGATGTGAAATGGGCGGTGGGCATAAAATGGGTGAATAGTTGTAAAATTGAGGAGATTGGACATGACATAAGGGGACTTCACAATTTATTTATTACATTGCATCACATATCGAAATCACAATATTTACGCCATAATCGCAATCGCACATTTTTCCCATATCATGCAGCCCTAGAAAACACTACACTCTATGAATATAAACCTCACACACCGTGCCCCCAGCAGTAGCACCCCCATCATCCACCAGCTGATGCTATTACCACAGAACAGGGGGGTAGGGGGAATGGGGGGCAGGGGGTGCCCTGGCAACACCCCCCAGCAGTAGCACCCCATCATCCACCAACACCCCCCCATTCCCCCTATGGTAATAGAATCAGCTGCTGGATGATGGGGGTGTTACTGCTGGGGGGGCGGGTGCTGGTGCATGATGGTGGATGATGGGGTGCAGCCTCATCATCCACCAGCAACACCTCCTCCCCAGAAATAGCACCCCCATCATCCACCATGATCAGCAACACCTCCCCCCAGAAATAGCACCCCCATCATCCACCAGCACCCCCCCTGCTGGATGATGGTGGTGCTACTGCTGGGGGTGCTGGTGGATGATGGGGTGCAGCCTCATCATCCACCAGCAACACCTCCCCCCCCCAGAAATAGCACCCCCATCTTCCACCAGCACCCCCCCCTTCTGGTTGATGGTGGTGCTACTGCTGGGGGGGGTGCTGGTGTATGATGGGGTGCAGCCTCATAATCCACCAGCAACACTCCCCCCCCCCAGAAATAGCACGCCCATCATCCACCAGCAACCCCCCCCCAATTCCCCCTATGGTAATAGAATCAGCTGCCGGATTATGGGGGTGCTACTGCTGGGGGAGGGTGCTGGTGGATGATGGGGGTGTTACTTCTTGGGGGTGCTACTTCTGGGGGGTGCTGGTTGATGATAGGAGTGCTATCATCCTCAGGAGTCCTCAGCGGCTGAGGACCGGCGGGGGAGGGGGGGCTGTCAGCGCGGCTGAGGACCGGGGTGGGGACTAGGTGCTGTCAGCGGTTGAGGACCGGGGAGGGGTGCTGGCAGAGTGGTGTCACCCCATCAGCATGGTGTCACCCGGTGCGGTCCGCACCACCCGCACCCCGGTCGCAACGCCACTGGGTGGCTGGTATTGTGCCAAGGGACAGGCGCAAGGCGAATGTGGTGCCAATCTTCAAGAAGGGCTCTAGGTCTTCCCCAGGAAACTATAGACCGGTAAGTTTAACGTGCATTGTGGGTAAATTGTTTGAAGGACTTATAAGGGATTACATACAGGAATACATAGGGGATAATTGTATTATAAGTGATAGCCAGCATGGGTTTACTAAGGATAGAAGTTGTCAAACCAATCTAATTTGCTTTTATGAAGAGGTGAGTAGAAGCCTTGACAGAGGAATGCCTGTGGATATAGTGTTTCTGGATTTTGCTAAAGAGTTTGATACTGTCCCTCATAGACGTCTGACAGGTAAGTTAAGGTCTCTGGGCTTGGAAACTTCAGTTTGTAACTGGATTGAACACTGGCTCATGGATCGTACCCAGAGAGTGGTGGTCAATAATTCATACTCTTATTGGTCCCAGGTTATTAGTGGTGTACCCCAAGGTTCAGTACTGGGCCCGCTGTTGTTTAATTTATTTATCAATGATATAGAGGATGGTATTAACAGCTCTGTTTCTATCTTTGAAGATGACACCAAGCTTTGTAGCACAATACAGTCTATAGAGGATGTGCATAAGTTACAAGATGACTTGGATAGACTAAGTGTCTGGGCATCCACTTGGCAAATGAGGTTCAATGTGGATAAATGTAAAGTTATGCATCTGGGTACTAATAACCTGCATGCATCGTATGTCTTAGGGGGGATTAAACTGGCAGAGTCACTGGTAGAGAAGGAGTTGGGTGTACTTGTAGATCATAGACTACAGAATAGCAAGCAAAGTCAGGCTGCTGCTTCCAAAACAAGCAGGATATTGTCATGTATGAAAAGAGGCATGGACTCGAGGGACAGGGACATAATACTCCCCCTTTATAAAGCATTGGAACGGCCTCATCTGAAATATGCTGTTCAGTTTTGGTCGCCTGTTCATAAAAAGGACACTGTGGAGCTGGAAAGGGTGCAGAGACGGGCGACTAAACTAATATGGGGCATGGAACATCTTAGCTATGAGGAGTGATTAAATGAGTTACAATTGTTTAGTCTTGAGAAGAGACGTTAAAGGGGGGATATGATAAATGTATATAAGTATATTAATGGCCCATACAAAAAATATGGAGAAAAACTGTTCCAGGTTAAACCCCCCCAAAGGACGAGGGGGCACTCCCTCTGTCTGGAGAAGAAAAGGTTTAGTCTCAAGGGGTGACACGCCTTCTTTACCATAAGAACTGTGAACTTATGGAACAGTTTACCTCAGGAACTGGTCATAGCAGGAAAATTTTACAGCTTTAAAACAGGGTTAGATACATTCCTGGTACAAAATAACATTAATGCTTATGAAGAAATATAAAATCCCATCCCTTCCCCAATATCGCACCAAACCCCTACCCTTCAATTCCCTGGTTGAACTTGATGGACGTATGTCTTTTTTCAACCGTGCTAACTATGTAACTATGTATTGTCCACCTTTCATAAGTGTAAACTGTACATTCACCTATGTAGTGTACGTTTTTTTTCCTGTTAACCCCTTAAGGATGGAGGACGTACCTGTATGCCCCCATTCCAGAGTCCTTAAGGAGTGAGGGTGTACAGGTATGCCCGTGGGAATTTAAGTCCCTGTCACTAGCCGGAATGCCTGCTGAAATCTTTCAGTGATCGATCATCGATCGCTGCAAATCGCCGATCAATTCAGACTGGTGATCTGCAGTGATTCCGTGTCATATGGGTCTCTGGTGACCCAGAAAATAAGGGGGATCGGGGCTGTAGCAGATCAGGGGCGGGTGGTTAAAGTTTGGTTCTCCCATTCTGCCCACCCATGGTAGTCAGGGCAAAACGGGGGAACTGTGGTGTGACCGACAGCGGCGGTGGAGGTCACTTATCGGCGGCTGGCGGCAATCCTCTCCCTGGTGCGGTGATCCTGCGACTACGGGTGGTTGCCTAGCAACATCTGGTGTCTAAACTGTGGCCCTCCAGATGTTGCAAAACTACAACTCTCAGCATGCCCAGACAGCTGTTTGGGCATGCTGGGACTTGTAGTTTTGCCACAGCTGGAGGGCTACAGTTTAGAGACCACTGCACAGTGATCTCTAAACTGTGGCCCTCTAGATCTTGCAAAACTACAACTCCCATCATGCCCACACAGCAGTTTGCTGTCTAGGAATTCTGGGATTTGTAGTTTTGCAACATCTGGAGGGCCACAGTTTTGAGATCACTGTGCAGTGGTTTCTAAACCGTGGCCCTCTAAATCTTGCAAAACTACAACTCCCAGCATGCATGGACAGCAAACGGCTCTTGCCATGCTGGGAGTTGTAGTTGCGTACCTCCAGCTGTTGTATAACTACATCTCCCTGCTCTGCTGGGAGATGAAGTTTTGCAACAGCTGGAGGCTCACTGTTTGGAAAATACTGAGTTAGGTAACAGAACCTAACCGAAGGTTTTCCAACCAGTGTGCCTCCAGCTGTTGCAGAATTACAATTCCCAGCATGCACGGTCTGTCAGTTGGAGGTTTGCAGGGTGAATTCACACGGGCAGGGGTTTGCATTGAGTTTCTTGCTTCAAGTTTGAGCTGCAGCAAATTTTCCGCCGCAGCTCAAACTTCTAGCGGGAAACTCATTGTAGACCCCCGCCTGTTTGAATGTACCCTAAAAACATCACATTAACACATAATAAAGGGTAAAACACTAGATAAACACCCCCTTACACGGTCACCCCCAATGACAGCCACTGACTGTCCAAGCATGCTGGGAGTTTAGCAACAGCTGGAGGCACCCTGTTTGGGAATCACTGGCATAGAATACCCCTATGTCCACCCCTATGCAATCCCTAAATGCACATGGGACAGTCCTCAAATGCACATGGCGCTCTTTCACTTCGGAGCCCTGTCGTATTTCAAGGAAACAGTTTAGGGCCACATATGGAGTTTTTCCATACTTGGGAGCAATTGAGTTACAAATTTTGGGGGCTTTTTCTCCTTTTACCCTTTATGAAAAGGAAAAGTTGGGGTCTACACCAGCCTGTTAGTGTAATAAAATGAAAAAAATGACAGTAACATGCTGTTGTTGCCCCATACTTTTCATTTTCACAAGAGGTAAAAGGAAAAAAAGACCTCCAAAAAATATGGAAATACCCCATATGTATGCAAAAAATGCTCTGCAGACGCACAACAAGGCTCAGGAGTGAGAGCGCACTATGTACATTTGAGGCCTAAATTGGTGATTTGCACAGGGGTGGCTGATTTTACAGTGGTTCTGACATAAACACAAAAAATAAATACCCACATGTGACCGCCACACCCCTCACGAAACATAACAAGGAGTATAGTGAGCCTTAACACCCCACAGGTGTTTGAATTTTCGTTAAAGTTGGATGGGAAAACGGGAAAAAAATTTACTAAAATGCTGGTGATACCCTAAATGTTTCATTTTCACAAGGGAAAATAGGAAAAAAAGCCTCCCAAAATTTGTAACCCCATTTCTTCTGAGTAAGGACATACCCCAAATGTGGATGTAAAGTGTTCTGCGGGCGAACTACAATTCTCAGAAGAGAAGGAACACCATTGGGCTTTTGAAGAGAAAATTTGTCTGGAATTGAAGGCCACGTGTGTTTACAAAGCCCCCATAGTGCAAGAATAATGGACCCCCTTCACATGTGACCCCATTTTGGAAACTACACCCCTCACAGAATGTAATAAGGGGTGCAGTGAGCATTTACTACCTATATGTGTATGACAGATTTTTGGAACAGTGGTCCGTGAAAATGAAAAATGTAATTTTTCGTTTGCACAGCCTACTGTTCCAAAGATCTGTCAAACGGTCACATGTGGAGGGGGTCCACTGTTCTGGAACCACGGGGGGCTTTGTAAATGCTTATGGCCCCCGACTTCCATTCTAAACAAATTCTCTCTCCAAAAGCCCAATGGCGCTCCTTCTCTTCTAAGCATTGTTGTGCGGCAGCAGAGCACTTGATGTTCACATATGGGGTATTTCCATACTCAGAAGAAATGGGGTTAAAAATTTGGGGGGGCATTTTCTCCTATTTCCCCTTGTAAAAATGTAAACTTTTAGTGATTTTCTTTTCATTTACACATTCGACTTTAACGAAAACACCTGTGGGGTGTTAAGGCTCACTGTACCCCTTTTTATGTTCCTCGAGGGGTATAATTTCCAAAATAGTGTGCCATGTGTTTTCTTTTCTGTTCTGGCGCCATAGGGGCTTCCTAAATGTGACATGCCCCCCAAAAACCATTTCAGCAAAATTCACTCTCCAAAATCCCATTGTCGCTCCTTCCCTTCTGAGCACTCTAGTGCACCCACACAGCAGTTTACATCCACATATGAGGTATTTCCTTACTCAAGATAAACGGGGTTGCTAATTTTGGGGGAATTTCTCTCCTTTTACCCCTTGTAAAATAAAAATAAAAAATGGCTCAACAAGAACATGCAAGTGTAAAAAATTTATATTTAGAACTTTCTCCTTCACTTTTCTGCTATTCCTGTGAAACATCTATAGGGTTAACAAACTTTCTGAATGTCATTTTGAATACTTTGAGGGGTCAAGATTTTATAATGGGGTAATTTATGGGGTATTTCTAACACGAAAGCCCCTCAAATACACTTCAAAACTGAACCGGTCCCTGAAAAATTCAAATTTTGAAATTTTTTTGAAAAATTGGAAAATTTATGCTAAACTTTGAAGCCCTCTAATGTCTTCCAATAGTAAAAACATTGGGGATTTTTCACCAAGAAAGGATGCAAGTAATGACGGAAATTTACCACTATGTTAAAGTAGAATATGTCACGAAAAAACTATCTCAGAATCAGAATAAACGGTAAAAGAATCGCAGAGTTATTATGGCATAAAATGACAGTGGTCAGAATTGCAAAAAAGGGCTCAGTCCTTAAGGTGAAAAAGGGCTCAGTCCTTAAGGGGTAAAACTAATTTGGGCAGAGTTACTGTGAAAGGGCAGCCAAAACTACACACTTGTTTTTGTAGCCTTATACAGTTTGTAGCGGAGCATATAGTCCTACTCTCATAATAATAATTGGGTCCATGAATTTTATACTAAGAATAATATTAAAAGTTAAGTTTTACATAATGCATAGCCTCAATACTTACTTGTGCACACCAACACTATGACAAAAGAGACCATTTTCTTCTGCCTACCTGCCTCAGCTACTATTCTGATCCTGCCACCTGCCTCATGCCACACATCTGATTCCAAGTTCTCCTTCTTTCACCCCCCTTCTTCACTGGGTACTGGTATTGCTACCCACTACCCCACTCTGTCCCGGGTCACTTTCAGGACTCCTGATGCTGCTGATGCCACCTCAAGGCTGTGTCATTCTACGACCATATGTTCTCCTCTTGCTGATGCAACCTCCAGACTGTATCATTCTGCCACCATATGCTCTCCTCATGCTGATGCCACCTCCAGGCTGTCTCATTCTGCCACCATATGTTCTCCTCATGTTGATGCTACCTCCAGACTGTGTCATTCAGCCACTATATGGTCTCCTCATGCTGACGCCATCTCCACGCTGTGTCATTCAGCCACTATATGGTCGCCTCAAAAATTGGCAACATTGCATTTTTCTTTTCAATTTCTCGACACAAATAGTATTTTTTGGTTGTGCCATACATTTTATGGTAAAATGAGTGATTACAAAGGACAACTGTTCGAGCAAAAAAACAAGCTCTCATACTCGTCTGTGGTTGAAAATATAAAAGATTTATGATTTTTAGAAGTCAATGAGGAAAAAATTTAAATGTTAAAAAAAAATTGCTGAGTCCTTAAGGCACAAATGGGCTTAGTCCTTAAGGGGTTAAAGACGTTTTCGTTTTATGATTGTAGAAAAGTGACTTGTAAAATTTTTAATAAAATTGAATATGGAAGGTAACTCTTGTCACTACATTCTCATGGCATGAAGGACATTTCCAAAACAATCTGCATGTCATACTAAATAAAAGCATTATTTCACTAACACAGCACACTCCCTATGCGTGTTATGGCAAGGCTAAGTGTTCTACATCCCTATTGAGGCTCTTTGTAGCCCAGAAATAGCCGTTTTTTATTAGCAATTTGGCATGAATACATTTTGCGCAAACCAAATGGGCATACAAAATGTTTTGTAAAAAAGTAGCAATGCATTTTCACCTGTTTCTGCTGTCCACCATTGCTGCACACTTTCTCTGGCATGTCTTTTCTCCAGAATGTGCCTGCTCAACCAATCATTGGCTGAGCTGAGTCACCACAGTAAAAATCTGCATGTGATTGGGGCAAGTGAGTATGCATTGTTTTTTATTTTCAAAGCACCCTCACGCATTATAATATTTTGTATGCCACGAATACCACTTTAAGGATTTCAATTGCTCACAAAACCAATTTAAAACAATATCCCACCATGCCCTCAAAAGGTATAGTTTACATAGCAATCAATGGGTGTCCACACATAAACAAAGTGTCATTGGTGACAGGGTGTCATGAATTCATGTTGTTTTGAAAATATGATATACAACTCAGAATATAGTGGGGGAGATATTCAAATACTACTGTAATTTCTGTTACACAGATATTAATCACACTTCTTTTCTTCCTCACATTTTCAAAGGTCTCTTGTGCTGCTATGAAAATATGTGAGTGTAAGGTCTGTTTTAGTTTTTCTGTCTTTGGATCTGTTCAGACCTAATGTCTGAACAGACCCATGTCTGAGCATTTGCTGTGCTATTTCATCCTAGGCTTTGAAGAGTTAAGGCTAAGTTTCTACTTGTTTTTTTTTTTTTTTTGGGGGGGGGGGGGGCAACAAGAAAAACGCCAATTCTGTCGCACAACATTTTTTACGGCCAAAAAACGCTGCGGCCAGATGTTAGCTGTAAATCAATGAGAAATCGCAAAAATCTTATTCCACTTGGTGTTTTCCCCTTTGGCGTTTTTGAAATCCTTTTGCCATTTTTTCACTCTTTTTTGGCGTTTTTCAGCTCCTTTGCGGTTTTCAAAAATCGCAGCATGTTGAGCGTCAGAGGGCCAGTCGAAGTGCTATCGGCGCGAAACGGCACCGTAGCCCTGCCCAGGTAGCCCTGCTTTCTATGTTTGTCCGTCCTGCTGCAGCAATGATGTCCATATGCTGTATTTTATCAAGTGATGAATAAAGAATTTTGAATACAGTCCAGCGTGGTGAGTGCCCTATTTCTTTCCTTTCGCACATTTTGGATAATAAAAATGTAGTGTGTGTGTGTTTTTCACTTTTTATTCTTTCTTTTTTAGGTGGTACTATTACTCCCAGCATGGAACACACACTGTTCCATGATGGGAGTAGTGGTACCTGTACTAATTGACAGATCGCCCTGGGTTCCTTTGCGATCCTTCTGTATAATGTATAGATGCGGCAAGCCGCTCTTCTTTGGTCCCCTGCACTGCTGTATATGTACACCTATTATTATTTCCCGTAGAGAGCTGTGATTGGCAAGATGATTCCAGCCAATCACAGCTCTCTGCAGGAAATATGAATAGGTATATATACGGCAGTTCAGGGGACCATAGAAGAGCGGCCTGCCGAATCTATACATTACACAGAAGGATCACAGCAGGTGTCAGGAGTGACATTCGCTGTGATCTTTCCTTAACTGCAGGTACTACAGCTCCCAACATGGAATAGAGCGTGCTCCATGATTGGAGTAGTAGTACCTACAATTAAGGAAACATCACAGCAGGTATCACTCCTGACATCCGCTGTGATCGTCCTATCTACAGTGGGGATCAAAAGTTTGGGCACCCCAGGTAAAAAAAAAAAATTATTAATGTGCATAAAGAAGCCAAGGAAAGATGGAAAAATCTCCAAAAGGCATCACATTACAGATTAGACATTCTTATAATATGCCAACAAAAGTTAGACTTTATTTCCATCATTTACACTTTCAAAATAACAGAAAACAAAAAAATGGCATCTGCAAAAGTTTGGGTACCCTCCAGAATTTATAGCATGCACTGCCCCCTTTGCAAAGCTGAAACCTGCCAGTGTCATGGACTGTTCTCAATCATCAAAGGTGATGTCAATCTCAAAGGTTTTCAATGCCCAGACTCATCTGACCTTGCCCCAATAATCAGCACCATGGGTTCTTCTAAGTAGTTGTCTAGAAATCTGAAACTGAAAATAGTTGATGCTCACAAAGCTGGAGAAGGCTATAAGAAGATAACAAAATGTTTTCAGATGTCAATATCCTCGGTTTGGAATGTAATTAAGAAATGGCAGTCATCAGGAACAGTGGAAGTTAAAGCAAGATCTAGAAGACCAAGAAAATATCAGACAGAACAGCTTGAAGGATTGTGAGAAAAACAATTCAAAACCCACGTTTGACTGCACAATCACTCCAGAAAGATCTAGCAGACACTGGAGTTGTGGTACACTATTCCACTATAAAGAGATACTTGTACAAATATGGTCTTCATGGAAGAGTCATCAGAAGAAAATCTCTTCTACGTCCTCACCACAAAAATCAGCATTTGAACTTTGCAAATGAACATATAGACAAGCTTGATGCATTTTGGGAACAAGTTCTGTGGACCGATGAGGTTAAAATTTAACTTTTTGGCCGGAATGAGCAAAGATACGTTTGGAGAAGAAGGGGAACAGAATTTAATGAAAAGAACCTCTGTCCAACTGTTAAGCATGGGGGTGGATCAATCATGCTTTGGGGTTGTATTGCAGCCAGTGGCACAGGGAACATCTCATGAGTAAGCTAACTTGATGCCATCTGTGAAAAAGCTGAAGTTAAAGAGATGTTCCACTGTATAGAGCCGCTTCACTATTCTGGCCAGCATCTGACCAGCCATCTCTCAACTCTACAAATGGATAATGATCCTAAACACACCTCGAAATCCACGGGGGATTACATCAAGAGGCGTAAACTGAAGGTTTTGCCATGGCCTTCACAATCTCCTGACCTCAACATAATTGAAAATCTATGGATAGACCTTAAAAGAGCAGTGTGTGACAGACAGCCCAGAAATATCAAAGAACTGGAAGACTTTTGTAAGGAAGAATGGGAAAAGATACCTCAAACAGGAATTGAAAGACTCTTGGCTGGCTACAAAAGCGTTTACAAGCTGTGATACTTGCCAAAGAGGGCAGTACAAGATATTTATTTTTTTTTAAATCTTTTATTAGTGAGACAAAACATTTACAAAATATCCTCTTCTCAACACAAATAATTCTTCAAGATTTCAAAATATCAATTATCAATTGCAATATATGCATATGCATATACTGCATATCACCCACTCTCCAACTCCACACCCATCCTCCTTTTCTATTTATCCATTTATTCCAAACCAAACCAAATTTAACTACTAATCCCCTTTGGTATAATTTGCTTTCTCCCAAACCGCCAGCTTCTCCATCTTCATAACCAATTGTTCTTTAGTCAGGGGGTCTGACTCTTTCCAGAATTGAGCAATTAATTTCCTTGCATTATATAACAGTCTTCCAAGAGCAATTTTAGTATAGGCTGGTATTATTAAATTATCTACATATCCCAATATACAAACTTTCAGTTCCATAGGTATTACATCATCCCAGACTTCCTTGGCAAGATCTGTTATTAATAGCCAGTATCTTTGAATAGAGACACACTCCCAGAACATATGTATAATATCTCCATTGTCTTTTAAACACTGCGGGCATTTCCCATCCCTTCGATAACCAATCTTATAGAGAAGTGCAGTAGTTCTGTATGCCCTATACAAAATATACAATTGAGTTAGTCTTGCCCCCTCTGCCAATGCCAACCTTGGGATATTAGCAAGGATAGACCTCCATTTTTCCCCACTGATACTGGCGTCCACTTGCCATTTAAGGAAAGCCGGTGATATATTCACAAAAAACTTTTCTGCTAGCAACCGATAAATTCTAGAAATGTGCCCCTTCTGTTACTCTGATTTAATAATTATGTCCAAAGTAAAGTCCCCACCTACCGACAAAGAGAGATACTTTTGCTGAGCCCCAATCGCATGCCACAGCTGGAAATACTGTAAAAATGCTCCAGCGGGGACATGGAAATCCTCCTGGAAGTCCCCAAAAGTCCTCAACTTATCCCTCTTAAACAAAACTTTAACCCATACCCATCTTGCTCCACATAGCAGAACTCTTTAATTTACGTAATTCCAGGAGCAGTAAATTATCCCAAAGCGGGGTATATTCATTAATCTCTCCAACCCCTCTAATTTGTTTCATTTTGGACCAAACTTTGTGTATTAAGTTAAAGGTTGGAAAACTGGGAAAACATTTCCTCCTAAGCTCATTCTTTCCTAGGGCCATAACCACGTTTTTGCCAGAAAGTGCACCTAATAAATAACCATAGAGGGGTTGGAAAAATCACATATATCCCAACCGCAAAGGTATTGGGCTTGTGCAGCTAGAAAGTACACCCATGGATTAGGAAGCGCTAAGCCCTCCTCATGCTTCTGACGATACAGGTATTCTAGTTTTAGTTTAGGTTTTCACCCGTTCCAAATCAAGTCTCAAAATTGGGTATTAATCCTCTGAAAAAGGCGAAAAGCTAACCAGATAGGAGAATTATGTAACAGATATAATAGCTGTGGCATCACAATCATTTTGATAAGGTTTACTCTTCCTACAGGTGATAAATTTAATTTCCGCCAAGCCAGTCCCTTGCTCTTTATACAACTAAGCAGCGGTATTATATTTAGCTTGTCATACTCATTAATAGAGGACGTTCCTTCTATCCCCAAATACTTAAATTGTGTCATACATTCAATGCTTAATTGTTCATTAACTTGGACAACAGAGTACGGACTATCTAAAGGCATTAAATATGATTTATCCCAATTTATATGAATCCCAGAGAGCCTACCAAATTGAGTAAAGGCCTCATTCACCACCCTAAGGGACACACCTACGTCATTGAGGAACAATAAAGCATCATCTGCATAAAGGGAAATCTTATTTTGATAATCCCCATACTTAAGTCCTTTTATATCTAAGCTAGATCTAATACGTTCTGCGAGAGGCTCCATTACAATAGCGAACAGGAGAGGGGATAAAGGGCACCTCTGTCTTGTTTCACGATGCAGTGGGAAGTCATGGGAAACTTGCCCATTCACCCTAATCCGTGCCATTAGGTCTGTATACAATAAGCGAGCCCAAGCGATAAATTTTGGACCAAATCCCAATGCCTCCAGAGTCGCCCAGAGACAGTGCCATTCCACTGAGTCAAAAGCTTTTCGTGCATCTAATACAAATATGGCCCTGTCCTTGGGGGAGTCCAGAGGAACCTGCAAAGATAGAAAAAGACACCTAATATTTGTTGAAGCAGATCTAGTTGGGATAAATCCAGTTTGGTCCGGGTGAATCAATTTAGCTACTACTTTATTCAGACATAAAGCTAACACCTTGGTCAAAAGCTTAATATCACTTATTAGCAAGGAGATTGGTCGATAAGATGCAGGGTCTGTTGGAGCCATACCCTTTTTCAGTAAAACCACTATAATGGCTTCCTGCATCGACGGGGGAAAAATGCCTTCAACAAGAGACCAGTTAAAAATATCCAAAAGTTCAGGAAGAAGGACATCATCATATTTCTTATAGATCTCTACTGGGAAGCCATCTATACCAGGAGCCGTATTATTAGAAGATAAGTTAACCACCTCTTCCAATTCACTTATCGTCAACTCAGCTTCTAATAATTTATAGTCTCCCTCTGATAGCTGATTAAGAGTTATTTGTTTTAAGAATGCCTGTATAGCCATCAGAGAATATTCCCCCCCAGACTGATAAAGCACGGAATAAAAATCCACAAAAACATTCATTATGTCCCCATTATCTCTCACCATTTTACCAGATTTATCTATCAGCTGTGGAATATGTAACAATGGGTCCTGAGCCTTCACTATTCTGGCCAGCATCTGACCAGCCATCTCTCCCTCTGCATATGCTACTTGTCTATTCATCATTCTCCTATTATTTGCTTCATCTAAGAGATACCTCTTCAATTCTATCTGAGCTTTGCAGAGCGATTCCCCAAATAAGCCAGAGGGATTTTCCGTGAACTTTTTCTTTAAAGTACTACTACATTTGTATGATGTAATAGATTTTAGTAAAATTCCACGAAGAAAAGCCTTCATAGCATCCCATATAAATTGGCTAGATGCAGTATTTTCATTCAAAGTAAAATATTCAACAATAGCTTTTTTATATAATGGTCATCCTCAATAATAGAAAGCCAGAAAGGATTAAGTTTCCACAATGGCCTCCCCGGGTTTTCACCCTGCACCACAATCTTTACCTGAAGAGGAGAGTGGTCAGACAAAATTCTTGCAGCATAAAAAATCTCATTAATATAAGGAACCATCAACCCATTCCCTAATGCCAAATCAATCCGCGAGAGAGAATATTGCCTATCCACTGGGTATCGCATACGCCACAAATCTATTAACCCTGCTTCCGTAATTAAATTATTAAACAGGGTGGATTTATTTTGATACAAGATATTGACTCTGCAGGGTGCCCAAACTTTTGCAGATGCCATTTTTTTGTTTTCTGTTATTTTGAAAGTGTAAATGATGGAAATAAAATCTAACTTTTGTTGACATATAAAAATGTCTAATCTGTAATTTCATGCCTTTTGGAGACTTTTCCATCTTTCCTTGGCTTCTTTATGCACATTAATAAATTTTTTTACCTGGGGTGCCCCAACTTTTGATCCCCACTGTATGAGCAGATCTATACAGCACTCACATCTCTGCACTATACTTCAGCCGGCCATTTACTCATTCATATTTCCCTTTGAGAGCGGTGATTGGCTGCAACCATCCGGCCAATCACCACTCTGGGCTGAAAATATGAATGAGTGTTGATCTATTCACATCACTGGCCGGAGTATAGTGCAGAGATGTGAGCACTGTATAGAGCCGCTCTGCATCTCTGCTGTATTGTGGAGGATCGCATCAGGTGTCAGGACTGACACCAGAGGCGATATGTCTGTTAGTACAGGTACTACTACTCCCATCATGGAACAGTCTTTTCCATGCTGGGAGTAGTAGTACAACCAAAAAAAATTCAAAAAATAGAGAAAAAAAAGTGAAATACACACACTTTATTAAAAATGAATTACAATTTTGTTATAAAAAATATTAATGTCGTTAAATACTTTTTTTTTCCATCACTACTGCATCCTTTTTTTTTTCTTTTTTTTTTGGTACCCAACAAAGTTTGGGTACCAAAAAATAAGCGCCAAGGGGACCAAAAATGCAATTTCCACACAAAAATTCAAAAACGGCAGAAAAAATGCCAGGAAAAATGCAGGACAAAAAATTTGAAACTTAGCCTTAGGTTTTCACCCAATTGCAGTTCGGGAGTGGCTTTAATTCCACAGCTCTGCCTGTATTTTGTGCTGGTGATTAGTGCTATTCTGACCATGTCTGGTTTATCTTGCACCTTGTATTTGTCTTGTGATACATCTGTATTTTAGCCATGGTTAATATCCCTGTTTTATGATAGATTTTAGTCTGAAGTACATCTGTCAGTATTTAGGGTTATTGAATGTCCGTTCTGCTTTAGCCTTGTATCTTAGTCTGTGTTCACAATGTGAGTCTTGCTTGAATTATTCCGGTTCTGGTATCCTGGTTCCTCCATTTAGTGGAGTTTGGCTTTGTATAATTCCTGTTTTGGGATCCTGACCTGTATTCCCCCATGTTGTGGGGTTTGGTTTTTCTTTTTTAGAGTTTATGATTGCTGATCTTAAGTGATTTTTTGTACTTGCACTGGTCATAGTGTACAAAATCATCTAGTGTTTTCTCTGCACATTACCATTGGTCTATAGTGTACTCTGTACTTTATTAGTGTTGAGCGGAAAAGGTCATATTCAAATTTGCGATATTTCGCGAATATATGGACAAATATACATCATATATTCGCTAAATTCGCATATTCATAATATTCGTATTTTATTTTTTGCATATGCGTAATTTCGCATATGTGTAAATTCACATATGCGCAAATTTGCATATGCGCAAATTAGCATATACAAAAATTAGCATATGCGGATATTTGCATATAAGCGAAAGTTTGCATATGCAAATTTTCGCATATGTGAAAATTTGCACGCCAGTCTCACACAGTAGTATTAGAGCCTTCTTTACACCACACAAGCTGGAAGCAGAGAGGGATGATCACTGTGATGTATTGTGAAAAAAAATGAATATTCGTAATTGCGAATATATAGTGCTATATTCGCGAATATTCGTGAATATGCGATATTCGCGAATAAACTTCGCATTGTGAATATTCGCGAGCAACACTATACTTTATCACTGATCTGTGTCCTTTGAACTAGTATCCGTTTATGTTAGTGTTCTGTGTCCAGTGTGAACAGTGTTCTATTTTCCTGATCTGTTTAGTGTTTAACATTCAGTTCGTCTGTTCATCCCCTGCATATTCTGGTTTCTGCTTTATACTTATTCAATACCTGGTCTTGTTCATTTATTCATATTAGCTGTTTATTTTGGTTCCGGTTCCGAACTGTATGTTAGTTCACTACATCTTGTTCTGTTTGCCTGTTTATATTCTGTCTTGTATTTCTGCTTGCTTGGTAGTTTTCTCATTATGTTTCTGGCCTGTGACCGACTATGTATATTATTGTTTTTTCGCCCAAAGCACTTTAGCTCATGTAGGGACTGGCACCTTGGTTGTCGATCCGCCATTTAGGGCAGATGGGCAAATTGCCAGGGAGAGTGTTATTAGGGACAGCTTATGACTCATTCTTCCTGTCCCCCAAGTCATGGCAGTGAGAGTTTATTTTCATGCTACTTTTGTTTTGTTTTTCCAGCTTAAATTGCTAAATTTGGCACCAGAATTTATTTTTTTGCCGCCATATTGAATTATTTGTGCTCAAATTGCTGAGTGTGGCACCATAATTGCAGATTTTGCCACCAAATTGTAAATCCTGGTAAATTCTGGCAGACGCATTTCATGATAACTAGTGCCAATACAAGTGATAACTGTATGAATACAACATGTCCAGGGGTTGAATACGAATGCCAATAATTAATATTTATATTTCAATAACTGATTAAATTACCCTTAATACAGTGTTCCTTGTGTAATTAGCAGACACTTTCCCATTCACTTGCTTTTAAAATTATCAACATAAATATGTTTAAAATGTTATTGAAAAATCAGCCACTAGGTGGCTTTGTTCTGTTCCCTGCCACAATTAGTACAGTGAGTTCGGTCTCCTCCCGGTCTGGCAGGAGTGCGAACTCAGGAAGTCTTTCTCTGCACTGAGCTTGATTGTCAGCTGCACAGAAAGTGAAAGCTTCTCACAGAAAGTCGCACAGACTGACAGCTGAAGGAGAGCCTCGCTGAAATCTGCACAGACTGAAACATGCACAGAGCTTGAGGTCCTCTATTCATCATAATGCTGCAACAATGTGAGGGCAGAAGTTTTCCCTTAGCAGGCTTCAGTGACATCAAGCCTGCTGGAAAATGCCCACTTTCTCCTGCTGGGAAATTGCATTATGCTAGCAAGAAGAAAGGTAAGATACACAGCCCATTAACCGGAGGCTCCTGGCTCTAGCCCGCTCCATACCGTCCGGCCCCCATCTGATTCTTGTAGCTGGGGACTGCCATTAATAGCCGACATGCAGCGATCGCCGTGGCTGGCTACTAACCTTTTAGATCACTGCTGTCAAAGTTAACAGCGGTGTCTTAAGAGACCTTTAACCAGTCCCTGGTGGTCCATTTGGGTCGATCACCCTCCCGCAGCTCGATCCCGGGTGGGGGAGTTATAGATCTACTACTGAGATAACCAGAGGGCTACCTCTCCTGTAGTAGGGTCCATGGCTCTGAACTTAATGGAGACTGGCAGGACCAGGCTTTATCAATCAAGCGCAGAGCACACAGATCAATGTAGTTCTATGGAATTACATTGATCTGTTTGAGTATTCTACTAATTCCTTCTAAAAGTCCCCTTACGGACTAATAAAGTTTAAAAAAATGTAATAAAAAGTAAAAATAAACACACATTAACCCCTTCCATATTAAAAGTTGAATCATCCCCCTTTTCCCAAATTCTATATAAAAAATATGTAAACATAATGAAAATAAACATATGTGGTATCACCGCGTGTGCAAATGTCCGAACTATAAAAATATTGTGTTAATTGAACCACACGGTAAACGGTGTTTACGTTAAAAAAAAAATACCAAAGTCAAAAATTGCATATTTTTGGTAACTTTGAATACCCCATAAATTTTTTATAAAAGGTGATCAAAAACTCCCATCAAATGGTACCGATAAAAACTTCGGATGACGGCGCAAAAATTGAGCCCTCACACATCTCCGTATACGTAAAAATAAAAAAGTTATAGGGGTCAGAAGATGACAATTTTCAAAATACAAATTTTTGTGCATGTAGCTATAATTTTTTTTTAGGTAGTAAAATAAAATAAAAGCTATGTAAATTAGGTATCCTTGTAACCGTATTGACCTACAGAATAAAGATAAGTTGTCATTCTTACCAATAAGTGCACTGCATAGAATCGGAAGTCCTCAAAAGTTACAAAATTTAAAAAAAAATTCAATTTTGCCCTTCAAATATTTTTTTCTTGTTTTGCCGTAGATTTTGTGATGCAATGATTGATATAATTACAAATTGAAATTGCTGGTGTAAAATAAAAACCCTTATAAGGGTCTGTAGGTGCAAAATTTAAAGTGTTATGATTCTTAGATGGTGAGGAGGAAACAAAAATGAAAAATGGCCCGGTCCTTAGGGGTTTAAAGCTCTGAAATAGATTTTAAGAACAGGAGGAGTAGTTAGGGAACATAGCCTGAGGTAGTTGAGAACAGTTTATTTGGTGACAGGTACTTTTTAAATCTACAGACAGGCTTCCTCACAAATCCAAATGATAGGTTAATCCCTGTTATATCTTTATACTTCAAAATTGCACAATTGTGTTGTACTCATGCTACTAAACTGTTATATTATAGTCTAGCTCAAAAGCGTTTATCTATACAATCCCAACAAAGAAATATATTACTAGAAACCACTAGAAGTATAAAAATAAATTCAAATGGAAATGGTGTAGCAATGTAGAAAGGAAATGTCTCCAATTTCATTATAATTCCAGATTTATGTTTAGTCCTAAAAAAGCCTTAAAGCCATCTAAAGTGGTGAGAAAGCTTGTAAGAGAAATCGGGCAGTTTGTAAGAGCTATTAACATGCCATCTGCATTGATTTATACATATTTCATTTTGACCATTGCCTGAGATTCTTCCAATAAAGCTGTATGACAAATAGACAGGTCAAAGGCTTAACTGCAAATATTAGAGTTGACTTTTTGCCCAGTATAACCCAATATTTCTAATCATGAAGCAGCACGGGATATAGGTCTTTTTTAAAGCATTAATCAGTCCAAAGCTTTTTACATACATCCCAACTTCACATATAAAGCACTGGTTAATCGATTATCAGCGTAATCTTGGTCAGAAATTAGTATGTAATTCACAGTACAAGGCAGTACTCTGTCCTGCTGTCAAACCAGAACCTCTCTGCTGTTAGGCAACAATGCTTACCTCTTAGTCACCATAACTGGGTCAGACAATTTTACAGTGTGTATATCCAGAGGCGTACATAGTGTTTCTGGTGCCTCATGCACCCCTAGTGAAGTTTTATATCAGCCCCAACCACCCCAACTCATAAGTATATAGCATTCTCACTGGACACACCAATCTGTCAATTCCGGATACTTACCCTGGACCACCCTACTCCAGAACTGGATGCATGGGAGTCTAGTGCACATCCAATGTACCCAGAGGAACCACCTGGACAGGTGGCACACATCGAAGACCCGGGTGCATAATTGGGAATGGGCCTATTTGATCCTGTAACAGGAGTGCCCACCTCATGCTTACTCGCACACAGTGTTATCTGGGGGTGGTAAAATAGATTGCTGCATTGATAGGAGTTTCAACCCTGTGGTAATTTGTAAAAACGGTATATGTCCTTAAAGGGATACTCTGGTGGAAAACTTTTTTTTTAATCAACTGGTGCCAGAAAGTTAAACAGATTTGTAAATTAGAACAATGTAGAGAAAACCGCACTCACCCGATCGACGTG
Source organism: Hyla sarda (assembly GCF_029499605.1). Taxonomy (NCBI): domain Eukaryota; kingdom Metazoa; phylum Chordata; class Amphibia; order Anura; family Hylidae; genus Hyla; species Hyla sarda. The sequence goes on along the minus strand of NC_079193.1, from coordinate 108,532,495 downwards.
CACAAATTCTTTATTCCGTTGGACATCAACATAGAACACAGGAGGACTTATGGTCGGCAGGAACGCCAGGGAACAGGAGGTGTTGTTACAGCTGTTTCACGGGAACACAGCCCGCTTCGTCAGACTACACCCTCTGATGACGTGTCGCAGGTTATATACACACCCACGATTACGTCAGCAGAGGGGTATTACACACAGGTGAGTGATTTAAAATCTTACAAAAGTGGAAAAATCTTTAAAATCAATACCCTCTACAACAATCTATGACATATATGGACTTCTGTTTATAAAAATACACTGAAATCTAGCTTATCATTAAGTCCAAGATTACCTTGGGCATCCGTGCGTAGGATGAGCTCCGCCTCCGTACGCAGGAGTAACTTTTTTCTATCAATCCCTTCTTTGGGCATTATTCTCTTTATCCCAAAGAATTTTAATGCGGCTGGGTCATTATTATGGGTGGTTTTAAGATGTTCTAAGACCCGAGGGCACCCTTTACCTGAGCGAACTGAATAGAGATGTTCTCTGAATCTGATGTTTAGCGATCTTGTGGTGCTACCTATATAGTAGTGGCCACAGTCGCAGAACATACAGTAGATAATATAATTCATTTTACAATTGATAAATTCCCTCACTTTAATTTGTACACCTCCAATGGAGAAAATTTTACCTACTTTGAGTTTGGGGCACCATTTGCAGTTCCCACAGCGGAAGTTGCCGCATATTGTGGGGCCGCTTAGCCAGCTAGTATTCTCTTTACTGGAGTATTTACTGCTGGTTAGGATGTCACCTAAATTTGCGACTCTTTTGTAGGAGATGAGGGGTTTATTATCAAATTGTGCAGATAAAATAGGGTCACTCTGGATTAGATACCAATGCTTATGGATACTTTGCTTTATCTTCTCAGCCATCGGGCTGTGTGTGAATGTAAAGCAAAATCTTCTGTTAGTATTTTTCGTTATGTGCTGGTTTTTTTTAAAGTTTTTTAAACCACTATTTTGTAGAAGGGAATTTCTGTCTTGTCTATTGGCCCTATTGTAAGCTGTCTGTAGAATTGAAGGTGGATAGCCTCTTTCTAGTAGTCGTGCAGTAAGTTCTTTAGCTTGCTTTTCAAAACTATTCTGGGTATCGTTTATTCTCCGCAAGCGAAGAAATTGCCCATAGGGGATGGCGGTTTTGACGTGACCTGGGTGGTAACTCCTATAATGTAGGAGAGAGTTACCCGCCGTCGGTTTCCGGTAACCCTCTGTGCGCAATTTATTTTCACTGATTGTTACCAAAACGTCTAAGAACTCTATTTCTTCTTTGCTTGATTTGCTAGTGAAATTGAGAAACATATTATTATTAGTGTTAAGCCATGTAATAAAATCTGTGAACTCAGTTCCCGTGCCTGTCCAGGTTATTAGGACGTCGTCCACAAATCTTACATAACTGGCAATCATCTTTCTGAAAGGATTAATTTCTGAAAAAATCCATTTCTTCTCCAAGAAGGCTACATAGATGTTTGCCAGGGTACATGCCACCGGTGTACCCATGGCAACACCACTTTTTTGTGAGTACCAAGTATTATTAAACTGAAACACGTTATTGGTAAGAATGAGATGAAGGGCTTCACAAATAAATGAGATATAAGAATCACTTCTATCCGAGGACACCAACAATTCCCTCACACATTGGATTGCTATATTTTGATCGATGTTGGTATATAAACTTTCGATATCAATGGCTCCCAGCAAATAGTTGGGCTGCCACTGTATATCTTTCAGGGTTTCGAGGAAATGGTTGGTGTCCTTGACCATATGTGGGATTTCTTTCAAGATGGGGTGTAGGATCCAGTCTATGTATTTGGAGAGGGGTTCCATTAAAGATCCCACCCCGGAGACGATAGGTCTCCCGGGTGGGGTCTCCAATGTTTTGTGTATTTTTGGTAGAAAGTACCACCCTGGATATGTTGGTGTAGTAGGAAACAATTTTGTGGCAGTGGAGTTTGAAACTGTCCCCGTCTCTACAGCCCTTCGTAAGAAGGACTGCAGGCGTGAGGAGAGCTTAGGGATAGGGTTGATTTCGAGGACCTCATAGTTATTTTTATTCGACAATTGACGATTGGCTTCGGATAAATAATAACTTTCTCTCATCAACACAATATTCCCCCCTTTGTCAGACCTTTTGATAATAATACCTTTTTGTGATTGAATCCATTTTAGTGCTTTTTTTTCTTTTAAAGTAAGATTAGGGCTGTCTTGTGGGTACATGAGTGCTTTTATATCCTCCATGACTTTATGTTGAAACATATCCAGGTTGTTGCCTGGTGCTATGGGGGGATTATAGGTCGATTTTATCCCACCAGAGAAAAAGCCATGCTCCAGCGAATTGCTGGTCATAGCTTCGCCTCTGGGGGTTTCTCCTACAATAACATCATTGGCCCCCAACAGTTCAGTTAAGGCTAACAAACATTCATTTTCAGAAGTACTAGGATTAATAAGAGGGCTGAACCCCAAAGGGCTTATTTGTATCGGAATATCTCCCTCTTTCTTTAAGGTATTATTATCTTTGCTAGCAAACACTCTTTTGAGGTTCAATTTACGCATACTTTTGAATAAATCTACCTCAAAAGACACTAAATCAAAATCATTAGTTGGACAAAAATTAAGACCTTTCTGTAGTAGGGATATAACATCATCATTCAAAGTCAAGTCCGTGAGGTTTACTATGGTAGCAAGATTCGAGGTAATGTGACTGTTATATGGAATATGGTTGGGGAGGGTTTTAAGGGGGGTAATGTCCGTATAAACAGATGGTTCAGTGATGGTGGCTTCTTGAATGTCCTTTATTGTCTCCACGTTACTTTTTTTCTTTTTTCTGCTCCCCCTTTTCCTATTCTTTTTTCCTCCTCTTCTTGTCTTGACTCTAAAGGGTGCCCCTTTGCAGTTATGTTGGATGGATTACCAGGGGTTACTATTTCTGGATCACTGGAGTCCGAATCTGTGGTCATAAAATCGGAGGTTGTGCGTTCATTTTTCTTACGATATTTTTTGTTGTTATTGTTGCCCTTATTGGTGTAATTACGTGGTTTTTTCCCTCTCGGGATATTCGGTTTCTTTACAAATATTTTCCCACTTTCGAAATCTTGTTTGTCTCTCAGATATTTGTCTCTTTTTTCTTCTTTAAGAGTGCTTTGAAGGTTAAGAAGTTTGGTATCTAGTCGTTTTAGGAAGACTTGTCTTTGTGGTTCTGATAGGCGAGTTTTCAACTCTGTTTTAGCTTTACCAAGTGCTTCAGACACTATAAATATAAAATGAATTATATTATCTACTGTATGTTCTGCGACTGTGGCCACTACTATATAGGTAGCACCACAAGATCGCTAAACATCAGATTCAGAGAACATCTCTATTCAGTTCGCTCAGGTAAAGGGTGCCCTCGGGTCTTAGAACATCTTAAAACCACCCATAATAATGACCCAGCCGCATTAAAATTCTTTGGGATAAAGAGAATAATGCCCAAAGAAGGGATTGATAGAAAAAAGTTACTCCTGCGTACGGAGGCGGAGCTCATCCTACGCACGGATGCCCAAGGTAATCTTGGACTTAATGATAAGCTAGATTTCAGTGTATTTTTATAAACAGAAGTCCATATATGTCATAGATTGTTGTAGAGGGTATTGATTTTAAAGATTTTTCCACTTTTGTAAGATTTTAAATCACTCACCTGTGTGTAATACCCCTCTGCTGACGTAATCGTGGGTGTGTATATAACCTGCGACACGTCATCAGAGGGTGTAGTCTGACGAAGCGGGCTGTGTTCCCGTGAAACAGCTGTAACAACACCTCCTGTTCCCTGGCGTTCCTGCCGACCATAAGTCCTCCTGTGTTCTATGTTGATGTCCAACGGAATAAAGAATTTGTGCACGTCGATCGGGTGAGTGCGGTTTTCTCTACATTGTTCCGATTGTGTCAAGCGATATGTGCCTTCTCTAAACCAGCACCCCGACATAGCACACACCGTTCAGTCTCTACCTATACCTGAAAAAGCGGATGCCTATTATCCATTTAACTGCCTTCACCTGCATAGCAGTGCCGGACTTATACTCTCTCTACCTGCTCTAAGATTTGTAAATTACTTCTATTAAAAATTTTGAATCCTTCCAGTACTTATTAGTGGCTTTATACTACAGAGAAATTATTTTCTTTTTGGATTTCTCTTCTGTCACAACCACAGTGCTCTCTGCTGACCTCTGCTGTCAATTTTTAGGAACTGTCCAGAGCAGGAGAAAATCCCCATAGCAAACATATGCTGCTCTGCACAATTCCTAAAATGGACAGCAGAGGTCAGCAGAAAGCACTGTGGTCGAGACAAAAGAGAAATCCAACAAGAAAAGCATTGACAAAGTAGCATAAAGCCCCTAAAATGTACTGCAAGGATTAAGATTTTTTAATGGAAGTAATTTACAAAACTGTTTAACTTTCTGGCACCAGTTGATTTAAAAAAAAAAAAAAAAAAAAAAAAGAGTTTTACACCGGAGTACACCTATGTGTCCATATGTCCTTAAATTATAAACCCATGATAGTAGATGAAAAATTGAGGATTTGTTGAAGGCGAGTAAGATACACAAGCTCCTCTTCAGCCTCCTACGTTAAAAGAAAAAAAAAAGAAAAAGACTAAAACATTAATTTCCATTATGTAAACCATAACAGCAGTATCTATGTCTTACATATAACATGTGTGATCTTAAAATCAATGTTTAACCCACTTTGTTTTAAGGACTGTAGCTCAAATATCCACTTAAGCTCTAGTCTCTTAAGGAGATTAATTCTGTCATCTCCCCTTGTAAGTGGCGGGACATGGTCTAGCAGTATTTTTAAATAGAAATTTAGAATAACATTATTCATACTCACTTCTAGAATGGTCATTATTATTTTTCAGTATAAAGTAACAACTAAAGATCCAGTTGTAAGAAACGTCATAAACAGTCATTTATCATTATTTTCTAACAGATATAACGGTATGTGGATTGAATTTGCTTTTGCCTTAAGATGTTCCTTTTTGCTTGATTTGAATATGAATTAAATTCTTAGTGTATTAACTGTATGTGGTCACAGCAGTACTTCAGATCTTCTAAATATTTTATATCATTCCTAGGATGAAGGTTAATTACTATGTGAGTGGTATTTTTCCTTTGTAATCACTCTTCAATTTCTGCTTATAATGTGACCACAGAGCATAATTAAGGGACCTGAAGCAGCATGGAACATTTAAGCTTTTGGCAATGATGTTTGGAAATATGGGATTTTAAAGGCTACTGTGATTCTAACATTAAGTCAAAGCGGAACAGGATTACCACTTATAATGTAAAATCTGTATTTTGAATGTACGAAAACACGTGATTGAGTAATGTCACCCTTGGCTTAGTATTCAAAACTCAGTTTAGCTAAGGGTGAAAAAGTTGCAAAAATTATTACAAATTAACTTTGTAGATTATACGGTAGATCTTTAAATAAGTTAAACTTATATGGAAATAAATAATACATCTTTTCATTGAGCCAAACAGAAGTTATTATGATCTAGACTTCCCTTATGTCTATTGGAAGATTCCAATTTACGAGGTGTGTATTAACTCATAAGATTTGTGATACACATGGGGGGGAATTTATCATTGTTGTCTGGGGTAGACGTGTTTTACAGTCAATGATTTTTAGCTGTGAAAGTGCTGACGTGCCTCAAATTTATGACATTGCGCAGAGCATATGATAAAACTGTCTGTACAATACACAGCTAAGAACAATTACCTGAGCACAGTCACTTTAGAAGTGTCTGTGATAAGTGCTGTGTGTTGCTGTATTGTATTGTTGACCCTCTGCTGACCCCTATAATTTTCTTATCTTTCCATACATGGGGCTCTATGAGGGCCAATTTTTTTGCGTTATAATCTGTAGTTTTTAGCGGTACCACTTTTGCGTATATGTGATGTTTTGGTCACTTATTTTGCCCTGATTTTGGGATCAGATGTGACCACAAAATCAGCAATTTTGTTCTTTGGTATTTTTTCACATTTACGCCACTCACCACACAGGAATAATATATATATATATATATATATATATATATATATATATATATATGTATGTATATATACAGTCAAGGCCGTAAATGTTGGCACCCCTGACATTTTTCAAGAAAATGATGAAGTATATCTCACAGAAAAGGATTGCAGTAACACATGTTTTGCTATACACATGTTTATTCCCTTTGTGTGTATTGGACCTAACCAAAAAAAGGGAGGAAAAAAAGCCAATGGGACAAAATGTCACACCAAACTACAAAATTATTTGCACCCTTAAAATTATTGGCACCCTTAACTTTATATTTAGTTGCGTCCTTTGGAAAAAATAACTGAAATCAGTCGTTTCCTATCAATAAGCTTCTTACACCTCTCAGCTAGAATGTTGGACCACTCTTCCTTTGCAAACTGCTCCAGGTCTCTCTTAATGGAAGGGCGCCTTCTCCCAACACCAATTTTAAGATCTCTCCTCAGGTGTTCAATGGGATTTAGATCTGGACTCATTGCTGGCCACTTCAGAACTCTCCAGCGCTTTGTTGCCATCCATTTCTGGGTGCTTTTTTATGTATGTTTGGGGTCATTGTCCTGCCGGAAGACCCAAGATCTCAGATGCAAACCCAGATTTCTGAGACTGGGCTGTACAGTAGTGTGATTCAAAATCCGTTGGTAATCCTCAGATTTCATGATGCCTTGCACACGTTCAAGGCACCCAGTGTCAGAGGCAGCAAAACAACCCCAAAACATCATTGAACCTCCACCATATTTCACTGTAGGTACTGTGTTCTTTTCTTTGTAGGCCTCATTCCGTTTTCGATAAACAGTAGAATTATGTGCTTTACCAAAAAGCTCTATCTTGGTGCCATCTGTCCACAAGACGTTTCCCAAAAGGATTTTGGCTTACTCAAGTTCATTTTGGCAAAATGTAGTCTTTCTTTTTTATGTCTCTGTGTCAGCAGTGGGTTCCTCTTGGGGTCTCCTGCCATAGCGTTTCATTTCATTTAACCTCTTAAGGACCCAGGGTTTTTCCATTTTTGAATTTTCGTTTTTTCCTCCTTACCTTTAAAAAATCATAACTCCGGGGGGCGTGGCTTGGCACAAAGGCTGCAAGTCGCACCCTGTGAGAGCTCCTGTCTGGGCCCTGCATAAGGAGAAATTTTAACCCTGATGGGGGGCAAACACAAAAGTAAAAAGAAAGCAGGGACCCCTCGAGACCTCCTAGAAGCCTCCCAGCCGATTACTTCCTGTTTTTGCCCACGGCCCGGACCCACCGCTCCTCCGTCGCTACTGCAGCCTATGCCTGCTCTGCCTCAGCCGCCATTAGCAACCTCCTCCTCGCTCGCAGCTCCTGCAGCGACTTACACAGTGCAAGCAACAGGACCTACGCACAATCAGTGGAGAGCGATCCTGCCTGCCGCAGATACTCCGATCCACCACACAGTGAGTAGCTCTGAAGAGGACTTCCCTCCACTCCATCCTCCCGACCTGACTGAACCCGCTGCTGCCATTACTCCTGGGCGAGTGGCCACCCCTCCCTTGCATGCCATGTCTGCCTCCCAGTGGTCTCAGAGCCCTCTCACCTCTGCCTGCACAGCCCCAGCTACCTCTAGGCTGCAGGCTGCCTCGCTGCAGCCCCCGAGTTTAGTGTCCACTACTGATGCTGCTGCAGCTCCCTCCACCTTTACAGAGGCAGTGTCCCCCTTGGGGCCTGGGCAACTCTCGCAGTCCCAGCGGCCCCCTTCATCTCCTCACCAATGTTAGGATTCGGCTGTGCCCAGCAATGGCAGCCCTTCTGCTGTGCCTTATGGTCTGCCACTCCATTCTGCTGCACCTGATCCTCCTGATGGATGTCAACCCATGGACACAGATGCATCCCTATCTGGTGTACATTCCTCTGGACATGACAGTGTCCATGAATACTGGGGGAAAAGCCCCCCAGCAAAGAAAAAACTGTTTAAGACCCCTAAAAAATCACGTCAGCCAGCGACTGAACAAGCAGACTACTGCTTATCTGAAGATTCTTGTGCCTCCCCCAGGGCCAGGGGCCCTGGTTCTCACCCACCCGCTTCCCATCCCCTGCCTCCAGCACAGCTGATCACAATCCAGCCGTCCCTTCCTGTTGGAACCCCGGTGCTCCCAAGCCCGGAGACTGCTGTTCACACTCTGAAAAGCCACCCAGAGTTGCAAGCTCTCCTAGCTCTCCTTCCTACCAAAATGGACCTACTATCCCTGGCAGAGTATAGGAATAAAGTATGAAAGCAAGACCTGGCCCCTGTCCAGGCTGAAGTTTCCCATCTGGTGACTCGAGTCACTGATCTAGAGACTTTCCGCTCCTCTATTGCATCTGAAGTCCATACACTGCGGACTGCAACTACCTCTCTCCTGGCACAACAAACACTGCTGGTCGATCACATGGATGACTTGGACAACAGAAACAGGCAAAACAACATTTGCATAAAAGGTCTTCCTGAATCTGTTATCCCGCAAGATCTACCTATTACTCTTCAAAAGGTGTTCAACGACATCTGGCAGTGACCGGCTGACTCTCTGGTTTAATCCATCAAAGCCAAGAGACGTGATCTGTAGAGTCCACCACTACCTTTTGAATGAAGACATCATGAGGGACTCTAGGTAACTGAGATCCTTGCAATTTCAAGGGACTGAGATCCACCTTTTTCCGGACCTGTCCACACCTTACTCTTGAGAGCCACCCTGAAACCCCTCCTGACCACACTTCAAAATGCAAAGATACTATACTGCTGGGGCTATCCGTTTTCTCTTACTGCAGACCACGGATCCACAGTTGCTATGCTGAGATGCCCTGAAGACCTCTCGGAGTTCTTGCCCACCTTTAGACTGCCGCGGATACCCTTACCGGATTGGGAACTGCTCTTTTCTCCGACCACCTTACCTGCTCAACATTCGCTGGAAGTCCGTTCGGCCTTATGAAGATCTGGTGGAGAGAAGACCCCCACTCCCATGCCGCAGAGGAGGGGACACACGGCCTGACTTTCTATGAGATTGTGTTGTCTTAGATTTTGTTCTCTGCCCTGGCCTTCTCTGGACTCTCTGTAGTTCTCAGGACTTGTCTTGACATAGTTATTTATCTGTTTGTCCTCTCGTGCACAGAATTTTTTCCCTTATTCTTTCTTTTTATTCCGATACACGCTGTTCTAGGCTGTCCCACAAGACTATTACACTAGCCTACATGTGTCGCTTTATCTGATGCTCTGTGTTAACGACCCCCCATTACATCTGTGCCATGGGTGGTTAATCCGCAGCTTATTCTTTCAGTAGTCTCCTTAGTTTTCAGCTTTCCTCCTACTTTGCAGTGGGGGAACTCTCTCAGTTTCCACCTGGCCCTAGGCCGTAGTTGTTTATTATTTGTTAGCTGATTCCTTACAATACGGTGTTGCTTTTTTTACTGTCGCACCTTCTACATTACCTCACTAGACTAGCACCCAGACTAGCTCTGGTTGTGCTTCATTGTGGCCCATATGGCCTTCCTCTCTAGACCCTGTGTACCTGTTCTCTTACGGTTGCTTTTTCTATACTTTCTCCTGTCTTATCTCCCTTATTCTTACCACTCTTTCCTCTTTCCATCCCATAGACAGAGGCATCTTCCTCTCGGACGACTTCGGTGGGTGACAACGCAGGTTGACCCCAGTGGGGCGGTGAGTTTTATTTGTATCTATGCCACTGTCATGACAGCTGACATTAATGGTACTACACTAAATGTCAAAGGGTTCAACACGCCTGAGAAAAGCGCACAAATCACATATTTCTTTCACAAGAAACACACACACATCCTAGCCCTACAGGAGATGCACTTCAAGGAGGGACATATACCCTCTCTCCCTACCAGATACTATTTGAACTGGCTCCACAGCCCCAACCCTGAATCCCTGACCAAAGGAGTCTCCCTGGCATTCCACTGATCCCTGCCCATTACCGTGTTGGACATAGTCTTCGATACGAATGCCCACTTCCTTTTTGCAAATTGTGTCTTCTCAGACCAATGCTTTACAATAGCCTCCATATATGCCCCCAACCGCAATCAAATAGCTTTCCTTACCAAAACAATAGAAACTTTGTCCTCCTTCGCGACTGGCCACATATTGTTGTGTGGTGGCTTCAATGTCCCTATCTCCCCCTGTTGGATACCTCCTCTGGCCACTCCCTTATCTCTTATCGCAAGCTGAGAGCCCTCAGGACTCGTTTACATGCACTACAGCTTAGTGACACATGGCGGACCCTACATCCTCAAATCCGCAACTACATTTTCTACTCATACCTCCGTAACACCTATAGTAGGAAAGACTACATCTTTTGCTCGCACCATCTATTGCCGTCGGTGGCGAGCTCTTCCCTAGGCTCAATCACCTTCTCCGACCACACACCAGTCCAGCTTGCCTTTTCTCTTCCCTCATTCTCCAAGCCCCACTCCATGTGGAAATTGAATGAATCCCTCCTCCTGGATACTCTTTGCTTTCAGGAGCTACAGGATGCCATCTCTCAATTCCAATCAGATCACGACTCAGACTCTTCCTCCCCTCTTATCAAGTGGGAGGCGCTGAAGTGTGTGCTCCGCGGAGTCCTGATGAAGCATGGGGCGAGGCTAAAGAGGGAAGCGACAGCCAAGCTCTCCTCCCTTCACCATGACCTACACTCATTAGAATCTCTTCACAAGAAATCTCAACAGGAACAGGACATTATTAAAGTTTGTCACGAACTCCTGGCCCTGTTAAATGTAAAACACAGATATTACAAACAACTTACTGGAAAACTCTTCTACGAATGGGGCAACAAATCGGGTAAACTGCTGGCGAGAGCCCTCAGGGAGAAACAATCCTCCCTCTATGTCCCTGCGATACGTGACCCTGTGGTTTCACTCTCCCACCTCACACCTGATATCCTTGAGGCTTTTCGCTCGTATTACTCTGCTCTCTATAACCTACCGTTCCCAGGAGCATGCTCCCCGACTACTGACTCCCTTCCCTCGCTCCAATCCTACATCGAATCTACCCCCTCCCCACTCTCTCAGATGAGACTATATCCTCCCTGGAGGCACCGTTCACATTGGATGAATTATACTCTACCATATTGTCCCTGCCTGCAGGTAAGAGTCCGGGACCGGATAGATATACCGCAAAGTTTTATTAACTTCTTCGATATGAACTGTACCCTCCTCTTCTCTCTGCCCTTAATGTTATCTCCATCTCCTCCCCCCCTCCGCCATCCTTTCTGTGTGCCATCATTACTGTGATCCCGAAGGAGGGTAAGGACTCCTCCTTATGCCAAAACTATTGCTCCATCTCACTACTCAACACTGACGCTAAACTCTTCGCGAAGCTCATTGCTGATTGACTAGCCACTCATATGCAGGCCCTAGTCCACGTCGATCAAGTTGACTTTATCCGTGGCAGAAAGGCTACTCTTCGGACTTTCTTTGTTATCCACTATGTCTATAAGCTTCATATCCCTTTATGCCTTCTCTCACTGCACGCTGAGAAGGCCTTCGATCGTGTGGACTGGAGCTTCCTACGGGCTACTCTATCTCCGATTGGACTTGGTTCACAGATGATGGCACCCATAATGGCACTCTATGCACACCCCCAAGCTCAAATTAGAGTTAATGGCCAACTATCCTCCCCTTCGACATTTGTAATGGTACGAGGCAGAGGTGCCCCTTATCCCCTCTACTGTTTGTTCTATGTATGGAGCACCTTCTGGTAGTGATTCAGCAAGATCCCGACATTAAAGGCCTCCAAGTGTCCTTGCATCATCACAAATGCTCTGCTTTTGCGGACGACCTCTTACTATTCCTTTCTTCGCCCCTCACCTCCCTCCCCTCAGTGCTCTCCGCCATACGCACCTATGCACACTACTCAAACTATAAGTTGAACTCTACCAAAAGTGAGGCACTTAATATCTCTCTCCCCTCTGAGGTCGTCCACCACCTTAAGACGAACTTCCCCTTTAAATGTTGCTCTACATCTCTACCATACCTTGGTATCCAAGTCCCTAGTCAACCTATAGACGCCTTTCACCGCAACTTCGCTCCTTTGCTGCACACTATAAAGACTGATTCAACCAGATGGGAGCGAAAGGAATTTTCCTGTTTGGGTAGGGTCAATATTGTAAAGATGAACATTCTTCCCAGACTCCTTTATATCTTCTCCCATGTTCCCTCCAACCTCCCTAAATCCTTCTTTGGGAGACTCGCTTCGTTCTTATCTGGTTTTGTCTGGGCTCGTGCAAGACCGAGAGTAGCTCGTCGCATCTTGACTAGACGCAAATCTGATGGAGGCCTGGGTCTCCCCGACTGCCTCATTTATTTTTTAGCGGTGGTGCTGACCAGAGTCATGGACTGTCGAACAGACCCGACAACAAAACAATGGGTGACCTTGGAAACCTACACTTCCCCTTTAGACCCTAAAATTCTCTTATGGCTCCCTACACAATACCTGAAAGCTGCTTTCTTCTCAGATATACCTCCAGTCACCTCCTCAATAGCATTCACCTGGCGATCCTGCTTAGCTAGCACCCCTTTCTTCTCCCCGGACGGACCCCTGACGCCAGTATTTGGCAACCCGGCTTTCCCACCCGCTCTCTCTCTCTCTACCCTGCTTCCTTGACTGCTCTAGATCGGAGGGTGTCTCCTTCTGTGCTTTCTTGGACCACTCTGGACTGCGACCACTCTGTGACCTTGTGCCTGCCACCTCTTCCACCTCTCGCCAGCGCTTTCAATATCTGCAGCTTAATCATTTTCACTCTTCCCGGGGAGTCTCCCTGCAACTAAATCGCTCCCTTTCCTCGTTTGAGAAGCTCTGTGTCTCTACATCAGGGCCTGTATGCACGGTTAATACTATCTACTCGCTCCTCTTTGACTCCCATAGAGTGGACCCCCTCCCTTTCCGCACTGGCTGGGAGAAAGAATTATCCCATGGGTTCTCAGACGAGGAATGGGACAAGGCGGTTCGTACGTGCCACAGGTCTACTATATCTAGTAAAGCGCAGGAATCAAACTACAAAGTGCTGACAAGGTGGTATAGAGTCCCGACCATGCTATCTCATATATATCCTGGTGTACAAGACGTTTGCTGGTGATGTGGTGGAGAGGGGGGGCACAATGTCTCATATTTGGTTACACTGCCCCGTTCTGGCCCCATTCTGGACTCAAGTCCGTGAGGTCATACACAAACTTACTTCTGTACGCCTTGAGCTAGACCCAACTCCTCTCCTTCTTTATATTCTCCCTCCGTCTATCCCAAAATGGCACTCTCGCCTGATCGGCTTTATGCTTCTGGCGGCCAAGATGGTAATTTCGAGGCTCTGGAAATCCACTACACTCCGTCCTTTTCCTCCTGGGCCCCGGAATTATCCCACATACATAGGATGGAGGAGCTTGTCGTTTACTCCAGACACCAAGTGACAAAACACCATTGAATCTGGGGCCCTTGGACTGCATTTCTATCCTCGGATGACTACAGAACCTCATACATGATGTCCTAGTCTCCCCTTACTCATGTTGCACCTTTCTCGGGTGTGTTGTCCTGATCAGCATTGTCAGTATGCCTGCCTTGCTGGAGCCCTGCCCGCGTCTGTTGCCTCCCAAGGTATGTATTCCCCCTGATCTGTCCTACCTTTCTCCCCTCCCCCCCCCCCTTCCCCTCCTCTCCCCCTTCCACTCCCCCCTCTCTTCACTCCTATCTTTTCCTATCTTATCTTTCTTAGACTTAGACTAAGACTGCCGACACCTTTCCACTCTAGACAATGACCAACTGCACCCTCAGGCTTCCATTGGATGTCCTGAAACCTCTGTATACAGATGATCTTCACACAGCGATACATGTCTTATTTTACTTACATTGTGCTTCAATATCGCACCTTTCACCCTGTTGCCTCATGCAATACTCAGACCACACCATATGCTAGTGCGTCTTGCGCTCTATTGGTGCATATGGATACCTCTATCTGGTAGTCAGCTTTCTTCTTGGTGACTTACTTGTACAAGCTCCTTGTTTTGTCACACGTAACCTTGTTATCTGGTCCCATTGACCTGATGTTTTTTTTCTTCTGGATGGTATTGTAAAACTTAATAAAAAATCATCACTTTTTCAATTTTGCACCTAAAAATCCATATGATGGCTTATTGTTTGCACCACCAATTCTTCTTTGTAATGACGTCACTCATTTTACCCCAAAAATCTATGGCAAAACAGAAAAAAAAATAATTGTGAGACAAAATTGAAAAAAAAATGCCATTTTGTAATTTTGGGGGGCTTCCGTTTCTACATAGTACATTTTTCGGTACAAATGACACCTTATCTTTATTTTGTAGGTCCAAACGATTAAAATGATACCCTACTTATGTAGGTTTGATTTTGTCGTGCTTCTGAAGTGCAGGAAAATGTATACGTTTAAAATTGTCATTTTCTGAACCCTATAACTTTTTTATTTTTCCGTGTATGGGGCACTATGAGGGCTCATTTTTTGCGCCGTGATCTAAAGTTTTTAGTGGCACCATGTATTGATTGGACTTATTGATCGCTTTTTATTCATTTTTTTCATGATATTAAAAGTGACCAAAAATACACTATTTTGGACTTTGGAATTTTTTTGCACATACACCATTGACCATTAATTAATGATATATTTTTATAATTCAGACATTTCCGTACGCGGCGATACCACGGATGTTTATTTTTATTTACACAGTTTGTTTTTTAAATAGGAAAAGGGGGGGTAATTCAAACTTTGATTAGGGAAGGGGTTAAATGATCTTTCTTCACTTTTTTTTTCACTTTTTTTTGCAATGTTATAGCTCCCATATGGGGCTATAACACTGCATACACTGATCTTTTACATTGATCAATGGTTTCTCATAGGAAACCATTGATCAATGATTCTGCCACTTGATTTCTCATGCCTGGATCTCAAGCACTGAGCAGTCATTCGGCGTCTCAACTGTTCGAGATGCCGAGACTTCGCCATGGACATTCCCCTGAGCTAACCGGCATTGTTTTACTTTCACTTTAGACGCGGCGTTCAACTTTGAACATTGTGTCTAAAGGGTTAATAGCGCATGGCACCGCGATCAGTGTCGCACGCTATCAGTCACGTGTCAGGGCCATTGTTAGAGGCCGGGCCTGACCCGCTATGATGCTGGGCTAAGCCGTGCCCCCGCGTTATAGAACAGGAGCGAACTCGGGACGTACCGGTATGTCCTGGGTCCTTAACAGGTTAAATGTCGACAGATAGTTCGCACTGACACTGATGCCCCCTGAGCCTCCAGGATAGCTTGAGTATCTTTGTAACTTGTTTGGGGCTGCTTATCCACCATCTGAGTATCCTGCGTTGACACTTTTCATCAATTTTTCTCTTCCGTCCACGCCCAGGGAGATTAACTACAGTGCCATGGGTTGCAAACTTCTTGATAATGTTGTGCACTGTGGACAAAGCAAATCTAGATCTCTGGAGATGGACTTGTAACCTTGAGATTGTTGATATTTTTCAACAATTTTGGTTCTCAAGTCCTCAGACAGTTCTCTTCTCTTCTTTCTGTTTTCCATGCTTAGTGTGGCACACACAGACACACAATGCAAAGACTAAGTGAACTTCTCTCATTTTTATCTTTCAGGTGTGAATAGCAATCTTATTTTTCCCCAATTTTGAAAGGGTGCCAATAATTTTGTCCAGGTCATGTTGGGAGTTTGGTGTGACATTATGTCCTATTTGCTTTTTTTCCTCCCCTTTTTGGTTTAGTTCCAATACACACAAAGGGAATAAACATGTGTATAGCAAAGCATGTGTTACTGCAATGCTTTTCTGTGAGAAATACTTAATTCTCTTTAAAAATTCCAGGGGTGCCAACATTTACAGCCATGACTGTATATATATTCATATTTTACTTTTTTTTTTTACCACTTTCTATTCCTCTAAATGTACTAACCTATTTTTCACTTATTTTTTTTTCCTTCTAATTTCAGATCTGTGTATGCAGAGAACTTCTTTGGATGAGTGTTTTTTTTTTGTTAAAAATTAATGAAATGGTTAATGGGGGTCTATTGCGGAGTGCTTTTTGGAATAAAAGTTTTTAAAACGTGTTGTGTTTTTTTAAAAATTTACTGGGCTTAGTAGTGGAAACCGTTTTATAGACAGAGTCTATTACTAAGTTGGGGCTTAGCATTATCCTCAATTACAGCTAGCGCTAAGCCCCAATTATTACCCTGTTACCACCGTCACAGGGTGCTGGAAAGAGCCTGTACCAACAGGCCCGATGCATCAAAAATGGCGTTCCTAGGCGGTTACAAGCTGGCGAGATCCAGTAACAATGGTACTTGCCCGTAACGTCAGGCTGTTGCTGCTTGATTGGTATCTGGCTGAGAATGAAAATGAGGGGAACCTCACATGATTTTTTGCATAAATAAATAATAATAATTTTTTTAAAATGGGCGTGCTTCCCTATTTTTATTCTCAGCCAGATACCAACCAAACAGCAACAGCCTGATGCTACCAGGGTGTGCAAGGACCATTGTTACTGGCCCTCCCCAGCCTTAATAATGCCAGCTTGCTACCGTTTAGGCCCAGGAGTGCCATTTTTGATGCTCCGTGCCTCTTGGTACTGGCTCTCCCGGCACGCCTGTAAGGGTGGGAACCAAGGTAATAATTGGGGGTTAGCACTAGCTGTTTCTGGTTATTTTACCACTTGCAACAGCTGGAACCCACCTGTTACAGTACCAGTATTTCAGCGTGCACACTGAAAAGACTCTTACACGCATAGATGCCGGCATCACAACGCATCCAAACTATCTGATAACATCAAGCCGCGGACATCACTATCTCTGAGGCCGGCTGCCATCCATGCCAGACCGTGGCCAGAACACCATACTGGAGATCACCGCTTTTACCACACAGAGCTCCCCAGCTGTGACTGCTCAGCGAATCCTCCAATGGGCACCGCTAGCATCAGACCGGATGCCAGTCCGCATCCAACAGAACTAAGGAGCCTCCACACCGAATTGGGTGGTGAGTGGTGCGGTGCACCAATAATACCTTTAATTTCTATCATCATCTTGTAAATTCTACTATGTTACTACAGCGGAATTAATATAGAGAACTATAGTGAACCTTTGCACTAGCGGACTTTGCACAATTTTTATGCCATTTTTATACTATCTTTATGATATCTTATCCCTAATCATTTTATCTCCACCTGTATCATTTAGCCTTATTTATTATACGCAGAACTAATAGTGGGGGACATCTATTATATTGGTTTGTATATTATCATTTTTGTACTAATTCCTGGCCTATTTGGGTAGGCCAGGCTAACACCAGTAGCCTCAGGTCTATTTTGTTGCTAAGTGAGCTAAACAATTTGTTCTGTCCAAGTCTTCCAAATGGACAATGACCCGAAGCATACTGTCAAACTGGTTACAAAGTGGCATAAGGATAACAAAGTCAATGGGGGAGATTTATCAAAACCTGTCCAGAGGAAAAGTTGCCCAGTTGACCATAGCAACCAATCAGATTACTTCTTTCATTTTTAACAAGGCCTCTGCAAAATGAAAGAAGCAATCTTATTGGTTGCAATGGGCAACTAGGCAACTTTTCCTATGCACAGGTTTTGATAAATCTCCCCCAATGTTTTGGAGTGGCCATCACAAAGCCCTGATCTTAATCCTATTGAAAATGTATGGGCAAAGCTGAAAAGGCAGGTGCGAGCAAGACCACCTACAAATATGGCTCAATTACACCAGTTCTGTCAGGAGGAATGGGCCAAAATTCCTACCAACTATTGCTAGAAGCTTGTAGGAAGATGTACAAAACGATTGACCCAAGTCATACAGTTTAAGGGCAATGCTACCAAATACTAATGAAATATATGTAAACTTTTGACTTTGCAGAAAGTAATAAAAATGCCTTAAAAAATAATCTCTCATTATTCTGGTATTTGGCAAAAATAAATAATTTGGGTGATCCTTTTTGACCTAAAATGTGTAAGGATTATTCTGATTTCATGTCAGATAGTGAGAAAAACAGGCATGTGTGTCTTTTTATATAGTGTATGTAAACTTCTGGTTTCAACTGTATATACACTGCTCAAAAAATAAAGGGAACACTTAAACAACACAATGTAACTCCAAATCAATCACACTTCTGTGAAATCACACTGTCCACTCAGGAAGCAACACTGATTGACAATCAGCTGTTGTGCAAATGGAAGAGACAAAAGGGGAACATTATAGGCAATTAGCAAGACACCCACAATAAAGGAGTGGTTATGCAGGTGGTGACCACAGACCACTTCTCAGTTCCTATGCTTCCTGATGTTTTGGTCACTTTTGAGAATGCTGGCGGTGCTTTCACTATAGTGGTAACATGAGACTTAGTCTACAACCCACAAGTGGCTCAGGTAGTGCAGCTCACCCAGGTTAACATCAATGCAAGCTGAGGCAAGAAGGCTTGCTGTGTCTGTCAGCGTAGTGTCCAGAGCATGGATGTGCAACCAGGAGACAGGCCAGTACATCAGAAGATGTGGAGGAGGCCGTAGGAGGGCAACAACCCAGCAGCAGGACTGCTACCTCTGCCTTTGTGCATGGAGGGTCAGGAGGAGAACTGCTAGAGCCCTGCAAAATAGCCTCCAGCAGGCCACAAATATGCATGAGTCCACTCAAACGGTCAGAATCAGACTCCATGAGGGTGGTATGAGGGCCCGATGTCCACAGGTTGGGGTTGTGCTTACAGCCCAACACCGTGCAGGATGTTTGGCATTTGCCAGAGAACACCAAAATTGGCAAATTCGCCACTGGTGCCCTGTGCTCTTCACAGATTAAAGCAGGTTCACACTGAGCACATGTGACGGATATGACAGAGTCTGGAGACGCCATGGAGAATGTTCTGCTGCCTGCAACATCCTCTAGCATGACCGGTTTGGCGGTGGGTCAGTAATGGTGTGGGGTGGCATTTCTTTGGGGGGCCGCACAGCCCTCCATGTGCTTGCCAGAGGTAGCGTGACTGCCATTAGGTACCGAGATGAGATCCTCAGACCCCTTGTGAGACCATATGCTGGTGCGGTTGGCCCTGGGTTCCTCCTAATGCAAGACAATGCAGACCTCATGTGGCTGGAGTGTGTCAACAGTTCCTGCAAGAGGAAGGCATTGATGCTGTAACGCCGAGCGATCTGGGTCCCGGGACTTCCCCGGAGCGCTCGCGGCATTATAGTAACAGCAACGCTCCGGTCTCTGTCTCTGACCGCGAGCGCTGCTGTGTTCATGCCGGCGGGGACGCGATCCGTGTGGCGGGTAAGACCCGTTCACGGATCGCGCGCCGTTCTACTCACCCTCCTACTCCTACTGTGGCTGTCTCGTCCCGGTGCGCACGGCCCCACTCCCTAGGGCGCGCGCGCCGATGTTCTAAGATTTAAAGGGCCAGCGCACCGCTAATTTGTGCCTGGCCCAATTAGTTTAATCACCTCCCTACTCATAAATACTCACTTCTCCTTCCCTTCCTTGCCGGATCTTGTTGCCTTGTGCCCTAAGAAAGCGTTTTAGTGTGTTCTGCTGTTGCCCCTGACTACGAACCTCGCTGCCTGCCCTGACCTTCTGCTACGTCTGACCTCGCCTCTGTCTAGTCCTTGTGTACCGCGTCAGTCTCAGCTGCCTGAGAGGTCGAGCCGCTACTAGGGAACACGACCTGGTAGTTACCGCCGCAGCAAGTCCATCCTGCTTTGGGGCGGGCTCTGGTGAACAGCAGTAACTGCTTAGAACCGATTCCCCAGTACGACCCGCGTCATCACCTCTCAGGTACAGAGGATCCACCTCCAGCCGCTAGTCCAGACCCTGACAGATGCTATGGACTGGCCCACCTGTTCCCTAGACCTGAGTCTGATTGAGCATATCTGGGACATCATGTCTCGCTCCATCCACCAATGCCACGTTGCACCACAGATTGTCCAGGAGTTGGTGGATGCTTTAGTCCAGGTTTGGGAGGATATCCCTCAGGAGACCATCTACCACCACATCAGGAGAATGTACAGGCATTGTAGGGAAGTCATAAAGGCACGTGGAGGCCACACACACTACTGAGCGTCATTTGACTTGTTTTAAGGACATTACATCAAAGTTGGATCAGCCTGTAGTGTGGTTTTCCACTTTGATTTTGAGCGTGACTCCATATCCAGACCACCATGGGTTCATGAATTTGATTTCCATTGATAATTTTAGTGTGATTTTTTTGTCAGCACATTTAGCTATGTAAAGACGGAAGCATTTTATACGATTAGTTCATTCATTCAGATCTAGGATGTGTTATCTTAGTGTTCTCTTAATTTTTTTGTGCAGTGTATATATATATATATATACAGTACATACTAGCGGAGTACCCGGCGCTCCCCAGTTTTTGCGACATAATCCTTGGGGGGGAGGAAAAGCAACATAGGAGGAAACTTTTGTCCTCATATCTGGTCCTTCAATCTTAACCCATATCCCCTCCTCATATCTTGTCCTAATATCCCAACCTCATTTCCTGTCCTCATATCCCGACCTCATATTCTATCCTCATATCCCATCCTCAGATCCTGTCCTAATATCATGTCCTCATATCCTGACCTCCTATCCTGACCTCATATCCCATCCCTATATTCTGTCCCCATTTCCTGTTCCCATATCCTGTCCTCATATCCCTTCCCTATATCCCATCCTTATATCCCATCCCAATATCCGACCTCATATACAGACCTCATATTCCTTCCTCATATCCTGTCCCCATATCTCATCCCCATATGCCATAACCATTTCCCTACTTCACATTCCGAGCTCATATCCCGACGTCCTATCCCAACCTCATATCCCCACCCCATATCTCGTCCTCATATCCCGTCCCTATATCCTGTCTTCATATCTAATCCTCATTTCTAATTCTCATATTCCGTCCTCAGGTGGGGCTGAGTTGTGATGAAGATATTGTAAGCTGAAAATAAAAGGGGTGTGGCTTAAAAGGTGGGCGTGTCTTTGCAAGATGGAGCATGGAATGTGGGGAGGGTGTTGCTTGCCAGCTGGACTGACACATTGACCAGGAGATGCCGAGCGGAGCTTTTGGAGTAAGGTACCAGAAGTCCTATATACTTGCATGAAACAAATTTTACACCCTAGAAAATTCTGGTGGAAGCATCTCATGAAATATTCCATGGTTACTAGTGCCCAGACAAGCGATAACTGTATAAATTGAAAATTTCTGAGCTTAAATGTGAGTGTAGGTGCAGTGACCAAGAAAAAAAAAGATATATATATACTTAAAAAAAAAAAAAATTATAATAAGTATTTATTTTTCTAATAATTACTTAAATAAGACATTTTCCCCTAAAAAGAAGAAAAAAGAAAAAAACAATAACACTACAACCATTTCTGTGATTTCTACACATCAAAAAGCTCACCAGCTTTTTGATGTGTAGAAATCACAGAAATGGTTGTAGTGTTATTGTTTTTTTCTTTTTTCAGAAATTTTTTTTGTGTACTGGACTCTCACCCCATTGAAAATATCATGTAAAGCAGGCAATATACGTGGACACGCCCACTTTTACAAAACTTACGTGAACAGTGTAAACTGCGGCACAAAGCTCTTCGAAAATGTGGTCGATGCCTTCCATGCCAAAATTTTGTGTTGCAAAATTGATTTATTTTGGCGCAAAATTCTTTGAGAATCTCCCCCTCTGTGTACTCTATAAAGATTAATGATTTTACTATTATGCAGAGTTTTGTTCGCACACACTGATGCTCCGGCACTTCTAGCTATGTGAGCAGTGTACAGCGGGAAAATGCCCCAGCTTTGCGAAGTGTGCGGTAGAGAAGGGATGCGGGGTAGAGCAAGGGAGGGCCTTTCTATATTTGCACAAAATTCATCAAGGACATGTGCAACTTTTGTAAAATTTTAGCAAGAATGTAAATTAGACAGCAGTGTAAAGAGGTAGATCTGTGTCTACAATAGATACCTAATGATAAAAGTCCCCCATTGAGTTATATATATATATATATATATATATATATATATATAGACCGGCCGGTCTACGGCACAGGTGGCGAGGTGGGCGTGCACGGGGTGAGCGACTCACAAATCAGCCTTTGATATATATATATATATATATATATATATATTTATATAGAAATAGATATTGATATGTGTGTATATATATATATATATATATATGTATATGTATATATATATATATATATATATATATATAAGATTTTGATATCCCTCATATGCAGTTCAGAAGTGAATTTTGTCGTTTACATTTTTTAGAAATTCATACGTTTATTATGTTTGATTTAGAAATTCATACGCTTATAATCTTTCATATTTGATTATTCATAATATGAAAAACACTGACATTGCACTGAATCCTATCTGCATCTGCAGATTTGCATCAAGGGGCTTTTTTAGTTTTTCTAATAGTTATATTTTTAGGAAAAATATTATTTTTTCATAGTTTTTGCCATATCTGTCAGTCCTGGGCTGTCATTGCAAGTGCAGCCAAGTGCTTCACAGTCTGACAGATTAGCATGCGTGTGATAAAAGTACTGATAGCTCAGCTTGCTCATCAGTCAAATTATGCTTGCATTGACAGCCCAAACCCACAAATTTTGATACATAAGCATGCGAGCTACAGGTACTTCATTTACACGCAAACTCAACTTACAAATTGTGCAGTGCTTGGCTGTGCTTGCAATGGCAGTCTATCACTGCAGACATGGCAAGAAACTATGAAAGAATTAATTTACTATATTCAAAATAGCCTTTCCCAAAATGTAACTTTAAGATTTACTATAAAATCCCCTTGTTGTCACTGAACCAGATATGTTAATAAAATCCAAATGCTGACCATTCTTCTTGGTTGAAAGCAAGCCAAGCATGGTTGTCATTGTAAGCAGTGAGCGTGAAACCTTTTTTTATTGATCAATGGTGCTCTAGACCCCCAGACTATGACCAATCAAAACTTTTGAAACAAAAAACAAATTTTCAGCTCACCTCCCACTGGTCTTGCTCGGATCTTCGGCCTGGCCTAGCCTGATACTTAGTATAATGAAAAAAGATGTTGATCCAGCAATTCCATAAAAACATAGGCTTTATTGGTATCCAAAGTTTAAAATGTTGCAACAAACATAGCACATACGACTCACCACCTAGCCAGTGTTACACTGCAAACATGGACACGTTTCGGGTGCATGCTCACCCTTGATCAAGCGCACCCGAAACGCGTCCATGTTTGCAGTGTAACACTGGCTAGGTGGTGAGTCGTGTGTGCTATGTTTGTTGCAAAATTTTAAACTTTGGATACCAATAGAGCCTATGTTTTTATGGAATTGCTGGATCAACATCTTTTTTAATCAAAACTTTTGACATGTCAGGAACTGTCCAGAGCAGGAGCAAATCCCCATAGCAAACCTATTCTGCTCTGGACAGTTCCTGACATAGACAGAGGTCAGCAGAGAGCACTGTGGTCAGACAGAAAAGAAATTTTAAACGAAAAGAACTTCCTCTGGAAAATACAGCAGCTGATAAGTACTGGAAGGATTAAAGGGGTACTCCGGTGGAAAACATTTTTTTTAAATCAACTGGTGCCAGAAAGTTAAACAGATTTGTGAATTACTTCTATTAAAAAAATATTTCTCCTTCCAGTACTTATTAGCAGCTGTATGCTACAGAGAAAATAATTTTCTTTTTGAATGTCTTTTTTTGTCTTGTCCACAGTGCTCTCTGCTGACACCTGATGCCCATATCAGGAACTGTCCATAGCAGGAGAAAATCTTCATAGAAAACCTATCCTACTCTGGACAGTTCCTGACACGGACAGAGGTCTCAACAGAGAGCACTTTGGACAAAACAAAAAAGAAATGAAAAAAGAAAACAATTTCCTCTGTAGCATACAGACTCTAAAAAGAACTGGAAGGGTAAAGATTTTTTAATAGAAGTAATTTACAAATCTGTTTAACTTTCTGGCACCAGTTGATTTAAAAAATAATAATAAATAAATAAAGTTTTCCTCCGGAGTACCCCTTTAAGGGTGCACCATGGTAAATCCAATAAGAAATACATGTAGAACTATGCACTAAGGTCATGTGCTTTATGTTGTTATTGAACTAAACCACTCTCTGGCATAAAGATAGCCAGCAAAATATTGAATCTATCTCGCTCCCCCTTTCCTTAGAGAAGCAAACTTTTGAATTGATCAGCAATGTCTAAGCAGTTAATGCTTGTATATTTAGAGCTGCTCATAAAGTCTTCAATTTGAATTACAAACTGATGCTGTGCCTGAAAGGTAATGTGAATCCTGCAGGTATTTGATAAAAGTGTGAATTAAATATTTGACCATCTTAGGTCTTAACTGCTGAGCAGTATTTGCAGCTTCCCACAGATTTGATAGGATTAAGTCTAATGGACATATGGTAGCTATGTTAGCTTAACCCTTACAGAACAGTGGTAGATCACCGCATTGACAGCTTTTCTTTACTGCTTATTAACTGAACCTGTTTGTTCATGTAGTAAAAAAAATAGCAAGGCCTGTCCTTCATAAAACAATAATTAATACTTAGTTTTCTTCATGTTAAAACAAATGATATCCTTTTAAATCTTCTTAACCTCTTAAGGATGCAGGGTGTAGCTGTACACCCTGCGCCCAGTCCTGGTCTATAACGCGGGGTCACGCCGTGACCCCGTACCATAGCGGGTTGATCCTGGCGGCTAATTAAAGCCGGGGACCTGGGCTAATTGCATGCGGCACTGATCGTTGTGATCGATATTAACCCTTTAGACGAAGCGATCAACTTTGATCATCGCGTCTAAAGTTGAAAAAATTGCATCCCGTCAGCTCAGTCGGGCTGATTTTTAACCCCTTCCCTAATAAAAGTAAGAATACCCCACCTTTTCCAATTTTCAATAAAATACTGTGTAAATAAAAATAAAAATAAACATATGTGGTATCGCCGAGTGCAGAAATGTCCAAACTATAAAAATGTATCATTAATTAAACCGCAAGGTCAATCACGTACATGAAAAAAATTCCAAAGTCCAGAATAGCCAATTTTTGGTCACTTTTTATTGCACAAAAAAATGAATAAAAGGCGATCAAAAAGTCCAATCAAAACAAAAATGGTACTGATAAAAACTTCAAAAAACGAGCCCTCATACCGGCCCATACACGGAAAAATAAAAAAGTCACAGGGGTCAGAAGATGACAATTTTAAACATATATATATTTTCCTGCATGTAGTTTTTTTTCAGAAGTAATACAAAATCAAACCTATATAAGTAGGTTATCATTTTAACTGTATGGACCTACAGAATAAAGATAAGGTGTCATTTTTACAAAAAAATGCACTGCGTGGAAACGGAAGCCCCCAAATATTGCAAAATGGCATTTTTTATTCAATTTTGTCGCACAATACATTTTTTTTTCATTTCACCTTCCAACAAGACAATTATCCTAAGCACACATCCAAGATAACATAGGCGTGACTTAGGGACAGCACTGTGAACACTGTATTTCCGACTCTCCCATAGAGATACATGAATGGATGTGTCGGCCTCCGCTTTGTGCCGTGGTGGACAGTAATCTTTGCACAGAGTGGAGTTTGCTCCTTGCATGTAGTAAGACGGTGTTTAGGGCAGAAGATCCTAGCAGTCGGACCCCTGGCGATCAGACTCTTATCCCCTATTCACAGGATTCTGTAAGTAGGAAGTTCCCCTTTAAGAGGTCCAGCCAGAGCCCTTACTTGAACTCAATTGAATATCTGTGAAGAGACCTAATTGCTGTTCACTGTCAGTCCTCATCCATCCTGACAGAGCTTGAAGGGGTCTGCAAATTCAGATATGCAAGCCTTCTTATATCATAACATCACACCCAAGAAGACTGGCTGTAATCTCTACCAAAGGTTCTTCAAAAAAGTTCTGAAATATACAGTAAGATAATTAAACATATACAGTATCTCCCATAAATCCATCTCATATATGTACATATATATATATATATATGCACATATATACATAACGCACAAAAAAAAGGTTCCGCAGCACTTCAGTTAGATGAGCAAACGTGTTTTTATTGACCCATGGTCAGGTGCAACGTTTCAACAGCATCACGCTGTCTTTCTCAAGCATAAGTGGGTGGTTACAAAATGGCACAATATTTGCATTAAACAATCAAATCCAATAAAAAAATTCCATTAAACAATCTTCTAAAAAATATCACAATGTGCATATCATATCTAAATACATATGTAATAAGGTGCTCCACAATGTTCATACAATCATATACATGTATATTACATCAAGATCATTATATCCAAAATATGTGTAATACATCAAAGTGCTTAAGCTGTGAGATATGAGACATGTATCGGTATCTGTCATGGCGCTCCCAAACATCGGGAGCCGCCATACAGGCATCTATATGTTTCATTACTTCCGGCCGCACAATGAATCGCATGATCTCATCATGTTATCGCATCCTCCTCCTTGCGCTTGCGTGCTCGGTGGAGGAATGTGATGCCGGCATATTGGACCAGGGCAAGCTATATCTATATGTTAAAAATAAATTAAATGTTATGTGAATGAGTATATTGACAGTGTGTTGGAATGTGTATGTATAATGTGACAAGCGGCACCCACTTGTAATAATGACATGTGAAAAAAACGTGTAAAGAAAGTGAAAAAATGCAAACATAGAAAACGCATAAAAAATGCATTGTGTGTATTAAGTCCTAAAAAATATATTATGTGTGTCATAAACATCCTATCCAAAAAAAAAAAAGGAATGCTAAAGGAAAAAGAAAAAAAGAAAGAAAAGAAAAAGTAAAAGAGAAGAAAAGAAGAGAAAGGGAGAAATAAAAAAAAGAGAAAAAGATAGAAACATGAGAAAAAGACAAAGGTCTGAAGTCTGACTGTAGACAAAAAAGTATACTAATGTGCAAAACCAGTGTGTGTATGGATCCCTTTATGTGTATGATATAAAAAGATGTGGAAAAAAATGTGAACTAATATGTGTAAAAATATTGAAAAGAAATTATTAAAAAATAAAAAAGTGACTAGTACAAATCTATTAAAATTACATATTGTTTTCTTTATTCTTTTTTTGTCACTCCCAGTACTATATCTTACTAGAACCTCACTATATATAAAATAATCACAATGTACAACAGTATTGATCTATGGTACACCTCTTTCACCCCATTCGTCATCATGTATCTTCATGTCTTCAAGAGAAAGACATTTTCTACGAGTGGAGAACGGTGGTTATATGATAATTTGTGTATATATATATATATATATATATATATATATATATATATATATTTGTGTGTGTGTGTATATATATATATATATATATATATACACACACACACAAATTATCATATAACCACCGTTCTCCACTAAACATATAGGGAGGAGGATGATCGTACTTAAAGGGTAGTATTCTCAATGGTTCAATGTTTCATACCATATCAAACAGAAACTGTAAAAAAAAATTGTTTAGAACAATCCGTATACTCAGTATTTATTCAAGCTCTAAATATTGAGGGAGTCACCGTGAAATCCGCATTGAGTCCAGCAGAGCGCAAAGTGCCCAACTCGTGGATCCAAAATAACTCCCTTTTTTAGTGCGCTTGCCCTGTCATCGCCGCGTTTGGATAGCGGAATATGATCTATCAAGATAAATTTCAGAGCGTTTTCTGTATGGCCCATTTCTACAAAGTGTTTAGACTCCGTATGGAGTACCTGTGTTGATTAAGACGAGTACGGAAATCTAGAGTTGTTTCGCTAACATAAAGCTTCTGTCAGGGACACATCAAAACATATATTACAAAACTAGATGTGCATGTTAAGTAAAATTTTTATATTGTAGTCCCTGCCTGACTGTGGGTGACAAATGTTGATCCTTTGATCATTCGTGCACAGCTAACACATGACCTGCATGGGAAAGAACCCTTTTTGTTCATAGTCAAAAAAGTTGTGTGTCCCTCCATATTCAGGCAGACATCTGTTTTGACTAATTTGTCCCGTAGACTGAGAGGTCTACGGTACGATATGAGTGGTGGATGTTAGAACTCCAAAACTTCAGGGAAACATTCTCTCATAATAAACCAGTGTTTGTGTATAATCCTAGCGATAGCATTGGATTTTTCATTGTAGGTCGAAATAAAAGCTATTTGTGAGGGTTTAGTTGTTTTCTTTTTTTGTCTCAAGTCCTGTCGATTCATAGACAAGACCGTGTCCCTACTTTGATGTAAAAAATTTAGGGGGTATCCTCTTTTGATGAAATTATTAATAATTTTTTGTAAGGCTGGTTCAATTTTCTCCTCCTGTCCTATGATGCGGCGTGCTCACATCATCTGACAAAAAAAAAAAAAATATATATATATATACTTTTTTAAGTATATATACACCAGAAGTGGTGCCTCTCTCTAAGAGGAATACTTATCCCTTTTGCCTAGTCAACAGGCCTCCAAGCCAGAACACCCTACTCTGTACTGAAGAGGAGCAAAATACTCTGAAACAGCGCTGTCTATAGATGGGTCCTCTTCCCTCTGGGGAGAATTCTGGCTTGGCATTTAATCCCGATCAGTTTCTGTGAACCTGTAACTGGAGCTAAAGCTGATTTCCAGGGAATGTGATGAGTTGCTTTGCTATATATATATAAATATATATATATATATATATATATATACACCAGGGGCGGATCCAGAGTCTAGTCTCGGGAGGGGCACTATCGGAGCATCTTGTGTTGGTGGAGAGAAAATAAGATTTGTTGCTCACGGAACTGTATCATACAGGAATTTGGCATGGAAATTCTGCTGCAGCATAGTCCCGTTGAATTCAACAGGATTCTGCTGCTCTGTGCACACAACAGAATTTCCATGCCAGATGATTTTTTTACAGCACGGAAATTCCCATTACTGTATCTGCAGAATCAATGAACCCGTTCAATCTTTCTGCAGACACCACACAAAATGCATAGCCTTCTAGGAGACGGCTGTCTGCACAGAGATTCTCTGTACAGAAATTCTGTAGTGTGAACATGGCCTTAAAATACAAACAGTGATATAAATATTACAAAGATCATAAGACATTTTAAGCAGTTTATGTACAATATAATAGAATGTGTACATAAACAGGGCTTTATATAGGACACATGGTCACACATTTAGACTGGAAGAAAGGGGATTTTTCTAAGGCAAAGGAAAATGTTTTTTACACAAAAAACAATAAAGATGTGTAATCCTCTGCCTGCAGATGTGTTTTTTTGAGAGAGTCTGAACAGACGTTTAAAGAGCAACTGGATGAATACTTGCAAAAACATAACATTAAAGGGGTACTCCGGGGAACTAAATCCATAGCCCATTCTTTCCCTCTCACCAACCTATGCATTTGTCTAAATATAATTCATTAGCTATATACAACAGTTTTCCTCTTTCAGCTGTCACTTACATGCAGGAAGTGAGAGAAAAATTCATTTTTTAGATCCACGTTGTCTCCTCAGTGAGAGCAGCCCCTCCCATCAAGACAACATCACCTGATCTATGTCTGATTTCTGATTGGGCTAGCACAGACAGGGGTTATTTACTGTAAGAGCATTAAGACTGTGGAACTCTCTTCCAGAGGAGGTGGTCATGGTGAACTCAATAAAAGAGAACAGAACGTTGATCCAGGGATTTATTCTGATGCCATATTTGGAGTTGGGAAGGAATTTATACCTCTAGTATGAGGGTTTTTTGCCTTCCTCTGTATCAACTCGGTAGGAACTCATTAGGGATATAGGATGAATTTTATGAACTCTGGTCTTTTTTCACACCAATAAAATAGTAATCACAGCCCTGGGAATATGATACAGAACTATTACTGTCTGGGCTCCCTATCTTTCAACCCCTGCCTCAAAAAGTTGTATATCCTGTATTCCCATATATATATTAATGCAACACATTTGGTGTTCCCCCACAATGCCCCATATAAAATTATATCCCCTTATATAAAATATTTTTTCGCAAACTGTCCCATATAAACTTTATGAAAAAGAATACACCTCGAAAAGTGTATATATAAATACTTACTTACTGCTCCCCTTGCCCCGCTCCCTCACACCAACCGGTACCTATGGGTCCCCTTTTCTCCCTTATTGAACCCCATATCCCCCTGTCATAATAATGGTGCCCCTCAAAGTGCCCCATAATATTGATGACCAACCTTTTCATAGTCTGCTCCGGGTCCCCATGGGCTCCCACTCTCTCAGAGAAAGTAAGATATCATAAGGCAGCCCTGTGTTTCCAGCTTCCTCTTCCTTTGGGTAGTTTCACCAGGCTGTGCTTGGGCTCCGTCACTCTGTGACTATCCTGATGCCACATGTCTACACAGCCCATCCCCGCTCGAGGGTTGATGTCACCTGATGTGGCAAAAAAAGGTGTCACCCCATACCCCTTCTTCCCCCAAAGTAATTTTTTAGCCTGTTGTGATGCCCGCGGTGTAGCATGTTGCAGAAAATTATTTCCAGTATAATAATTAAATATATCCACTGTCACAGAATGGGAAGGTGCAGAAGAAATTTTTACCATTTAATACTACAGCTTCCAGAATCACCTAAGCAGTGGTAAGGTTATGCTGGGAGTTGTAGTTTCACTCGTCATAACTGTAGAACTTACAAGTGACTACAGCTCTGATGGGACATAGTGAGAAGAATACACAATGATATCAGTGACTACAGGTGACGTCTTCTCTTTAGTGAGGACAATACACAATGATATCAGTGACTACAGGTGACGTCTTCTCTATAATCTTTCCTTATCTAATTCAGATGGTACATACCGCTGTGACTTTGTCAGCTAAGTCTTCTTTCTGAAGAAAATTACGCCCAGATGGCTCCTTCATTTGTCAGTGAATTCTGATCCTCTATATGAAAACAATAATTATTATAATAAAGCTAAACACTGTATCCCCTGAATATAATACTACCACACACTGTACCTCTGAATATAATACTACCACACACTGTGGTCTCTGAATATAATACTATCACACACTGTGCTCTCTGAATATATTACTAGCACATACTGCGCTCTTTGAATATAATGCTACCACACACTGTGCTCTCTGAATATAATACTACTACACACTGCACCTTCTGAATGCAATACTGTAATGTATTGTGGCCCATAAATATCGTAGCACCCCAGAAATTCCTTCATAATATAAGCCATACCTCTAAAATGCAAAACATTCTGTGCCCCTCATAAATAGTAATAATGCCCAATCTTGTCCCCCACATATAATAATTATGACCCGTCCTGCACCCTCACATAATAATAATGTCTGACCTGTTTCCCCCAGATAATAATGCCCTCTGTCCTGTGCCCCTCACATATGCCTCCTGTGCTGTGCCCCTTACATATAATGCCCCCGCCATGCCCCCCTCACATATAATGCCCCCTGTTCTGTGCCCCAACATATAATGCCCCCGTCATGCTCCCCTAACATATAATGCCCCCTGTGCTGTGCCCCTCACATATAATGCCCCCTGTGATGTGATCCTCACATATAATGTCCCCTGTGATGTGATCCTCACATATAATGCCCCCTGTCCTGTGCCCCAACATATAATGCCCCTGTCAGGGGATCATGACAGAGGCATTATATGTTGGGGCACAGGACAGGGGCAATATATGTGAGGGGAGCATGATGGGGGCATTATATGTTGGGGCACAGGACGGGGGCATTATATGTGAGGGGAGCATGAAGGGGGCATTATATGTTGGGGCACTGGACAGGGGGAAATATATGTGAGGGGAGCATGATGGGGGCATTATGTGCAAGGGGCACAGCACAGGGGGCATTATATGTTAGGGGAGCATGACATATAATGCCCCCCTGTGCTGTGCCCCTCACATATATTGTGCCCCTTATGCATAATGCTCCCCTGCGGGGCTGGACTGGGGGCATTCTATGTGAGGGTCACATCACAGTGGGCATTATATGTTGGGGCACAGGACAGGTGGCATTATATGTGAGGGTCACATCACAGGGGGCATTATATGTTGGGGCACAGGACAGGGGGCATTATATGTGAGGGTCACATAACAGGGGCATTATATGTTGGGGCACAGGACGGGGCATTATATGTGAAGGTCACATGATGATGAGAGCATTATAAGAGGGGCACAGCACAGGGGACATTATATGTTAGGGGAGCATGGCGAGTGCATTATATGTTGGTGCACAGCACAGGGGGCATTATATGTTAGGCGAGCAAGATGGGGGCATTATATTTTGGGGCATAGACAGGGGGCATTATATGTCATGCTCCACTAACATATAATTCCCCCTGTGATGTGTCCCTTACACATAATGCCCCCTGTCCTGTGCCCCAACCTATAAT
This sequence comes from Hyla sarda, assembly GCF_029499605.1. Taxonomy (NCBI): domain Eukaryota; kingdom Metazoa; phylum Chordata; class Amphibia; order Anura; family Hylidae; genus Hyla; species Hyla sarda. The sequence goes on along the minus strand of NC_079193.1, from coordinate 108,500,018 downwards.
GCCCCCTGTGATGTGACCCTCACATATAATGCCCCCAGTCCAGCCCCACAGGGGGGCATTATACGTAAGGGGCACAATATATGTGAGGGGCACAGCACAGGGGGCATTATATGTGAGAGACACATGACAGGGGTCAGTGCTCTTAACATATAATGCACCCTGTCATAGGCCGCTCACATAAAATTTCTCCTTTCCTGTGCCACATAATTGACAACTGACCCCAGTGCCATATTGTTGACTCTTTTAAACAGAAAAAAAATGTATACTTAGATTTTGTTCCCCCGCTGAAAATCTTCTTCTTACTTGCAGCGTCACACAGGCAGCTCAGTGTGCACTTCAGATGAGCCGAGCGACGAGCCGCGGGGACGGGATCTTCCGGCGCCTGCGCGATAATGTGAGAATGTGATGTCACCGCGCCGGCCTGTCAGCACTTGGTTTAGAGTCCCCGCAGCCGCGCCGAGCCGGCAAAAAGGTAATTAAACAGTGAATGAGGGAGCAGGAGCTGACAGCTCCCGCTCCGCTATGCTATTTTAGTAATATTATACGGGGGGGGGGAGGCAATTGCCCCGTTGCCCCCCCCCCGGATCCGCAACTGATACACACACACACAGTGGGACAAAAAAGTATTTACCAATTGTGCAATTTCTCCTCCTTAAAAAGACGAGAGAGGCCTGTAATTTTCATCATAGGTATACCTCAACTATGAGAGACAACATAATGAGAAAAGAAATCCATAAAATCCCATGAAAGTCAGATTTTTAAAGAATTTATTTGCAAATTATGGTGGAATATAAGTATTTGGTCACCTACAAGCAAGATTTCCTGCTCTCACAGACCTGTAACTTCTTCTTTAAGAGTCTCCTCTGTCCTCCACTGGTCACCTGTATTAATGGCACCTGTTTGAACTTGTTATCAGTAGAAAAGACACCTGTCCACAACCTGAAACAGTCACACTCCAAACTTCACTATGGCCATGACTAAAGAGCTGTTGATGGACACAAGAAACAAAATCGTAGACCTGCACCAGGCTGGGAAGACTGAATTTTCAATAGGCAAGCAGCTTGGTGTGAAGAAATCAACTGTGGGAGCAAGTATTAGAAAATGGAAGACATAAAAAAAAACACTCTTAATCTCCCTCCATCTGGGGCTCCATGCAAGATTTCACCCCGTGGTGTCAAAATGATCACAAGAAATGTGAGCAAATATCCCAGAACCACACGGCAGGATCTAGTAAATAACCTGCAGAGAGCTGGGACCAAAGTAACAAAGATTTTCAACTAAAAAAATATGTAAATGCAAAAAGCAAACAGCTCACCACCTTGAAGATTTCATCTTAACAGGAGGATCAGGAAAACTCTGGGAGCAGGGAGCGGCAGTCCAAGCCGCATCTTGGTATGAACAATATCAAATGAAGAAAAGTGCAGATGCTCCAGCTCCCAAAAAGAAATATTATTAAAGTCCAAAATTTAATTAATCCATATTAAAAATAGAGAACAACAAAAATCTACGTGAAGTTAAAAACAAAGCTGAAACGTCGACGCGTTTCGAACCGTGCAGTTCTTAGTCATGGCTATGACTAAGAACCGCACGGTTCAAAATGCGTCGGGGTTTCAGCCTTGTTTTTAACTTCACGTGGATTTTTGTTGTTCTCTATTTTTAATATGGATTAATTAAATTTTGGACTTTTAATAATATTTCTTTTTGGGAGCTGGAGCATCTGCACTTTTCTTCATTTGATTTTCAACAAACCCCTGGGCCTAAGCCCGGAGTCACTAACTCCCCTCTAAATGCCCCATAAAATGTAACTTTTATTGATACATATAAAATAAAAAATCCCCAAATGTGAATATAAAATTGTGCCACAACAGGACAACAAAGAAATTTGTCATATGTCAGCAGTGTGAGAAAGAAGTAAAAAAGGTAGGGGGCGCTCTCTCATGTGTAGTGGGGAAGTGGTAGGATGGCAAGAAATCACTGCACCCAAGGTAATGTGATGTCCTGCTGGGGTTATCAGCAGCAACAGCACCTCACCTGGGAAGTGGGTGGAGTGGAAGGCGGTCGCGGCAGTTGTGCAGCTCGAAACCCCTTTCTGTATCCGTAAAGGGTACGGAAGCAATGGAAACAGGAAAAGGAGACGAAAAAGGGGGTTATGAACGAGCGCTACTGCTTTTGAGAAAAGGATTCAGGACGCCACTGTAGCACAGGGCAGTTTATTATGGTTCAAAGCGATAGGACAATGCGTTTCGGCACTAGCATGCCATCCTAGCACAACACAGGCTACAGGACGTCATACATTAATTGTTTTGTGGACCTGAAGAAGGCACATGCTAGTGCCGAAACGCGTTGTCCTATCGCTTTGAACAATAATAAACTGTCCTGTACTACGGTGGCGCCCTGAATCCTTTTCTCAAAAGCAGTAGCGCTCGTTCATAACCCCCTTTTTCTTCTCCTTTTCCTGTTTTCATATGTCAGCAATCAGCCCTTGTCTGCTCATGTACTGTATAAACGGTGCTGCTGTACACCCATAATAAACACTGTTGTGGCGTGCAGTTTCAAATGATACTATACAGCCACCCTCGACATGTTTCGATGTAACAAAAACATTGTCAAGAGGACAATGGGGCTATGGCAGTCCCACCACAAAACAGATTTATTTATATACAATTCTGGTGTCATCATCATTAGAGATGAGCGAATCGAAGCTGACGAACACAGATTCGAATTTAATGAAATATTCGATTCGCAACAAAAGCAACTATCGTCACGATTCTATTGCGCAAATCGCTTCATTAAACTCCATTTACTACATTCCAGGCTCCAGGGCATCTAAAATGGTGGATGCACATGTCAGTTCATGGGGCAAGGAACGCTGGAAAGGCAAGGCAGGAATGGAAGTAGGCGGGATGACCCTGAAGTAGCCCATCAGCAGCCAGTCACCCCTGTGATGTTACAGCCCTATCTATTCGGCAGCCATTTTGCAGCTTGTCATATCATACATTACACTGCATAGAGATAGGACGGACATCGCTGTTTGTTACACAGAAAAGCTTATTCCAGCAGCGTTTCACATTCTAGTTACATCAGCATTCTGGTGGATAGAGAACAGTGTTTTTTTCACTGAAAAGGATTTTTATTGCAGCCATTAACCTCCCAGTCACTTTCTTCAGCATTGTATTACAGAGAGGGTCAGATAGCTGTGTGTTGCCTCATACATTTCAAGAAGCTGCCTCAACTTCCTAAACCTTAGCAGAGGAGGCAGGAATAATTTTTCAGCTCAATTCTGTGTCTTTGTTCCGCAACAAAAGATCTGCTGGTTATACTAGTCTGTAGATGGTATAATACCCAGCAGTCCATTCCTAATAGTCTTTAACAGAGTGCAATTTTGTATTTAGTACACAGCATTTTTTTAAGCGTACTGCACCACATTGTTCTGCCCTCATAGGTGGATACCCCATGAGTACATCTAAGTAGAGTACTATTTTATACCTGTTAATCTGTCAAGGGCCTAGATATTGTAAAAGTCCAGGTAAAAGTAATGACCGGCTGGTGTTTTACTAAAATACGTTTTTTTAAGCGTACTGTGCCGCATTTTTTTGCCCTCACAAGTGCATACCACATATCTACATCTAAGTGGTATACTATTTTGTGCCTGTTAATCTGTAAAGGGCCTACATACTGTGAAAGGACAGTCAAAAGTAATCACTGGCTGGTGTTTTACTCCAATATCCTTATTAAGCATACTGTAGCGCATTGTTCTGCCCTCATAAGTGCATACCACATACCAACATCTAAGTAGTGTACTATTTTAAACCTGTTAATCTGTCAAGGGCATAGATACTTTGAAAGTCCAGGCAAAAGTACTCAACGGCTTGTGTTTTTACTCAGATACTGTTTTTAAGTGTACTGTAGTGCATTTTTCTGCCCTCATAAGTGCATACCACATATGTACATCTAAGCAGTGTACTATTTTAAACCTGTTAGTCTGTCAAGGGCCTAGATACTGTGAAAGTCCTAAGTACTCACAGCTGGTGTTGCACTCAGATACTTTTTTAACTGTACTGTAGTGCATTTTTCTGCCCTCATAAGTGCATACCACATACCTACATCTAAGTAGTGTACTATTTTGTACCTGTTAAAATCTCAAGGGCCTAGACACTGTGAAAGGCAAGGCAAAAGCACTCACCGACTGGTGTTGTAATCAGATACTTTTTAAAGTGTACTGTTGCGCATTTTTCTGCCCTCATAAGTGCATACTACATACCTACATCTAATTAGTGTACTATTTTGTACCTGCTAATCTGTCAAGAGCCTAGATACTGTGAAAGGACAGCCAAAAGTAATCACCGGCTGGTGTTTTACTCCAATACTTTTATTAAGCATACGGTAGCACATTTTTCTGCCCTCATAAGTGCATACCACATACGTACATCTAAGTAGTGTACTATTTTGTACCTGTTAATCTGTCAAGGGCCTAGATACTATGAAGGTTCAGGCAAAAGTAATCACCGGCTGTCATTTTACTAAAATATGTTTTTTTGCGTACTGTACCACATTTTTCTCCCCTCATAAGTGCATACCACATACCTACATCTCTAAGCAGTGTACTATATTTTACCTTCTAATCTGTCATGGGCCTACATACTGTGAAAGTCCAGGCAAAAGTACTTACCGGCTGGTGTTTTACTAAAATACGTTTATTTAAGCGTATGTACCGCATTTTTCTGCCCTCATAAGTTCATACCTGATACCACATACCTACTTCTAAGTAGTGTACTATTTTGTACCTGTTAATCTGTCAAGGGCCCAGATACTGTGAAAGTCCAGGCAAAAGTACTCACCGGCTGGTGTTGTACTCAGATTATTTTTTAAGTGTACTGTAGCACATTTTTCTGCCCTCCTATGTGCATACCACATACATACATCTAAGTAGTGTACAATTTTGTACCTGTTAATCTCTTGTGGGCCTATATACTGTGAAAGTCAAGGCAAAATTAATCACCGACTGGTATTTTACTAAAATATGTTTTTTTTAAGCGTACTGTACCCCATTTCTCTGCCCTCATAAGTGCATACCTGATACCACATACCTACATCTGAGTAGTGAACTATTTTATACCTGTTAATCTGTCAAGGGCCTACATACTGTGATAGTCCAAGCAAAAGTAATCACCGGCTGGTGTTGTACTCAGGTACTTTTTTAAGTGTACTATAGCGCATTTTTCTGCCATCATAAGTGCATACCACATACCTACATCTAAGTAGTGTACTATTGTGTACCTGCTAATCTGTCAAGGGCCTATATACTGTGAAAGGACAGCTAATAGTACACACCTGCTGCTGTTATAGACAAATATTGTTTTAAGCATAGTGAAGAGTATTGTACTCCCTTCATATATGCAATAAGTATGTCAGGAAGAGTAGTGCCAGGACGTGCACAGTGGAGTGGCAGAGGCCTAAATTCATCAGGCGCAGGCAGAGGTCGCACCAGAGTAGGCGGCGTGTGGCAGCCGGAGTAGCAGCGAGAGGTCTGAGCTCCCGGTGTCAGCTAGCAGTTGTGTCTCGACCAGCAACCCAGCAGCCGTGATTGATTGGTTCAATCAGTCATCCACTTCATACCAAGTGACTTCCGACACCCCCAGTCAACAGTCGGTGGGTTCCTCAGACTCAACCCTCACTTGGCATGGCCCTCATGCTGCTCCTGCCACCTCAAGGCTCTGTCACTGTACTGCTCTATGGTCTCCTCATGCTAATGCTACCACCTCCAGGCTCTGTCATTGTGCCATCATATTGTCTCCTCATGCTGATGCTGCCACTTCCAGGCTCTCACATTGTGCTACTCTATGGTCTCTTCATGTTGATGCTGCCGCCTCCACGCTCTGTCATTGTGCCACCATATGGTCTTCTCATGCTGATGCTACCACCTTCAGGCACTGTCATTGTACCACCATATGGTCTCCTCATGATGATGCTGCCACCTCCAGGCTCTCTAATTGTGCTGCTCTATGGTCTCTTCATACTGATGCTGCCACCTCCAGGCTCTCTAATTGTGCTGCTCTATTGTCTCCTCATGCTGATGCTACCACCTCCAGGCTCTCTCATTGTGCTGCCATGAATACTGCAAAACAAAATTAAGGCGCTGGTCTCCAGTTTCAAAAATTCCTCTGCATTAGAGTCACTTTCAGGACTCCTGATGTTTCTGCTGCAACCTTCAGGCTGTCTCATTCAGCCACTATATGGTATCCCCATGCTTCATTCACCTCCTGGCTGTGCCATTAAGCCACTATATGGTCTCCTCATGCTGCCAACACATTTCTGATGCTTCAGCCAACTCCAGGCTGTGCCATTCATCCAATATATGTTTTACTGATGCTTCAGCTACCTCCAGGCTGGGCCATTCATCAAATATATGGTTTACTGATGCTTCAGCCAGCTCCAGTCTGTGTCATTCAGCAACTACACGGTTTAGTGAGGCTGCTGGGCCTAGGCCATTACCTATATGGTTGTGAAGCCCTCTTGTGTACTCATGCTGCTGCCAGCTCTAGTCTGTGTCATTCAGGAACAACATTATTTTGTTATGCAGCTGGGCTAGGCCATTACCTATATATGTTTATAGTAGTACAAGGTACCATACATCTTTAATTAAAATTTCAAAATTCATCTTTTATTCTTAGAGATTGTGAGGCCCCATTTTTGTCTACTCATCTGCCGCCAACTCCAGGCTGTGCCATTCAGCCACTATATGGTCTCCTTATGATTCAGCCACCTCAAGGCTGTGCCATTCAGCCACTATATGGTTTACTGATGCTGCTGGGCCTGGGACATTACCTTAAATTACAATTCAAGGCGGTGCCATTCTGCCAGATTATGGTCTCCTCATGCTGACAACACCTCCACACTGTGCCATTCAGCCTCTATATGGTCTCCTCTCATGCTTCAGCACCTCCAGGCTGTGCAATTCAGCCACTGCATGGTCTCCTCATGCTTCAGCCACCTCCAAGCTGTGCCATTCAGCCACCATAGGGCCTTCTCGTGATTTAGCTAACATAAATCTTGAATTTAAATTTCAAAACTCATCTTTTAGTTTTAGGGATTGTGAAGCCCTAGTGTCTACTCGTGCTGCTGCCAGCTACAGGCTGCGTCATTCAGCCAATATATGGTTTACCGATGCTGCGGGGCCTGGGCCTAAAAATTTTTATGGTAGCACTAGCTAACACAAATCTTTAATTTAAATTTTAAAATTAATCTTTTAATCTTATTGATTGTGAAGCCCTAGTGTCTACTCATGCTGCTGCTAGCTCCAGGCTGTGTCATTTAGCAACTATATGGTTTAGTGATGCTGCTGGACCTGGGACATTACCTTAAAAGGCTTATGGTAGCCCTAGCTACCATACATCTTAAATTTTAAATTCAAAATTCATCTTTTAATCTTAGGGTTGTGAGGCCCTATTGTCTCCTCCTTCTGCCAACTCCAGGCTGGGTCATTCAGCCACTATATGGTCTCCTCATGCTTCAGCCACAACCAAGCTGTGTCATTCAGCCACTATATGGTCTCATGCTGCCAACACCTCCTTGCTGTGTCATTCAGCCACTACATGGTCTCCTCATGCTTCAGCCACATCCAAGCTGTGTCATTCAGCCACTATATGGTCTCCTCATGCTGCCAACACCTCCACGCTGTGTCATTCAGCCACTATATGGTCTCCTCATGCTGCTAACACCTCCACACTGTGACATTCAGCCACTATATGGTCTCTTCATTCTGATGCCACCTCCAGGCTCTGTCATTGTGGTGACATGTGACTCCTTGTTAAATTTTGTCCTTTGTACCCACACGCTGGGCTCGGGGCACTAAAACGTGGGAGTTAAAATTTCAATTTCAAAATCCTCAATATCAATTTCAAAATCTTAAATTTATTTTTTTTAAATCTTAAATTTCAATGGTCTCCACATGCTTCTGCCAACTCTAGGCTGTGCCATTCAGACACTATATGGTATCCTCATGCTTCAGCCGCCTCCAGGCTGTGCCATTCTGCCACTATATAGTCTCCTCATGCTTCAGCCACCTCTAGGTTGTGCCATTCAACCACTATATAGTCTCTTCATGATTCAGCCACCTCCAGGCTGTGTCATTCAGCCAATATATGGTTTACTGATGCTGCTGGGTCTGGGCTTAAACATTTTTATGGTAGCACTAGCTACCATATTTCTTCAATTTAAATTTCAAAATAAATTTTTTAATCATAGGGATTGTGAAGCCTTAGTGTCTACTCATGCTGCTGCCAACTCCAGGATGTGCCATTCAGACATTATATGGTCTCCTAATGCTTCAGCCAACTCCAGCCTTTGTCATTCAGGCAATATATGGTTTACTGATGCTGCTCGGCCTGGGTCTGGGTATAAAAATGTTGTCATGGTAGCATTAGCTACCCAAAATATTCAGTTTAACATTTCAGAATTCATCTTTTAATCTTAGGGATTGTGAAGCCCTACCCATGTCTACCCATGCTGCTGCCAACTCCTGGCTGTGCCATTCAGACACTAAGTTTTTTTTTTTGTGTGCACAACTGACATAAATGTGTTAAAAAAAAACATCTTTTTTTTTCAGAACTGACATTCCAAAAATGCTTTTTAACATTTTTAAGCTACCAAGACAGTCAACTCTTGCCTCACTTTATTAACACATCTTTTACTGGTGTGCAGAACTGATGTAAACTTTCATTTTACATCACTGATGTAAACTGTCATTTTCATCCCTGCTGAGTCAACTCTCCATTGCCTCTGCCAGCACTACCCTTTCAAGAGGCAAAGCATCAGCATGTTCATACTGGAGTACATGATGACAAAGTTTGTACATCTGGTATTCCAACCTAACATGAACCATTACCACAGGTATGTGTACCACAATCTGAACAACCATTTTTTTTTTTTTTTTATATCTACAAAAAATGTTTTAAATGATTTTAATTTACCATTTTGTGGTATATATGGAAAAAATATAGGAGCAAACAGAATGGCGCTATCTAAGTGCTGTAAGTTATGGTTGGAAGAGATTTTTACATAGAGGGATGGATACATACAGGGATGGATGTATATAATATGCATGCACAAAATTTTGCAAGATATAAGATGAGCAGTGTTGGTTGGATCCGCTGCATGTATAGGTAGAGGATTGTATCTCACTCACCTATTTGTGTTGCGCTGCAGGCACAACACTGTTTAACGCATAGAAGGAGTGCAGTGTACTCACGAGGTTAGGCTGATGAAGCGGGAGTCATCCTGCAAAACATGTTGCTCCCATCTTTTGTACCATTTTTTATTTCCAATTTTTTTATTTTCATTTATTTTAAAACATTTTGCTATTATTATTTTGCCATATCTGAATAAACAAGTAGCCCAACAAACCTAGCACACTTGTTTCACTGCTATATACCCTCAAGGCGCCATGCACACCATCCATCTTTTATACCCTGGAAACTGTTGGAGAAGCTTCCTTTTGGGACCACTTCTCCTAATTTACCATTTTAACATATATAAAAATACCATAAAAACATAAACCAGGAATATAAACAGATTGTATGCATCCCTTTATACCTACCATCCACCCAACCAACCCCACTTCCCTAATACAGATACCAAGGGGCTAACAATACAATATTGGGTTTTTCACCCTCCGTCTCTATAGGAGACCTCTAGAGATGAGCAAACTTTAGAAAAATTAGATTCGGCCGATTCGCCTAATTTTTCGAAAAAATTTGGTTCAATCCGAATTTATTTGCGGCAAATTTACATTAAAAAGGGCTGTTTCTGGCCTACAGAGAGCCTCAATAGGGGTGTAGAACACTTGTCCCAACACGCAAAAGGAGGATGCTGGGGTAGTGAAATAATTCTGTTATTCAGTATGATATGCAGATTACAGGCATCACTTTTAGAATCACTGCCGCAGACAGAGCCTGGAGGTGGCATCAGTATGAGGAGAGCATATAGTGGCTAAATGACACAGCGTGGAGGTGTTGGCAGCATGAGCAGACCATATAGTGGCTGAATGACACAGCTTGGATGAGGCTGAAGCTTGAGGAGACCATATAGTGGCTGAATTACACAGCGTGGATGTGTTGGCAGCATGAGGAGACCATATAGTGGCAGAATGACACATCCTAGAGCTGGCAGCAGCATGAATAGACACTAGGGCTTCACAATCCCTAAGACTAAAAGACGAATTTTGAAATTTAAATTGAAGATTCATGGTAGCTAATGCTACCATAAAACAATTTTAGGCCCAGACCAAGGCACAGCAGCATCAGTAAACCATATATTGCACAGCCAGGAGATAGCAGCAGCATGAGTAGACACTAGGACTTCACAATCCCTAAGATAAAAAGATGAATTCTGAAATTTAAACCGAAGATTTTGGATAGCTAGTGCTACCATAACAAAAGTTTTATTCCCAGACCCAGGCCCAGCAGCATCAGTAAACCACATATTGCCTGATTGACACCACCTGTAGTTGGCTGAGGCATGAGGAGACCATATAGTGTCTGAATGGCACAGCCTGATTTTGGTAGCAGCATGAGAAGACACAAGGGCTTCAAAAACAGACAAAGTTGGAAATGTAAACAGAAGATTTTGGGTAGCTAGTGCTACCATAACAAAAATTTTATTCCCAGACCCAGGCCCAGCAGCATCAGTTAAACATATATTATACATATACTGAATAACACAGCCTGGAGTTGTCAGAATCATGAGGAGATGCATGGTACCTAGTGCTACCATAAACATATATAGGTAATGTCCTAGGCCCAGCAGCATCACTAAACCATGTAGTTGCTGAATGACACAGACTGGAGCTGGCTGAAGCATCAGTAAACCATATATTTGATGAATGGCACAGCCTGGAGGTGGCTGAAGCATCTGTAAACCATATATTGGATGAATGGCACAGCCTGAAGGTATTGGCAGCATGAGAAGACCATATAGTGGCTAAATAACACAATGTGGAGGTGTTGGCAGCATAAGGAGACCGTATAGTTGCTGAATTACACAGCCTGGAGCTGGCAGCAGCATGAGTAGACACTAGGGCTTCACAATCCCTAAGATTAAAAGATGAATTTTTTATTCATAATTTCTTTTAGGCCCAGGCCCAGCAGCATCAGTAAAACCATATATATTGGCTGAATGACACAGCCTGGAGGTGGCTGAATCATGAATAGACCATATAGTGGCTGAATGGCACAACATGGAGTTTGCTGAAGCATGAGGAGACAATATAGTGTCTGAATGGCACAGTCTGGAGTTGGCTGAAGCATGAGGAGACCACATAGTGTCTGAATGGCACAGACAGGAGTTGGCAGGAGCATGAGAGCATGAGGAGACCATTGAAATTTAAGATTTTTAAATTTAAATTAAAGATTTTTAAATTGAAAGTGAGGGTTTTGAAATTTGAACGTTTAAGTCCCAAGTTTTAGTGTCCCGGGCCCCGGTGTGTGGGTACAAAGGACCAAATATAACAAAGATTCACATGTCACTTGGCAGCACAATGACAGAGCCTGGAGGTGGCATTAGTAGGAGGAGACCATATAGTGGCTAAATGGCATAGCCTGGAGTTGGCTGAAGCATGAAAAGAGACCTTATAGTGACTAAATGAGACAGCCTGGAGTTGGCATCAGTATAGGGAGACCATATAGGGGCTGAATGACTGCTTGGAGTTTGTGGCAGCATGGGGAGACCATATAGTGTCTGACTGGCACAGCCATAAGTTGTCGGCAGATGAGGAGACAATAGGGCCTCACAATCTATAAGAATAAAAGATGAATTTAGAAATTTCCATTAAAGATGTATGGTACCTAGTGCTACCATAAACATATATATATATATATATATATATATATATATATATATATATGTAATGTCCTAGGCCCAGCAGCATAACTAAACCATATAGTTGCTGAATTAAACAGACTGGAGCTGGCTGAAGCATCAATAAACCATATATTGGAAGAATGCCACAGCCTGGAGGTGGCTGAAGCATGAGGAGACCATATAGTGGCTGAATGACACAGCCTAGAGGAGTTGGCTGAAGCAAGAGAAGAGACCATTCTGTCACTGAATGAGACAATCTGGAGGTAGCAGCAGCATTGGGATTCCTGAAAGTGACCCGGTGACATAGTGGTGCAGTGTGTTGCAATACCAGTACCCGGTGACGAAGGTGGGTGAAAAAAGGTCTGATGCGGAGGAATGTTTGTAACTGGGGAGCAGTGCCTTAAATCTGTTTAGCACTATCCATATTTGTGAAGTGTTGCTGTGGTATGCCACCACCTGCTGGTTAAGGTACTGCTCCAGGTCTACCTGCTGCTGATGAGTTTCTTCACTATTTGGGTAAAGAAAGCTACTCTTCAGCTACTGTAGACTCAGGCTGATGCTAATGGAGCTATTACTGCTCCTTCCACCCAACCCCTCCCCAACAGCCATGGCAGTGGAAGGTGAGTGCAGGGGGCCCCCCGATTCAGACCTGCAAGAGGATGGATGATGGCGCTGATAGACATCAGCCAACTGACTAAATAGGATGACTCTGTAGTAGGTCATTTTGTCCTCCCTCTCAGTGGGTGTAAAAATGGCACCTATTTTGTGACGGTAGAGAGGGTCCATTAAAGTGGAGATCCAGAAGTCATCCCACTGCGGAATGGTGACAATTCGGCTGTCACTACGCAAGCAGGTGAGCATGCATCGTGCCATTTGTGCAAGTGACTCGGAGGGACTCCCTGGCTCCATCTCCACTGCATACTGCCAAGGTGTGTCTGGGTCCTCTGTCTCGCCTTCCACATAACCCTCTTGCTGCTCCTGCTCCTCCTCTCCTGTCAGAATACTAGAAAAAAAACTAAACTGTTCTCCACTGTGCCCCTCCCCTTCCTCCTCCTCCAGTTCAGCCCCCACAGGGCTCATGTGGCCGTGAGATGTAGGCGCCACGTATCCATTGCCCTGACCAGCCATCGTTTTCAACACGTGTTGTAAGAAATGAAGTAGTGGAATGACATCATTCATCCTGTAATCCTGGTGACTTACTAATAATGTGGCTTCCTCAAAGGGCCAGAGCAAACGGCAGGTGTAAAGTATGAGCTGCCACTGGTTCACATTAAAGTTACACAGGGAAGTACCCCTATCCGCTTGGATCATCAAGAAATCGGTGATGGCTTTTCTCTGTTTGTATAGTTGGTCCAACATATGGAGGGTGGAATTGCAACGTGTGGCAATGTCACAAATCCGACAATTTTGGGGGATACCATTCTGACGCTGCAGGTCAAGGAGGGTGTGCTTTGAAGTGTACAAGTGGCTGGAGTGAGTGCAAAGTTTACTTCCCTTTGTTAGGATCTCTTGCAAATGGGGGGAACACTTCAGGAACTGCTTCACAACCAGAATGAACACATGTGCCATGCAGGGTGCATGGCTCAGCCTTCCCAGTCTTAGTGCATGCAAGATGTTCTTCCCATTGTCAGTCACCATGGTTCCCATTTCCAGTTTTCGTGGAATAAGCCATGCTCCAATTTCTTTATGAATGACTTTTATCAGTTCTTCCCCTGTGGGACTCTTTTCGCCAAGGCAAACCATGTGAAGAACAGCGTGACACTGCCGTGCCCTGCACAGACGGTATGCTGAAGGGCCACTGAGACTTGTCTGGGCAGTGGAGGCTGAGGACACCGTGGAGGAGTCGCACACTGTGAAAGGACCAATGGCTGAGAGCTTGGAGGAGGAAGAGGCGTGACCCTACCAAGTTTATATTGTGGCTGTGCAGGAACCACATTCACCCAGTGAGCCGTAAAGGACATGTATTGTCTCTGGACATAGTTACAGCTCCAGACGTCTGTTCTGCCTTGCACTTTGGTACACACCGGCAGGCTCAAGGACTGGCCCACCTTCTCTTCTTTCAAAATTGTGCAGGGTTGGTACTGCTTTCTTTGCAAAGAAATGACGGCTTGGCACTCTCCACCTCGGCTAGGCACAAACCATCAGTTCTCTGAAAGGTGCAGAGTCCACCACTTGAAAAGGGAGGGACTGCAGCACCAGCAACTTAGGAGCACATTCAGCTTCTGCGCCATTAGATGAATGGGCACATACTGTTGTCTTTTGGACATGGCTTCGCCGATGGATTGTTGGCGGGATGGCTGACTAAAAGTAGGAGCAGGAACATCTGAAGCAACAAAAGGAGTATATGACATACAGCTCCCTTCGGCTGAGGTGGTGGAGCCTTGGCTGGCTGAAAGAGGGAGTGGCTGGCCACTGGGTGATGCAGCAGGCTGGACCACTACATCGGAGCCACGGTTCTTCCAGGCCGCTTTATGGTGGTGAAGCATATGCTGATGCAGGGCCGTGGTGCCAACTTTGGGACCCTGGCCATGCTTCACCTTCTGCCAACATATTTTGCATGTGGCTATGTGAACATCCTCCGGATGCTTAATGAAAAACTACTACGCCACTGAGTAGCTCATTTTCCCACCACAGTCAGCACTAATCGACTGCTACTGCCGCCGTCTCCAGGAACACCTGTTCCATTACCTTCAGGGAAGATAGGCTGCTGCGAAGCAGGTGGTTTCCCCCGGGCACTTTTGGCTCCAGAATTTTCACTTCTACCACCATGCTGACTGCCAACCATGCTATCGCCTTGCTGGCTCAGCTGCTGCCTCACGGGCAACCTGAAACTCTCTTCTGATGATGATGAAGCCCCTTTATCATCATCAACACGTGTCTGCACGTCACTGATGTCCTCCTCAGGTTCCTCAACAGTGTCTGCATCAGGACCCTGAACCCTGGCAACAACGCCTCCCATGTCACTCTCCTCATCACTACTTGCCCGCCTAGCGGAGGAAGCGGCGCATGTCTCCTACCCTTCTTGGCTGGGCAGTAGCTGCTGACTGTCCTCTATTAGATCATCCTCAGTGAATAGTGGAGCTGATAACGGGAGCTGAGTCCTCTCGCTGCGACTCCTGCTTCCACTCGCCCCTAGTCTGCTGCGACCTCTGCCTGAAGGATTTAGGCCTCTGCCACTCCGCTGTGCACATCCTCGCACTTCTCTGCCGGACATCCTTAGTGCGTGTTACGCCCAGCGCTCCGGGTCCCTGCTCCTCCCTGGAGCGCTCACAGCGTTCTCCTCTCTGCAGCGCCCCGGTCAGACCCGCTGACCGAGAGCGCTGCACTGACACTGCCAGCGGGGATGCGATCCGCATAGCGGGACGCACCCGCTTGTGGGTCGCATCCCATTCTACTCACCTGTCCCGTTCCCCGGCTGTCACGTCCTGGCGCACGCGGCTCCGCTCTCTAGGGCACGCGCGCGCCGGCTCTCTAAGATTTAAAGGGCCAGTGCAGTGTAATTAGCTTCCCTGCTCCATGCCTATAAAAACCCACTTCCCCTTCCTTTCCTTGCCGGATCACGAGAACTGTGATGTGACTAGGAGGATGTTAAATGCTGCTGAAATGTGCTTTCCTCTGCTGAACACACACACACAGGCTCTGCATCCTATGATCCTTCTGCAGTGTATTGTAGTTAAGTGACTGGCCGCAAGATGGCTGCCGATTATATAGGGCTGTGACATCACAGGGGTCACTGGCTGCTGATAGGCTGCATCCTGCATGTGATTCAGGGTCATCCCGCCTACTTCCCTTCCCGCCTTGCCTTTCCTTTCCTGACATGTGGATCCCCCATTTTAGATGCTCTGGAGCCTGCACCGTAGTAAATGGAGTTTAATGAACCAATTCACGTGATAGAATCGTGCCGATATTCGCATTCATTGCGAATCGAATATTTCCTGAAATTCGTAATGAATTCGGGTTCGTCAGCTTCGATTTGCTCATTTCTAGAGACTTCATTAGATGATAAAATGCAGACCCTCATCCACTTCCTGGCTGGGTGAAGGGAACTGTTAATGGGTAACTGTTAATGGGGCATTAATGGGGAACTGTCAGAGGCTTTCTCGATGTCAAGTGGCACAAAACAGGGGTGTCCCCATTCCCTCTGTTGTTTGTGCTATATAAAGAGCCACTTGTGATTGCTATAAGGAGAGTGCAAGAGATAAGGGGTTTTGGATTTAAATGGGCACCGTAAGACATAAAAACTTTTTATATATCCAAAGGATAGGGGATAAGATGTCTGATTGCAGGGGTCTCGTCACTCCACCCTAGGAGTGGAGTACCCATTTAATGGGTTAGAAAACTATTGTTTTGCCAAGATGTACAACATATTCATTGCGGCCCCCCTGATCTCAATGCTGCACCCGACATTTGTTTAGAGCGTCAAGTGCAGCGCCAGAAGCTCGTGATGGGACTTTTTGATAGTTTTTTTTATATGATATATGAAGTGACCAAAAATGCAATATTGGTATTTTTTTACGTGTACGTGACTGTGTAGTTTAGCTAACCACATATGATTATTTTTATTTTTTCTTACATTATTTTATTAAAAAAATGGGGAAAGGGGATGATTCACACTTTTATTATGGAAGAGGTTAATTCACTTCTATAAACTTTTTTTTAAACACTTTATTATTATTATTATTATTATTATTTTTTATTATTTCCCATAGGGGGTTATACCATGCAATCTTTTGATTGCATATAATGTTTAATACTATGCCATAGCATAGCATTGATCAGTGTTATTGGTGCACTGCTGCTCCAACCTGCATGGCTGGCTGGGAGCATTAGATCACTGATCGGATGGCGAGGAGGCAGGTAAAGGCCCTCCTGTCATCCTCTCAGCTTATCCGCTCCGCTGGGCTGCCGGGATCATTTTAATTTCGGTTTAGACACCGCAATCAAATTTGCCCAGCATTATCCATGGGTCCTGGCTGCTGATAGCAGTCGGGACCCATCGTGTTTGAAGCGTGCTCACCTCGTGAGCACGCGTCAAACCCAGGTAATGGGATGCAAGGTCGTACCGGTACGTCCTGCATCCGTAAGGGGCTAATATACTTCTTTAGAAAAACTTTCACATTTTATAAAAGAAAACTGCCTCCGAAAATCTCACCACTTTCCCACCACTAGATGTCCCCATACTTCCTGGGACACTGATGTGTACAACAGCAGCATGACTCTCCAGGCTGAGGGTTAATTGGGAAGAATCTGCTTTGTTGCCATTGGGTGGAAGCCAACATCCAAGTAAAATTGGGGTAAAAGTTGTAGGAGATGAGGAAACTCTTGAATATTTGGGGAGTATGGTTTGGACCAAAAGTGGTCAAATTTAGTAAATTGAATATGGCTGGGCTTCCTTTGTCCATTGCTGATAGGGTAGCCATGAGCAGGATGATTATTTTACCCAAGTTTTGTTCTATATGCATGTCCTATCTGGATCCCAGAAGGTTGGTTAAGAAAAATGGAGATAATAGTGGGGAAATTTATTTGGGGCAGGAAAAGGGTACACCTTAGGTATGCAGATTTAGTTTTTAGGAAGGAGGAAGGAGGTTGGAGTCTCCCTAAATTTAAGTTGCATTTTTTGGCAATAAAACTGGAGTAATAAAGGTGGAGTAGTATTAACGCATTGAACTTTACAGTATGTTTGGTAATGATGAAAGAAGGTTCAGTAACATATATGAGGCATTATATTATGAAGGTGTGGAGAGAAAGAAAAAGGATTCATTCACCCTGATTTAGCATAGCTTGGATTTTGAGGAGTTCACAAAGGGGTTGGAATGGGGATAAAGTCGTTTGATGAATTAAAGATCACATATGGAATAGCTGATTATATGGTATTTGCAATTGAAGGCTGCCTTAAAGGGGTTGTGTGCTGCCCTGCAGTTCAGAGCTCTGCTCACAGCGTCCGGAAGTTCATTACTCCGAACGCTGTGTGCGGGCTTCCGTGTTCGCGGCCGCCGGGCATGACGTCACGCCCGGCCCCTTCGTGACGTATCGCCAGCCCCCTCGTGATGTCACGCCCGCCCCCTTAACTAAAGTCTATGGGAGGGGGGCGTGACAGCGGTCGCGCCCCCTTCCCATAGACTTTGGTTGAGGGGGCGGGCGAGACATCATGAGGGGGCTGCGAGACGTCACAAAGGGGCCGGGCGGCTGCGAACACGGATGCCCGCACACAGTGTTCGGAGTAATGAACTTCCGGAGGCTGTGAGCGGAGCTCCGAACGGCAGGGCAGCGCACAACCCCTTTAAGGAAAACAGATTATAGGTAGAGATGAACGAATCGAAGCTGATGAACCCAAATTCATTACGAATTTCAGGAAATATTCAATTTGCAACAAATGCAAATATCGCTGAGATTCCATCGCGCAAATCACTTCATTAAACTCCATTTTACAGCATTCCAGGCTCCAGGGCATCTAAAATGGCGGATACAGATGTCAGTACATGGAGCAAGTTACGCTGGGAAGGCAAGGCGGGAAAGGAAGTAGGCGGGATGACCCAGAATCACATGCAGGATGCAGCCTATCAGCAGCCAGTCACCCCTGTGATGTCACAGCCCTATTTAATCAGCAGCCGTATTGCGCCCAGCCACTTCATTCATTACACTGCAGAGAGATAGGACGGACAGCCTGTGTGTGTGTTACAGCAGAGAAAAGCGCATTTCAGCAGCGTTTAACATCCTCCTAGTCACATTAGCGTTCTCGAGGACAGAGAGCATTGTTTTTGCACTAAAAAGGATTTTTATTGCAGCAGCAGGCATTAACCCTGCAGTCATTTTCTTCGGCATAGTATTACAGAGAGGGGCACATGGCTGTGTGTTGCCTTATACATTTCAACAAGCTGCCTCAATTTTTATAAACCTTAGCAGTGGAGGCAGGAATCATTTTTCAGCGTAATTAATTGTCTTTGTTCCACAAAGAATCATCTACTGGTTACACTAGTCTGTAGATGGTATAATAACCAGCAGTCCATTCCTAACAGTCTGTGAGAGAGTGCAATTTTGTGATTAGTACACAGCTTTTTTTGGCTGCAGCACTGTTGTGTACTGCTGGTGTTTTACAAAAATACATATTTGTTAAGCGTACTATAGCACATTTTTCTGCCCTCATCAGTGCATACCGCATATGTACATCTAAGTAATGTACTATTTTGTATCTGTTAATCTGTCAAGAGCCTACATAATGTCAAAGGACAGCCAAAAGTGATCTCCGGCTGGTGTTTAAAAAAAAAAAAAAAATAGAGTTTTTAGGTGCATTGTTACATAGTTACATAGTTAGTACGGTCGAAAAAAGACATATGTCCATCAAGTTCAACCAGGGAATTAAGGGGTAGGGGTGTGGCGCGATATTGGGGAAGGGATGGGATTTTATATTTCTTCATAAGCATTAATCTTATTTTGTTCCATGAATGTATCTAATCCTGTTTTAAAGCTGTCAATTGTTCCTGCTGTGACCAGTTCCTGAGGTAGACCGTTCCATAAATTCACAGTCCTCACGGTAAAGAAGGCGTGTCGCCCCTTGAGACTAAACTTTTTCTTCTCCAGACGGAGGGAGTGCCCCCTCGTCCTTTGGGGGGGTTTAACCTGGAACAGTTTTTCTCCATATTTTTTGTATGGGCCATTAATATACTTATATACGTTTATCATATCCCCCCTTAAACGTCTCTTCTCAAGACTAAACAATTGTAACTCCTTTAATAGCTAAGATGTTCCATGCCCCATGTTAGTTTAGTCGCGCGTCTCTGCACCCTTTCCAACTCCGCAGTGTCCCTTTTATGGACAGGTGCCCAAAACTGAACAGCATATTCCAGGTGAGGCCGTACCAATGCTTTATAAAGGGGGAGTATTATGTCCCTGTCCCTTGAGTCCATGCCTCTTTTGATACATGACAATATCCTGCCGGCTTTGGAAGCAGCAGCCTGACATTGCATCCTATTCTGTAGTCTGTGATCTACAAGTACACCCAGATCCTTCTCTACCAGTGACTCTGACAGTTTAATCCACCCTAAGACATACGATGCATGCAGGTTATTAGTACCCAGATGCATAACTTTACATTTATCCACATTGAACCTCATTTGCCAAGTGGATGCCCAGACACTTAGTCTATCCAAGTCATCCTGTAACTTATGCACATCCTCTATAGACTGTACCGTTCTACAAAGCTTGGTGTCATCTGCAAAGATAGAAACAGAGCTGTTAATACCATCCTCTATATCATTGATAAATAAATTAAACAACAGCGGGCCCAGTACTGAACCTTGGGGTACACCACTAATAACCGGAGACCAATCAGAGTACGAATCATTGACCACCACTCTCTGGGTACGATCCATGAGCCAGTGTTCAATCCAGTTACAAACTAAAAATTCCAAACCCAAAGACCTTAACTTACCTGTCAGACGTCTATGAGGGACAGTATCAAATGCTTAAGCAAAATCCAGAAACACTATATCCACAGCCATTCCTCTGTCAAGGCTTCTACTCACCTCTTCATAAAAGCAAATTAGATTGCTTTGACAACTTCTATCCTTAGTAAACCCATGCTGGCTATCACTTATAATACAATTATCCCCTATGTATTCCTGTATGTAATCCCTTATAAGTCCTTCAAACAATTTACCCACAATGCACGTTAAACTTACCGGTCTATAGTTTCCTGGGGAAGACCTAGAGCCCTTTTTGAAGATTGGCACTACATTCGCCTTGCGCCAGTCCCTTGGCACAATACCAGACACCAGAGAATCTCTAAATATCATGAACAGGGGTACAGATATTACTGAACTTACCTCTCTAAGAACTCTTGGGTGTAGTCCATCCGGCCCTGGGGATTTGCTTACATTTATATCACTTAACTCACCTTGTACCATCTCTACATTAAGCCAGTTCAGTACATTACATGATGTGTTACCAGCACTGACCTGGCCAATGTCAGCTCCTTTTTCCATAGTGTATACAGAACTAAAGAAAAGCGCATTGTAGCGCATTTTCTGCCCTCATAAGTGCATACTGCATACGTACATCCAAGTAGTGTACTATTTTGTACCTGTTAATCTGTCAAAGGCCTACATACTGTGTAGTGTTGTTCGCGAATATTCGCAATGCAAATTTTATTCACGAATATCGCATATTCGCGAATTCGCGAATATTCGCGAATATAGCACTATATATTCTTAATTACGAATGTTCGTTTTTTTTTTCACAGAACACATCACAGTGATCATCCCTCTCTGCTTCCAGCTTGTGTGGTGTAAAGAAGGCTCTGATACTACTGTGTGAGACAGGTGTGCGAATTTTCGCATATGCGAATATTTGCATATGCTAATTTTCACATATGCGAATTTTAGCTTATGTTAATGTACGCACATGCTAATTTTCGCATATGTAATTTTTCGCATAAACGAATTTCCGCATATGCGAAAATAAGACGAGAATATTACAAATATGCGAATATTCGCGAATATATGACGAATATTCGTCCATATATTCGCGAATATTCGCGAATTCGAATACGGCCTATGCCGCTCAACACTAATACTGTGATAGGACAGCCAAAAGTTATCACCAGCTGGTGTTTAAAAAAAAAAAATACTGAGTTTTTAGGCTCATGGTAGCTCATTTTTCTGCCCTCATAAGTGCATACCGCATACGTACATCTAAGTAGTGTACTATTTTGTACCTGTTAATCTGTCAAGGGCCTACATACTGTGAAAGGTAGGCTTGTGCAATTTGTTTAGGACGTAATCCGTTTTTGTCCAAATTGTTCATATTTCGTACATTCGGATTGATCCGAATGTGCAAAATATTTACATCCAAATGAATCCGAATTCGTAAAGAAACGAATTGTACATGCCTACAAAATTGTGAAACACAAATTTTATTTTTGTTATAACTTGTTTTCATTTAGAAGCAAGGGACCATTTAATAAAGTGTGTGTGTTTCACATTTTTTAAATTTTTTATTTTTTTTAGGTAGTACCACTACTCCCAGCATAGAACAGACTGTTCCATGCTGGGAGTAGTAGTACCTGTACTAATAGACATATCGCCCCGGGTATCAGTCTGACACCCGATGAGATCGTCCATAATATAGTAGAGATGTGGAGCAGCTCTACACAGCGCTATACTTCCAGCCAGTGATGTGAATAGAACATCATTAATTCATATTTTCTGCCCAGAGTGGGGATTGGACAGATGGTTGCAGCCAATCACAGCTCTGAGGGAAATATGAAGTGTACTGTAGAGCATTTTTCTGCCCTCATCAGTGCATACTACATACCTATATCTAAGTAGTGTACTATTTTGTACCTGTTAATCTGTCGCAGTGAGAAGCCTGAGCTCCTGTTATCGGCTAGCGGTCGTGTCTCGACCTGCAACCTATCTGCTGTCGTCAATTGGTTAACACGGTCATCCACTTCTTCACAAGTGACATCTGACACCCCCAGTCAACATTCATGGGTTCCTCAGACACAACCCTCAGTTGGCATGGCCCGGGAGCAGTCCCTGTCCTCCCATTTCCTCTATCCTATGCTGTTCCCAATCCTACAGAAGTATCTTACGCTGTGGGTTCATCTCCACCAATTTTGTGCAAGAGAAGGTGGGCCAGTCCTTGAGCTTGTCGGTGTGTACCAAAGTGCAAGGCAGTGCCGACGTCTGGAGCTGTAACTATGGTCAGGTAGAATACATGTCCTTTACGGCTCACTGGGTGAATGTGGTTCCTGCACAGCCACAACCCTAACTTGGACAGGTCACACCGCTTCCTCCTCCACGCTGTCAGCCTGTTGATCCTGTCACAGTGTGCGACTCCGCCTCCTCATCCTCTACCTTGTCCTGTTCTTCACATGGTTTGCCTTGGCAAAAAGAGTCACACAGGGGAGGAACTGCTAAAAGTAATTCGGAGCATGGCTTACTGCACGAAAACTGGAAATGGCAACCATGGTGACCGACAATGGCAAGAACATCTTGGCCGCGCTGCAGCAAGGAAGGGTGAGCCATGAGCCCTGCATGGCACACGTGTTAAATCTGGTTGTCAAGCAGTTCCTGAAGTGTTCCCCCCATTTGCAAGACATGCTAACAATGGGAAGGAAACTTTGCATGCACTTCAGCCACTCGTACACCACAAAGCACACCCTCCTTCAGCTGCAGCGTCAGAATGGTATCCCCCAACAAAGTCTGATTAGTGAAGTTGCCACACAATAGAATTCCAAACTCCATATGTTGGACCGACTGTACGAACAGAGAAAAGCCATCACTGATTTCTTGATGATCCAAGCGGATAGGGGTACTCCCCTGTGTAACTTCAATGTGAACCAGTGGCAGCTCATACGTGACACCTGCCATTTGCTCAGGCCCTTTAAGGAAGCTACATTATACGTAAGTCGACAGGATTACGGGATGAATGACGTCATTCCACTGCTTCATTAACTACAACAAGTGTTGGAAACGATGGCTAGTAAGGGCAAAGGAGACTTACACCTACATCTCACGGCCACATTAGCCCTGTGGGGGCTGAACTGGAGGAGGAGGATGAGGGGCACAGTGGAGCACAGTTTAGGTTTCATGAGATGGGCGGTGTTTATAGTTATCTGACAGGAGAGGAGGAGCATGATCAACTAGATGAGCTAGAGGGCTATGAGGAAGGAGAGTCAGAGGACCCTGACACACCATGGCACTATGCAGTGGAGATGAAGCCAGGGAGTCCCTCCGAGTCACTTGCACAAATGGCACGATGCATGCTCAGTTGTTGCCTCTGTCCTATGCTGTTCTCAATCCTACAGAAGTATCTTATGCTGTGGGTTCAGCTCCACTAATCACTGAGGATGATCGAATAGAGGAAAGTCATCAGCTTCTGCCCAGCCAAGAATTGGAGGAGACATCCGCCGCTTCCTCTGGTAGGCGGGCAAGTAGTGATGAGAAGAGGGACATGGGAGGCAGTGTTTCCAGGGTTGAGGGTCCTGAAGCAGACACTGTTAAGGAACCTGAGGGAACATCAGTGACGTGCAAACACTTGTTGATGATGATGAAGCCGATCACAATTGGGAGCCGGGTGCAGAAGGGGCTTCCTCATTATCAGGAGAAGAAAGTTGCAGGTTGCCCGTGAGCCAGCAAGGCAGTTGGTGGAAAAATCAGCTACTCAGCGGTGTGGTAGTTTTTCATCAAGCATCCGGAGGAGGTTCACATAGCCACAGGCAAGATATGTCGGCAGAAGGTGAAGCGTGGCAAGGGTCCCAATGCTGGCACCACGGCCCTGCGTCAACATATGCTTCGACACCATAAAGTGGCCTGGGAGAACCATGGTTCTGATGTAGTGGTCCAGCCTGCTGCATCACCCAGTGGCACGTCGCTCCCTCTTTCAGCCAGCCAAGGCTTCACCACCTAAGCCGAAGGGAGCTTTGTGTCATACCCTCCTTCTGTCGCTACAGATGCTCCTGTTCCTCCCACTTTTAGTCAGCCATTCCACCAACAATTCATCCGCGAAGGCATGTCCAAGAGACAACAGAGGTTGAGGGATGAACAATGTCATTACACTGCTTCATTTACTACAACAAGTGTTGGAAACGATGGCTAGTAAGGGCAATGGAGATGTTGCGCCTACATCTCACGGCCACATGAGCCCTGTGGGGGCGTAACTGGAGGAGGAGTATGAGGGGCACAGTGGAGCACAGTTTAGGTTTCATGAGATGAGCAGTCTTTATAATTATCTGACACTAGAGGAGGAGCATGATCAACTAGAGGAGCTAGAGGACTATGAGGAAGGCGAAACAGAGGACCCTGACACACCGTCGCAATATGCAGTGGAGATGGAGGCAAGGAGTCCCTCCGAGTCACTTGAACAAATGGCACAATGCATCACTCAGTAGTGATCGCCGAATTGTCAACATTCGGCAGCGGGATGACTTCTGGCTCTCCACCTTATTAGACCCTCGTTACTGGAACAAAATGGGGGCCTTTTTTACACCCACTGAGATGGAGGACAAACTGACCTACTGCAGAGAGATCCTACATAGTCAGTTGGCTGATGCCTATCGGCGCCATCGTCCATCCACTACTGTATCAGGTTTTACTTGGGGGGCCCTCTGCGCTCACCTTCCACTGCCATGGCTGCTGGTGAGGGGTGGGGTGGCAGGAGCAGTACCAGCTCCATCAGCAGCAGCTAGACACGGAGCAGTACCTGAACCAGCAGGTGATGGTATACCTTGACATGCCCATGCCAACATGCCAAAAAGAGCCGCTGGATTTCTGGGCAGCCAAACTTGATTTATGGCCACAACTAGCAGAGTTTGCCCTTGAAAAGCTGTCCTGCCCAGCCAGTAGTGTGCCATCAGAGCGAATGTTTAGTGCGGCGAGGGCCAAAGTCACCCCAAGGAGAACTCGTCTGTCCATGAAAAATGTGGAGAGACTGACCTTTTTGAAGATGAATCAGGCATGGATCAGCCAGGATTTCCACCCACCAATGCCTGATGCATCAGAGTAGATTGGCCATGGTACCACACCATCACTTCACAAATATGTATAGTGCCAAACAGATTTATAAACATTCCAGCCACCTTCATCACCGGGTACTGGTATTGCCACCCTCCGCACCACTCTGTGCCATTCAGCCACTATATGGTCTCCTCATGCTTCGGCCGCCTCCAGACTGTACCATTCAGACAGGCTGTGTCATTCAGCCAATATATTGTTTTCTGATGCTGCTGGGACTGTATTGGATATTACTTACAATTTTTTATGGTAGCACTAGCAAATATACATGCTCAATAGGGATTTCAACATTCATCTTTTCATGTTAGGGGTTGTGAAGCCCTCATATATACGCATCCTGCTGTGTGTTTCAGAAACTATTTGGCTTACTGATGCTGCTGGGCCTGTGCCTAAAATTTTTTGATGTTAGCACTAGCTCACATACATCTTCTATACAGATTTCAACATTAACATTTTAATGTTAGGGTTTGTGAAGCCCTCTCGTAAACTCATTCTGATGCCTGCTCCAGGCTGTGTGTTTCAGGAACTACTGTGCTTAGTGATGCTGCTGGGCTTGGGCCTTAAATTCTTTGAAGTTAGCACAAGGTAACACACTTCTTCAATAGAGATTTCAACATTGATCTTTCAATCTTAGGGGTTATGAAACCCTCTTGAGTACTGCTGCTTCATGCTCCTGACTGCGTCTTTCAGGAACTGCTTGGCTTACTGATGCTGCTCGGCTTGGGCCTCAAATTTTTTGATGTTAGTACTAGCTTACATACATGCTTAATTGAGATTTCAACATTGATCTTTCAATGTAAGAAGTTATGAAACCCTCTTCTGTACTGCTCATACCTGCTCATGACTGTGTGTTTCAGGAACTACTTGGCTGCTGGGCTTGGGCCTTAAATTTTGGGATGGTAGCACTTGCTAACACGCATCTTCAAAAGAGATTTCAACATTCACCTTTTAATGTTAGTGGTTGTGAACCCCTCTTGTGTACTCATGCTGCTGCCTGCTCCTGTCTGTGTCATTCAGCAAGTACATGGTTTAGTGATGCTGCTGGGCCCAGGACATTACCTATATATGTTTACGGTAGCACTAGGTACCATACATCTTCAATGGAAATTTCAAAATTGGTCTTTTATTCTTAGAGATTGTGAGGCTTTATTGTCTCTGATGTGAAACACAATTACCCCAAGACTCTTGGCTTGGGGTACAGATATCCCTATATAAGAGGATTCCCTAAAACATAACTTTTATTGATATGTATTAAACAAAAACAAACAGAAAAATGGTGCTCAAGGTGAGTTTTAAAATTACATGCACTTTATGCCTGTTCACATAATATTAACAGGTGGAAAACCACTCACTGAAATACTCATAGTGGGAAATCAGGTATAGTCCCACATTAATTGGCATATATGGCATGAGCTAAAAACATATGATGCCTCCCCTACATGTTCCGGTGAAACATCACCGTCATCAGGAGGTGTGGCAAAGTGCATGTAATTTTAAAACTCACCTTGAGCATCAATTTTCTGTTTGCTTTTGTTTAATACATATCAATAAAAGTTATGTTTTAGGGTATCCTCTTATATAGGGATATCTGTACCCCAAGCCAAGAGTCTTGGGGTAATTGTGTTTCATATTTAATCAGATCCCGGATTGCCCTTTGGGGTAATTGTTGTTAGCCCTATTGTCTCCTCATCTGCAGCCAACTCCAGGCTGTGCCATTCAGACACTATATGGTCTCCTCCTACTGATGCCACCTCCAGGCTCTGAATGAAGGAAGCAATCTGGTTGCTATGGGCAACTCAGAAACTTTTCCAGGAAAAGTTTCTGAGTTGCCCATAGCAACCAATCAGATCGCTTCTTTCATTTTGCAGAGGCCTTGTGAAAAAAGAAAGAGGCAATCTGATTGGTTGCTATGGGCAACTCAGCAGCTTTTCTAGGAAACTAAAGTTAAATCACAACACTGTAACACTCTGTCCCACCCAAGGACTCAAACCTGTGCTGCCAAGACGGTCCTGCTTATCTTACCACAATGGGCCTGTTGGTTGCAATGGGCAAGAAATCACAGAGTTGATGCATCAGTCATAGTTCCCTATACCATTAAATAAGGGAGGACTCAATATTCGCGAATATGGGCATAGACGCCTAAATTTTCGCATATGCAGAAAAAAATGAATATTGGTAATTACAAATATATAGTGCTATATTTGTAATATTCGCAAATTCGAATTGCGAATATTCGCAAGCAACACTAGCTACCAACACCTCCACGCTGTGTCATTCAGCCATTATATGGTCTCCCCATGCTGCCAATACCTCCACGCTGTGTCATTCAGCCACTAAATGGTCTCCTCATACTGATGCCACCTCCAGGCTCTGTCAGTGTGCCGCTCTGCGGCATTGATTCTAAAAGCGATGCCTGTAATCTGCATGTTATTCTGAATTAATTCACTACCCCAGCACACTCCATATGCGTGTTAGAACACAGCAAAGTATTCTATACCCCTATTGAGGCTCTCTGTAGGCCAGAAATAGACGTTTTTCATATAGATTCACCGCAAATAAATTTGGATCAAAACTAATTTTTTTCTTTCAATTCGGCGAATTGGCCGAATCAAATTTTTCAAAAGTTCGCTTATCTCTAGTTGTAAGGAACAGTTTATAGTTAATAAACACCTTCATTTTCAGGAAGCTTCATGCTGGCCACACGCCCCTGATAATAGATGATACTGGACACATGCGAAAGGAAGAGGTGATGGGGGTCGTCACAGACTTCTACTGCAATCTCTATGCCCCAAAGACATCCCTAAAGCCACCAAAAGGTTCATGTCAGGTATCACTAATGTTGCTTGCTGTTAAAATTCTCAACCTTTATATGTTTTTAATGTGATTGAAAAAAATGGCCACTAGGTGGTTCCATTTTGCTCCCAAACAGTTAATTTGGTCTCAGCCCGGACTTGCAGAAGTCCAAACTCAGTAAGTGCGTGCAGGGCATGGCGGGGCACAGCTCTTGCAGGCTTCAGTGATGTCGCACCTGCTGGGAATGCCCGCCTTCTCCTGCCGGGAACTCACACAATGTGATACAAAGGTTTTTAAAGGGCAGGAGAGATGTTAGGAGTAGTTAGTGAATATAATCAGAGTTAGTTTCGAAAATATGGTTTGATGACAGGTACTCTTTAAACTCATAACTTTGCTTCACTTATCTTTCGGTTTGATATTTTATATACAATACTCCTGTTCACTTCTGTCCTGAGCAGAATAGTAGGAATATGTTGACTATATATATGATGTTTGTATTTAATGTTTTGTCTTTGCTGAATGAGTGAGTTTAATTAACCTCTAAAGGACGCAGGATGTACCTGTACACCCTGCGCCCAGTCCCGGTCTATAACGTGGGGTCACGCCAATCGTTTTGTCGCGTGCTATTAACCCTTTAGATGAGGCATTCAAAGTTGATAGCTGCCTTCTAAGGTAACAAAAATACACTCCCGGCAGCTCAGTCGGGCTGATCGGGACCATCGCGGTGAAATCGCAATGTCCCAATCAGCTAGAACGCGAGCGGAGGATCCGTTACCCGGCACGTCCAATTAGCAATTGATTGCACCAAGCCTGAAATCCAGTCTTGAGCAATCGACCGCCGATAACACTGATCATTGCCATGTTAATGCATGACAGTGATCTGTGTAGGGGGGGGGGCTATAACATTGCAAAAAAAAAAAGTGTGGAAAAAAAAAAAGTTAACAAAGATCCTTTAACCCCTTCCCTAATAAAAGTAAGCATCACTCCCCTTTTCCCATAAAAAAAAGTGTAAATAAAAATAAAAATAAACATATGTGGTATCGCCATGTGCGGAAATGTCCAAACTATAAAAATAAATTATTAATTGAACCGCACGGTCAATGGCGTACACACAAAAATATTCCAAAGTCCAAAATAGTGTATTTTTGGTAACTTTTTATATCATGAAAAAATTTATAAAAAGCAATCAAAAACTTATAAAACTTAAAAAAAAGTTATAGGGGGTCAAAAGATGCCAATTTTTAACGTATTCATTTTCGTGCATGTAGTTATGATTTTTTCCAGAAGTAAGACAAAATCAAACCTATATAAGTAGGGTATCATTTAAATTGTATGGACCTACCATATTTTTCGCTATATAAGATGCTCCGGCATATAAGAAACACCCAATTTTAAAGCATGAAAATCTAGAAAAAAAATATTCTGAACCTTCAACCTGCGGGCCTCCAGATGTTGCAAAATTGCAACTCCCAGCATGCCCGGGCATGCCAGGAGTTGTAGTTTTGCAACATCTGGAGGTCCACGGGTTGAAGACCACTGGTATAGGAAGTAATACTCACGTGTCCCCGCCGCTCCGGACCCGTCACCGCTGCCCTGGATGTCGCCCTCCATCGCTGTCGCCGTGTCCCCAGGGTGTCCCCGTCGCATCGGAACATATCTGCTGCCGGGTATCCTCGCTCTCAGTCACCGCCATTACGTCGCTACACACGCCGCTACGCATGCCGCTCCTATTGGATGACAGGACGGCGAGCACGATGACGTGATGACTACGAAGGAGAGCAGTGGCCATGCAGGGGATCCCGGCACAGAGCAGACACCGAGGAGGCAGGAAAGATCCCTCCCGGTGTCCTGTAAGCTGTTCGGGGTGCCGCGATTTCACCGCGGTGGTCCCGAAGAGTCCGACTGAGCAGCCGGGTTAGTGTCACTTTTGCTTCAGACGCGAAGGTCAGCTTTGGTCGCCGCATCTGAAGGGTTTATACAGGGCATCACCGTGATCGGTGATGTCCTGTATTAGCCGCGGGTCCTGGCCGTTGATGGCCGCAGGGCTTGGCTCGATAGGACAGGTTTTAAAATGTATTTGCCGTATAAGACGCATCAACTCCCCCCCCCAGGTTTGGGGAAGAAAAAGTGCGTCTTATACGGCGAAATATTTGGTACATAATAAAGAAAATGTGCCATTTTTACCGATAAATGCACTGCGTAGAAGTGAAAGCCCCCAAAAGTTACAAAATGGCAATTTTGTCGCACACTGATTTTTTTTTCTCTGTGGATTTTTTTGGTAAAATGATTAATGTCACTGCAAAGTTGAATTGGTTGCACAAAACATAAGCCAAATATGGAATTTTAGGTGCAAAATTGAAAGGTAAGGAGGAAAAAAAAACAAAAGTGCAAAATCGAAAAAACCATCCTTAAATGGGCACTGTCAGATATAAAAACTTTTCATATGTTGTAAAGCATGCAAAACCAATGGGTTTTGAAATAGCTTTCATTGAAAAATTGTCAGTAATTCAAACTGAAAAAGCCAGTTTTCCAGTTTGCCCCCCTGCCTCCTGGGATACATACTAGTCCTACTGTGTCCAATTGTCATCACCTACGTCATGGACCCACTTTATGATTGATAGGTCTACAGGTCTAAAGCTTCTGCTTGCGTGCTCCTGTGGAGAGAAGGGAAGAGGAAGGAGCAGAAGCACACTGCTGCCATGACTGAGCAGGAGACATAAGACTGAATGGAGGATTTCTTTGTTTAAAAAGTAAGTGTCTCTGCATGTATATATGTGTGTGCGGATATATATGTATGTGTATATATCTGTGAATATATGAAGTGAATGTGTGTGTTACAGGGAGTCTACAATGACATGCTTCCAACTGTTGCAAAACTACAACTCCCAGCATTCCTGCACAGCCAAATGATATGTGGGCATGCTGGGAGTTGTTGTTTTGCAACAAGTGGATGAACACAGCCTGCAGCAACACTGCTGAAAATCGGTTTTACCAATCATATGCCTCCAGGTGTTGCAAAACTACAACTCATAGGATGTGTGGGCATGCTGGGAGCTGTAGATTTGCAAAAGCTGTAGGCACACAGTGTGTGTGTGTGTGTGTGTGTGTGTGTATGTGTGTGTGTGTTTGTGTGTATAGCATAAAACCAGAAAGGAAAGGGTTACCACTCCCAGAGCAGTGAGGGAGGGGGGAGTGGTTATCACAGTGAGGACGTGCTCCCCTGCTGTAAATGAAAAGTAGTTTCACTTTGCAATCACTCCAAGTAAATAAAGTGAATTCTAAGAGAAATATTGGTCATAGACACATAATGATTATATGTACATGATCAAGATGACATACTGAGCAACATATAAAAATTTTTTTTTTTTTTTTTGGGGATGATCTGACAGGTACGCTTTAAGGGTTTAAGAGTTACAATGACAATGCTGTTTAGGAGTTATATGTGTTTTTAAAAAAAAAAAAGGGTGTTGCATAAGTACTGTAGATGTTGGATGCTGTATGTTTGTATTATAAACCTTTTGGGTACCTTTTGTATGGGTTTTGTATGGGAATCAAGTAATTCTGTATTTACTGTATTGTTATTGTTAGTGTTCTGCTAGTTTTTACACTTTACAGTTTCCATGCGTTCTGAGTAAGTTTTTTAAGTGATATTTTAATATTGGGTTTATTCTGTTGTGGTATGTCTGATTGCTATATAGGGTAGGGTTAATCAGTATTACAACATAGAATATATATATATATATATATATATATATATATATATATATATGTATATATATATATATATATATATATATATATATACACACACACACACACACACAAAACCCAAGAGAGCAGCACTCCTATATGACCGTGGATAGATGATGGGGTGCACACAGTTGTATAAAATCTTGGTAGCAGATCCTTTTCAATAGTACACGAATAGGCAACAGCACTCCCGTATGGTGCATATAAAATGGTCCTTTATTCACAGCAACATGGTGGCAACGTTTTGGCTAGCTCACCTAGCCATTGTCCAGCTTGACAATGGCTAGGCGAGCTAGCCGAAACGTTGCCACCATGTTGCTGTGAATAAAGGTCAATTTTATTTGCACCATACGGGAGTGCTGTTGCCTATCCGTGATATATATATATATATATATATATATATATATATATATATATATACACACACATTAAGGCAAAACAAACACAAATCAATAAACAAACATAATGGGAATTAATTGATTTTCTTCAAGAATCAGGCATTGATAAGTGCCTAAGTGCCTATGATTAACTCCCTCATGTACCAGTTGGTGCCCTGGAAGCAATTTTTAAAGTGCCAACCGCATTGACAGAGGGATATGAGTAATGTAAACCATCCTGATGGTGAAAAATCTTTCAGTTAGTCTCTCCTTTTCTGTGAGGGTTTCAATTCAGTTAATTAGAAAAAAAAAGTCCACTTTACTAGTAAGCAAAGAAACTGAAGGATCAAAATCTTGAGCCCATAATTACAAAATACTCTTCGTGCAGTTGCTGTCCATACATGGAAAACACACTTATCAGGAAGAGCCAATCGGACACAAGTATATGAAATAAGGACCACTCCAGAGCAAGGGGCAAACACACTCCATAAGTAGCCAGTAAATAAGATGCAAGCTCAGACCTCATGATCTGAATTATTTAATTGGGGCTAATATGGACAGTCCCAAAGGTAGTAAAAAATATCTGCTTCAGGCTGGGAGCATTTGGGGACTCCTATCACCTTTGACTTTCTAAGTGTTGTAAGCTTTTTGACTAACAGACTTAGTGAATCTGTAATTTCTTTAAAATAAAGCTAAAGTAAGGGTAAGTATTTAGAGGAATACTAAACAACAGAGCACTAAACAATCATCACTCAATTTGCATATGTTAATTGTGGCTCCAAATCTGTGCCCTTAAACTCAGCTAACTTGTTCTCCAAGTTTTCAACCAATTAAATCCTTCAGGAACAACATACAACTCAAATAACAACGCTGAAAGACAGACGTTCATGAATAACAATTACTGGAGTAAAACAGTGCAGGTGCACACATCTGATACATATGACAACATAAATTACTAGGCAATGATTGTGTTAATTATGCATCTATGCTAATGGGATTACCTTCTTTTTGTCAAATAAGAGGTTTGTGCTTGTCATAATTACTGAACTTAAATTATTATCTAAACATGTAAGAGGTTGCATTTAAATTTCATCTGGGGTTTGAATTTCATATATATATATATATATATATATATATATATATATATATATATACACAATAAAAAGGCAGCAGCACTTCCTTAGGCAAAAAAGTGTAGCTTTTATTCAGCACAAAAATGCCAGAGCGACGTTTCGGCCGTCTCTCACACTGACATTGTTAAGCACAGGCCTGATAATGACCTAGGCTCTGCCACTTGACATCCGCTACACATTCTATTTTGGTGCTGATGTTTTTCTTTGGTATATATATATATATATATAATGAATATATATATATATATATATATATATATATATATATTCATTAAATTAAGCATACTGCAGTGAGAATAGATAGCAGATTTTACAACATATTCTACAAATCTGGGCTTCTTATACTTTTTCTATTTGGTCCTACCATCTACATAGTCCAATGAAGCCAATTGTTTTAAGGAACAAATACTGCAGTGCAATGCCTATATTACCCCAAATATAATCAAGCAGTGCTCAGAGTAATCCTTAGCAACATTGCATAGCAGTCTAGTGCAGCATTCCCAACATACCTTACTATTTCTAGAGAGAGCTAGACGAAACACGTCGGAGTGTGAGGTGGGGGAATGCCATGACTGCCACTGCTTCTAAGCCTTAGTTGGTTTAAGTTGTACTCTTTGTATTGTGTATATACCAGTTGTTGCACTATTGCATTATTGTGCATCTTTGGCAAAATTTAAAATAAAAATATAGTGCAGCAGTGCATTACCCTTTTGTGCTGCATAATTGTACTGTTGTGCATTCCTAGGTATCACATTAGTATAGTAGCTTTGCAATCACCAAGATAACAGTCCTCAAAGCTGCATGGTATATGGATATATTTATTTATAGTAAAATAATTACATAGAAACAACAATATCAGACGTATCACAGGGCCCTTGTGAATTCCATCTAACTATATATATAGATATAAAATCAATTATTGTGACCCCATAAAAGATTAAAATATAATAAAATAACAAAGCAAAAATATGCACATGAATATAAATCACTCAAAGTGATGAACTGGACCTAATATAGCTCTAATATAATCATAAATAGGGATAGTGTCCTGTTAAAGTGCACTGTTCAATAGGTAACAGTCTTTCTGGAGCCTGTAAAATTGCAACATTTTTAAAAGAAATGCACCCTATATTTTATTGAGCATCTCATCCTGTGTTTGGAAATACCCGCGCCTATGCCATATTTGGTTTTGTGGCTGTGGGGTAGAACCCAGAACGAGAGCAGCACCATTTGGCTTTCAGGGCATCATTTTAGGCCGAATGGATTATAGGCCGCACTTCATGCCTGCAAAGAGTTAAGCTGCCAGAACTATACAGAACCCCCCCAAGTGACCCCGTTTTGGAAACTATACCCCCTACAGTATTCATCTAGACCAAAAGTGAGTACTTTGAGTCCTTTTTGTTTGGAATCTGAAAACTGCTTTTTTTCACAAATGCATCTGAAAAGGAGGAAAAATGCCCTATATTTTACTATATATTTACATGGTGGGACCCAGAAGGAAAGTAATGCCATTTGGATTTCAGGACATCATTATAAAAATTATAGGTCCCACTCCATGCCTACAAAGGATTGAAGCTGGCAGAACAATTACAAAAAAAAACACAAGTAACCCCTTTTTAAAAACGACACCCTTAATGTGAATAACTTGGGTTAGTAGTGCATTTTTATGTTGATGGTATTAGCATAAGCCAGTGTAAAATATTTAAATTAGCTTTCATTTCACATATGCATCATTTGTGGGATACATTTTTTTTTAGCTTCTGAAATAAATGAAATGTACCCCAAATTTTATTACACTGCTTTTCCCATGTTAGGGAGTACCCCGCTTAGGCCCTATTTGGTTGCATGGCCACATGGTGGGACCCAAAAGGAGAGGAGCGCCATTTGGCTTTCAGGATATCAGTATACAAATTATAAGCTGCACATCAACTTGCAAAGCATTTTAGCTGTCAGAACAATACCACACCCCTAGAAGTGATGCCATTTTTTAAACGACACCTCCTAAAGTATTCACCTAGGGCAAACGTGAGTACGTTGAGCCCTTACTGTGTGGCTGGAATAATTTCGAAGTCAGTGAAAAAAATTTGAAATTTGCTTTTTTTCCACAAATGCTTTATTTGTGGGACATTATTTTGGTACATTACTTATGAAATAGAGATAATGCGTCCCATATTTTATTACGCTGTTTGTTCCGGGCTGAGCAGTACCCCAACTTTAGCCATATTTGGTTGCCTAACCGCCTGGTAGAACCCAGAAGGAGAGGAAACCCTGTGGCTTTCAGGACATCATTATGTGAATTATAGACCCCACTCCATGCCTGCAAAAGATCGGAGCTGGCAGAACAACTCCGCACCCCCACAAGTGACCCCATGTGGACCACAGAAATATGTATTAGCTGGACTAATCCTTGGTCGCCTAGAAGTGACGCACTTTTTGACGTGATCCTGACGGATACCTCTAACATACTGCAGAAACCCAGTACGAATGGGGCCTTTGTAGCAGCTGGGTGGCTCAGTGTGTCCGCTCGTGACTGCTGGCGGGAAATCCGTGAATGGACACACAGAGCTACCCAGCTGCAGCAGGGAGCTCACTATTGTGACTGCCGGTGGGGTATCCTCAGCATGTAATATGCTCCGGATGTGCTCCGGATGACCCTACACATTTTTTATTTTTTTATTAATACTTTCATTTTATTTTTAATTTTATTTTTTTACACTTTTTTTACACTTTTATTTATTTTTTTAACACTCTGGCACATCCTCAAACAGGCATTTACTTGAGGCAGACCTGGGGGTCTTAATCAGGTGAGCAGCAGCACCCCTCGATCGTTGTGAGGTGCTGCTGGAGAGAAACATAGGGAGCCTCCTCCCTCTGTCAAACTCCTTTAGCTCGTCGTTGCTTCCGACCGAGGCTGTAAGAGCTAAACTGCCTGGACCGAAGTTTACTTCTTCCTGTCAGTGCAACAGGGTCTCGGCTGTGTGTTACAGCTGAGTCCTTGCCATTATCTCAGGGCACACTAGGAGGTGGGTACACTGGGTAGTACCCATGAAATCCTTGGACGTGTATATGCGTCCTGGTGCGGGAACGTGCATCCCACCTGGACGTATATACACATCCATGGTCATTAACGTGTTAATCTGTCCTGTGTGTAAGTTTTTAAGGGGGGTTCTATTGTTATGTCATATGTAATAAAAATTATTTTCCTATATCTGTGCATGCCACTGATCTTTGATACATGTGGCACAGCAAGTCTTCTAGCAGAATGTTATGCTTTCTGTATGACCTGAAACCATGACCTTCTGTCTTTCAGTTCAACTAGATTCACAGGGGGGTACACACACATTACACACGCACATCATATCACGGCGGGCCCGGCGTCATAGTGAAGCCGGGACCCGCCGTTAATAGCGCGCAGCGCCGCGCGGCTAAAAGCAAAAGTGAAACCATGCCGGTTAATTCAGGGGGCTGTTCGGGATAGCCGCAGCGAAATCACGGCATCCCGAACAGCTCACAGGACAGCGGGAGGGCCCCTACCTGCCTCCTCGCTGTCCGATCGCCGAATGACTGCTCAGTGCCTGAGATCCAGGCATGAGCAGTCATGCGGCAGAATCATCGATCACTGGTTTCCTATGAGAAACCAGTGATCAATGATAAAGATCAGAGTATGCAGTGTTATAGGTCCCTATGGGACCTATAACACTGCAAAAAATAAGTGTAAAAAAAAAGTGAATGAATATCATTTAACCCCTCCCCTATTAAAAGTTTGAATCACCCCCCTTTTCCCATAAAAAAAAACACAGTGTAAATAAAAATAAAAATAAACATATATGGTATCACCACGTGCAGAAATGTCCGAATTATAAAAATATATCATTAATTTAACCGCTCGGTCAATGGCGTGCGCGCAAAGTCCAAAATAGTGCATTTTTGGTCACTTTTTATATAATTTAAAAATGAATAAAAAGCGATCAATAAGTCCTATCAATGCAAAAATGGTACCGTTAAAAACTTCAGATCACAGCGCAAAAAATGAGTCCTCATACCGCCCCATACATGGAAAAATAAAAAAGTTATAGGGGTCAGAAGATGACAATTTTAAACGTATTAATTTTCCTGCATGTAGTTATGATTTTTTCCAGAAGTACGACAAAATCAAACCTATATAAGTAGGGTATCATTTTAATCGTATGGACCTACAGAATAAAGATAAGGTGTCACTTTTACCGAAAAATGTACTACGTAGAAACGGAAGCCCCCAAAAGTTACAAAACAGCGTTTTTTTTTCAATTTTGTCGCACAATGATTTT
Organism: Hyla sarda; assembly: GCF_029499605.1. Taxonomy (NCBI): domain Eukaryota; kingdom Metazoa; phylum Chordata; class Amphibia; order Anura; family Hylidae; genus Hyla; species Hyla sarda. The sequence goes on along the minus strand of NC_079193.1, from coordinate 108,462,288 downwards.
TTTTTCTTTTTCACCGTAGATTTTTGGGCAAAATGACTGACGTCATTACAAAGTAGAAATGGTGGCGCAAAACATAAGCAATCATATAGATTTTTAGGTGCAAAATTTGTTATGATTTTTTAAAGGCAAGGAGCAAAAAACGAAAATGCAAAAACGGAAAAAAAAACCTGTCCTTAAGGGGTTAAAGGGGTATTCCAGGCAAAAACTTTTTTATATACATATCAACTGGCTCCGGAAAGTTAAACAGATTTGTAAATTACTTCTATTAAAAAATCTTAATCCTTCCAATAGTTATTAGCTTCTGAAGTTTTCTGTCTAACTGCTCAATGATGATGTCACGTCCCGGGAGCTGTGCATTTTGGGAGAATATCCCCATAGGAACTGCACAGCTCCCGGAACGTGAGTCATCAGAGAGCAGTTAGACAGAAAACAACAACTCAACTTCAGAAGCTAATAACTATTGGAAGGATTAACATTTTTTAATAGAAGTAATTTACAAATCTGTTTCACTTTCCGGAGCCAGTTGATATATAAAAAACATTTATTAGTTGTACATAAAACAACCCCCCTACACAAAAAAACACAAAAAGTCAGGACAATTCACAGGTGGAAAAGTGTCAACCTTAGCCTCTACCTGGGAAAAACAACTAAAGAGGGTGCAGAGGCCAAGGCCAACTGGGGACTGACGCTACCACCTTGACTCAAGTGGGTCTCTGTAGAGTAGGATTGCACCTGGACATGGAGAGAGAAGCAGTAGACACTACTGATATGAGTGACCCCAGTATACCCTAGCGGGACTGTGTAGTGAGGCTACCTCTACTCCCTCAGGGACCATTGGGGCACTTGCCCTAAAAGGGCAACCCCTGCCCCATACTACTCCTTGGACTAGAAATATCTGATGCATTTCCCCCACAACCAGTGGGTTCTTCAGGTTCCTCAGAAGTATAATCAATGGGATTGGGATACCCAAACAGAACACGTAAAATATAGATAAACAGTACCTAGAGATGGTATATCTGGTAAACAACCAAATGCAATCTAATCTACTGTTTGGATAAAGGTCTGCTGCACTGAATTAAATAAAAACATCTGAACAGTGTACCTTTGAGGGGTAACAGTGAGGATAGTGCACAGAGGTTGCAATCCAATAACACAGTTAGTCAATATACATCATATGTTCCTCTAAGGCTCAAAGTTCAGGCAGCTTAGGCTAAAAAAATTCCTCCCTCGCTGCCAGGTACTCACTGTACCCAAGTCCGCAGTAGCGGAAAGTCTCGGGGCCATACTCTGAGAGTCCTCAGCCCAGCAGGACACATACTGCTGGGCTAGGGAGGTCTACAAAGGTCCACTTGAGTTGAGGTGGTAGTGTCAGTCCCCAGCTGGCTTTGGCCCCTGTGTCCTGAATTTTTGTGTAGTACAACTAAAAAATTTTAAGTTTTAATGTATGTGTTACCCCCTGTGAACCTTGTTTATTACAAGTGGTGCACATTTCTGCAGTGGCATGAAAAACCATAAACTTGTCAATTGATTTAAGTCCAACTAATGTAATGTTCAATCCTTCGCCTTTTAGCCTTTATATCATGGTTTGTTACAGTACTCACGCCGATAACTTGTAAGACACTCCTTGTTCTACAAGTAACATTTCTTTATGAATTTCCTTAGTGTTCATTCAAAGTCTGCCTCTAGTCTGTGATATCTTCATATATAGATTGCTTGTGTAAAGTTAAAGCTTTGTCACTGGACTCTACCTTTGCATTTATCCATGAATTTACACCTGGATCTTGATTTTGGCTTTTCTTCTGATATTGTTTCTGCCTTTTTTTCTCTATTACCTCTTCTGTGTTTAGTGGTACTACCTCTGTTTTTGTTTTCTGGCTCTGACTACTGGCTATTAGAGATGATTGAATTTTCCGAAAAAATTTGGTCCGTTCCAATTGCAAATTGCTATTAAAAAGGGCTATTTCTGGCCTACAGAGAGCCTCAATAGGGGTGTAGAACACTTTGCCTTGCTGTAACACGCATAGGGTGTGTGCTGAATTAGTGAAATAATACTGTTATTCAGTATGACATGCAGATCAGAGGCATCGCTATTAGAATCACTGTCGCAGAGTCAGAGTCAGTATGAGGAGACCATATAGTGGCTGAATGACACAGCGTGGAGGTGGTGGCAACATGAGGAGAACATATCAGGGCTGAATAACACAGCCTGGAGTTGGCGGCAACATATAGCGGCTGAATGACACAGCCCTGAGCTTGCGTCAGCATGAGGAGAACATATAGTGGCTTAATGACACAGTGTGGAGGTGGCGGCAGCATGAGGAGACTATATAGTGGCTGAATGACACAGCCTGGAGGTGGCGGAAGCATGAGGAGACCATATAGTGGCTGAATGACACAGCATGGAGGTGGCGGCAGCATATAGTGCCTGAATGTCACAGCCTGGAATTTGCGGCAGCATGAGGAGACCATATAGTGGCTGAATGACTCAGCCTGGAGGTGGCGGAAGCATGAGGAGACCATATAGCCTCAATAGGGGTGTAGAACACTTTGCCTTGTCCTAACACGCATAGGGAGTGTGCTGTGTTAGTGAAATAATACATTCAGTACGACATGAGATTACAGGCATAACTATTAGAATAACTGCCGCAGAGCATCTGGATGTGGCAGCAGGGAGACCATATGGTGTCAAAATTGAAGAGAATAAATACATTTTTATCTAATTTTTATTTAACCACCTGTTCCAGCCCCTGCCTCTCAGCGCCCCCTGATTGTGAAAATGCACATGTTTCATTTAATCAGTTATAGTTCATTGTTATCGCTCCAAGCTGTTTCCTTGGATTCTTGTGGTAATTCCACAGGTATTATATGACGTCAAAGATCATAGGGCCTCAGTCTAGAAAAGATTACATTCATTTTTTTAAAATGTAAATTTAAGATATATATTAGATTCCAAAGTTCAATGTTCTGGCGTTTACTTTCATCTAATATTGTATGACCACAAAACCCAATCTAGCAAGGAGTCGCATGGCGGCATAATGACAGAGCCTAGAGGTGGCAGCAGTCCGATGATACCATAGGACCTCACAATAGAAAATATTAAACATATTTAGTAAAATTTTAATTAAAGATTTTAGATACATGAAAATTTTTAAAGTTTAATCTAAGGTGCCAATGGCATAAGGAGACCATATGGTGGAACAATGAAACAGACTAGAGGTGGCAGCAGCATGAGGAGACCATAGGGCCTCACAATTCCCAAAACTAAAAGATACATGTTCAAATTTTAATTGAAGATTTTTGGTAACTAGAGCTAACATAAAATGTTTTAGGTAATGTCCCAGCAGCATGATAAGACCATATGGCCTCACAATCCCTAAGTTTAAAAGATACATTTTCAAATTTTAATTAATGATTTTTGGTAGGTAGCGCTACCATAAAAAAAAATGTATGTAATGTCCTAGCAGCATGATGAGACCATAGGGCCTCACATTTCCTAAGATTAAAAGAATGCTTGTTCAAATTTTAATTGAATATTTTTGGTAGCTAGTGCTACCATAAGCATTTTTAGGTAATTTCCCAGCCACATGATGAGACCATAGGGCCTCACAATCCCTAAGATTAAAGGATACATTTTAAAATTTTTATTGGAGATTTATGGTAGCTAGTACTACCATAAAATTTTTTAGGTAATGTCCCAGCAGCATGAGGTGACCATAAAGTGGCCGAATGACGCAGCGTGGAGGTGGTGGCAGCATGAGGAGACCATATTGTGCCTGAATGACACAGCATGGAGTTGGTGGCCACATATAGTGTCTGAATGACACAGCCCAGAGTTGGCGGCAGCATGAGGAGACCATATAGTGGCTGAATGAGACAGCATGGAGGTAGCAGCAGCATGAGGAGACCATATAGTGCCTAAATGACACAGCGTGGAGGTAGCGGCAGCATGAGGAGACCATATAGTGCCTGAATGACACAATATGGAGTAGACGGCAGCATATAGTGGCTGAATGACACAGCCTGAAGTTGGTGGCCGCATGAGAAGACCATATAGTGGCTCAATGACACAGCCTGGAGTTGGATGCAGCATGAGGAGAACATATGGTAGCAGAATGAGACAGCCTGGAGGTGGCATCAGCATGAGGAGAACATATGGCTGCAGAATGAGACAGCTGGGAGGTGGCAGCAGCAGCATCAGGAGTCCTGAAAGTGACCCGGAGACAGACTGGTGCAGTGGGTGGCAATACCAGTACCCGGTGACGAAGGTGGGTGAAAAAAGGAGAACTTGGCATCAGATATGGGGCATCAGGTGGGTGGCAGGATCAGAATTGTATCTGAGGAAGGTAGGTAGAAGAAAATGGTCTCTTTTGTAAAAGTGTTAGAATGCACAAGTAAGTGTTGAGGATGTACATTACGTGAAACGTAACTTTTAATAATATGTTTAGGATAAAATATATGGACACAAATTATTATTATTTTTTTAAATCAAACCAAAGGAAAGGTGGGCATAAAAAACACAATGTGCCACCTACACCACCAAGTATTGATGTGATGCAAAGACCTCTAAAAAGTGGGAAGGGAACAACAAATTGTCCATTGTAACAGGTGGGGGTAAAAACTCCCCTGTAAGGCCCTACTCTTGCCCTATTAATTCCCTTCTTGGTAAGTGTTATGCACCCCAAAAAAAAAGCGTCCGAACACACAAAACTCTCTCTTTTTCCACCTGAAAATCTTTGGAAATGGCAGTGTTTGTAGGGGGAAATAGGGAGAGGTTCCTGTGTGGGGCCACCCTTTTTAGAGCGAGTAACACTTGCCAAGAAGGGAATTAAAGGGATATTCCAGGCCAAAACTTTTTTTTTATATATCAACTGGCTCTGGAAAGTTAAACAGATTTGTAAATTACTTCAATTAAAAAATCTTAATCCTTGCAATAGTTATTAGTTTCTGAAGTTGAGTTGTTTTTTTTCTGTCTAACTGCTTTCTGATCACTCACGTCCCGGGAGCTGTGCAGTTCCTATGGGGATATTCTCCCATCATGCACAGCTCCCGGGACGTGACATCATCATTGAGCAGTTAGACAGAAAACTTCAGAAGCTAATAACTATTGGAAGGATTAAGATTTTTTAATAGAAGTAATTTACAAATCTGTTTAACTTTCCGGAGCCAGTTGACCCCTTTAACCCCTTAAGGACGCAGGACGTAAATGTACGTCCTGGTGAGGTGGTACTTAACGCACAAGGACGTACATTTACGTCCTATGCATAACCGCGGGCATCGGATCGATGCCCGTGTCATGCGCAGCTGATCCCGGCTGCTGATCGCAGCCAGGGACCCGCCGGCAATGGCCGACGCCCGCGATCTCGCGGGCGTCCGCCATTAACCCCTCAGGTGCCGGGATCAATACAGATCCCGGCATCTGCGGCAGTTCGCGATTTGAATGAATGATCGGATCGCCCGCAGCGCTGCTGCGGGGATCCGATCATTCATAACGCCGCACGGAGGTCCCCTCTCCTTCCTCCGTGCGGCTCCCGGCGTCTCCTGCTCTGGTCTGTGATCGAGCAGACCAGAGCAGGAGATGACCGATAATACTGATATGTTCTATGTCCTATACATAGAACAGATCAGTATTAGCAATCATGGTATTGCTATGAATAGTCCCCTATGGGGACTATTCAAGTGTAAAAAAAATGTAAAAAAATGTAAAAGTAAAAGTAAAAAAAAAGTGAAAAATCCCCTCCCCCAATAAAAAAGTAAAACGTCAGTTTTTTCCTATTTTACCCCCAAAAAGCGTAAAAAACATTTTTTATAGACATATTTGGTATCGCCGCGTGCGTAAATGTCCAAACTATTAAAATAAAATGTTAATGATCCCGTACGGTGAACGGCGTGAACGAAAAAAAAAATAAAAGTCCAAAATTCCTACTTTTGTAATGCATTTTATAAAAAAAAAAATTATAAAAAATTAATTAAAAGTTTTTCATTTGCAAATGTGGTATCAAAAAAAAGTACAGATCATGGCGCATAAAATGAGCCCCCATACCGCCGCTTATACGGAAAAATAAAAAATTTAGAGGTCATCAAAATAAAGGGATTATAAACGTACTAATTTGGTTAAAAAGTTTGTGATTTTTTTTAAGCGCAACAGTAATAGAAAAGTATGTAATAATGGGTATCATTTTAATCGTATTGACCCTCAGAATAAAGAACACACATCATTTTTACCATAAATTGTATGGCGTGAAAACGAAACCTTTCAAAATGAGCAAAATTGCGTTTTTTGTTTTAATTTCCCCACAAAAATAGTGTTTTTTGGTTGCACCATACATTTTATGATATAATGAGTGATGTCATTACAAAGGACAACTGGTCGCGCAAAAATCAAGCCCTCATACTAGTCTGTGGATGAAAATATAAAAGAGTTATGATTTTTAGAAGGCGAGGAGGAAAAAATGAAAACGCCAAAATGGGCTGAGTCCTTAAGGGCCTTACAGGGGAAGTTATTACCCCCACTGGTTACAATGGACCATATGTTGTTCCCTTCCACCTTTTAGAAGTCTTTGCATGACATCAATAATTGGTGGTGTAGGTGGCACATGGTGTTTTTTGCATACCTTTCCTTTTGTTAATTTCAAAAAAAATTTAGTACATATATTTTATCCTAAGAAAAGTTAAGTTTTAGCTAATGCATATCCTCAATACTTACTTGTGGCCTGATGTCTGTAACTGTGGAGCAACACCTTAAACATGTTTTGCACTATCCATATTTGTGAAGTGTTGGTGTGGCACCATGGTCAATCTACCCTGAAGCATCAGGCATTGGTACGTGGAAATCCTGGCTGATCCATGCCTGATTCATCTTCACAAAGGTCAGTCTCTCCCCATTTTTCGTGGACAGACGAGTTCTATTTGGGGTTACTATGGCCCCCCGTTGCACTAAACGTCCCGTTCTGATGACAAACTACTGGCCGGGCAGTACAGCTTTTCCAGGGCAAACTCTGCTAGTTGCGGCCACAAATCAAGTGTGGCTACCCAGAAGTGGAGCAGATCTTCAAGGTGTGTTGGCATAAGCATGTCAAGCTATGAAATCACCTGCTGGTTAAGGTTCTGCTCCAGGTCAACCTGCTGCTGATGAGTTGCTTCACTATGCTGGTGAAGAAAGGTAGACCCAGGCTGCTGCTGATGGAGCTGGTACTGCTCTTGCCAACCCAGCCCTCCCCAGCAGCCATGGCAGTGGAAGGTGAGCGCAGAGGGCCCCCTGAGTCAGACCTGCGAGAGGATGGATGATGGCGCAGATGGCGCAGGCATTGGCCAACTGACTACGTAGGATGTCTCTGTAGTAGGTCAGTTGGTCCTACCTCTCAGTGGCAGTGAAAAAGGCCCCCATTTTCTGCCGGTAGCGAGGATCCAATAAGGTGGAGAGCCAAAAGTCGTCCCGCTGCCGGATGGTGACAATTCGGCGGTGACTACGCAAGCAAGTAAGCATGCATTGTGCCATTTGTGCAAGTGACTCCCTGCCTCCATCTCCACTGCATATTGCCACGGTGTGTCTGCGTCCTGTGTCTCGCCTTCCTCATAACCCTTTAGCTCCTCTTGCTGCTCCTGCTCCTCCTCTCCTGTCAGATGACTAGAAAAAACACCCATCTCGCAAAACCTAAACTGTTCTCCACTGTGCTCCTCCCCCTCCAGTTAAGCCCCCACAGAGCTCATGTGGCCGTGAGATGTGGACACCATGTCTCCAGTGCCCCTACCAGATATCGTTTCCAAATCGTATTGTAGTAGATGAAGCAGTTGAATGACGATGTTCATCCCGTAAGCCTGGGGCTTCCTCAAAGGGCCTGAGCAAATGGCAGGTGTCACATATGAGCTGCCTCTGGTTGACATTGAAGTTACACAGGGGAGTCCCCCTATCCACTTGGATGATAAAAAAAAATCGGTGATGGCTTTTCTCAGTTCAACATATGGAGGGTGACGAAATGTAGCAAATTAGACTATGTTGGGGGATGCCATTCTGACGCTGCAGCTCAAGGAGGGTGTGCTTTGCGGTGTACGAGTGGCTGAAGTGCATGCAAAGTTTCCTTCCCATTGTTAGGATGTCTTGCAGATGGGGGGAACACTTCAGGAACCACTTGGCAACCAGATTGAACACGTGTACCATGAAGGGCGCATGGCTCAGGCTTCCTTGATGCAGTGCAGACAAGATGTTCTTCCCTTTGTCGGTCACCATGGTTCCAATTTCCAGTTTTCATGGAGTAAGCCATGATTCGATTTCTTTAGGAATGACTGACAGTTCCTCCCGTGTGACTCCGTTCACCAAGGCAAACCATTTGAAGAACAGCGTGACACCACCATACCCTGAAAACATGGTATGCTGGAGGGGCATTGACACTTGTCTGTGCATTGGGGGGCTGAGGAGATGGTGGAGGATGAGGAGGTGGAGTCGCACACTGTCAGATGACCAACAGCCTGAGAACATGGAGACTGAGGCGGCGTGACCTGTCCAAGTTGCTGTTGTAGCTGTGCAGGAACCACATTCACCCAGTGGACTGTAAAGGACATGGATTGTCCCTGACTGTAGTTACACCTCCACACGTCGGTGCTGTCATGTTCTTTGGTACACACCTACAGGCTCAAGGACTGGCCAATCTTCTCTTCCACAAAATTGTGCAAGGCTGGTACTGCCTTCATCGCAAAGAAATGACGGCTTGGGATGCTCCACCTCGGCTTGGCACAAGCCATCCTCACGAAATAGTGGAGCTGAACCCAGAGCATAAGATACTTCTATGGGGGAGGGAACAGCATAGGACAGGGGCAATGGGAGGACAGGGACTGCTTCAGGGCCATGCCAACTGAGGGTTGTATCTGAGGAACCCACCGACTGTTGACTGGGGTATCAGATGTCACTTGTGATGAAGTGGATGATCATGTTAACCAATCGATGATGGCAGATGGGTTGCTGGTCGAGACACAACAGTTAGCTGATACCGGGAGCTCAGGCCTCTCGCTGCGACTCCTGCTGCCACTTGCCCCTAGTCTGCTGCGACCTCTGCCTGATAAATGTGGGCCTCTGCCACTCTTCTGTGCACTTCCTGGCACTTCTCTGCCTGACTTACTTAGTGCGTATATGAGGGAGTACATTATGCTCCACTACACCTAAAACAGTATTTGTCTACAACACCAACAGGTGTGCACTTTTGCCTGGCCTTTCACAGTATATAGGCCTTAGAGACTTTAACAGGAACAAAATAGTGCACCACTTAGATGTGCGTATGTGGTATGCACTTATGAGGGGAGGACAATGCGCTACAGTATGTTTAAAAAAGTATTTCTATACAACACCAGCTGGTGAGTACTTTTGCCTGGCCTTTCACAGTATCTAGGCCCTTGAGACTTTAACAGGAACAAAATAGTACATTACTTAGGTGGACTTATGTGGTGTGCACTTATGAGGGGAGGACAATGCACTACCGTACTCTTAAAAAAGTATTTGTGTACATCAGCCGGTGTTTACTTTTGCCTGGCCTTTCACAGTATCTAGGCCCTTGAGACTTTAACAGGAACAAAATTGTACACCACTTAGATGTATATATGTGGTATGCACTTATGAGGGGAGGACAATGCGCTACAGTACACTTAAAAAAGTATTTGTTTACAACACCAGCCAGTGAGTACTTTTGCCTGGGATTTCACAGTATCAAGGCCCTTGAGACTTTAACAGGAACAAAATAGTACAACACTTAGGTGTTCGCATGTGGTATGCACTTATGAGGGGAGGACAATGTGCTACAGTACTGTTAAAAATTTTTTTGTGTACAACACCAGCCGGTGTGTACTTTTGCCTGGCCTTTCACACGATCTAGGCCCTTGAGACTTTAACAGGAACAAAATAGTACACCACTTAGATGTACATATGTGGTATGCACTTATGAGGGGAGGACAATGCGCTACAGTACGCTTAAAATAGGTTTTGTATACAACACCAGCAGGTGAGTACTTTTGCCTGGCCTTTCACAGTATCTAGACCCCTGGGACTTTAACATGAATAAAATTGTACACCACTTAGATGTACGTATGTGGTATGCAGTAGTTGTGAGGGGAGGACAATGTGCTACAGTACGCTTAAAAAAGTAGTTGTGTGCCACACCAGCCGGTGAGTACTTTTGCCTGGTCTTTCACAGTATCTAGGCCCTTGAGGCTTTAACAGGAACAAATTAGTACACCACTTAGATCTACATATGTGGTATGCAGTAGTTATGAGGGGATGACAATGTTTTCCAGTACACTTAAAAAAGTATTTGTGTACAACACGAGCTGGTGAGTACTTTTGCCTGGCCTTTCACAGTATCTAGGCCCTTGAGACTTTAACAGGAACAAAATTGTATCTCACTTAGATTGCACTTTCTCTCTCAATCTCACTCCCTTCCCTATCAGGATTTGTGCTTGAGCTGAATCACTACATCACAGTGCAACACACTGCTCTCTGTCTTTCTCTGTAATAGAACGCTGTAGTGACTGGGAGGTGAATCGCTGCAGTAAGAATGCTTTTCTGTGCAGCACACACTGCTGTCTGTCCCTCTGTGCAACAGAACACTGATGTGACTAGGAGGTGAATCGCTGCTGGAAAAAAGCTTTTCTGGCCAACACACAGCACTGTCTGTCCCTATCTATCTCTCTGCAATGAAAGGCTGAAGTGACTGGCCGCAAAATGGCTGCCATATATATAGGGCTGTGACATCACAGGGTGGACTGGATGCTGATAAGCTGCATGCTGCATGCGATTCAGGGTCATCCCGTCTACCCTCGTTCCCGCCTTCCCAGTATTCCTTGCCACATGTCCTCACATGTGGATCCACCATTTTATATGCCCTGGAGCCTGGACTGCAGTAAATGGAGTTCAATTAAGCAGTTTGCGCATATACAATATTCACATTCGTTGCAAATCAAATTTTGTCTTTAATTCATAACGAATTCGGATTCATCAGATTCAATTCACTCATCCCTACTTGCTATGACCACGCTGGAATTCTGCAGCAACCTTATAATTGAAGCCAGACAAAACATTATTTGGTGGGCAAAATAAAATAAAAAATTGCAATTGCTTAATTCTTAGTTCACCGTATCTTAAATGCTGATTTATTCCACAAATCAGTATGATTCCATTGATACCATTTTTTTTTCTATAATTGACAAACATGTAATTACCTTCTAATTACATTACAAGTTGCAAATAGTCCGGGTTGCATCCAAATATTACATAGAAGCCAGAATCTCTATTGGCAGATGTCAACTCCCAAACCTGCGCCATACTCCCTAATCTGACTCATGCCATGAATGTACAACATGGGTCTGGAACTTTAAACTCTACACCTAATTTATCTTACCTTACACTCTGCACCCAATTTCAGTTAAAGATTCACTGTCTCATTCTTGAGAAATTTGACATGTCTGTGTTCAAATGTATGTTGAAGGCGCAACTGCAGATTGTAGTCTATTCATGCAAAAAGTACTATTTAAATAAAGCTTTTCTTTTGTATTCCAAGTATAAATATGTATTTACTAAAGTTGCTTGTCTTATTTTGTGATCCTGAAGCATTCATTGGTAATTTCCAAAGACTACTGATGTTTTACATGGAAAATACACAATAGAATATATTGAAAATGTAATTTCCCTAAATTACTGTAGGTTGATTCTTTGTAATACATTACAATCATCCATCTTACTATTTTTCCTGATTAAAATGAATGTCTCTGAACATAACCATCAATTCACAAAATGCTAGCAAGTGAAATTAATTTGCAGAAGAAAAGCATTCATTGACTTCTAACATGTATCCATGGATACTCCATTTGTCCACATTGTATAGACAGTTCCCATTTCAGAAGAGAAAACAATTGCATAATACAATTATATTCTATATTGCTATAGTTTTCTACAGTAAAAAGTAGCCTGTAACCAGTTTCATGCTACCCAAAAAGTTTAAATATGCCACGAGACACAGGGTAAGTGGTCAAGGGGGGGGGGGCAGTCCTGGCAGCTGTTCTCAAGTGCTTAGTGTCATTTACCACTTGTAGGGCATTGAGCAGCCACCAGGGCCTGCCTCAATGACTGGTTATTTGTGTCCTTTGGTGCTATTTTTAAACTATGATTTCTCTAAACATGCATGGCCATTTCAAAGTAAATCATATTGTGTAAGATCATGCTACCTAAACAGTTGTATGCTGCCTGCGGTTTGGGCACCATAAACCAGGTGACAGGTTCCCTTTAAGTTGACATCAATGTAAAGTTGATGCTGTACTTTGATTTTCCAGTGGGAATGTTGAGGAAAAGGATATGCAAAGCCGTTCTCTCCCATAGGAACGGAGCTTACTCTCTAGTGACCTCTATTTATTGGATCCACTGGGCAACTCCATTTTATACTTATTCAAAAAACTTGCAACATGACTGGGGGTTAAATACCTCTGTCAGAATATTTTCTAAAAGAAAAGCTACCCATCTAAAGACAGCTGTTTCAGGGCTTTTGCTGAGACTTCCTTACTGCTTCCGCCTGTTGGTGCAGATTTTGGCTTGATAGTCTTGTTCTAAGGTTCTTGGAAAGTCAAACATTGACATATGGAGATTTCACCTTCAATGGATGGCACCAAAGAACAAATTCTTTTCCTTCTGAGATAGAACTATAGTACCTTTTTATACCCTTTTTCATTGCTAGTATGTGGAAAGCATCCAGCCAAAATAATATGTGTCAGTTTGGAGGTGAACAAATTCTAAACTTAAGAAATCCCTGTTTTACCTTTTATAAGGAAGCTGGACACACATAAGAGAGTCTTCTTTTCCCTCTTAATACTGAGGTTCTGCTGAGCTTCTTAAAGGGAAACTGTAATCATTTTTTATGCCGTCTGAACCAAGAGTCATTGAAGCAGTCTTAAGTAGCATCTTCCTTCCTCGCCAGTTGTGGTTTATAGACATTTTTTTCTGTTCTTTAATACCTAGAGATTTATCAGTCAAGATTGGTTCTGTGGGGAGACCACCCCAATGACTTGTGGATAACATAGTGTTGACAGGTCACTTATAAATGGTACATTTAACCTCTTAAGGACCAATGACGTCCTGGGACGTCATGGCACCCTGGACCTTAAGGAACAATGACGTCCCAGGACGTCATGGCGTTTTCCGGTCCCTGCCGCGCGCCGGTCAGAGATCGGAACGGCATGCCTGCTGAAATAGTTCAGCAGGCATGCCGTGCAAATGCCGAGGGGGGTCCCGGGACCCCCGCATGTTGGTGATCGCCAAAGATCGCTTGCGAAATCACGCAAGCCATCTTCGGCGATTCGGGTCACTTGTGACCCGATGACCCGGGAATAAACGGTGATCGGCGGTGTACAATTCACCGCCAATCACCTGCCGTTGCTGGGGAGCGGTGACAATACTGTCACCGCCCCAGCAACGCTGCTATTGGCCGGCGATACGCCGGCCAACAGCAGAGCGGCAGAGAAGGGGTTAACGGCTCCTTCCCGCTGCTGGACCCGCTGTTTTGGTTCAGTCAGCGGGTGCAGCAGGGAGAAGAAGCCGTGGATCCCCCCCTCAGAGCTCCGGAGCCCCCTCAGGAGCCTTAGAATAGGGTAAGATCATTGCAGGGACAGGTAGGAGTTGAATAAGTTATAAAGTGAAATAAAAGTTAAAAAAAAGTTTTAAAAAAGTACCACTAAATTGCCCAAAAAATCCTTAAAAAAAAAAACCTAATAAGACCTCTGGAGGTATTTTTTCAGAAATTGGTCATAGGTCACTGAGTCACTATCATCGGGGACTTTTTTATGTTGCCTCAAATGCGCAGCGCTCTCTCTCCAGCTGAGCGGGTGCGCATTTGAGGCAACAGGTTAGGGACGACCACACACATCACATTCCCAGAATGATGACTCAGAGCTTAGGGTTTGGGGCGGGCATATTTTTTTTTTGTTTTGGCTATGCTCTGGGTCATCATTCTGGGAACATATCCTGTTTTATTATTTTATGATTTATAGTTTTCTGGCCCACTGTACCCCATATTTACGGGCCTCTGTACCCCACCTGTCTACCCCCGTTATGGCCCGTTTCCCCCATAGTGTTCCCCTATTTTAGGGCTCAGTGCTCCCCCCATTAAAGATCCTTGAGGGGGGGTCCCACATCCTGGCTCCATATCAAGCTGACTGCGCTCCCACTCAAGCAAGACCTGCTGTGCACCCGCCAAGCCTAAATCATCAAAAAATCAGGTATGTCCTTACTCCAAAGAAATGTATTTACAAATTGTGGGGTGTCTTTTCTGCTATTAACCCTTGTAAAAATTTAAAATTTTGGGGGAAACACACATTTTAGCGATTTTTTTTTTTTTTTACATATGCAAAAGTTGTGAAACCCCTGTGGGGTATTAAGGCTTACTTTACCCCTTGTTACATTCCTCAAGTAGTCTAGTTTCCTGGCACCATAGGGGCTTTCTAAATGCGACATGTCCCCCCCCCCATTTCAGCAAAGCTTACAAATGTGACTCCTTCTCTTCTGAGCATTGTAGTTCGCCCGTAGTGCACTTGACGTCCACTTATGGGGTACCTCCATACTCAGAAGAGATGGGATTAAAAATTGGGGGGGGGGGTCTTTTCTACTATTAACCCTTGCAAATATGTGAAATTTTGGGGGAAACCCACATTTTAGTGAAAAAAAAATATTTTTTTTTTTACATATGCAAAAGTCGTGAAATCCCTGTGGTGTATTAAGGTTCACTTTACCCATTGTTACGTTCCCCAAGGGGTTTGGTTTCGAAAATATAATGCCATGTGTTTTTTTTTTTTTTTTGCTGTCCTGGCACCATAGGGGCTTCCTAACTGCGGCATGCCCCCAGAGCAAAATTTGCTTCCAAAAAGCCAAATGTGACTACTCCTCTTCTGAGATCCGTAGTGCGCCAGCAGAGCACTTTTCACCCCCACATGGGGTGTTTTCTGAATTGGGAGAAATTGGGCTTCAAATTTTGGGGGGTATTTTCTGCTTTAACCCTTTGTAAAAATGTAAATTTTTTGGGAAAACAAGCATTTTAGGTAATTTTTTTTTTACATATGCAAAAGTTGTGAAACCCTTGTGGGGTATTAAGGTTCACTTTACTCCTTGTTACATTCCCCAAGGGGTCTAGTTTCCAAAATATAATGCCATGTGGTTTTTTTTTTGGTGTCCTGGCACCATAGGGGCTTCCTAAATGCGGCATGCCCCCAGAGCAAAATTTGCTTCCAAAAAGCCAAATGTGACTACTCCTCTTCTGAGACATGTAGTGTGCCAGTAGAGCACTTTTCACCCCCA